>NC_034191.2:53056530-53767162 GCF_002021735.2 Oncorhynchus kisutch | reverse complement strand
CTCTCTCTCTCTCTCTCTCTCTCTCTCTCTCCCTTGCCCAGTCTCTCTCTCTCTCTCTCTCTCTCTGCCCAGTCTCTCTCTCTCTCTCTCTCTCTGCCCAGTCTCTCTCTCTCTCTCTCTGCCCAGTCTCTCTCTCTCTCTCTCTGCCCAGTCTCTCTCTCTCTCTCTGCCCAGTCTCTCTCTCTCTCTCTGCCCAGTCTCTCTCTCTCTGCCCAGTCTCTCTCCTCTTCTGCCCAGTCTCTCTCTCTCTCTGCCCAGTCTCTCTCTCTCTCTGCCCAGTCTCTCTCTCTCTTCCCCGTCTCTCTCTCTCTCTGCCCAGTCTCTCTCTCTCTCTGCCCAGTCTCTCTCTCTCTCTGCCCAGTCTCTCTCTCTCTCTCTGCCCAGTCTCTCTCTCTCTCTCTCCCCCCAGTCTCTCTCTCTCTCTGCCCAGTCTCTCTCTCTCTCTGCCCAGTCTCTCTCTCTCTGCCCAGTCTCTCTCTCTCTCTCTGCCCAGTCTCTCTCTCTCTCTCTGCCCAGTCTCTCTCTCTCTCTGCCCAGTCTCTCTCTCCTGCCCAGTCTCTCTCTCTCGCTCTGCCCAGTCTCTCTCTCTCTCTCTCGCTCTGCCCAGTCTCTCTCTCTCGCTCTGCCCAGTCTCTCTCTCTCTCGCTCTGCCACAGTCTCTCTCTATCTCGCTCTGCCCAGTCTCTCTCTCTCTCGCTCTGCCCAGTCTCTCTCTCTCTCTCTCGCTCTGCCAGTCTCTCTCTCTCTCTCGCTCTGCCCAGTCTCTCTCTCTCTCTCTCTCTCTCGCTCTGCCAGTCTCATCTTCTCTCTCTCGCTTCTGCCCAGTCTCTATCTCTCTCGCTCTGCCCAGTCTCTCTCTCTCTCGCTCTGCCCCAGTCTCTCTCTCTCTCGCTCTGCCCAGTCTCTCTCTCTCTCGCTCTGCCCAGTCTCTCTCTCTCTCGCTCTGCCCAGTCTCTCTCTCTCTCTCGCAATGCCCAGACTCTCTCTCTCGCTCTGCCCAGTCTCTCTCTCTCTCTCTCGCTCTGCCCAGTCTCTCTCTCTCTCGCTCTGCCCAGTCTCTCTCTCTCTCGCTCTGCCCAGTCTCTCTCTCTCTCTCTCTCTCTCTCTCTCTCGCTCTGCCCAGGTCTCTCTCTCTCTCCTCTCTCGCTCGCCCAGTCTCTCTCTCTCTCTCGCTCTCTCTCTCGCCCAGTTCTCTCTCTCTCTCGCTCTGCCCAGTCTCTCTCTCTCTCTCGCTCTGCCCAGTCTCTCTCTCTCTCTCGCTCTGCCCAGTCTCTCTCTCTCTCTCGCTCTGCCCAGTCTCTCTCTCTCGCTTTGCCCAGTCTCTCTCTCTCTCTGCCCAGTCTCTCTCTGCCCAGTCTCTCTCTCTCTCTTTCGCTCTGCCCAGTCTCTCTCTCGCTCTGCCCAGTCTCTCTCTCTCTCTCTCTCTCTCTCTCTCTCGCTTCGCTTTGCCCAGTCTCTCTCTGTCTCTCTCCGCTCTGCCCACCAGTCTTCTCTCTCGCTTTGCCAGTCTCTCGCTCTCCTCGCTCTGCCCGGTCTCTCTCTCTCTCTGCCCGGTCTCTCTCTCTCTCTGCCCGGTCTCTCTCTCTCTCTCTCTCTGCCCGGTCTCTCTCTCTCTCTCTCTCTGCCCGGTCTCTCTCTCTCTCTCTCTCTGCCCGGGCGCTCTCTCTCTCTCTCTCTTCTCTGCCCGGTTCTCTTCTTCTCTCTCTCTCTGCCCGGTCTCTTCTTCTCTCTGCCCGGTCTCTCTCTCTCTCTCTCTCTGCCCGGTCTCTCTCTCTCTCTCTCTCTCTCTCTGCCCGGTCTCTCTCTCTCTTTCGCTCTGCCCAGTCTCCCTCTCTCTCTTTCGCTCTGCCCAGTCTCTCTCTCTCTCTCTGCCCAGTCTCTCTCTCTCGCTCTCTCCCTCTGCCCAGTCTCTCTCTCTAGCTCTGCCCAGTCTCTCTCTCTCTTTCGCTCTGCCCAGTCTCTCTCTCTCTCTCTCTTCGCTCTGCCCAGTCTCTCTCTCTCTCTCTGCCCAGTCTCTCTCTCTTCGCTCTGCCCAGTCTCTCTCTCTCGCTCTGCCCAGTCTCTCTCTCTCTCGCTCTGCCCAGTCTCTCTCTCTCGCTCTGCCCAGTCTCTCTCTCTCTCTCTCGCTCTCTCCCTCTGCCCAGTCTCTCTCTCTCGCTCTCTCCCTCTGCCCAGTCTCTCTCGCTCTCTCCCCTCTGCCCAGTCTCTCTCTCTCGCTCTCTCCCTCTGCCCAGTCTCTCTCTCTCGCTCTCTCCCTTTGCCCAGTCTCTCTCTCTCTCGCTCTCTCTCTCTCGCTCTGCCCAGTCTCTCTCTCTCGCTCTGCCCAGTCTCTCTCTCTCGCTCTGCCCAGTCTCTCTCTCTCTCTCTCTCTCTCTCGCTCTGCCCAGTCTCTCTCTCTCTGCCCAGTAGTCTCTCTCTCTCTCTCTCTCTGCCAGTCTCTCTCTGCCCAGTCTCTCTCTCTCTCTCTCTCTCGCTCTGCCCAGTCTCTCTCTCTCTTTCGCTCTGCCCAGTCTCTCTCTCGCTCTGCCCAATCTCTCTCTCTCTCGCTCTGCCCAGTCTCTCTCTCTCTCTCTCTCTCTGCCCAGTCTCTCTCTCTCGCTCTCTCCCTCTGCCCAGTCTCTCTCTCTAGCTCTGCCCAGTCTCTCTCTCTCTTTCGCTCTGCCCAGTCTCTCTCTCTCTCTCTCTTTCGCTCTGCCCAGTCTCTCTCTCTCTCCTGCCCAGTCTCTCTCTCGCTCTGCCCAGTCTCTCTCTCTCGCTCTGCCCAGTCTCTCTCTCTCCTCTCGCTTGCCCAGTCTCTCTCTCTCTCGCTCTTGCCCAGTCTCTCTCTCTCTCTCGCTCTCTCCCTCTGCCCAGTCTCTCTCTCTCGCTCTCTCCCTCTGCCCAGTCTCTCTCTCTCGCTCTCTCCCTCTGCCCAGTCTCTCTCTCTCTCGCTCTCTCTCTCTCTCTCTCGCTCTGCAGTCTCTCTCTCTCGCTCTCTTCCCTTGCCCAGTCTCTCTCTCTCGCTCTCTCTCTCCGCTCTGCCCAGTCTCTCTCTCTCGCTCTGCCCAGTCTCTCTCTCTCTCTCTCTCTCTCTCTCTCGCTCTGCCCAGTCTCTCTCTCTCTGCCCAGTCTCTCTCTCTCTCTCTCTCTGCCCAGTCTCTCTCTGCCCAGTCTCTCTCTCTCTCTCTCTCTCTCGCTCTGCCCAGTCTCTCTCTCTCTCTCTCTTTCGCTCTGCCCAGTCTCTCTCTCGCTCTGCCCAATCTCTCTCTCTCTCGCTCTGCCCAGTCTCTCCTCTCTCTCCTCTCGCTCTGCAGTCTCTCTCTCTCTCTCTCTCTCTCTCTGCCCAGTCTCTCTCTCTCTCTCGCTCTCCCCAGTCTCTCTCTCTCTTGCCCAGTCTCTCTCTCTCTCTCTCTCGCTCCTCTGCCAGTCTCTCTCTCTCGCTCTGCCCAGTCTCTCTCTCTCTCGCTCTGCCCAGTCTCTCTTTCTCTCGCTCTGCCCAGTCTCTCTCTCTCTCTCGCTCTGCCCAGTCTCTCTCTCTCTCTCTCTCGCTCTGCCCAGTCTCTCTCTCTCTCTCTCGCTCTGCCAGTCTCTCTCTCTCGCTCTGCCCAGTCTCTCGCTCTCCCTCGCTCTGCCCGGTCTCTCTCTCTCTCTCTCTCTGCCCGGGTTTCTCTCTCTCTCTCTGCCGGTTCTCTCTTCTCCTCTCTCTCTCTTGCCCGGGTCTCTCTCCTCTCTCTCTTCTCTCTGCCCCCCCCGACTGTTCCTCTCTCTCTCTCTCTCTCTCTGCCCGCGTTTTTCTCTCTCTCTCTCTCTACCTCTGCCTCGGTCTCTCTCTCTCTCTGCCTTCCGGCTTCTCTCTCTCTCTCTCTCTGCCTCCGGTCTCTCTCTCTCTCTCTCTCTCTCTGCCCGGTCTCTCTCTCTCTTTCGCTCTGCCCAGTCTCCCTCTCTCTCTTTCGCTCTGCCCAGTCTCTCTCTCTCTCTGCCCAGTCTCTCTCTCTCGCTCTCTCCCTCTGCCCAGTCTCTCTCTAGCTCTGCCCAGTCTCTCTCTCTCTTTCGCTCTGCCCAGTCTCTCTTCTCTACTCTCCTTTCGCTCTGCCCAGTCTCTCTCTCTCTCTCTGCCCAGTCTCTCTCTCTCGCTCTGCCCAGTCTCTCTCTCTCTCGCTCTTGCCCAGTCTCTCTCTCTCTCGCTCTGCCCAGTCTCTCTCTCTCTCTCTCGCTCTCTCCCTCTGCCCAGTCTCTCTCTCTCGCTCTCTCCCTCTGCCCAGTCTCTTCGCTCTCTCCCTCTGCCAGTCTCTCTTCTCGCTCTCTCCCTCTGCCCAGTCTCTCTCTCTCGCTCTCTCCCTCTGCCCAGTCTCTCTCTCTCTCGCTTTTCCCAGTCTCTCTCTCTCTCTCGCTCTGCCAGGTCTCTCTCTCTCTCGCGCTCTGCCCAGTCTCTCTCTCTCTCGCGCTCTGCCCAGTCTCTCTCTCTCTCTGCCCAGTCTCTCTCTCTCTCGCTCTGCCCAGTCTCTCTCTCTCTCTCTCTCTCTCTCTCTCTCTCGCTCTGCCCAGTCTCTCTCTCACGCTCTTGCCCAGCTCTCTCTCTCTCTCTCTCTCTCTCTCTAATCTCTCTCTCTCGCTCTGCCCAGGTCTCTCTCCTCTCTCTCTACTTTCGCTCTGGCCCCAGTCTCTCTCTCGCTCTGCCCAATCTCTTCTCTCTCATCGCTTGCCCCCAGTCTCTATCTCTCCTCTCTCGCGTCTGCCCAGTCTCTCTCTCTCTCTCTCTCTTCTCTCTCTCTCTCTCTCTCTCTCTCTCGCTCTTGCCCCAGTCTCTACTACTCTCTCTCGCTCTGCCCAGTCTCTCTCTCTCTCTGGCCCCCAAGTCTCTCTCTCTCTCTCTCTCTCGCTCCTCTGCCCACAGTCTCTCTCTCTCGCTCTGCCCAGTCTTCTCTCTCTCCGCTCTAGCCCACAGTCTCTCTCTCTCTCTCGCCTCTAGGCCCAGCTCTCTCTCTCTCTCGCTCTGCCCAGTCTCTCTCTCTCTTCTCGCTCTGCCCAGGTCTCTCTCTCTCTCGCTCTGCCCAGTCGTCTCTCTCTCTCTCGCTCTGCCCAGTCTCTCTCTCTCTCTCTCTCGCTCTGCCCAGTCTCTCTCTCTCTCTCTCTCGCTCTGCCCAGTCTCTCTCTCTCTCTCTCGCTCTGCCCAGTCTCTCTCTCGCTTTCGCTCTGCCCAGTCTCTCTCTCTCTCTGCCCAGTCTCTCTCTCTCGCTCTCTCCCTCTGCCCAGTCTCTCTCTCGCTCTCTCTCTCTCTCGCTCTGCCCAGTCTCTCTCTCTCTCTCTCTCTCTCTCGCTCTGCCCAGTCTCTCTCTCTCTCTCTCGCTCTGCCCAGTCTCTCTCTCTCGCTTTGCCCAGTCTCTCTCTCTCTCTGCCCAGTCTCTCTCTGCCCAGTCTCTCTCTCTCTCTTTCGCTCTGCCCAGTCTCTCTCTCTCGCTCTGCCCAGTCTCTCTCTCGCTCTGCCCAGTCTCTCTCTCTCTCTCTCGCTCTGCCCAGTCTCTCTCTCTCTCTCTCGCTCTGCCCAGTCTCTCTCTCTCGCTCTGCCCAGTCTCTCTCTCGCTCTGCCCAGTCTCTCTCTCTCTCTCTCTCGCTCTGCCCAGTCTCTCTCTCTGTCTCTCTCTCTCGCTCTGCCCAGTCTCTCTCTCTCTCTCTCTCTCGCTCTGCCCAGTCTCTCTCTCTCTCTCTCTCGCTCTGCCCAGTCTCTCTCTCTGTCTCTCTCTCGCTCTGCCCAGTCTCTCTCTCTCGCTCTGCCCAGTCTCTCGCTCTCTCTCGCTCTGCCCAGTCTCTCGCGCTCTGCCCAGTCTCTCTCTCCCGCGCTCTGCCCAGTCTCTCTCTCTCTCGCGCTCTGCCCCAGTCTCTCTCTCTCTCTCTCGCGCTCTGCCCAGTCTCTCTCTCTCTCTCTCGCTCTGCCCAGTCTCTCTCTCTCTCTCGCGCTCTGCCCAGTCTCTCTCTCCCGCGCTCTGCCCAGTCTCTCTCTCTCTCGCGCTCTGCCCAGTCTCTCTCTCTCTCTCTCGCGCTCTGCCCAGTCTCTCTCTCGTGCGCTCTGCCCAGTCTCTCTCTCTCTCTCTGCCCCCAAGTCCTCTCTCTCTCTCTCTCTCTCGCTCTGCCCAGTCTCTCTGTCTCCCTCGCTCTGCCAGTCTCTCTGTCTCTCTCGCTCTGCCCAGTCTCTCTGTCTCTCTCGCTCTGCCCAGTCTCTCTCTCTCTCGCTCTGCCCAGTCGCTCTCTCGCTCTGCCCAGTCTCTCTCTCTCTCGCTCTGCCCAGTCTCTCTCTCTCTCTCTCTCTCTGCCCAGTCTCTCTCTCTCTCTCTCTCTCTGCCCAGTCTCTCTCTCTCTCTCTTCTCTCTGCCCAGTCTCTCTCTCTCTCTCTCTCTGCCCGTCTCTCTCTCTCTCTCTGCCCAGTCTCTCTCGACTCTCTCGCTCTGCCCAGTCTCTCTCGACTCTCTCGCTCTGCCCAGTCTCTCTCTCTTCTCTCTCTCGCTCTGCCCAGTCTCTCTCGACTCTCTCGCTCTGCCCAGTCTCTCTCGACTCTCTCGCTCTGCCCAGTCTCTCTCGACTCTCTCGCTCTGCCCAGTCTCTCTCGACTCTCTCGCTCTGCCCAGTCTCTCTCGACTCTCTCGCTCTGCCCAGTCTCTCTCTCTCTCGCTCTGCCCAGTCTCTCTCTCGCTCTGCCCAGTCTCTCTCTCGCTCTGCCCAGTCTCTCTCTCTTGCTCTGCCCAGTCTCTCTCCCTCTGCCCAGTCTCTCTCTCTCGCTCTGCCCAGTCTCTCTCTCTCTCTCTCTCTCGCTCTGCCCAGTCTCGCTCTCGCTCTGCCCAGTCTCTCTCTCTCACTCGCTCTGCCAGTCTCTCTCTCTCTCTCGCTCTGCCCAGTCTCTCTCTCTCTCTCGCTCTGCCCAGTCTCTCTCTCTCTTTCGCTCTGCCCAGTCTCTCTCTCTCTCTTTCGCTCTGCCCAGTCTCTCGCTCTCTCTTTCGCTCTGCCCAGTCTCTCTCTTTCGCTCTGCCCAGTCTCTCTCTCTCTTTCTCTCTGCCCAGTCTCTCTCTCTCTCTTTCTCTCTGCCCAGTCTCTCTCTCTCTCTCTGCCCAGTCTCTCTCTCTCGCTCTCTCCCCAGTCTCTCTCTCTCGCTCTCTCCCTCTGCCCAGTCTCTCTCTCTCGCTCTGCCCAGTCTCTCTCTCTCTAGCTCTGCCCAGTCTCTCTCTCTCTCTCTTTCGCTCTGCCCAGTCTCTCTCTCTCGCTCTCTTTCGCTCTGCCCAGTCTCTCTCTCTCTGCCCAGTCTCTCTCTCTCGCTCTCTCCCTCTGCCCAGTCTCTCTCTCTCGCTCTCTCCCTCTGCCCAGTCTCTCTCTCTCGCTCTTCCCAGTCTCTCTCTCTCTGCCCAGTCTCTCTCTCTCTGCCCAGTCTCTCTCTCTCTGCCCAGTCTCTCTCTCGCTCTGCCCAGTCTCTCTCTCGCTCCAGTCTCTCTCTCTCTCGCTCTGCCCAGTCTCTCTCGACTCTCTCGCTCTGCCCAGTCTCTCTCGACTCTCTCGCTCTGCCCAGTCTCTCTCGATCTCTGCCCAATCTCTCTCTCTCTCTCTCTCTGCCCAATCTCTCTCTCTCTCGCTCTCTCTGCCCAATCTCTCTCTCTCTCTGCCCAATCTCTCTCTCTCTCTCGTTCTGCCCAGTCTCTCTCTCTCTTGATCTCTGCCCAGTCTCTCTCTCTGCCCAGTCTCTCTCTCTCTCTCACTCTGCCCAGTCTCTCTCAATTCAATTCAATTGACTTTATCGACATGGCAAGTTCATTATTACTTACATTGTAATATTAAAATAAAAATATATATTTATATATAAATAAATGGTGGGACCAACAGCAATAATAATAGTAGTAGTGGTCATGGGATTACCATTAACAACAACTACAACAACAATATGAATGAGAACAACAATACATTAAAGCAATGGTAGTGGACCAGTGTCAACGTGACTGAAAAGACAGTCTCTCTCTCATGACTGAGAAGACACATGATGTGGTATGTAAGACAAAACAAAACAAGATGGGAAATATTATCGACATTACTTTGCACTTTCACTGGCTGTCCCTCAGGTTGTGGCAGGAGAACACATATTCGGCAGCCAAAACTGCCAAAACTTTTCACCCAATAAATATTAGATTTTTTCTTCATCTTTTATAGTTTCAAATTCTTTGTATTGAATTATAATTTTGGGAAAGAAATATTCTCTTAGGTCTGAGTATTTGTCACAGTGTAATAGGAAATGCAGCTCTGTCTCTACCTCTCCCCTGGAGCAGAGCGAGCACAGCCTGTCCTCTCTGGGCAGCCAGGTTAGTCTGTGACGACCGGTCTCTATAGCCAGACTGTGCTCACTGAGTCTGTACCTAGTCAATGTTTTCCTCAGTTTTCTATCAGTCACAGTGGTCAGATAGTACATGGTGGCAGACTGTCTGTTTAGAGCCAAATAGCATTGAAGTTTACTTAGATTTTTTGTGGTGTCTTTCCAATAGGTGATATATTTTTATTTTTGTTTTGTGATGATTTGGTTGGGCCAGATTTTCTGCGTGCTGTCCTGAGGAACTATGGGGTTGGTTTGGGTTGGTGAACTGAGCCTCAGAACCAGCTGGCTGAGGGGACTCTTCTCATTTTTCATCTCTTGGCATTGTAGAGTTGTGTGATGGAATGTTTTTAGGTGGTTGTAAAAATTTGATGGCTCTTTTTTCTATTCGAATGAGGAGGGGGTATTGACCCAATTCTGCTCAACAATTCTGCTCTCTCGCTCTCTGCCCGGTCTCTCTCTCTATCTCACTCTGCCGGTCTCTCTCTCTCTCTCTCACTCTCACTCTGCCCAGTCTCTCCCGGTGTCTCACTCTGCCCGGTCTCTCCCGGTGTCTCACTCTGCCCGGTCTCTCCCGGTGTCTCACTCTACCCGGTCTCTCCCGGTGTCTCACTCTGCCCGGTCTCTCCCGGTGTCTCGCTCTACCCGGTTTCGCCCGGTGTCTCCTGGTGTCTCACTCTACCCGGTCTCTCCCGGTGTCTCACTCTACCCGGTCTCTCCCGGTGTCTCACTCTGCCTGGTGCCTCACTCTGCCCGGTCTCTCCCCGGTGCCTCACTCTGCCCGGTCTCTCCGGTGCCTCACTCTGCCCGGTCTCTCCCGGTGCCTCACTCTGCCCGGTCTCTCCCGGTGTCTCACTCTGCCCGGTCTCTCCCGGTGTCTCACTCTGCCCGGTGCCTCACTCTGCCCGGTCTCTCCCGGTGCCTCACTCTGCCCGGTCTCTCCCGGTGCCTCACTCTGCCCGGTCTCTCCCGGTGCCTCACTCTGTCCGGTCTCTCCCGGTGCCTCACTCTGCCCGGTCTCTCCCGGTGCCTCACTCTGCCCGGTCTCTCCCGGTGCCTCACTCTGCCCGGTCTCTCCCGGTGCCTCACTCTGCCCGGTCTCTCCCGGTGCCTCACTCTGCCCGGTCTCTCCCGGTGCCTCACTCTGCCCGGTCTCTCCCGGTGCCGCACTCTGCCCGGTCTCTCCCGGTGCCGCACTCTGCCCGGTCTCTCCCGGTGCCTCACTCTGCCCGGTCTCTCCCGGTGCTTCACTCTGCCCGGTCTCTCCCGGTGCCTCACTCTGCCCGGTCTCTCCCGGTGCCTCACTCTGCCCGGTCTCTCCCGGTGCCTCACTCTGCCCGGTCTCTCCCGGTGCCTCACTCTGCCCGGTCTCTCCCGGTGCCTCACTCTGCCCGGTCTCTCACTCTGCCCGGTCTCTCACTCTGCCCGGTCTCTCCCGGTGCCTCACTCTGCCCGGTCTCTCCCGGTGCCTCACTCTGCCCGGTCTCTCCCGGTGCCTCACTCTGCCCGGTCTCTCCCGGTGCCTCACTCTGCCCGGTCTCTCCCGGTGTCTCACTCTACCCGGTCTCTCCCGGTGCCTCACTCTGCCCGTCTCCCGGTGCCTCACTCTGCCCGTCTCCCGGTGCCTCACTCTGCCCGTCTCACTGACCATCTCAGTCTTGCTCTCCAAATTAGCTGACACAAATGCACAACTATTTGAATCACAATGACTTCATGAGTTTCTTTTATTTTAAGTAAAAGAAAACAGGCTGAGTGAACAAGTAAAACCTGTTGAAGATGCCATAGGACTCAATAAATGTTGCCCTCTCTAACCCACAGAGAATCAATCTCCCATGATGACCCATTCATTCATTTCACTAAGACCAAGGCTCAGCACATTGTGCAAACACAAATGCACACTCCAACACGGCTCCTATCAATCACGCTGGCTGGGACCTCCTGGGATTACTGGACATCCATGATTGGGATGCATTGTCTCTCTGCTACTCTCTCTCACCCCCCTCTCTCTCCCCATATCAATCTCTATCTTTATATACTTCTCACTCTCTCTCCGTCCCTCCTCTCACGCTCTACCACACTTTCTAGCGGTCCCACTCTTTCCCTCTCCCTCTCTCTGGGGGATAGAGGACCCTGACAAATGAGTCTCCTGCGACTGGCTGTCAATCAATACATCAAACTACAGTTTAGAGCCAGTTCAAACCACAACTGTAGATCAATAACAATTAATGGGAGAACATACATGGTCAGTATAGGGTTTCAGAGGTAACCAGAATGGTGAGAAACAACCCTCAAACATATGTTTTCTTTTTTTAATTGAATTTAAATATGAATTGTGATGAAGAGTTAGGATGAAGTGTAAGTCAAATGTCCATCAGACCCTATGTACAACGTTTTTTATTGGTTAAATCTTTCATACAACTTATGGTTGTGAACAGGACCCATTTGTGAGTCTTTTTGTATCTGTACAGTGTGGCGTACTAAAGCCAATGAAAAAGCAAACCTATACACAACTTCCTCAAATAGAAAAGAAGAATAGCACCAACCCCGGAGAGAGATGTTGATTGTGTCTGAAGAAACATACAAACCCAAACCATTTTCAACAAACACAAATTCAGAATAAGGAACATTCTGAAAAGTACTGCAGGCACATTTTTTTTTTCTCAAACTGAGGTGAAAAGGAAAAAGAGAGGAAGCGAGAGAAAAAACTGCGACATGGATGGAGGGAGAGGGATGGAGAGAGTGCACTCCAGTACAGTTGGACGTGGGTAGATATTAGTCATTTCCTGAGTCCCAAATAGCACCCCATTCCCTATATAATGCACTCGTTTGTGATCAAAAGTAGTACACTATATAGGGAATAGGGTGCCATTTGAGACTTAACCATAGGGTATTCTGAAGGAAAAAAAGCTCACTTATGTAGCACGGGGCTAAATCAATTGCGATAGATGCAGGCTGTGGTGACGGTGAGTGTTAGGAAGCCATTTATTTTCTCCCCCTAGCTCAGCTTGGCGCTGTTAGCTGGCTGAGGTAGTGGAGTGGAACTGCCAGAGCGCCAGCCCGCTTCTACCTGTGTGTCTGTGTGTGTGTGTGTGTGTGTGTGTGTGTGTGTGTGTGTGTGTGTGTGTGTGTGTGTGTGTGTGTGTGTGTGTGTGTGTGTGTGTGTGTGTGTGTGTGTGTGTGTTCAGCCCCGTCTTCAGCGTGCAAGCCTAGCACACTCTACTGGTAGCCTATGCCCAGTAACCAAGTAGCACAGGTTAAAATAGTGGTGGATAAAATCTAGCATAAACCATCTAAATACAATGTGTGATATTGTATACATTGATTAGACAGGGATGTTTTAATGTGCTCAACTCTCATGCCCTATGTATTATTATAAGGGAATCAATTTGATCATTGCCCATAGGGTTTTCAGGCCTTTCCCCAAAGTGGACATTAAATCAGCAGACGTGACAACTCAAAAGCTTAAAATCGAGAGAAATAAATTGACCGGCGGGTTAGATTCTGCTGTTTTTTTTAGATACCACTCCATTCC
The DNA here is from genome assembly GCF_002021735.2 of Oncorhynchus kisutch. Lineage (NCBI taxonomy): Eukaryota > Metazoa > Chordata > Actinopteri > Salmoniformes > Salmonidae > Oncorhynchus > Oncorhynchus kisutch. The sequence continues at coordinate 53,755,313 of NC_034191.2, read as the reverse complement.
AAACCGCTCAATCAGTGTGGCCGTGGAGAGGTGAAGGCTGCCTGTTGCTGCTCTTCAAAACCAAACAAAAGCTCTAGCAGATCGCTGTGGCAACCACTGTTGTCACGGCAACCCCTGGCACGTTTTCCTAGGACGGCGGTGACAATAGGCAACAGTGGATTAGCCTATGGGCAGTGAGTGTGATCATCATGATGGTGATGGCCACTTCTACAAGAACGGAGCAGAACGGCATGCATCTCAACAGTATCCAACACAGTAACCTGTGTGTGTGTGTGTGTGTGTGTGTGTGTGTGTGTGTGTGTGTGTGTGTGTGTGTGTGTGTGTGTGTGTGTGCTGAGAACACCGCAGGTATGTCTGTCTAGAGAGGCCCTTCCTAAAACTGTAAGATGGCATAATAACCTCAAACTACTCCTCTCTCTTAGTTCATTACGAAATTCACATCTAGATATTTCACAGGCTCCCTATTGGGAGTTTGATTTTCCTGTATTGCAACATAGTGCTGTTATTAAGAAACTAGTGGAAGGCAAGGTGTTGTGTAAAAAAAACACTCTGTGTGAACCCGGGCATGGATGTCAAACCAATTAGGGATTCATATCAAACCCACTGGGGACGTTATCTGAGTCCCAAATGGTATCATAATCCCTAAGTAGTGGACTACTTTTGGGCACAATCAGGGCCCATTGGGATGGCCTGTATATGGGAGCCATTTGGGACGCAAATATTTTGTTTAGGTCTGAAGTTCTCCGACCATAATAGCACATTGTGGAATTGACAGCAGAGAAACAGAGAGAGGAAGATAGCTTGAGAATTAGAGTGGGAAAAACCTAGATTTCTTTCCCCACAGGGTCTTACTCAGAAAAGTATTCTCTACAACAGAACCATCAATCCAAATAAAAACATCAAGCGTACATTACATTTTGACAGAATTACCTGGAAAGGATTCTTATTGCAAAGACTGCCAAGGACCACTCAGCAGAACAACCAGCAGAAAAAGCCAACACAACCTGCAATGGAGTCTGTAGCTACTTCCAAGGACAATAAAGATATGACAATAATCTCTAAATATCTTATTATAAGATATCTTACTATATGAAGACCCGAATGCTTAGTTAGGACTGGACAGACGCACTGGCACCAACTACAATTTTCACTGAGATGTGAAGTGTGAATGCCCTTGAATACAACAATGGCAGCAGCAGAGCACTGCAATCTCCCCCCCACCCAAATGAAGAGGCTTGACACGCCCATGCAGAGGCCACCAAAATACGTTAACCCCAGATTATATAGTTTTTATGCTGCACGTAAAAAGTATAAAGTCATGCTCCTCAAGGAAAATCCAGAGAGAGACACTATTTGCTGACTGTTACGGCAATGGAAACGTAAGCAACCTCATCTTCCACACAGACAAGCCCCTGGCATGTCAAGAGAGAGGGTATTATCCCAGGGTGGAAACTCGGAATACTGGACATTGAAGACACCGAGACAGCCAGTATCAACCTGTACACGCCTGGAAGAGTAATGGTGCAGGGCAACCGCAAACCGTTTCAGCACGACTTTTACAAGATCAAATAGGGAGCGCAACAGGAGAAGCTCACCCCTGGTGACGACCCCTCCATCCTGAGCAGGTCAGGTCACACCCCCTCAAAAGCCCAACAGATGAGCAGCCCCAAGAAGAGAATCACCTCTTCAGAACTGAGCAGATCCAAAAACAGCTCTGCTCCTGCATTGATGAGGGAGCTGGAGCTGGTAGAGCTCAAACAGCAATTCAACACATTTCAGACAAACCACCACAACATCCACTCAACCAGACAAAGAAAGCTGAAGAGGGAAAGAGACGTGTCTTCAGTCTGGGCTGTGGTGATAAAACTCCCACAGGATGGAGAGGAAAATGAACAACTCATGAGAGAGCAGTCCATCCCCCAAGAGAAGCCAACAGAACAGCCCACTTCAGACACCAACCACAGGCAGGACAGACATGATCCACCAACCCACCAGAACCTCCCCCCCCCCCCTTAGCACTCCCTGTCAGCCATCCTTAGCAACCCCCCACACCCAATTTTCAAACGGGAAATTTGTGCAGGAAAACTCATTCCCTAAAAACTAAGTGGCTAAACTGTGGTGTCCAAACACCCGGTGTGCCCTGGAGCTGCACATAATTCACACAAGGCACAAACGACCTGAGGGCCCCACAAAAAAGGGTTGCCACGAAACTATACTGCCACCATACAGTGGGTCAATGTAAGAATTTCCCGTGGCTGTGCCTCGAAACTAGGGATGCACTCGGTAAACATATCGGAATCGGCTAAAACTTCACTGCTTGACATGTATGATGAAATCCCCATTGAGACCGAACAAATGAACAACGAAACGTTTTACTGGTAATGGGGACATATGTAAATGCCAACAAAATAACTTTTTGGTCAGTGTGTGTGTGTGTTTCAACTATTTAACTATACTAGAATGCTTAAAAGGCCGCTAAAAATGTTAAATAACGGTATAATTTTTTGGGGAAGGACAATATCGGATATCGATATCAGACAAAATTGCCCTACTCGAAACCCAATGTTTACCTAGCCCATTACCGCTCCCTGAATTTGGACAGCCTCTACAACCAGGTACACCTCTACAAGGCCACGGTCACCACCTTTGCCAGGACACTGAAAGACATTGTTGGGGTTTAATGGCAGTGTGCATACCAGAGTTATGTGCATTATCACCACCTACCAGGCTGGAGTGTGATGATACCATGGCGGTATTCTAGACTCTGCACTCTAGTCTACATGACTGGAGGAAGGAAATTATTATAGTTGATTACATGCTGACTAGATCGGGCGCTCGTGTGCGTCTGCTTACGCCATCGCGCGCATGTTGATTTTATTCATCCACACCAGGCGCGATCAGGACACGCAGGTTGAAATATCAAAACGAACTATATTAATTTGGGAACAGGTCGAAAAGCTTTAAACATTCATGGCAATTTAGCAGCGCGGAGTTCAACATGACAGCCACACTTATGCCCAGGCTGTGAACGGGCAAACATGCCCAACCCGACTCCGACACCCAACCAAGCCCCAACCTGCAACCTTAGAGAAGTTTTGAAAGTAAACCACACGAATAACAACACTGGACACTATGGAACACAAAGCTTTTACTGTCTCATGCTATATACAAGGTCTGAGGTCAGCTGCCTTTGGCCAAAAGAGCAGGAACCCAGAAATCAGAAATACAGACATTGTTATCCTACAAGAAACATGGTATAGAGGAGATGGACCACCTGGTTGCCCTCTAGGTTACAGAGAGCTGGTAGTCCCATCCACCAAACTACCAGGAGTCAAACAGGGACGGGACTCAAGGGGTATGCTAATTTGGTATACATCAGACATAACCCACTATTACATTAATTAAAACAGGAGCATTTCACATCTGGTTAGAAATAAATAGGAAAATGTCCCCGTGTGCTACCTAGTGGGGGAGATGAACAATTTCCAGACCCAGACATGTACTAATCTGCGGCGACAGAAATTCCAGAAATGACACTCTCAGCACACAGAGAAACAAACAACTACCTGTACGTGACAGCAATATGCCCCCCTAGATATAACCATGACAAAACAACCAACAAATACAGGTCTGTCGCACGCTGGGTCAGTACATAGTCAATGGTAGGCTTCGAGGGGACACCTACGGTGGGTACACCTATAGCTCACCTCTTGGCAGTAGTACTGTAAACTACTTTATCACCGACCTTAACCCAGTCTCTCAGAGCATTTACAGTCAGCCCACTGACACCCCTATCAGATCACAGAAAAATCACAATCTACTTGAAAAGAGCAATTCTCAACCATGAGGCATCGAAGCAGAACAAACTGCATGCTATTATGAAATGCCACAGATGGAAGTAGGGTAGTGTCGAGACCTACCAAAAAACAATTGCCCCCCACCCAAAAAATATCCAACTCCTCTTAGACAACTTCCTGGACAAAATGTTTCACTGCAATAGTGAAGTTGTAAACTTATCAGAAGGAAGCCTGAACAATATATGTGACCATTCAGATAACAAAATAAAAATTTATTTCAGGCAGAAAACCTAGGAAAACTAACAACGATAAATGTTTTGATGACAAATGCAAAAATCTAAGAAATAAATTAAGAAACCTATCCAACCAAAAATACAGTGATGCAGAAAACCAAGCTTACAACTTCACTATGGTGAAACACTAAAACCATTTCTTAAAAAAAAAATAGGTACAGCATGTCAGAAAACAGCTCAATGTGATTGAAGAATAGAATCAAATCACTTCTAGGAAAATTGGAACACAATAAACAAACACGAAGAGCCTATCTATCCAAAATAGAGATGTATGGATAAACCACTTCTCCAACCTTTTCAGACATATAACAAAGAACCAAAAGCAAAAACATATACTGTACATGATCATTTACAAAAAAGGCCTGTGGTGTTGATGGTACGCTAAACTATAAAATATACCTATCACAAAATATATTCTTAAACTCTTGTCCTCAGTTTTGGCATCTACCCCAATATTTGGAATCAGAAGTCTGATCACCTCAATCCACAAAAGTGGAGACAAATTTGACCCCAATAAATTCTGTGGAATCTGTGTCAACAGCAATCTCTGAAAAATCCTCTGCAGTACTGTCAACAGCAAACCCCAACATTTCCTCAGTGAAAACAATGTCCTGAGCAAATATAAAATTGGCTTCTAACCAAAATACCATACGGCAGACCACGTATACACTGTACACACCCTTATTGACAAACAAAACAAAATCTTCTCATGGTTTGTTGATTTCTAAAAAGCTTGAGACACAATTTGGCATGACAGTCTGCTATGGAAAGTGTTGCGTGCAGCTTTGGGTGGAATTTTTAAAAGAAAATCTCATTTTTTTTGTCCATTACAATAACATCAAATTTAATCAGAAATACAGTGTAGACATTGTTAATGTTGTAAATGACTATTGTAGCTGGAAACGGAAGATTTTTTAAATGGAATATCTACATAGGCGCACAGAAGCCCATTATCAGTAACCATCACTCCTGAGTTCCAATGGCATGTTGTGTTAGCTAATCCAAGTTTATCATTTTAAAAGGCGAATTGATCATTAGAAAACCATGGGATGCTGGCCTTTTATTTGGCGTACCTCCGACAGCATTGCGCGTACCCCAGTTCGGGAATACCTGCCCTAGAGCACACAAAGAATCATACCTATCTCGGCCTAAACATCAACACCACAGGTAGGGCCTTCTATGCCATCAAAAGGATCTGGCAAAAAAAGTGCTCTGGCTAAAAATAATTGTATCAGTTATAGAACCCATTGCCATCTGTGGTTGGGAGGTCTGGGGTCCACTCACCAACCAATAATTCACAAAATGGGACAAATGCCCAATTGAGGCTGCATGCAGAATTAAAAAACCTACTTTGTGTACAATGCAAAACCCCAAACAATACATTTAGGACAATAACCGCTAGTTATCAAAATCCAGAAAAGAGCTGTTCAATTCTCAAACCACCTAAAAGCAAGTGATGCCAACACATTCCACAACAAAGCCCTCACTACAGAGATATGAACCTAAAGAGTCTCCTCAGCCAGCTGGTTCTGGGGCTCTGTTCACAAACACACCCGACAGAGCTCATGGACAGCAACACAATTAGACCCAACCAAATTATGAGAAAGCAAAAAGACAACTATTTGACACACTGGAAAAATCTATCAAAAAAACTGAGCAAATTGGAATGCTACCTGGCCCTAAAAGAGTACACAGTGGCAGAATACCTGACCAGTAACTGACCCCAAATTAAGAAAATCCTTAACTACGTTTCAATAGCATAGCCTTGCTATTGAAATAGGCAGATTTGGCTCTTGAGAGAAGACAGGCCATGTGCACACTGCCCACATAATGAGTTGGAAACTGAGCTGCACTTCCTAAACTCCTGCCAAATGTATGACCACCTTAGAGATACATATTTCCCACGGATCACACGGAATCACATTGATAAAGTACAGCTGTGTGCAATCACAGCAGTGCGTTGCCATGACAAAACGGCAAACTGTGGAGCACAACCATTTACATTGCTGATAATACTGTATAACACTTGAAATCTATATCATTTTAAAACCTTTGTGAGCACAATGTTTACTGTTTTTTGTTGATGTTGTGTTGTGTCTTCGCACTTTGGTTTATTTAACTTCTTTTGGAAATGTAATCACGTTTCCCATGCCAATAACAGCCCATTGAATTGAATTGAGAGAGAGAGCGAGAGCGAGTGTGGTGAGTGAATTGACAGAGTATAAGCCCTGAGCATCCATGTGTGAATTTAACACCACTCTGAACAGACACAACCCTCAGAGGGCAGAGAACACCACATGCAGAGAAATGGAGAGGCCTTCAGCTTGACACCTCACACTCGTCCCAAACAGCACCCTATTCCCTACCTAGTGCACTACTTTAGACCAGAGCCCTATGGGTTTCTCTATGGGACCTGGTCAGAACTAGTGCACTAAATAAGCAATTGGGGGCCATTTGGGATGCACCCTCTTCTCATAACTTTGGTAATGTGGTGTGTACAGATAATTTGGGAATGTTAAGTTTGACAGAGTTTTCTGTAACGGTTATGGCAGACAAAGTGGAAATCTTCATCTTATTGTTCCGCCCTGTGGAATACTCAGCTCCTGGTGGGGATGACAATGCTATTTTAAACTAGTGCACATTTAAATGATCCTTCACTCTATCCCTCCCCCACTCCCATTTCTCATACTCCCTCAATTATTTCTATACCCCCTTCCTCCCTCACTCCTTCCAGAAATCTCTCCCTCTCCTCTCACACCCCATCTCCCCTGACAGCAGTGAAACCAACACCTGTGTTATTTTAATTTTATTTTATTTTACCTTTATTTTACTAGGCAAGTCAGTTAAGAACAAATTCTTATTTTCAATGACGGCCTAGGAACAGTGGGTTAACTGCCTGTTCAGGGGCAGAACGACAGATTTGTACCTTGTCAGCTCTGGGATTTGAACTTGCAACCTTCCGGTTACTAGCCGAACCCTCTAACCACTAGGCTACCCTGCCGCCCCGTTATCAGTCCAATCATAATTTAGACTGACTATATAAGAGAGAGAAAGTGTGTGTGTGTACTATTTAGACTATTGCTATAAGAGAGAAACAGAACACAGTAGGCAGTGTCCTGCTGCTTATAGCCAATGGTTGTTTATATGCTCTGCTCTTCTCTGATCTGCTTTGTTTCTATTTTCTACGCATCTGGGAGCAGGTGTGTGTGTGTGTGTGTGTGTGTGTGTGTGTGTGTGTGTGTGTGTGTGTGTGTGTGTGTGTGTGTGTGTGTGTGTGACTGCGTGTTCATGTGTGGGTTTCTGCTTTCTGTGCATTTCTGACTCAGAATGCCATTCTGTGGATTTAGCAGGTGAGCAGTTCTCCATTCCTTCGCCAGGAGGAAGTTGTTTGCTCATTGTTCTGTAAGATTTGTTGTTTTAAGTGGAAACGTTTGATAATTCACCAACAATTCTCTGTTTTATAGCCCCGAGGTACTGCTTTAATACACAACCGTTCAGCAAATCCGGGTGCAGCTAATGTATCTATTTACTGTAGCTGAAACCCATGCAATAGGCTGTGTACAGAGACAGCCCATAGTCCCTGATCCCACTCCCTGATTGCGTCCCAAAAGTGTGTACTACTTTTCACCAGGGCCCATAGGCCCATATAGGGAATAGGGTGCCATTTGGGATGAATCCTTGATCCTGTACGCCTCCCTAGTCTGAGTAAGAGGACTAGCGTCGGCAGCATGTACAGTGCATTCGGAAAGTATTCAGACCCTTTCCATTTTTCCACATTTTGTTACGTTACAGACTTATTCCAAAAACATGTTTTTATTTTCTCATCAATCTACACACAATACCCCATAATGACAAATTGAAAACAGGTTTTTCAAAATGAATTGGAGTGGCCATCACAAAGACTTGACCTCAATCCTATAGAAAATGTGTGGGCAGAATTGAAAAAGCATATGCGAGCAAGGCCTACAAACCTGACAGTTACACCAGCTCTGTCAGGAGGAATGGGCCAAAATTCACCCAACTTATTGTAGGAAGCATGTGGAAGGCTACCTGAAACATTTGACCCAAGTTTAACAATTTAAAGGCAATGCTACCAAATACTAAATGAGGGTATTTAAACTTCTGACCCACTGGGAATGTGATGAAAGAAATAAAAGCTGAAATAAATCACTCTCTACTATTATTCTGACATTGCACATTCTTAAAATAAAGCGGTGATCCTAATTGACCTAAAACAGGGGATTTTTACTCTGATTAAATGTCATGAATTGCGAAAAACTGAGTTTAAATGTATTGTATGTAAACTTCCGACTTCAACTGTACATAAATATGATTTTTTTAAATATTTATTAAAGTAACAAAAATGTCTACAAACCTGCATTTGCTTTGTAATTAGGGTGTGTAGATGAGGGGATTTTTTTTCTCATCAATTTTAGAAATAGTCTGTAACGTGATAAAATGTGGAAAAAGTCAAGGTGTCTGAATACAATCCGAAGGCCCTGTTTCTCTCTCGGTGTAGAAACACAGATCCAGGCATCACACACACACACAGAACCCTGCATCACAGCACCAGGCGAACACACACACTCTCCCCGCATCACACACACTAACTCAATAGACTGTTGTTGAGCGTCATGGCCAGAGGGCAGCAATTAGAAAGAACCAAGGACGTTTAATCTGTCCACACAACAAAAGAAGCACGAGTGCGCACACCCACACGCGTATACACACACAATCAACTGTAATCTAAATCTAATCACAGGCGCACACACAGACGTGTGCACACACACAAGGAGGGAGATGGGAACACAGCATTCCAGACAGTATAAGTGAATTAGTAATTTAGTGATGTAGTGATTGTACCTCTCCGTTGAAAAGCAGCCTCCCAAACAGCTGCTTAGACTCCTCCAGACCGCCCTCCAAATATACCGCTCCTAAAAAAAGGGACAGAATGAAAGGAAGAGAAAAAAAGAGGGAGGAAGGTGGGATGAGATTTAACGATAAAGAAAATCATAGATAAAGAAGACAAAGATACCAGTCCGATGGGTAACGATCATTCAAACCACCATTTGTTTTATAAAGCCCTTTTTTACATCAGGAGTTGTCATAGAGTGCTTCCACAGATACCCAGCCTAAAACCCCAAAGGGCAAGAAATGAAGAAGCTAGATATGTTGTGTGTAGGAATACTGCTGGCCAGGCTACATTCAACATAGACCAATACTTCACAGCCACCCCCCCACCCACCCACACAAACATCTTGGGCTTTTTACCACGGCATTTCCTTCTTAGCTCCAACTTGAGCAATCACTGTCTGTCTGACAACCCCTTTCCTGAAAAAAACTTGAAAGGAATGGAAATGAGGTGGAGTTACAATTGCTTCATTAAAAGTGTGTGTTTTATAGCTTTTTTTATGTTAAAATGACCCCAGGGTTCCTGCTCTGTGTGTGTTCCACCTCCCACTGTCTGTGTGTCTGTCACCCCCCCTCTTTTATGGAGCGCGGTAGGTGGCAGGGAGAGATGGGATAGCTTCATCACCATGGTGACAAGCGATTAAACTAACCAAGGTCACATACAAAAAAAAAAAACAGGCCCTGTGTTTTGTGTGACAGGATGTGCAGCGCAAACACACACAACTTTCAAACGTACGCCAAACACACACACGAATGTCCACGTCTACATACAACTCTCATAGGAGCAGCGCGCACACAAACACGAATGAGGGGACAAATTGTACAAATGTTCAAAAGATAAACGTGAGACAAAAACCGACACAAGGCAACACATTTTTTTTTTGAGAAAGATCGCTCCACACGGTTGCAGTCACAGCACGGAGAGAGCATCCGCAGTATCTTTCTCTGTTGTAATGATAACAACAATACACCGCTCTTTCTCGCTCTCTCACTCTTATTTCTCTCTCGCTCTTTCCCCATCGCTCTCTTCATCGCTCTCCCCCTTGCTGTATTTCTCTCTCTCCCTCTGAGTCTCTTCTCTCTTTCCCGCTCTGGTGTACAGAGGGAGCCACTTCGGCAGACCAACCCGTATCTGAGAACACCAATAACTTAATCTTGACCAAAGTCATTCTTGTTCATTTGGGCTTTAATAACATTGATGTAGCGCAGTCTTCCTCTGTTAAGTTGCCTTCAACTTCATCTCACGTCACACTTAGAAAGGTTCATTCAATTTCCAAAAGCAATAAACACCTGGCAAATGGTATAGTGATTCTTTACTGTACATAAATAAGCCCATTTGAGATGGTTGTGATGTGCGGTTGAGTGTCGAAATGCTCAAAGTGCTTTTGTAGAGGACATAAAACAGGGATATGGAAGATTCCTCATCTGACGAGGAAACGGCTTTCAGATGGCCAACAGGCCCATTGCCTCACAAACCACCAAAACACACACACAGGCGCACGTATACACGCGGCGCACACACACAAATGTTTACAATCAGGCTCTCATACACACACACACACACACACACACACACACACACACACACACACACACACACACACACACACACACACACACACACACACACACACACACACACACACAGAGCCAGGCTCTCAGACACACTAACACACAGACACACTCAAAATTCCAAGAACGCACACACAAACACACAAAACGCAACACATCTTATCTGTGATGAAACCTCTTCCAGCTGCCTCTGAGGTCGAGACCTCTAATCTTGGCATCACAGTGTGAGCATTCTTGTGTTTGTGTGTAAGCGTCCGCTTGATCTTCACCGCAGGGGGACCAAAGAGGGGGGAGTGGTTTGTCTAAAGGACATCTTCCCACTCCTAGATTTATGGTTTGCCTGTGAGTCGACCACGGCTCAACATGCTCCTACAGAGCAGATGGTTTTCAAACGTCTCCACGGGGACTAACGGCAATTCCATGTCTTTGATCTACTTGACCTAGGCCTATTTCAGAGATAGCACACGGGATTCAACTAACCACTATGCCTGTGATTATTTGAGTCAGGTGTGGTAGTTCAAGGCTACAACAAAATTGTGAAAATGTCTGGAGGTCATCATCCCTCTCTGCTGAGATGTGTGGTTTGACCGTGAATTGACCACAGCTCTGGAGATGCTCCTACACAGCAGATATTGCTTCTGAAGATCCTACGGCAGCTAAAAGGAGAAAACCCACCCCTGGCTGCTTTCTTTCATATTGATATTGACTGTACAATAAGGGCTATATTTCAACAGCTATGGGCTTTTGATGAGCCATCACTGATACGGACTCACTGGAAGCAAGAGGTTACAGGAAGCAGGAGCTGCGGACAGAAAGTTTGCGTTTCAGAGAGGTTTGCCTCTTATTACATTTCTCAAACTTTCCCAATAATAGGGGAGTGGAGGGGTGGGAACCTCAAGGGAAGGAAAAAGGTATTAAAAAAAAGTCTACATAACACATTTGGTGTCAATCAAAGAGCGTGTACATGACAAAGGAAGATCATTTGAGTGAGGGATGGAGAGAGTTAAAAGAGAGAAATGGAAAGAGAGAGCAAGAGCGAAAGAGAGATAAGGGAGAGCATTTTGACAAGAATCCTGTGTGTGGATAGAATGCCCTGCAGCGGTACGATCAATCGCACAACATGCAGCGATCATTAGACGGAGTCAGTCAACTCAGCTCCATCTATCGTCAGCCTAACCAGGCTGGCTGCTTCCTTCTGCAACTTAAAGAGTATGTGTCCCAAACAGCACCCTATTCTCTACACATAGTGTACTACTTTTGACCAGAGAGCGAGAGAGGAGATAGAGAGCACTACATTTGACCATGGCCTTATGTAGGGAATAGGGTGCCATTTTGGATACAGCCAGTCAATCAGAGAGCCAGGCAGCAGATGCAGTTCAACAACCCACACACCCAGCCAAAGCATACTACCTGCCTGGCTCTCTAGCAAGCCAACCCAGTCAGCAATTACATGTTACTAAAACATCTTGCACTTGGCTTACACCATGACCTGGCCAAAGCAGCCAAGCTTCAGCCCTGGCCAGAACAACCCACGGAGTCACTGTTCAGCTTCCTACACAGACAGTTACTGAAGCCAGAGCACATACAATGCCTTCAGAAGGTATTCACTCCCCTTTATTTTTTCCACATTGTTGTTAATTGTACAACAGATTCAATTGAGATTCTGTCACTGATCTACACACAATACCCGATAATGTCAAAGTCAAATTTAGTTTTTTAGAAATTGTAACAAATTAATTTAAAAAAAGAAAAGCTGAAATGTCTTGTGTCAACAAGTATTCAATCCCTTTGTTATGGTATGCCAATATGAGATCAGGGGTAAAGATGTGCTTAACAAATCACATAAGTTGCATGGACTCATTCTGAGTTAAATAATTGTGATTAACATGATTTCTTTAGATGACTTCCCCACCTCTGTACCCCACACATAAAATTATCTGTAAATTCCCTCAATTGAGTAGTGAATTTCATGCACAGATTCGACCAAAGACTAGGGAGGTTCTCTTTCAATTATTTGTTTCAATTGTTAGTTTCGATACACTCAGGGGTTCCGTGCTTAGTCCCCTCCTGTTGTCCCCTTTTCACCCACAACTGCAAGGCCGCGCACGTTTCCAACACCATCATTAACACGACAGTGATAGGCCTGATCACAGACCGATGAGACAGCCTATAGGGGGGAGCTCAGACAACCGGCTGTGTGGTGCCAGCACAATCTCTACTTCAACGTCAGCAAGACGAAGGAGCTGATCCTGGATTACAGGAACGGAGGGCTGAGCATGGCCCCCATTCACATCGACAGGGCTGAAGTGGAGCGGGTCGAGAGCTTGAAGTTCCTCTGTGTCCACGTCACTAAGGATCTATCATGGTACAAACACACCAAAACAGTCGTGAAGAGGGAACGACAACGCCTCTTCCCCCTCAGGAGGCTGAAAAGACTTGGCATGGGCCCTTATGTCCTCAAAATGTTACGCAGCTGCTTCTTGGCATAGGACCGCAAGGTGCTACAGAGGGTAGCATGGCCCAGAACATCACGGTGTGAGAGGAAGGCCCTAAAAATTGGCAAAGACTCCAGCCACCCAAGTCAAAGACAGTTCTCTCTACTACCACACGGCAAGCAGTGCACCAAGTCTGGAACCAACAGGACCCTGAACAACTTCTACCCCCAAGCCATATGACTGCTAAATAGTTAACCCCCTAAGGTCGATGACCATATAAAAATCTGTCAGTTTATTCTAGGAGACATGTTTTTTTGCATTGAAGCGTCTCAATCCCCCGCACCCGCCTATGTTGCACTTTACGCATCTGCGGTGAAAGAGCTAGAGCGGTGTTTGTCAGACCATGAGACATCCCAAAAATCGGTCTGCTCACAAAATCGCCTGTAGTCGCCAAAACAGTTTGGTCTACAAACTCTCACGAACACGACGGTGTTCTCCGTTTTTTTCTACGACCTCCATAACTATCAGGAGACACGTCTGAAGTTGGTACAGCCGATCTGCCAACGTCTGTAGCGTCCCCTCTGTGCAAAGGTGAGACTCTCACAAACATGTACATGTCGGTTGCTCTAGGTCACCCACAGGCCTCACAAGACTCGTCTGAAGGTCCTCCAGTACAAGTTGAAAAAATGAATGGAAGTATATATGGAGACTGTTTAATGCCAAAAATATGGGGTTAAACACATGTAAAAAAAAATATATATATATATATATATAAATTTAAAAAATTATGTTTCCTGATATTTCTTATATCTCTCAGATATAGGAGAAACACTTCAGAACAAACTTCCTTTTAATATTTTTGGGGAACTACTAGTACCCTATAACTACTTTTATTATTACGCGTTTTACTTTTCTATTATTTCTGTTGTTTTCTTTCTGTCTGCTTTGTTGGGAATGGCCCGTAAGTAAGCATGTTAGTTCAAAACCTGTTGTTTGTCAAAGCATGTGACAAATAAAATGTGACTTGATTTATCTCAAATTCTCTCAGAAGTACCAATTAAAAGTGTCTGTTGGAGACAGACGGGCAGAGTTGTCATTCTTGCTCTCTTCCTCACCAAAAGTGTCACTACTCTAGCTCTCCTTATATAAACTGGATACCTGTTGCCTGCTCACAAGCAAACCGTGAAGGATATCGCTGCCGAGCATAGGTCTTCAGACACTCTTGAGAGGTTGAGTACTAAGCGGAAGGTTTTTGTTTTCGAGTAGAAATTCCTTATTTCTACTTTGGTAGCTAGTGTCACTGCAAGCTATTGAGTTAGCCCACACTTCCAGGATTCTGCTTACTGAAAGGTAAGCTAACCACACATGCATACCCACAGCTATAGTGTTATACAGTGCTCAATATTGCTAGCTATTAGCCACAAGGCTCCTTACTAGCCAGCTCCACCAGCCTCGCAGCTTTAGCGTTATACAGTGCTCAATATTGCTTGCTGTTAGCCGCAAGGCTCCTAACTTGGTGGGCTGTTTACACAGGCTACTCTTTTGCTAGTCACCAGCCGGAAGGCTTCTAACTAGCTAGCCTACGCCATCTGCATGTTGTTCATACAACAAACATTTTCTCTGGGTTCCCATATCATGCCTTGTACCTCGCAATGGCCACTGCTATCCCGTCACAAGACGAGCCAAGCACTCGAACCCCCACGTTCTTGTGGCTCCATGATAGCGGGGAAAGATTCCCACCCGTAATACATTAATTGCTTCAAGAGGGAACATGCCCAGGAGGCGCTCGAGGACCCCAAATACTTACAGAGCAGGTCTAAAGAGGACGTGCTTCTATCTCCTTAGCCACTCTTGCCGCCGAGCCAATGCCGACAGCTGAGGCTCAGCTGCCAGCAACCAAGTCCAGCTGGGGCAAGGTCATGGATAGACTCGACTCCCAACACTGTCTGACGACGTAGTGTCAGGGGATGGCGAGTTGGGGAATGACGAGGATGACGATGAGACCAATCTCACAGAAGTCCTTGAGATAGCACAGGAGTTGGGCGACTGATGACCCCGTTTTCCCGCCCTCTCAGGCCCACAGACCTGACGGCACCAAGAGCCGTGGAGCTGCCACTCCTCCAGTGGAATCCTGTGCTCCATGTCTGCAAGCAGGCCGTGGCCTGACTCAACATCAAGTGGCCGTCTTCTGTAGGAGCTCAGTGCCCGACAAGAGACCTGTATGATGGGAAGAGACTCCAGTCCCACACAGCCACACTAAGGGAAGCCAAGAGCTTGTGGGATAAACCACTTAATAGCAGGATTCTTGCTAAGGGTACCCAAAGCCTGGCAATTTTTTTTTCTTCGAAATCTGGGTTTGTAACCTTCCCATGGTGGAGTCGTCACTAGCTCACCACCTCAGTCCCTTGTGCCGTGTCACTAACGACACCAGCACTTCACTCCCTAGATAGGCGGAATGCTTTACTGCTACTGTTTTTCAGAAAACATACAAAGCCTCAGCTAAAGCTATTAGAGCCATGAACGTGACCTCTTTATTGTTATCAGGCTGAGTTACTGGAGGAGGTGGGGAAGCAACTGGACTCAGAGACCTAAGACCCAGATGCTTGGGAGATGTGTATGATTATAGATTTGAGACTCCGTTCCTCTCATAGTGCCATCCAAAGCTGGGGTCGAACCATGAGCGTATTGGTGGTGGGAGAAAGGACACATTGGCTGAGCTTATCTAGCTTAACAGAAAGTGGACCTCCATCCGGCAGAAGCGTGACATGTGCAAAAAGGAAGGCGAAGCCTTTATCTTCTGCCTGCCCTGCAGACCTAGGCTCCGTGGCAGCCTGTCGGTTCCTGCATCTCGTCCCAGCATCACAGCTGGGAGAGGGCAACAAGCTGGCTTTGGGGGACTGAGGTACCCAGCTACACAGCAGTCTGCTAAGACTCAGGCTAGGACCTTGAAACAGGCCAAACCTGTAGCGAAGCAGTCTTACGCTGCAGCAAGGACACACCTTTCCATCCCTCCTATGGCTCTCTGCCCTACCCACTCTCTCTTTGGGTTTAATGATTGATTACAGTTAGGTAGCAGCCCACTGCGTGACCAGGACAACAACCTCAACAACATCTTGGACTACAGGAAACAGAGGGGCGAGCGCACGCAACCCATTCACATCGATGGGGCTCTAGTGGAGCGGGTCGAGAGCTTCAAGTTCCTCGTGTCTACATCACTACGGAATTAACATGGTCCACACGCACCCACTCATGTTGTGAAGAGGGCACGACAGTACATCCTTCACTCAGGAGGCTGAAAAGATTTGTCTTGGGCCCGCAAATCCTCAAAAAGGTTCTACAGCTGCTCCATTGAGAGCATCTTGACTAGTTGCTTCAGCGCTTGGTATGGTAACTGCAAGACACCCAACCACAAGACACTACAGAGGGTGGTAAGAACGGCACAGTACATCACTGGCGCCGAGCTTCCTGCCATCCAGGACCTCTATACCAAGAAGGCCTGGAAAATGGTCAAAGCCTCCAGCCACCCAAGCCAAACACTGTTGTCTCTGCTGCGGCATGGCAAGCGGAACCAGTGCACCAAGTGCACCAAGTCTGAAACCAACAGGACCCTAAACAGCTTCTACCCCCAAGCTATAAGACTGCTAAACAAGAATGCTAAATAGCTAATTAAATAGCTACCCGGACTACCTGCATTGACCCTTTTTTTTAACTAACTCTCTTGCACTGACTCTACCCACACATACTTACACCCCAAACAATACATACGCCCACACACGCATACTGACGACACACGCCCACTACAGTTCCACATATGCTGCTGCTACAGCTCAGTATATCCTGTAGTCTAGTCACTTTACGCCTTCCTATATGTAAATAGATACCTCAATTACCTCACACCCCTGAACATTGACTCAGTACTTCCTGTATACAGCCATTTTATTTCTACTCATTATTGTTATTAGTTATTCCTCGTGTCACAATATATATTTAAAAACCTTTATCTTTAACTTTGCATTGTTGGAAAAGGAGCTGTAAATAAGCATTTCCCTGTTAGTCTACACCAGGGGTCTCCAACCCTGTTCCTCGAGAGCTACTGTCCTGTAGGTTTTCACTCCAACCCTAATCCAAAATACCTGATTGTAATAATTAGCTGGTTGATAAGTTGAAATCAGGTTAGTTACAACTGGGGTTGGAGAGAAAACCTACAGGAGGGTAGCTCTCCAGGAACAGGGTTGGAGAGCCCTGGTCTACACCTGTTGTTTACGATGCATGTTGCAAATAACATTTTATTTTATAGAATGTGGCGCTCCGGTTTCCTGCCAGAGGGGCACTGCTACTCTGTACAAGTCAAGTCTTATGGAGAACACTCTCCATTCAGATCAGTTAGTATAGTTATTATCTCAGGAACAGAGATCCACATTTTTTTTTCTTGTGGTATCATTTTTATGCATTGTTGAGAAAGGCCGTAAGTACGCATTTCGCTGTTAGTTTACACCGGTTATTGACAAAGCATGTGACAAATAAAATGTAATTTCAGGCCCAGACAACTATCTGGTACTCCAGAGTCCACAAAGCCTCAGCTTTTCCTCATCTAGTTTGTTACTGCGATTGGTTCATGCAACCGGGCGAGCGAGCAGCTGAGGAACCATCTTCACTCATGACAACACTCCTCCATGGTGCAGGTCCAAAGCAAACCAGTGATGCAGCCGTCCAACTGCCCATGATGACACCCCCCCCCCCCCCCCCCAATAAAAGGCCTGCAACTCTAGGAAAATAGTGCCAAGCCTCTTCTGCACGATCTCGGTCTTCACAGTTTAGGTGATTTTTGTTGTTGTGGAGAAGTATTAGGACTATAGAGATTGTTTCTCCCTACACTCTATTTTTCCATGGTCCTGTGCCACTGCAGTACTTTTGCACGGAGAGAAGGTTAATCTTGTCGAGGTCCATTTGCCATTTTCTAGGCATACCAAGCTCCGAAGTATACAGTTTATCCATAATTGTGGTGCAGTCTCTTTGGGAGGCACGTCGCTTATGCACAGCCTCTAAACTTTTAGCTCATCCTGGGACATGACTATTGTGCTTACAATCCATTCACAGCAGCTCATAGTCTCTGAAAAGCATGGAGAGGTCATATTGCTTCTTTCACTTTACTACTGCCCTTCCCCTTCGTGTCTAACGTATGGATGGACTGTGCTCTACCAGCACCTGTTCGTGGCAAAAGTCTGCCCAGAGGTTTTTCAGGTTAATATACCTAACCCCCATTTTTTGGCCCAGGTCGCTTTTTCCCCATTATTGCAACTTAGAGCATACGGCTTTTCGCCAGTCGCCTTCCCCACCATTGTCCAATGTGTGCGTCTCGCACCCACTTGGATTGTAGGAGAGCTCGGGAGAGTGTCATGCTCTTTGCTCATTCTGCTATGACTTTCAGAAAGAGGGTGGGCCTTCTCTTTTTGACTGTATCCTTCCGAATCACGGAGACCATAATATTGATTTACAGTGCCATCGGAAAGTATTCAGACCCCTTGGCTTTTTCCACATTTTGTTACGTTACAGACTTATTAAATTACTTCTTTTTTTTAATCCTCCATCTACACCATATTGAAAAAGAGAAAACGGTTTAGAAATTTATGAAAATCTAGTAAAAATAAAATAAAAAATAAACGCTTAACATAAGTATTCAGAACCTTTGCTATCACTCCAAATTGAGCTCAGGTGCATCCTCTTTCCATTGATCATCCTTGAGATGTTTCTACAACTTGATTAGAGTCCACCGGTGGTAAATTCAATTGATTGGACATGATTTGAAAAAGCACACACGTCTATATCAGGTCCCACAGTTGACAGTGCATGTCAGAGCATAAACCAAGCCATGAGGTCAAAGGAATTGACTGTTGAGCTCCGAGACAGGATTTTATTTTTTTATTTCACCTTTATTTAACCAGGTAGGCAAGTTGAGAACAAGTTCTCATTTACAGTTGCGACCTGGCCAAGATAAAGCAAAGCAGTTCGACACATACAACAACACAGAGTTACACATGGAGTAAAAACAAACATACAGTCAATAATACAGTAGAAAAATAAGTTTATATACAATGTGAGCAAGTGAGGTGAGATAAGGGAGGTAAAGGCAAAAAAGGCCATGGTGGTGAAGTAAATACAATATAGCAAGTAAAACACTGGAATGGTTGATTTGCAGTAGAAGAATGTGCAAAGTAGAGATAGAAATAATGGGGTGCAAAGGAGCAAAATAAATACATAAATAAATAAATACAGTAGGGAAAGAGGTAGTTGTTTGGGCTAAATTATAGATGGGCTATGTACAGGTGCAGTAATCTGTGAGCTGCTCTGACAGCTGGTGCTTAAAGCTAGTGAGGGAGATAAGTGTTTCCAGTTTCAGAGAATTTTGTAGTTCGTTCCAGTCATTGGCAGCAGAGAACTGGAAGGAGAGGTGGCCAAAGGAAGAATAGGTTTTGGGGGTAGTTGTCCACATATTCTAAGTCAGAGCCGTCCAGAGTAGTGATGTTGGACAGGCAGGCAGGAGCAGGCAGTGATCGGTTGAAGAGCATGCATTTAGTTTTACTTGCATTTATGAGCAATTGGAGGCCACGGAAGGAGAGTTGTATGGCATTGAATCTCGCCTGGAGGGTTGTTAACACAGTGTCCAAAGAAGAGCCAGAAGTATACAGAATGGTGTCATCTACGTAGAGGTGGATCATAGGCTCACCAGCAGCAAGAGTGACATCATTGATATATACAGAGAAGAGAGTCGGCCCAAGAATTGAACCCTGTGGCACCCCCATAGAGACTGCCAGAGGCCCGGACAACAGGACCTCAGATTTGACACACTGAACTCTATCAGAAAAGTAGTTGGTGAACCAGGCGAGGCAATCATTTGAGAAACCAAGGCTGTCGAATCTGCCGATGAGGATGTGGTGATTGACAGAGTCAAAGGCCTTGGCCAGGTCAATGAATACGGCTGCACAGTATTGTTTCTTATCGATGGCGGTTAAGATATCGTTTGATCTTGAGTGTGGCTGAGGTGCACCCATGACCAGATCTGAAACCAGATTGCATAGCTGAGAAGGTATGTTGGGATTCGAATTGGTCGGTAACCTGTTTGTTGACTTGGCTTTCGAAGACCTTAGAACGGCAGGGTAGGATAGATATAGGTCTGTAGCAATTGAAGAGGGGGATGACCGCAGCTGCTTTCCAATCTTTGGGAATCTCAGACGACACGAAAGAGAGGTTGAACAGGCTAGTAATAGGGGTGGCAACAATTTCGGCAGATAATTTTAGAAACAAAGGGTCCAGATTGTCTAGCCCGGCTGATTTGTAGGGGTCCAGATTTTGCAGCTCTTTCAGAACATCAGTTGACTGGATCTGGGAGGAGAAATGGGGAAGGCTTGGGCGAGTTGCTGTGGGGGGTGCCGTGCTGTTGACCGGGGTAGGGGTAGCCAGCTGGAAAGCATGGCCAGCCTTAGAAAAATGCTTATTGAAATTCTCAATTATAGTGGATTTATCGGTGGTGACAGTGTTTCCTATCTTCAGTGCAGTGGGCAGCTGGGAGGAGGTGTTCTTATTCTCCATGGACTTTACAGCGTCCCAGAACGTTTTTGAGTTTGTGTTGCAGGATTGTGTCGAGGCACAGCACTTGGGAAGGGTACCAAAAAATGTCTGCAACACAGTGGCCTCCATCATTCTTACATGGAAGAAGTTTGGAACCACCAAGACTCTTCCTAGAGCTGGCCGCCCGGCCAAACTGAGCAATAGGGGGAGAAGGGCCTTGATCAGGGAGGTGACCAAGAACCCGATGGTCAATTTGACAGAGCTCTAGAGTTCCTCTGTGGAGATGGGAGAACCTTTGAGAAGGACAACAATCTCTGCAGCACTCCACCAGCTAGGCCTTTATGGTAGAGTGGCTAGACGGAAGCCACTCCTCAGTAAAAGGCACATGACAGCCCACTTGGGGTTTGCCAGAAAGCACCTAAAGACTCTCCAATAATGAGAAACAAGATTCTCTGGTCTGATGAAACCAAGCTTTAACTCTTCGGCCTGAATGACAAGCGTCACGTCGGGAGGAAACCTGAAACCATCCTTACGGTGAAGCATGTTTTTCAGCAGCATGGACTGGGAAACTAGTCAGGATCGAGGCAAAGATGAAAGGCGCAAAGTACAGCGAGAGATCCTTGATGAAAACCTGCTCCAAAGCACTCAGGACCTCAGGACTCTAAGCATACAGTCAAGACAACACAGGAGTGGCTTCAGGACAAGTCTCTGAATGTCCTTGAGAGGCCCAGTCAGAGCCCGGAGTTGAACCCTGATTATGGCTGTGCATTGACGCTCCCCATCCAACCTGAAAGAGCTTGAGAGGATCTGCAGAGAAAAATAGAAGAAACTTCCCAAATACAGGTGTGCCAAGCTTGTAGCGTTATACCCACGAAGACTCGGGACTATAATCGCTGCCAAAGGTGCTTCAACAAAGTACTGAGTAAAGGGTCAGAATACTTACGTAAATTAAACATTTCCGTTTTTATTATTTGTAATAAATTGCTGGTCATTATGGGGTATTGCGTGTAGATTTAATCGATTTAATCAATTTTAGAATAAGGCTGTAATGTAACAAACTGGAAAAAGTCAAGGGGTCTGAATACTTTACGAAGGCAAGAAATGATGTATAAAGGCAAGGGTGATTTCACAGGGCGGCAGGTAGCCTAGTGGTTAGAGCGTTGCGCCAATAACCGAAAGGTTGCTGAATCCCAG
Source organism: Oncorhynchus kisutch (assembly GCF_002021735.2). NCBI lineage: Eukaryota > Metazoa > Chordata > Actinopteri > Salmoniformes > Salmonidae > Oncorhynchus > Oncorhynchus kisutch. The sequence goes on along the minus strand of NC_034191.2, from coordinate 53,733,545 downwards.
AGCTGACAAGGTGAAAATCTGTCGTTCTGCCCCTGAACACGGCAGTTAATCCACTGTTCGCTATATTGGGACTCCCCTGGCGTGTTTAGCGATACGGGAGTTGGCCATATCCCCACATATGAGATATCAAAACTAATAAACTTAAGTTTACTTGCATTACCCCAGTTGTCTGATATTATGAGTGAGATATCTCACCACATTTCCCTGTTGGCAAGAGCGTGAGGACGAGAAGCAAGCATGAGGATGACCAGAGGGCGGGAGAGCGGCTCCTTTTATGGAAATGTGGGTGGCACCTCATTCACCGCTCTGCCCGTCTCCAACAGACGTTTTCCATTGGTGCTTCCAAGAGAAAAGGCGATATGAGAACCCCACAGGTGAGATCACACTCATAACATTGGAGAACCGGGGTTACGGAAGTAACCTTAAGTTTTCAGATTGCCTCAAAAAGGGCACCGATTGGTAGATGTGTAAAACAAAACAAAAACAAGTACAATCCAGGTGTGAAAAGCTCTGAGATTTACTCAAAAAGACACAGCTGTAATCACTGCCAAAGGTGTTTACAACAGTAATAACACAACAACATTTAGAAAAAAAGTCAAGGGGCGTAAATACTTTCTGAAGGCACTGTAGACCTAGGATGCTTCCCAAATGACCCCCTATATCCCTTATAGTGCTCATAGGGCACTGTTCAAAAGTCGTTCACTATAAAGGGAATAGGGTGCCATTTGGTACGCAAACCAGGGCCATACATGTTATTAACAACTGTAATATGCATGTTCTCGTGCGTCAGGTTTAGGGGAAGGCTGCTGCTACATTTACATTAGTAATTGAGCAGTGGCTCTAATCCAGAGTGACTATATAAAATACATAATATATGCCATTTAGCAGACTTTATTACACAAAGCGACAAAGAGAGTATGCATACATTTTTATGTAAGGTGGCCCCAGTGGGAATCAAACCCACAAACATTGGTGTTGCAAGCACTATGCTCTACCGACTGAGCCACACAGGACCACCTCCTTTACTGATGTATGCTACAGTTATCTTTAGGGGATTTTTTTTTTTATACTCAGAGGCCCTTTCAATGACCAATAAACAGGGTCTAGGGCTCCAAATATCAGTGTCTGACAGTCACATTAATAACTTAAAATGAATTATTCAAATAAGCATTGGCTCAAATCCATCAAATACAAATAAAGCAGTTTTTCTCCCTCTCCGTTCCATTTTGCTCCAGCCTGGCCACCCAACGGGCACAAAAAGCAGAGGCACATTAACGACAAAATAAACCAAACTAAAATATAAATGAAACTCTGCCACCGCCGTCGCCGCACAGAGCCTGCTGATTACATTTCGACATCAAACATCTTAACTATTCCAAACTAAAAGGGGTTGAGGGGGAGAGAGAGGGTGAGAGAAAGATTGAGAAAGAAGAGCAGCACAGAGAACTATCCCTCCACTGCCACCATCCGCAGCAATTAACAATGGAGCTGTTCTCACTCAGTGAATACACAGTCTCTACATTGTGTAAATCTGATATTCAGACCACTGAAAGATAATCCTTTTCCCTCCTCTCTTTTAATAGGAAGAGCTTAGAGACGAGAGAGAAGAGAGGGCCTCACAATGATCCATCATCTGCACCGCAGCGTTTCCTGGCAGATGCTGACACACTATAATCCACAGATCAACTGTACAAGGAAATTAGGGCCATAAAACAGAACGGAGCTCCTTTCTTCTTTTCAATTCTTTCCTCTTTGGAACCGTTTCTACAGGACGGAAGGGGGTGGGGGAAAGGGAGGAGGGAAGATGTGCTGCAGCTCCACCGACTAGGCTGAGGGAGAAAGTATTTTGTTTCCATGACAAGAGGTAAAGTGAGAACGAGAATGTAAAGGCGAACAGGGCCACAAGAGCTCAAATGAGAACGGAAGTTAAGAACGAGAGATAAAAAAAAAAAGGCTATATTATCCATTTAACATTTTGAATAATGCAGGGTTGCGGGCGTCTATTTACATTGCAGATTCCACCTTTCCACCCCTCACCCTCTCCTTCCCTCCCGCCATTCTTTCATTCCTCTCCCTCTCTCACTCCCTGGCACAGAGTGGCCCTGCCTCAAGGTTAGCAGAAATAGACACTGTGTCTGTGTGCCACAGCGAGACAGGAGAGTCAGTCTGCCCATGCAAAGTAGGAGGTTATCTGCTGCTTCCGACTACTTGCTGCATAGCCAGGGTTCAAGGGTCACAGCGGCGCATAAACAAACAAAGCAAGGGTCACTAAACACATCCAACGACCCCTTAAAGCCATCCGCTCCTCGCTCTTCAAAGATAGACGTAGATGCATGTCAGATTACATATTTCTTCTTATAAAAGGACAAATTGAAGATTTGCGAAAATATATCTGAACTTCTCTGTGAACAATACTAAAGGGCACGGGAAAGGATCAGTGATGTCCAAAAATGTTACGTTCCAAAATGAAGCATCTAAAGAAGAAAATAACTTGTTCTCTGGGATGTTTGCTTGTGCGTGTGTGTGTGTGTGTGCTTGAGTGAAAAAGTGTGAGAGTATGTTACAGTGGGAGCTGCTGTGTGTTATATACATGTTTCCCGTGAAACAGATAACAGGATGAAATTACATCTACTCCACTCTGGGTTTGTCTCAGAGAAAGAAAAAGAGAGAGAGAGAGCGTTAGACAGACAAGACAGGGGGGGTAAAAGGGGTATTCAGGAACCCTTGGAGCCAAAAACAGAAGTTGAGATGACAGAAGTGCCACAAAAGAATAGGCACATCAAGACAAGCAATTTCAACGCAAGTGCTTGTGTGCGCTTGCTCACTCGCAAGCGTACGTCTCGACATGAGGGGCCTATTTTGAGTTAGTGATCCAAAACCATCACTGGAGGCTCCTCAGCCTTTCTGACAGCCAGGCCCTCTCTCACTGGGTCCTCTGTCTGTCTGTGGCATCACACATGTTTATTCACTACTTATTACAGTGATATTGCAGACAGTGAAAGAGAGACACGAAAAGAGTAAGAAGGAGCCAGGCCCAGCCAATCGGAATTAGTTTTCCTCATAAAAGGGTTTTATTACAGATAAATATTCCTCAGCACCTCAGTCCCCCCCCCCCCCTCCCCCTATCTCCTCAGATGATCCCACAGGTGAAGAAGCTGGATGTGGAGGTTCTGGTCTGCAGTTGTGAGGCCGGTTGGGTGTACTTCCAGATTCTCTAAAATGACGTTGGAGGCGGCATATGGTAGAGAAATGAGGATTCAGTTCTCTGGCAACAGCGCTGTTGCACATTCCTGCAGTAGGCATGCCAGTTGCACGCTCCCACAAAACTTGAAACATCTGTGTTGTGTGACAAAACTGCACAAACTGTAAGAAATTGTCTCAGGGAAGCTCATCTGTGTGCTCATAGTCCTCACCAGGGTCTTGACCTGACTGCAGTTTGGCATTGTAACACGCTTCAGTGGGCAAATTTTCACTTTCGATGGCCACTGGCACACTGGAGAAGTTTGCTCTTCACAGATGAATCCCGGTTTCAACTGTACCGGGCAGATGGCGTGTATGATGTCGTTTGGACGAGCGGTTTGCTGATGTCAATGTTGTGAACAGAGTCCCCATGGTGGCGGTGGGGTTGTGGTATGGGGCAGGCATAAGCTACGGACAATGAACAGAATTGCATTTTATCAATGGCAATTTGAAACGCGCAGAAATACTGTGACGAGATCCTGAGGCTCATTGTCGTGACATTCATCCGCCGCCATAACCTTATGTTTCAGCATGATCACGCACGGCCCCATGTCGCAAGAATATGTACATAATTCCTGGAAGCTGAAAATGTCCCAGTTCTTCCATGGCCTGCATACTCGCCAGACATGTCACCCATTGAGCATGTTCGGGATGCTCTTGATCGACGTCTATGACAGCGTTTTCCAGTTCCAACCATTATCCAGCAACTTCACACAGCCATTGAAGAGGAGTGGGGCAACATTCCACAATCAACAGCCTGATCAACTCTATGCGAAGGAGGTGAGTCAAATAGTGGTCATACCAGATACTGACTGGTTTTCTGATCCACGCCTCTACCTTTTTCTAAAGATATATGTGACCAACAGTGGCATATCTGTATTCCCAGTCATGTGAAGTCCATAGATTAGGGCCTAATGAAAAGATTTCAATTGACTGATTTCCTTATATAAATACTCAGCAGAAATTGTTGCAAGTTAAGTTAATATTTTTGTTCAGTGTAGCTACGGTACATAGCTAACAAAGACATACAGAGATAGACAGTCACACACATCGGTACACTCACCTATGAGTGCTTCAAAACAGTTGGCCATGGCATGTCTCAGGTCTGATTCCCTACAGAGGTCTGGGCCGTGGGCATACAGCATGAAGCGATCCAACTCCAGTTTCTGGCAAAGCATGAAACATACCAACACATACAGTTACAACCATACAATACTAGGAAAAGCAACCGTTCACTGGCCTATTGGTCCAGCTTGGAACATTTTCTACTAGCGTGGTCTGAAAGCCCGCTAGCCTGAAGCTAGTACTTATCTTAATATAACACTTTCGCTGTTATATGACAACGGTTTCTCCTGATGGTATTTTGACTATGACAACTACACATTGGCCACTTCGATGTTTACCTGATACAGCGACCGGCCAGGTGGTGATTTTTTGGGGTTGAAAAGGTTCAGATTTCGCCAGTCCGAGTGACTCTATACTGTTCTGCATGACACTCAACTACAGTAAAAGGTCTGTAGTCTGTAGAAGAGAGAGGGAGACAGCTGTGCCCTGATCTGTAAGCTCTCACTGTGTGGGCCCTGGCCAAAAGTAGTGCACTATATAGGGAATAGGGTGCCACTTGGGATGCAAGCAACAGACAGGACACTTGGGATGCAGCAACAGACAGGAGCATTTAGAAGAGGGGACAGTCACAGGACAGATAATCATGACTTAAAACTGATAAATCATAGGGCTGACCTTCATTCTACTGGAGGGACAGGGATCGCGTAGGGAGAGCCATGGTAGAGACCAGGCTGTCACTGGCTGGCAGCCTGTCACATCTCAAACGCAATATGCAGGTCCCAAATGGCACCCTATTCCCTATACGGTGCACTACTTTTAAACCAGAGCTTATGGGCCTTGATCAAAATGAGTGCACTAAATAAGGAATAGGGTGCCATTTACGAGTCATATTTGTTTGTTTTCATCTCAAATATTATCAATCTTCTCAAATAAGTGACCTGTGCATTTGTTTCTATATTAACAATTTGTGCAGTCTTATTTTCCAGTTGATATCAAGTATTGTTTGCAGTAATAGCAATGTAGCTACTTTACCAAATTAAAATTAAAATACATGACTATGCATCAACAACTTCAGACAATTCATTAATTAGAAAGATAAACGTGATAATTACATTTGGAAGGGAAAAAATGTTATATAAATACTTGGCCTCACTAACTTACAGGGAACTTGCTGTTCGACTTTCAAGTTTTACAAGTGAAGTGTCGGCTTATGCCTGTTGCTTTCTGAAAACATTTTTCAAGAGATAATTACAAGTGTTCTTGTGCAGAGAAGGAGTAGATGTTTCGCTGGCTTAAGAAGAACTGGGAAACAACTTGGCAACCGTTGCATATTGTATCACACTCACTTTCCCGTAAATGGCAAATTGAAACGAGCCAAAGTGCCTCTGTGTCCCAAGCAGCACCCTATTGCCCTAAGTAGTGCACTACTTTTTACCAGGACCCATAGGGCTCTGGTCAAAAGTAGTGCACTATATAGGGGTATTGGGTGCCACTTGGGATTCATGCACCCAGCGATAGCGTTAACATGAATGCAGGCAGCTGCATCTTGGTATTCAGGGGGGAGCAACATGAAAGATTAAAGATTTAATTGCTTTTCTCCACATCATGGGATGATTAGTGTTCTTTCTCCAACAACAGTGCCAGTAGTATGGTAGGCAGGGGTGTTTGCCGTGTTTTTGGCAATACGCTGTTGCCACAGGAGAGGGGCCGAGAGGTGTGTGTGTTTTGTGTGTGTGTGTGTGAGCTTGGTAATATGCTGCTGCTTCAGGAGAGTGGCATCTCGGAATGGGGAAGTTGGGAATGGTCCCTAGGGAACCTGCAACACTAATACTAGACCTGAAGAACAACAACCTTTTAACTCTAATTACAGACAGAAGAGAGAAGTGAGAGAGAAAGAGAGAGACAGAGATGGAGAGGGGGGTGGTGCGGGGGGGTGGAGACAGAATTACTTCTCCCCCCTGTGTACTCTTACAAGAAAGTTATAAAGGAGAGGCAGAAACAATAAAAACAGGTTTCTATCCATCGTTGTGGTAAACACTCTCTTATTGCTGTTCATATCCACACTCTGTGACCTTTAGAGTAGAACTGTCTTAGGCTGTGTTTGAAATGGCACCCTATCCCCTACAAATCTTTTATTTTTAAGATGATCTACAAATAATCTTGCATCATAAATAACTACTCAATATTATTCGTAGATTAGTCAGTCGGTCACAATTTACCCATGACACATCACGGTTTTGATGCACTCAATCATGGCCAATTAACATAAGTTGTAGCAAGAAAAATGTGCAGCAACAAGCTCCAACAGAAATGTCTAAAGCAATCATTTCAAACCTTGCTGATATTTGTAGACGATCACATATCTCTCTCTATTATGCGTGGGAATACTTTGGGACAAATATCCTAATTTAAAATCACTTGGAGCTGATTTGCAAATGTGTTTTTATAGTCTTGTGTCCAAAAATAAAATAAAAAATGAAAACTTAACAGAAATAAAATTAACAGTGGGCTGCCAGTTGGGGAATTTTGCCCTACATAGTGAACTACTTGACCAGATCCCCATTGGCCCTGTATTGCACTATGGGCCGGTTTCCCAGACACAGACTAAGCCTAGTCCAGGATTTAAACATACGTTCAATGGAGAATCTCCATTGAATACACTTCTTAGTCCAGGACTAGTGTTAAATATTTTTTCTGGAAACTGTCCCTAAAAAGTCTCACCTTTGCTAGCATGGCCAGGTGCTGGTTCTGTACAATGGCCGTTCTGTAGGTGGCGAGCCCTCCTTCCTCCAGACTGGGGAACAGGTAGTACAGATGAACACTGTGGCGACAGGAAACATAAACAGAGTCGTTAGATCCAAGATGGCTGACGATGTGTCACAATCTCACAGATCCCCAGCTGTGTGCAGGCAACCAACCAGAGACCCATTAGATCCGACATGGCCAACGATGGGACACAGCTCCCCAGCTGTGTGCAGGCAACCAAAGACTTGTTATTATCCAAGGTGGCTGACCATGGGTCACAGTTCGGGCTGGGCGATATATCGAATTAACGGCATGTTTCAGATGCCTGTATCGCAGAATTTCATTTTTAGGAACGTTTTGTCTTTTTGGTCTCGTCTCCTCTCACTGTTTACATTCCCACTTGCAGACACCAAGCCCCTCCATCTGCCACTAACAAAGTCAAAAGATAACTTCTTCCTCTCGGACAAGCAGTTTAAACTCGCTATTTGCATTTTAGGTTTGTTCCAACAGAATCGGTCATCGGTCACATGGACAGCGAAACGCTTAGACACTATTTTACTGTAATAGGTGAGAACATAAAAATGGTATCATCAGAAAGGTTGTCTCAACTCCCAAAATGTAGAACAGAGAAGTGTGTACTAAAATGAGACTACCAATAAACATAATTGTGGAAAATTCATGCTCAGTTTGTCGCGCGCAGTGCCACACATTTTGGTCACAGACTTATGTGCTAGCTGTCCAGTTTGTGTTTCATAAATGTACAATGAGCATTTATACATTTATATAAGGAATTAGCAACCTGTTCTCATTCTGATAAATAACTATTTTCTTATAAGGTAGGCCAATTGATTTCAATATCTGAACAAACTGAGCAGGCTGTTAAAAATAGTTGGGAGATGGAAAGGAGAGTGTATTCGTAACAGTTCAACTGTTCTACATTGTTAGCAAGCAAATAGATCCAAATTTGCTAGACTTGAAATAGAATGTTTAGCTGGCTACTCACTAGCACTTGGGCTTGTGCTCGAGATATTGTTTGAGACCCGAGTTCATTTTCTATAAAGTCTGCTATAAGAAGTTGGTCATTATTAGTGGATGTGCATTGTGAATGGTTCTTGTTACATTTGCAACAAAAAGGGCATTTTCATAGACAGACTTGAAATCCCGATCAGTGATTATTGCAATAACACAAAAAGCTGGTTAAACAATTTACATAAAATAATACAATTATTAGTGGGCCTTATGGTTGTAGAAGGCTAATATTTAGCTTAGTTACAATTCCACAGGCCCTGAATTCATTAGATTATTGCTGACTGTTTGAAATGCAGTGTATTGACCTTTAATTGTACAACAAAGCTTATTTAGAGAAAACAGAGCATTGTTGGAAAAGGACCCGTAAGTAAGCATTTCACTGTTAGTCTAAACCTGTAGTTTACGACGCATGTGACAAATAAAATATTATACTTTCATTATTTTGTTTTCTAGCCATGATAAAAAATAAAAAAATAAAAATCAGCATCTAGGTTAACAATGAAAGTCAATCAGTGCTCCAGTGTATTTAAATGCAAAATGTTTTCTAGAATGCATTGTCCACTGGGCAGCACAGGTGTGAGAGCTTACAGTATGTGGTTGTTTGTGATACATCCCGACAATAAGAAGAGGACAAGGACGGAGAGAGGTGAAGGAGAAGAGAGCAGGGATCAAACTTTAAAAAAGACCTTGGTAAGAAGTGTTAAGCCTTGGCATTTTTAAAGGGACCGTAGGTAGGTATGCCTGTGGGGTGAATAGATGAAGCATTAAATGGCCATGAAAGATCTCAAGATCTCTCATCTCAAATCAGCCAGCTTACTCTGTAACACTTCAATATTCTATATATCCCCGGCTCCTGATAGTCGAGTTCTAAAAATGTTCAATCCAGCAGACAGCAGTAGTATTGCTATATAGTAGCAATATATACATACTGTATATATTCACAGTAGCGGTCAAAAGTTTGGTCACACCTACTCATTCAAGGGTTTTTATTTATTTGTACTATTTTCTACATTGTAAAACAATAGTGAAGACATCACAACTATGAAATAACACATGTGTAATCATGTAGTAACCAAAAAAAGTGTTAAACAAATCAAAATATATTTGAGATTTGAGATTCTTCAAAGTAGTCACCCTTTGCCTTGATGACAGCTTTGGGATTATGGTTGCAGTTGGGACACAGCCGAGGTATCTAGGTAGAGTTGCAGCGACAATGTCAATGTAGTAATAATAGCACCATGTCATTAGTGGTGTGGCAGTGCAAGCTGAGTGGTGCCTGGACCACAGCGTTCTCCTCTCACCTGGGAGTGACTCAGTCAATAACACACACGCAACATTCTCATAGCTAACTGCTAGTTGTCATGGAGAATTTCAGCAGGCCCTATGAAAAGAGCTACGGTGAAATTACAACCGAATACCCAATTAGGGGGAAATCACAGACTAGAATAAAGAGGAGGAGAGGGGGGAGAAGAGGGGGAGTTGTCGCCATGTTCGATTAGCGGAGGCGTCCGTCAAAGAAAGAGAAAAAGAGCGAGGGAGCTGACGGACGTAAATCTCACCTGGTGAGAAACTCCACAACGGCATCGCCGAGAAACTCCAGCCGCTCGTTGTGATTGATCCTGAAAAGAGAGAGAGAAAAAAATGAAGTAAGAGACATGAAGGCAGAGAGGAGAGAGAGGTGTTTATTAGGTCTCAGTCTATCGTATATGAGACATTTACACAGGAACCACAGGTCTCAGACAGACCAAATCAACACAATCTGACAAATATCAGGGGTGAAAATCCAATAGCGACCTGAAATATGGCCTGTACATGTTTGAATCAAGTTTATTCATTCTTCTCAAGTGTATTCATTCAGCCTCAAACTTTCACAAATCTATAGCACACAATGCAAAGGTGTTATAGAATAAAAATGGCCCCTGGCGTCAGAGATTGGTGATGATGCTTAAGCTCACTTATGGAACTAAGTGCAGGGCCAAACCGTACTAGGTCATAGCAAAACAGCAACCGCTTGGCATAGGGACATTGCATTCGCTAGGTATACACTACCGGTCAAAAGTATTAGAACACCTATTTATTCAAGGGTTTTTCATTATTTTTACTATTTTCTACATTGTAGAATAATAGTAAAGACATCAAAACTATGAAATAATACATATGGAATCATGTACAGTGCTCCACTAAAAGTTTTGCAATTATGCTGCGGGACTTAAGAGGTCATTTGTGGTTTAGTACGGTACCCTGCGTCACCACTTCATTGCTCCAGACCAGCACAAGGGGGAGTTAGAGCACTGATTATGCTTTTGGGTTCTACTGTGTCTCTGACAATGAATGGGCGACATAAACCTAAATAGAAACAGATAATTGTGCACGACTTCAGTATTACTTAATAAAACTGTTGTTACACTAAGGTTTTAATTATTTTATTTTGAATGGATTATTTTGCTCTTACTGTAGTACTCTCCCGACCAGTCATGTTGTACAGGGCCTGAGTGGAGCAACAGTCTAAGATACTGCATAGCAGTGCAAGCTGTGTTGTTACAGATGCTGGTTCAATACCCATGCGGTCCTTGACTGGGAGACCCATGAGATGACTCTAGGTTTTTGGTTTCTCTCCCTCTAAAAACAGAAATAAATCATTTTAAATAACAAATTGGCTTTATTTACAAATTAGTAACATTGTCTCACCCCATGTTCAAGAATGGTCTTTTTCTTGCTCATTTTACGTTATTTGAAAACAAAATCTTTATATAAGTTATATTAAAAAAAAGCCCCTTGGATATTCTCACAGATCTATATTAACCCTGTTATTAGCAGGACAATATATATTGTTCATGGCTCCCGAGTGGCGCACATTGGGATTGCCTTGCAGTTCTCCAGCTGTTTCCACCGAAACACTGGTGGGCGTTCAAGGCACGAGGGCAGGGGGCACGGGATGGGCCGCAGAGCCGTACACAGAAGACGGACCGAGCCCATGGGGAAGGGAGGAGGGGGGGGTGGACCCCACTGGGTAGCAGGGATCAACACTAACTTCTTATGGCTGCAGGGGCAGTATTGAGTAGCTTGGATGAAAGGTGCAGAGAGGTGCCCAGAGTAAACAGCCTGCTCCTCAGTCATAGTTGCTAATATATGCATAGTATTATTAGTATTGGATAGAAAACACTCTGAAGTTTCTAAAACTGTTTGAATTATGTCTGTGAGTATAACAGAACTCATATGGCAGGCAAAAACCCGAGAAGAAATCCAACCAGGAAGTGAGAAATCTGAGGTTGGTCGATTTTCAACTCATCGCCTATTGAAAACACAGTAGGATATGAATCTGCTTGGACTTCCTACGGCTTCCACTAGATGTCAACAGTCTGTAGAACCTTGAATGAAGCTTCTACTGTGAAATGGAGCCGGATGGGAGCTGTTTGAGTCAGTGGTCTGGCAGAGAGCCAGATCCTGGTCATGCGCATACCACGTGATATCTTCCTGCGTTCCGTTCCACCTCAAGATACAAAGGAATTCTCCAGTTGGAACTTTATTGAAGATTTATGATAAAAACATCCTAATGATTGATTCTGTACTTATTTTGAAATGTTTCTTCGACCTGTAATATAACTTTTTGAAGTTTTTGTCCGAATAAATGGTCGACCAGCACCAGCGTTGGGAGAGGTGTACCAAACGCGCTAACAAAAGTAGCTAATTGGACATAAATAATGGATATTATCGAACAAATCAAACATTTATTGTGGACCTGGGGTTCCTGGGAGTGCATTCTGATGAAGATCATCAAAAGGAATATTTATCATGTAATTTCTGGTTTATGTTGACTCATTTTATTATATTTCTGAGCGCTGTCTCAGACTATTGCATGGTTTGCTTTTTCCATAATTTTTTTTAAAAATCTGACACAGCGGTTGCATTAAGGAGAGGTATATCTATAATTCCATGTGTATTATCATCTACATTTATGATGAGTATTTCTGTTGAATGATGTGGCTATGCAAAATCACTGGATGTTTTTGGAACTATTGAACGTAAAGCGCCAATGTAAATAAATATTAACTTTATCAAACAAAACACATGAAACATGAAGTCCTATGAGTGTCATCTGATGAAGATCATCAACGGTTAGTCATTAATTTTATCTCTATTTGTGCTTTTTGTGACTGCTCTCTTTGGCTGGAAAAAAATGGCCTGTGTTTTTCTGTGGCTTGGTGGTGACCTAACATAATAGTTTGTGGCACATTCACTGAAAAGCATATTTGAAATCGGACACTGTGGTGGTCGCAAGATTACCTTTAAAACAGTATAAGAAACATATATGTTTGAGGAATTCTAGATTTCTGTTGTTTTGAATTTGGCGCCCTGCACTTTCACTGGCTGTTGTCATCTCATCCCTTTAATGGGATTGCAGCCCAACAAGGTTTTAAGGGGCATTGCACTAATAATGGTGCTGACTAGGGAAACAGTCCCGCTGTTCTTAGTGCCAGTCTGCACGTTCAAACTAAAACAAAATGCCCCTTAGATATGAATTCGGAGGGCAGATATGGTTAAATATTCAAGCATTAGACATCTCACTAAAGGCGTCACTCAAAAGTTATACTTAAACCGAAATGGATTTACATTCTACAATAAAGAATGTAAACAAGATCTAAACAAGATGCTGTGTTTTTAATTACAGTAGTGATGGCCAGCTGGTGACATTTTGAAAACAAGATTTCAAACACAGCCCGATTAACAGGACAATAGACTCTTTATAGCCCGGCTACTCTAGGTGGGAATATCCCCCTACCTGCAAAAAAAATGAGAAGGGACAAAGAGAAGGGACAAAATGGACATCGTTTTCATTAAGCCAGCTTCTTTCTATGGTGTTACCTGTTCAAAAGTTTGGACAGTAACCACAAGAGGACTTGAAAATGAGCCTGAGAGAATCACCAAAACTAAAGGTATTTTGGTTTCAGTGCATTTTCTTTCAAAACCTCTTTATATAGCCTATCAATGTGTAGGCACACTCTGTAATAAAATAGATCATTAAATAAGGTTTAAAAAAATTGATCATACAAACATGCCGACAACCACCCTTGGAGATCAGTGGACAAAATGCTGGACAACGGGCCGTACCGAAATGTTGGAGTCCCTTTTCATTCAGATTAGTTCCTATCATAGGCCACTGTAATCGATGGGGGCTCAGGGCAGTACCATTCTGCTCATCTGATGAAGGTGCACATGGATCAGATTCAAACTTTGAACACAGAGATTGAGACATTGAAGTCAGCCCAGCAGAAAGAGAAACATTATAAGAGGGCAGAGAAAGGGCGACAGCTAATGCATTGGCCCAGAGCCAGGCGGCATTGGCGGAGAGACAGGCTGAGAATGGCGCATTGAAGAGGGCGAGGAACGAGATGGGAGTCACAATCCATGCCAGGCACACCTGTGAGCTCTGGAACTCCACCTCCGACAGGCAGAGTCAACATACAGTACGGGTTCATCAGGTTGTTGGTTCACCCTGACATTTCCATTCCTCTTCTGACAACAGAACTTGACCAACTGCTGACCAGGCAAAGCAAGGGCCGTCCGGACTGTTATGCTGTTCTGCTATAGCCTGATAAACAAATGCAGGTGGCTTGTATCTTCAAAATGCTTTACATGCTTTATTATCCACATGTAAAAGCATACACAAACAAAAGCATTGTTGCTTACTGGAAAAAACTCTTTCAAACACACACGGTCACATTGTACAGTGCCATTATGGCTATTAGCAGGGATATACACTGCAAAAAAAAATAAAGGGAACACTTAAACAACACAATGTAACTCCAAGTCAATCACACTTCTGTGAAATCAAACTGTCCACTTAGGAAGCAACACTGATTGACAATAAATTTCACATGCTGTTGTGCAAATGGAATAGACAACAGGTTGAAATTATAGGCAATTAGCAAGACACCCCCAATAAAGGAGTGGTTCTGCAGGTGATTAACCACAGACCACTTCTCAGTTCCTATGCTTCCTGGCTGATGTTTGGTCACTTTTGAATGCTGGTGGTGCTTTCACTCTAGTGGTAGCATGAGACGGAGTCTACAACCCACACAAGTGGCTCAGGTAGTGCAGCTCATCCAGGATGGCACATCAATGCGAGCTGTGGCAAGAAGGTTTGCTGTGTCTGTCAGCGTAGTGTCCAGAGCATGGAGGCGCTACCAGGAGACAGGCCAGTACATCAGGAGACGTGGAGGAGGCCGTAGGAGGGCAACAACCCAGCAGCAGGACCGCTACCTCCGCCTTTGTGCAAGGCGGAGAAGGAGGAGCACTGCCAGAGCCCTGCAAAATGACCTCCAGCAGGCCGTGCATGTGTCTGCTCAAACGGTCAGAAACAGACTCCATGAGGGTGGTATGAGGGCCCGACGTCCACAGGTTGGGGTTGTGCTTACAGCCCAACACCGTGCAGGACGTTTGGCATTTGCCAGAGAACACCAAGATTGGCAAATTCGCCACTGGCGCCCTGTGCTCTTCACAGATGAAAGAAGGTTCACACTGAACACGTGACAGACGTGACAGTCTGGAGACGCCGTGGAGAACGTTCTGCTGCCTGCAACATCCTCCAGCATGACCGGTTTGGTGGTGGGTCAGTCATGGTGTGGGGTGGCATTTCTTTGGGGGGCCGCACAGCCCTCCATGTGCTCGCCAGAGGTAGCCTGACTGCCATTAGGTACCGAGATGAGGTCCTCAGACCCCTTGTGAGACCATATGCTGGTGCGGTTGGCCCTGGGTTCCTCCTAATGCAAGACAATGCTAGACCTCATGTGGCAGGAGTGTGTCAGCAGTTCCTGCAAGAGGAAGGCATTGATGCTATGGACTGGCCCGCCCTTTCCCCAGACCTGAATCCAATTGAGCACATCTGGGACATCATGTCTCGCTCCATCCACCAACGCCACGTTGCACCACAGACTGTCCAGGAGTTGGCAGATGCTTTAGTCCAGGTCTGGGAAGAGATCCCTCGGGAGACCATCCGCCACCTCATCAGGAGCATGCCCAGGCGTTGTAGGGAGGTCATACAGGCACGTGGAGGCCACACACACTACTGAGCCTCATTTTGACTTGTTTTAAGGACATTACATCAAAGTTGGATCAGCCTGTAGCGTGGTTTTCCACTTTAATTTTGAGTGTGACTCCAAATCCAGACCTCCATGGGTTGATAAATTTGATTTCCATTGATAATTTGTGTGTGATTTTGTTGTCAGCACATTCAACTATGTAAAGAAAAGAGTATTTAATAAGAATATTTCATTAATTCAGATCTAGGATATGCTATTTTAGTGTTCCCTTTATTTTTTTGAGCAGTGTATTTTGGCCTTTATCGGCAGCACACAATTGGCCCAGTGTTTCTCCCCCTCTAAAAACAGAAATACATGTTTTGGCCTTCACAAATATTACTTTGGCCTTCATTCAGATCACAATCGCTCACTTTCATTTTTTGAAAACGAAATAACCTCCAAAATATCGTTATATATTATCAAGTTGATGGCACAGTCATATAGCCCGGCACCAACATAAAGCTGAGTGACTCACTCATTCATGGCTTTGGATCAAAATAAATAAGTACCAACATTCTTTCTGATAGTCTTTAATAAAAAAATGTTTCGGTTTTGGATGGGGGCTCCCGCAGTGCAAAATGCGTTGCTACAGATGCAGTTTTGATACCCGTGCCAGCTGCCACCAAGAGACCCATGAGGCGGCTTTTGGTTTTAACTTAGAATCCTCCAATCCTCTATATGTAATTATCGGCGGAGAGTCACGTAATATTTTACGATGTACTGTAGGCCTAGGCGACATGAGTCTCACTAGCGTTGATTAATGTCCTGTTAAAAGTGGTGTAGGTTTTATTTAAAGATCATTCTGAAGAAAGAAGCAATAGGATTTGCAGCAAAGGCCTACAACTATTTTAGCACCGTTTCGCTCTGCTCTTAGACAAGCATGGGGACTTGATTTGATAAATCAATGAGATGTTTATTTTCACTTTATCTCTGTTTGGGTATTGGTTAGACTACGGTTATACAATTAGGGTGTAGAAATGTTATGCTCTTAGTGTAACCTTTATTTAACTTGGTAAGTCAGATAACCTCTTGAAGCTAGGGGGCACTATTTTTATGTTTGGAAAAATAACGTTCCCAAAGTAAACGGCCTATTTCTCAGGACCAGATGCTAGAATATGCATATAATTGACAGATTAGGATAGAAAAGACTCTAAAGTTTCCAAAACTGTCAAAATATTGTCTGTGAGTATAACAGAACTGATATTGCCAGGAAGTGGCTTCTATTTTGAAAACTCCATGTTCCATAGCCTCCCATTGCTCCATTTAAAGGGATATCAACCAGATTGCTTTTCCTATCGCTTCCTCAAGGTGTCAGTCTTCAGACATTGTTTCAGGCTTTTATTTTGAAAAATTTGCCAGAACTATAACACCGCGTCAAGTGGTCACATGAGTTTTTGTTTTTCATATTGTTTTTCCCTCTCATACTGTGAAAGAGATTTGCGGTTGATTTATTATCGATTATATACAGTATTTTAAAAACAACCTGAGGATTGATTATAAAAACCGTTTAACATGTTTCTGTAGACATTATGGATATTATTTGGAATTTTATTCTGCGTTGTCGTGACCGCTCTTTCCTGTGGATTTCTGAACATAACGCAACAAACAAACGGAGGTATTTGGATATAAAAATTATCTTTATGGAACAAAAGGAACATTTGTTGTGTAACTGGGAGTCTCGTGAGTGAAAACATCTGAAGATCATCAAAGGTAAATGATTAATTTGATTGCTTTTCTGAATTTCATGACCTAGCTACTTAATGCTTAGTGTACATTGTTAATGTTATGTTATCGATAAACCTACACAAATGCTTGGATTGCTTTCGCTGTAAAGCATAATTTCTAAATCTGAGACGACAGGTGGATTAACAAAAGGCTAAACTGTGTTTTGCAATAGTGATTTCATGAATATGAATATTATTTAGTAATATTATTTGACTGTTGCGCTTTGCTATTCAGCGGTTGCTGATGACAATTATCCCGCTTATGGGATGGGTAGCGTCAAGAAGTTAAGAACAAATTCTTATTTACAAGGACAGCCTACTCGTTCCTCCCTGTCGGGGAATTGAACCCCGGTCTCCAGCACGACACGGGGATTCTTTAGCTAAATAGCCCAGTACTGTAGCCTACTCCCGACTGTCACTTTGTACAGCGCCATATTTTCAATTCCATCCTAACGGAAACGAAGAGGGTTTTTCTTGGAATAAAAAAACCATAATATTATTCAAATTAATTAAGCTAAATTTCTTAAAATGTACAATTGTGTCCAATTTACTATGTTCTTACTAAAAAAGGTTTTAAATTCTCTAGTACAGCCACTATTGAAGGATATCAAATGCATCTCAAAGATGCCATCTTGTGGTCAAACTAGCATTAATGGTACCAGTTGTTGACACTTAAAATGTGTCAGAATTCTGTGGCACCATGCAAACTGTGCCGCAGAACGTTGCAACTTTCAAAAGGATGAAGCCCTGTAGTAATCAAAAAAGTGTTAAACAAATCAAAATGTATTTTATAGTTGAGATTCTTCAAATAGAAACCCTTTGCCTTGATGACAGCGTTGCACACTCTTGGCATTCGCTCAACCAGCTCCATGAGGTAGTCACCTGGAATGCATTTCAATTAACAGGTCTGCCTTGTTAAAAAGGTTATTTGTGGAATTTCCTTCCTTCTTAATGCGTTTGAGCCAATCAGTTGTGTTGTGACAAGGAAGGGGGGTAGACAGAAGATAGCATTTGGTAAAAGACCAAGTCCATATTACAGCAAGAACAGCTCAAATAAGCAAAGAGAAATGACAGTACATCATTACTTTAAGACATGAAGGTCAGTCAATACGGAAAATGTCAAGTACTTTGAAAGAAACCAAGCGCTCTGATGAAACTGGCTCTCATGAGGACCGCCACAGGAATGGAAGACCCAGAGTTACCTCTGCTGCAGAGGATAAGTTCATTAGAGTTACCAGCCTCAGAAATTGTAGCCCAAATAAATGCTTCACAGAGTTCAAGTAACAGACATCTCAACATCAACTGTTCAGAGGACACTGCGTGAATCAGGCCTTCATGGTCGAATTGTTGCAAAGAAACCACTACTAAAGGACACCAAAGAACATTAGACAGGTGGAAATTTGTCCTTTGGTTTGGAGTCCAAATTGGAGATTTTTGTTTCCAACCGCCATAAGCAGCCAACAAGTACTCAGCATATGTGGGAACTCCTTCAAGACTGTTGGAAAAGCATTCCAGGTGAAGCTGGTTGAGAGAATGCCAAGAGTGTGCAAAGCTGTCATCAAGGCAAAGGGTGGCTATTTGAAGAATCTCCAATATAAAATACATTTTGATTAGTTTAATAACACTGTTTTGGTCACGACATAATTCCATGTGTGTTATTTCATAGTGTTGATGTCTTCACTATTAATCTACAATGTAGAAAATAGTAATAAAAAATTTAAAAAGACTCTTGAATAATTAGGTGTTCTAAAACTTTTGACCGGTAGTGTACATTACATAATGGATTGGAATAAGAATAACCCCTGCATCAGAAGTTGGGGACATTGCTTAGACAAGTAGGGCCTACCTGGAGGGGGAGGGATCATCTTGTCCAAGACGAGACATGATGTTGATCAAGGTGTTGATTCCTGACCAATCAGACAGAGGTTGGTTAGTCAGCATAGACAACAGAAACATCCATCAATCAATATTGATGATGTGTGCGTGTGCACGTTTGTATTCTACCGTAGGTACCCACCCTTCTTCCTCATGTACATGTGGTGGACCTTTCTGTCCCCATACTTGGGCTGGCGGATGCCGCAGTTGGACAGGGAGTTACGGGCGTGGTCCGGGTTCATGCCAAAGTTCAGGTGGTGGCTGGGGTGAGTCATGGCCAACTGTAGAGAGAGGGAGAAGAAGTCAGAATCTGCTGATGGTGACTCTTTTGGGACCGTATGTGTCACCATCTGAATGGATATATTGAGCTACAGTATGTACTAATCGGAATAAGCATCCCAAAAATATGAATCAAATGGAAAGAAGTATAAATAAAACAAATATTTTGGAACAAATAAAGCCAGTTAGCACACTGGAAGATCTACACATATTCCCCACCACTGTGCTTTGTTTGGAGAGCAGGGCGTCTGTCTAATCCGAACATCGTCAACCAAGGAGAAACAGGGAAAAGAGAATATATAATACTCTCAGTAAGACGTGCCGAGCATTTATCAATCTAACATTATCAGAATGTAGCTTCTATCAGCAAAAACACTAACTCATCTCTCCTCTCAAAGGACTGCTCGGGTTTCCAACTTAAAATCAATTTCAAGCTCCAATGAGATACATGTAAAAAGTTAACAGAGGGGGTTTCAATATCATCAGTCCAGACGCCACCAGGGTTGTATCCTTGAACAGAAACAAATCAATTTTTGTTGTAACTAAAAGAAGCAGAACTGCGTTCAACAGTTCAGAACTATTTGACCTTGCACTAGTAGAAGTCTAGCACAACACTGTCCTCTTGTCTGAAAGGTTGACACAAAAATACTTGGAATTCTAAATGATCCCGGTTGGTCAAACCGAGAAATGTCAGACACATCGGCTGTGTCCCGAATGGCACTCTACGAGCCCTGGTCAAAGGAAGTGCACTGTACAGAGAAAATGGTGCCTTTTGGGATGCAACCGTCAAGTGGCAAAGACAGTACACTTAATCCTCCTTCTCAGAGATAACGTTACACTTGAAAACACTCGGAATCTAACGGCTGCCTCAGACCACTTGTTAAACAGCTAAATGCGTCGTTAGATGCTTTTTTGCCCTCCCACGTCACTTTATACACAGAAGATCTCCGCTATAAACTTTGTGGGTTATCCGTCTCTATGTGACCATGACAACTTCAGAACAGAGTTGCCTACAAATACAAAGTTGCACTGTCTTTGCCATTGATACAAACAAGCACTGTATAAAAAGACGCTTCAAATGAAAACCGAGATGATTGCATTAAAATAAACCGTAAGCTTTCAATCATATTGAAATAAATGTCATGTTCAATCATTTGAGTTCTATTTTGCTATTGGTAGGCTACTGTCTGTAATGGTATCAGTATAATTCATGATGTGTAGCCTAACATGTGCGCAATGATGTGCCAAATCTGTGATTTAGTGCATTTTTATTGGGTAGGCATTAGAATAGGCATGCCTTAATATTTGCAGCCGTAGGTGGTAATATCTCCCTAGGAGCTGATCCATCGTCAGTATTGTGAAATAATAAAAATATGTTAAGGAAAGACTTGAATAGAGAAAGCCTATCAGAGAGCAGCGCTCCCTTTCATTTGATCCTATCAGTATAGACTCATGATCCAACAACGCACTTTGCAACCGTTCCCTCTGAGTGGTATTTTGGGAAACGCATGTTATATCTTCGGCCGATGTAGGAATGATGCATCGTTAAAAATATATATTTTAAAACACACTCATAATCCTACATTCCATCGCTATCGCGAAACCGGTTCCTGGAGAGAATGCTAGTCTGTCAAAATTATGACTGCATGAAGTTATGGGGCTTTGGATGTACTGACCATTGCATTGTCTACTGGCTGCTCAACAGCCTTTGGCTAAACTTGAGTAATCGTGATAGATGAACCTGCTAGTCATCTATGAACCTTTGAACATCTTGAAGAACGATCTGGCCTTAATGGCTCTTATAATCTCCAACCGGCACAGGCAGAAGAGGACTGACCACCCCTCAGAGCCTGGATCCTCTCTAGGTTTCTTCCTAGGTTCCTGCCTTTCTGGGGAGTTTTTCCTAGCCCCCGTGCTTCTACATCTGCATTGCTTGCTGTTTGAGGTTTAAGGATGTTTTTTTTTATAAGCACTCTGACATGTGCTGATGGAAAAAGGGCTTTATACATACATTTGATAACTCAGGCGGAAAGTCTATCCCCTTCCTATCCCCTTATATAGTGCACTACTTTTGACCAGGGCCTAAGGGGAATAAGGTCCCATTTGGGATGCAGTTTGAAACTTGACAGACACATTTTGTTGTATGAATACATAAAAAATGTATAACAGCAACATGTTGTCTTGATCAATGCAAAGACACCCTTTCTGCAAGATCAATCATTGTCTCAGAGACAAAATAAATTTAAAAATGAAAGGAATTGGAGCATAAATTAGACTACATTAATTATTTTGGAAATTAGACATACGAAAACATGATCCACTTTGGTGCCTCTTGCACGTGTCACCAGCATGTACACACACACACACACACACACACACACACACACACACACACACACAGACACACAGACACACAGACACACAGACACAGAGAGAGAGAGAGATGACATCTGAGATGGGGCTGTGGTAGAGTTTTACAGTTTAATTATTGAGGCCCTTCGGGCCTACTCTGTTCCTGGGGAGAAGGGGGAGGTGGGTTAGGGAAGAGTGGAGCGGTGGGGGTGGTAGAAGAGAAGAGAATGTAGAGCAGGGGTGACAAAACAGCGGTGTAGATGGTTGTTTAAAGAACAGAAGACGAGGGGGCAGGCAGGAGATCCTCGACGATACTTGCATGTCTCCAACCGTCACTACATCTTTAACCGAAAACGATCTTGTAATCTAGAGCTCCCCTGCAGGACAATAGAGGGAAATACAGGAAATGGACTGGTGGTGTTACTATTGTGTAAGGCCTCTGCCATCAGCCAGGGCTTTCTATTTAAGAATAATGATGACAGGCCATCATTACTACCATACAAAGATAAGGCCACTTCCTATCACACACACACATAATCAGACAGACAGACACACAATACCGCAGGTTAACACATGCATGCAAACGCGCACAATAACACACATCTAAATTAGGGAGGTGTTACAGGGTCCGTGAAAATGCAGAAATCATGACTAGGTCTTTAGGTGTCTTTTAATTTGCCATGTTTGTTACCCCCTACCCCTTTCAGACATACCAAAAAGCAGGTCAAAAGAAAGCAGGCATGGTAAATTAGTGGGATCTTTGTCTTTGAACGAAAGGGTAAGAGGGCTTTGAGTGTATGATCGTGAGGCAACAAGTCAGCCATCCCCCTTTCTTTAAGCACGAATACAACACATTACTTTCTAATGTATCAGTCTCTGTATGACAGCTCTCCAATAGTGCTGGAGGAAGCACTGAGGCTAATGCTGAGAGCTCTGGAAGGCTCCAGCTCTGATGGGACTACACTGGCTGTGTGCGTGTGTTTCTCTCACCTGTAACAGACAGCGCTCCTTGAAGACGTAGCCAATCAGGTCGTCCAGGTGCTTCAGACACTGGTGGTAGCGGATGTGGTGGGTCAACACTGGCAACATCATAGCATGCTGCGGGGGGATGAGAAAGAGAGAGAGGAGAGAGGAGAGAGAGATAAGTGGACGAAGTGAGAAAGAGGTGGAGAGAGACGGTAAGAGGGAAGGGAGAGAGAACATGGCATAATCAAATCAGCCAGTCATTATTAAGTGGCGCTTCGACAGAGAGGGAGATGAAATAATCACGAGTCCAATCAGTGTGCATGTGTTCTTCGCCGTGAGGAGAAATTAAGAGTTGTGGGGGAAATTCAAATGTTGACACGGACAAATCAGGACCTGGTGACACAAACCTGCCTGTGCAGAAACATGGCCAGTGTCAAAGAAAACAAATAAAAGGCAAAGACAGAGAGGAGTGAGCGAGCAAGAAAGAGAGAAGGAGAGAGGTGAGGGAGAGAATGTGCGAGTAAATGAGAGGAAAAGAGTAACCAATATGAGCTATCATTAGTGAGAGTCTCATCAGTCCGTACTAGGAGAACAGTGGGGGAGCGTTGTGTAGCGGTGGAACACCCATTAACCCGGCACCACCGCGTAAGAGCAGGCTGCGCTGCATGTTTTAATTAGTGTTACCAGGGGAGCCCGGGGCTCCTACAGGTCAGTCAAATGAGCTGCGTCGGTCGCTCTCTCTCTTTCCCTCTGCTCCATCTTTCTCTCTCTCTCTCCATCCTCTCCCTCTGTTCCTTTCTCTCTCCCTGTGTGTCTTTATCTCTCTCTCTCTGTGCTAACCACTAACCCACACAGCCCCAGAGCTGATCAGTCAGCCCACCCCTGGCCCTCGACTGCCTACCCACCGCCCACATCTACACCACTCTAAGGCCTTGTTAACCACCCAATTAACAAAGCAAGACCGTGTCTCAGTGTCTCAACCCATCAGACTCGCTCAAATTAGGCTACTGCTCGAGTGGCTGAGATAACATTAGCATGGGTCCACTCCCAGACCAATTTACTCACTGGGTACTCAGTAGGAGACGATGGGGAGGGGTGTAGGAGTGTGTGTGTGTAGGGGTAGGAGTGATAGTGTCTGTGTGGAGGCAGGAGTGTGTGTGTGTGTAGGAGGGATTGTGTGTGTGGGGGCAGGTGTGTGTGTGTGTGTGTGTGTTTACGGGTAGGAGTGATTGTGTCTGTGTGGGGGCAGGTGTGTGTAGGGGTAGGAGTGATTGTGTGGGGGTGTGTGTATGTGTGTAGGGGTAGGAGGGATTGTGTCTGTGTGGGGGCAGGTGTGTGTGAGAATGAGAGGGCTGATGTGCCGTCAGTGTTCGCCTCTAGCTACCGGCCAAGAAACTGCTCGCCATGTGCCTTTGTTTGCTATGCGTGGCTGACGTGATGGTATGATGCTAGAATAACCAAACAGGTGGTCGGGTGTGTATCTATGTGTGAGTGTGCATCCATGTTTGTGCATCTGTGCATAGGTTTGCTGTGTCTCTGAGAGTACAGTGTACACTGTGTGCTTGTGGGGCAGCAAAGCATCTCGCCTGCCTACCTGACAGAGGTCAGAGCGGATGCCAGTCTTCCAGAAGCCCTGGCTGCTGAGCTCCACGGTCACCTCCCGGCGCATGGTGTTCTTCTGGCGGATCTTCTGAAGGGCTTCCTGATAAAACAACACCCGTACATTATTAAGCCTAGTGTGTGTCAGATCGGAGCTTCCTGACAAACACACATACATTATTGATCCACTGGGTCAGTGCTGCTGCTACAGGGGACAGCCAAACATCTTTACAACACACAATGTCTGTTAACCCAGAAGTAAAATATTGCGTAATTTGGTCAGCTGCGTGATTAACTTGAGTTCATACTTGTTACAAATTGAGAGTTCGAGAGCAAAAAAGTCTCCACCCACACAAAAGGAAACTCTCAGCTAAAGCCACCCCCCCCCCACCCCCCCCACCAGGGTGTGCACATGAGCAAAACACTCAAGACAAAGTAGTTTAAGCACCGCCTTCGCTCAATCCTGATACGTCCAAATAACCAGTGATGAAAACCCCAAAACTAATGCTGTTCGTTATCTCATGCATCCCGCTCAGACACAGCAGGTTTTTCGGTCGACTCGCAGAATCTGCCCACGGGAGATTACACCACACACAGTTAAACATTCAGGAACACACACACAGAGAGACAGAAAGAGAGAGAGACAGAAAGAGAGAGAGAGAGAGAGAGAGAGCAAATCTACCAGAGACACACACAAACAGGTATAAAGAACACACATGGTTGTCTAGAAACCCCAAAATCCCTGGTTCTAGGGCTGAAGTGTACAGTGTCAACGCCTGCAGAAGAGCAGACAACACAGAGAGGCGAGGTCTGCACCAGAGACATTCAAGTACCAAAATGTTACTACTTTTCACCACTACTTTTTTCTTACATAGCGCATTACTTTTAACCAGTACAATAGGGAATAGGGTGCCATTTAGGACACAACATTGGGCCAGTATCCACAAAGTGTCTCAGAGTAGAACATTGGCCGTAAGTGCTAATAAAAAAGAGACATTTTACTCTTTGGTCACACACCCAGTCGACAGGTATTTAGGACACAAAAATGCAGTGAGTCAGTAGTAGCTGCACACACATACAATTGCTTTGGAGTTGTTAAAAGAATGTTTTGATATTTCAATATGAGCGATCCAGAAATAATCTAGACCGACATGTATCTCTCGCGCTTTACACAATGATTTCACGAGTCCAATTTCACAATATGCCTAAATACTTAACATGATGTAAGGTAAATAAATAATACAAAACAATGTGTTTATTTATTTGTCTATTAGTTTCATTTAAAATTATCCCTTTGGAGCGCCACATTATTAATAATTTTTTTTTTTTAAGTTGAGCAATTAAAGGAATCTTGGGCTTATGCCAACTTTGATTGTGTTCGACAAAAATTACATACCTTTAAAACCAATAATGTATATAAACTCTGGAATGCTGATGCTATGTACTGACCATTGAGAGGCTTTATTGGCACTCCCCAGTAGGAGCAGTCCGCCATAGGAATGAATGGAATTCTACAGTATTTCAAGAAAAAATGTTTCAAGGACAAAATTACATGTATTAAAGTATTTTTTATTTTATTTTTATCATACATTTGAAACAGTTTCTTCATTTGTATGTTTAGTTCACATAATATAGAGCTCACATCTGGTGACTGGTGATGCCTCATTGCGATGAGTTATTCCCAATCACTTGCAACAATGCCAATGAGTGTCATCACTATCTTTCCTTTGCGGTACCTCAAACTGTCGTGATAACCAGCCGAGAAATATTTATGAGTTGATTTGACTCCTGGCTCAGAGCTTGGACAGTGTCTTATCATTCTAAAACCTACACTGGGAGTTTTTTTGTGTCTTAAAACAGATTTTAACAGGATTCCTAGGACCTTTCCTGAGATTCTTTGTGGATACGGGCCATGGTCTGGGCTGAGAGAGTATGTCTACGAATCAGAAATAGGACTGGGAACATGTGTATCAGCACATCGGTCTTCTCTGGTGGTACCGTTGGGCTAGTAATCGGAAGGTTTTTGGATTGAATCCTCGAGCTGACACGGTAAAAATATGACGTTCTGCCCCGAGCAAGGCAGTTAACCGACTGTTCACCTGTCGCCGAAGACGTGGATGTCGATTAAGGCACCTCTCTGATTCAGAGGGGTTGGGTTAAATGCGGAAGACACATTTCAGTTGGACAACTGACTAGGTATCCCCCTTTCCCATGGGCCATCGTCAAAATGGGGACGGATGGTACAGGTAGCTGCCAAAATAAAGGAAACACCAACATTAAGTGTCTTAATAGGGCATTGGGCCACCACGAGCCAGAACAGCTTCATTACACCTTGGAACAGATTCTAAAATTGTAGTCTGGAAGAGATTCCGTCATTTGGCGTTTTGGTGATGATGCATGAAGACAAACGTGCGCCGTCTCAGGTGATGCTCCAGAATCTCCTATAACTGTTCAATTGGGTTGAGATCTGGGGACAGACGCACCCTTTAAACCCCCTTTGAGACCCCTCTTTCAAAGTCGCTGTGATCTTGCCAAGGCAGCAAAATAATGGGCAACAGGCCATTTTTATACCTTAATGGCTTAATTAACTCAGGAACCACACCTGCGTAGAAGCACATAATTTTAATATACTTTTGTATCCCTCATCTACTCAAGTGTTCCCTTTATTTTTGCAGTTACTTGGATCTCTGTCACAGTGCCGAAGTTACCCATGATACAGTCAAATGGAAATGGCAGGATTTTCTGTCGACGGCAAGGAAAGAACAACAAAAACATTAAGAAATACCATCCCACTTTGACCTGCGCATCAAAGGGAACACGGTCAAACACACTGCCATCCATCAGTGGACAACGGGATAGAGTATCTGTCAGTGAATGAGTATTTGAAATTATTTAATTATTCAAAGTTGGTTTTACGTCAATGGAATCATTTACGCGAATCGCGTCTGCTTGTTTTAGCAGAAGGGTGGAGGAGGGGCAAGAGAGGAGCCGGCGTGTGTGCGGCACAGAGGGAGAGCGAGAAAGTAGCCAAAACGACTAACTAGTTAGACAAAGTTGTTACTGCCATAAGTTATCTATCGTACCATCTGGAAATGCCCGTCTTAACGGCATTCAAATCGTAGCTAGCTTGCCAAAGTAGCAAGGCTAAGACCCTTTTGCTGAGCTTCCTGCCCTTGTCTACATCTACATTCATATGAAACTGTCACGACTTCTACCGAAGTCGTTGCCTCTCCTTGTTCGGGCGGTGCTCTGCGTTCGACGTCACCGGTCTTCTAGCCATCATTGATCCATTTTTCATTTTCCATTGGTTTTGTCTTGTCTTCCCACACACCTGTTTTCAATCCCATTCGTTACCTGTTGTGTATTTAACCCTCTGTTTCCAATCATGTCTTTGTCAGAGATTGTTTATTGTCAGTGTAGTGTTTTTTGTATAGGTGCGCGACAGGTCTTCGTACCCATATTTGTTTATATTCCTTTTTCTATTTAGTGTTATGGAGCATGTTACTTGGACATTTATTAAAAGACTCAATTTTACACTCCGTTTGACTCTCCTGCGCCTGACTTCCCTGCCACCTATACACATCTCTCTGACAGAAACAAAAGTCTCTGATCCTTGTAGCACCTTCTCCTTTAGCCAACTTAATTCTATCATTTTAATTACATTTTGCATTGATTAGAAATATCCCAATTCACTTAAGACTCGAGCTAGTTAGACTAACGTGTTGCTGCCATAGGTTATCTAACTAGGGTGAGTGTAGCAAGAGAATTGTGAGTCATATTTATCATAGGTACCTACGTTTTGAAGGTACCTATTATTTTTTCCTCAAATCAATGTTTCACAAATTATTATTTGGATTCACACAATTCGATTCACTCCGATTGAAAAGAATCCCTACGAATACAACGACGAAGTGAATATTTTGTGTCGTCAAAAATAATTTTTTAAATTAATTAAATTAATCATTCAAACAAGTTAATAATCAACTGTGTATGGCATTTGTATGGCATTGTGGGTAAAATATAGGTTTTGAATTGGATACCTAGTTAACCCTTAAGAGTCCACTGACGCACCGGTGTGTCAACCTAAGTAACATAATTTTAAAAATCCCCATCAAAATCTGTCAGTTTGAACTAGAGAAATCAGGTTTCGTCTCAATCCACCGCATCCACCCATGGCGGCCTCCCGCACCTGCGGTGGAAAGTGGCCGAGCTACAGTGGTGTGTCAGACCATGAGACATCCCCAAAATCGGTCTTCTCACAAGAACGTCTGCAGTATACAAACTGCTAGGCCTACAATTGATTATAACCACTCCATGGAAAGGGGAGACTCTCAGGAACATGTTGGTGTTCGCTGTGTCAAAAACTAAAATATTTACTGAGCTTTCTTACATCTCCAAGATATAGGACAGACACTTTCTAACCTTTTTTCTTATGACTGTCTTTTTTGCCATTTATGAATGTGTTATTCATTGGGTTTCTATGTAGTAGTAAAGGCCAAATTCTATATTTTAATAAATAACCTAAAGGGGTGCTTCGTACCCCCCTGGATTCCAATACTATTTAGGATATTTTAATTACATTATAAGGACATGGAAGTAAGTATTTAGATATTTTTTATTTGAAAAGACATGTACTTAAATACACTTGTAAAGTATTTTTTATTTTTTTTTACCTTTATTTAGCCCCATGAATTTCTAATTTTATTTAACCTTTAAATTCTTATTTACAATGACGGCCTAGGAACTGCCTTGTTCAGGGGCAGAACAACATTTTTACCTTGTCAGCTCGGGGATTCGATCCAGCAACCTTTCGGTTACTGGCCCAACGCTCTAACCACTAGGCTACCTGCTGTCCCATAGCTGCCTGTCATTTTAAATTAGAATTTGAAAACACTTTCAAATACTAGGCTATTTATAGGAAACGATTTGAAAATACTTTCAAATTCCAATAGAAGATGTTGATTTGGGCCACATTACTTACAAATAGACAGAAAATAGGTATTAAAATAACAATAATAGTGTGTGGGTGTGTGCGCATGCGCGTGTTGACAGGCAGCTACGTTTAAAGCATATCAAAGCGGCCAGGCCAGGGGCCCTGGATCCTCCAACTGGGGTGCAACACGTCTGTCTCTAGGGGCAGACAGAGGCACCCTCAGGGATTCTCTCTGGGGCAAGAGGCCCCAACACAGCAGAACTGACCCTGCAGTGCATCCCAAAGTCACCTATTTCTTATATAGTGCACTACTTTTGAACAGGGCTCCTAGGGCACCCTATTCCCTGTGTAGTGCAATGCATATGGCTATGGTCAAAAGTAGTGCACTTCATAGGGAATAGGGTGCAATTGGGGTCTCTGGTCAAGAGAAGTACACCATGTAGGAAATAGGGCGTCCTTTGGGATGCATATATTACAGTGAGAAAGGGCCATACAGGCAGTCACCCATCTAGAGCACCAACCAACTTCTCTTCTCTGTTGAGATGAAAAGCTTCTTTCCCCAATTTAAGGGCTCTGGTTTGGTCGCAGCGTTCATTTTACACTATTCAGCACAAAAAAAACAGATGAACGTGTACCAGAACTGTGGATGAACAAGTGATACACGAACACTCACACCGCTAATGAAGTTCCCAGGGGGTTGGGGGTAATAGAAGTGTTGCTGTATTGTCATGGGTGGGTGAAGACTCGCTGAAATAGCGGACCCTTGGAGATGGGATGGCCTGGTGTGTGTGTGTGTGGTGAACTAATTGCTCTATAGGTTGACAGTGGGAATATCAGTAACTGTAAGCGACGCTGCCGGAGCCCCTAGCCAGTGCTACCTTGAAAATAGGATAATTGACTGTGCGCTTAAGACACAGACACACAATCTGAGCTGGAGCTTCACCAGCCTCGACAGCTACTACTTTAGAAAATAACACATAGCTCAACAAAGGCAATAGGAGCAAAATACATATACTGTAGATGAAATGAAGCTATAGACAGTGGTTACAGCCTTAATGGCAACCTATTCCCTCCACAGAGCACTAGATTAGAGGTCGACTGATTATGATTTTTCAACGCCGATACCGATTATTGGCGGACCAAAAAAAGCAGATACCGATTAATCGGCCGATTAAAAAAATATATGTTTTATTTGTAATAATGACAATTACAAGAATACTGAATGAACACTTATTTTAACTTAATATAATGCATCAAATAAATAATGAAACATGTTCAATTTGTTTTAAATAATGCAAAAACAAAGTGTTGGAGAAGAAAGTAAAAGTGCAATATGTGCCATGTAAAAAAAAAAGCTAACATTTATGTTCCTTGCTCAGAACATATGAAAGCTGGTGGTTCCTTTTAACACGAGTCTTCAATATTCCCAGGTAAGAAGTTTTAGGTTGAGGTTATTATATGAATTATAGGACTATTTCTCTCTATACCATTTGTATTTCATATACCTTTGACTATTGGATGTTCTTATAGGCACTTTAGTATTGCCAGTGTAACAGTATAGCTTCCATCCCTCTCCTCGCCTCTTCCTGGCTCAAACCAGGAACACATCGACAACAGCCACCCTTGAAGCAGCGTTACCCATTGCTCCACAAAATCTGCGGCCCTTGCAGAGCAAGGGGAACAACCACTCCAAGTCTCAGAGCGAGTGACGTTTGAAACGCTATTAGAGCGCACCCCGCTAACTAGCTAGCCGTTTCACATCGGTTACACCAGCCTAATCTCGGGAGTTGATAGGCTTGAAGTCATAAACAGCGCAATGCTTGAAGCATTGCGAAGAGCTGCTGGCAAATACACGAAAGTACTGTTTGAATGAATGGTTATGAGCCTGCTGCTGCCTACTCCCGCTCAGGCAGACTGCTCTATCAAATATCAAATCATAGACTTAATTATAACATAATAACACACAGAAATATGATGCATTGGGTCATTAATATGGTCAAATCCGGACACTATCATATAGAAAATAAAATGTTTATTCTTTCAGTGAAATATGGAACCGTTCCGTATTTTATCTAATGGGTTGCATCCATAACTCTAAATATTCCTGTTACATTGCACAACCTTCAATGTTGTGTCATAATTTCGTAAAATTCTGGCAAATTAGTTCGCAACGAGCCATGCAGCCCAAACTGTTGCATATACCCTGACTCTGCGTGAAATGAACGCAAGAGAAGTGACACAATTCTCCTAGTTTAATATTGCCTGCTAACATGAATTTATTTTAACTAAATATGCAGGTTTAAAAATATATACTACTGTGTATTGATTTTAAGAACGGCATTGATGTTTATGGTTAGGTACATTCGTGCAACGATTATGCTTTTTTCGCAAATGCGCTTTTGTTAAATCATCCCTCGTTTGGCAAAGTTGGCTGTCTTTGTTAGGAAGAAACGGTCACACAGTTCGCAACGAGCCAGGTGGCCCAAACTGTTGATAATCAGCAGTTTGGGCCGCCTGGCTCAAATTATGATTATGATAGGCACCGCATCGATTATATTCAACGCAGGACAAGCTAGATAAACTAGTAATATCATCAACCATGTGTAATTAACTAGTGATTATGTTAATATTGATTTATTTTATAAGATATGTTTAATGCTAGCTAGCACCTTACCTTGGCTCCTTGCTGCACTCACATAACAGCCTGCCATGCAGTCTCTTTGTGGAGTGCAATGTAATCGGCCATGATCGGTGTCCAAAAATGCAGATTACCGATTGTTATGAAAACTTGAAATCGGCCCTAATTAATCGGCCATTCCGATTAAATCGGTCGACCTCTACACTAGATATCACCAGGGCCCATATGGCTCTGGTCAAAAGTCATGCACTATTTAGGGAATAGGTTTGCCATTTGGGACCCATGCAGTGAATGGGGCATCAAGAGATCAGGATCTCAGCACTGCAGCACACGGCTACAATCTGGTGTTAGATGGTTCTAGTAATTACACTAGCACACGTTTCAGCCTCACGCTTCTGTGAAATTACAATTGCATGAAGCTGGCATGAGTCATACATATAATGAGGCCAGGGAGATGTACTGTAGTGTGTGGTACCCACCTCCCTCTGTGTTAGCTTCTGCTTGTCTATCTGCTTGACCTTGGGGCTGTTAGCCAGCAGGTGGCGTAGTTTCACATAGCTCTTCCACAGCTTCTGGTACCTGGGGGGGCAGAAGTCAAGCTGAGGCTCAGAACAACACATCAATATTTCAACAGCACCGACCATTACTAAACATAATTTAACAGTAGCCTCCAGACATTACTCCATTAGTCTGCTCTGTGTGTGTGTGTGCTGTGGACTGGGATGGCTCTTCTGTAAGTCTCCTGTCTCAGACCAGAGAGGCCGGTGAGGCCACTTTCACCCACCCAGGCATTACAGATAAAAACAGTTTATAAGCGCTGGTTGGTTGTTGTAAGACACTCACTGTGGCAAGAGAAGGGAAGTCTCTCCACATGCCACAATAACAATCTATTATATTAGGTTTTGGTCTTAGTTTGCTTTTGAAAAGGACACCGTTGTGGGATAGGTGATAATGATGGACCATTGAAAAACCTCCTCAGATGGACTGACTCTAGTAACGAGACGAACTGTGAGACTCTGCCCATCTCTGACCGCTTCTCTCCATTAAGGCTCTTTCCTCATTTATAGCCGAAATGATTCAATTATATGAGTAGCGAGAGAGAGAGCGAGAGAGCGAGAGAGAGAGAGAGAGAAACATGCAGTAGAGAGGACTGGAGATGAGGGGAATTATAATTAGGGAGTTTTAATACGGCGACTTCATTAGTGAACGGTGTAGAGGGAGACTGAGGCAGAATCGGCTTTCCCGCCGTGATTACCGGCTCACCACTGGCCTAACGGCGTGTGTTTGTACGGTCGGCAGCCGGGGGCAGCGGCAGAGAAGAGGAGGGCAGGGTGAAGCTGCAGCCTGGGAGGCCTCCCTCCCCAACCCGCTCACATGACCTTTCAGAAGATCCACTCTGTGCTCTCAGGGTGCCACAGGCTGGTGTGTGTGTCTGCCACAAACTCTTTCATTAACATATGCTGCATGCCTGCCGTCGCTCTCTCGTTTACACTCGTTCCCCACCTTCTGCTTCTAACTCCTCTTTCGCTCTCTTTTTCTTTCACTCCGTCTATCAGTCCCTCCATAGAGATACTGTGGTTAGAACGACCCAAAACATTATTTTCTAAGGCAAGGAAACAGGAAGGGACAGCTTAAGATATGCAGCCGTGTCCTCTCTTTTCCTCTCTCCCCCACTCACTCTCCTCTCTGTGGCATTGCCATCAATGCAATTAAAGCCAACTGTCGTTAATGATGTCCCCATCCGCCCATAAATTTGTCGTCTGCGGCTTCGAGGTTTGAGGGGAGTGTGCGCGCGTGTGTGACCACAGCAAGAGAGCACAGAGACAGACTGAAGGTCGGACATCCCTAACATTATGAAAAGGTGACTAACATCACTCAAATGACACAGACCTGAGCAGATACACAATACTGGCAGGGATTCATAATGAAAAGATCTCTCCTGTTTACCTATAAAGCCTTCTATCCCTCATCATCGGCATCTATTCCCTTCATAGTGACTACTTTTGACCAGGGCTCAAGTCAAAAGTAGTGCACTATAAAATGAATAGGGTGCCATTCGGGATGGGCCCCTAATCTTCTTAAAGTATCTGACAGGAACCCTGTCACAGGACACAGATAAGAGACACAGACAAAAAAGAGAAACTAGTCGAAGAGTTTCACTTGTGATTGGCGCTTTGTTTTGGTAGTTATTGTTGCTTTCTCTACACTTCGGAGACGATAGCAGAGGATAATTTAATATACAGTAAGCTTTTGGTAATTATGCACAGGCACAGTACAGTATTCCCTCTACTCCTCTCTGTGTGTGTGTGTGTGTGTGTCATTACTATTCACGAGACAAACCGTGCCGTTCCCACGGCGACAGCGCCCGGTGGAACCTTAGGACCCCGTGACAACGCATTTGAAAATGTCACGCCAATCTTTCTTTCCCACTCGCTCTCCAACATTCCCCCTCTCAACACAGAAGAGTGCCACCATCAACCGTCCTGTGAGAGATGCTTTGAATAAGCAGTGTGGGGAACGGGGGAGAAGGGAGGGAAAGGAGTGTGTCTTGAGGGAGGGGGAGTATACAGTAGTGTTTGTGGGCGGGGAGGATCAGAGGCAGGGGGGAGTGTAGTATAGGTCCTGGGTGGTTGGCGAGTTACGGGGGGGGGGGGGGGGCTCTGGCGTAGCGGAGCTGGGCAATAGGTGGTGGGAAAAGATCCTGGACGGTGAGGGGGTGGGGTTGGGGTTTGCGGGTTACAGGGAGGATCTTACTGGGGGTCTCCAGCGTAGCTGAGCTGGGCAGGCCGGATCCCGAAGTGGACGATGATGGGGAAGGTGATGACCTCTGGATTGAACTGCTCTCTGTCCAGCTGGTCAATACGCACAGAGCTAGGCTTCTGAAACAACAACACAAAGACTATGAGACCAGGGAACATATAGTGTCTCATAAAGTGTCTCAGAGTAATGATCTAGGATCTGTCCATACAAATCGTATTTAGCTAAACTGATCCTACACCAGCACTCCTACTCGGAGACGCTTGACACACAGACTCAGATCCTATCAGACTTTGGTAAGTACATTGTTGTGTTATGTTACAAAAAGAGCATGTGAATTCATGGAAATGTGCACTCAAAAGTGCAAACCGTGCCAATCTAGCACTCTATCAATCACAGGCACACACCCTATGGATCCTGTTGCACTTTATGGAATAGGGTGCCATTTTGAATACAGTCCATGAAAGTGCTCTTATCCTCTCTCACCATGCCAGGGTTGGTGACGATCATGCCCTTGCACTCCTCTGCGTACTTCTGCCACTTCAGTTCCTCCCACTGCAGCATGTCAGCTATCTCCTCCTCAGGGACCAGAGGCTTGGAGCTCCGCAGGAGGTAGAGGAGAACCTGGTGCATGGAGAGCACCTCCTTACCACCGTCTGACAGAGAGGGACAAACACAGATCATGAGATACACAAATAAACACACATTCAGAAACACATACACACAAAGAAACAAGACCGACAGACAGAAACACAGAGAACATACAAGATACACACACACACGGTCAAATACGCAATCAGGTCTAGACACTCATGCAAAACTGATTGATCTCCATTTACAAAATGTTCACATGGACAGATACACTGAAAATCCATAGATCTGAATCTCAACGCATTAAGAGGACAACTCATGTGTACACACACTCATGCACACAAAGTACAAACAACAGCATGCAGTACCAACATTCTCCAGCAGAGAGAGAGAGAGTTTTCTGAAGAAGGGACAGTCTCACCAGGTAAGAAGCGGACAAAGCGAGGCATGAAGTGGAACTTCTGACATCCAGGAGATTGGTTGTCCCACTCTGGACCTGCGTGGGGAAACAACAAAGATATTGAAAATAAGATGAACCGTTTATACATTTAGTCTAGAAATCTAATTTTATTTGGTCGTATACACATTTTGCAGATGTTATCGCAGGTGCATCGAAATTATTATGTTTCAAGCTCCAACAGTACAGTACACCTAACAATACACACAAATCCCCAAAATTGAAATGAAGAAATATATACAAAACAAGCAGTGTCAGAGTCCGGAATATACACTACCGGTCAAAAGTTTTAGAACAAGGTTTTTTCTTTATTTTTACTATTTTCAACATTGTAGAATTATAGTAGAGACATTAAAACTATGAAAGAACACATATGGAATCATGTAGTAACCCAAAAAGTGCTAAACAACTCTAAATATATTTTAGATTCTTCAAAGTAGCCACCCTTTGCCTCGAAGACAGCTTTGCACACTCCTGACATTCTCTCAACCAGCTTCACCTGGAATGCTTTTCCAACCGTCTTAAAGGACTTCCCACATATGCTGAGCACTTGTTGGCTGCTTTTCCTCCACTCTGCAGTCTGACTTATCACAAACCATCTCAATTGGGTTGAGGACGGGGGATTGTGGAGGCCAGGTCATCTGATGCAGCACTCCATCACTCTCCTTCTTGGTCAAATAGCCCTCACACAGCCTGGAGGTGTGTTGGGTCATTGCCGGGGGTGGTAACTCTAATAAACTTATCCTCTGCAGCAGAAGTAACTCTGGGTCTTCCTTTCCAGTGGCGGTCCTCATAGGAGCCAGTTTCATCATATCGCTTGATGGTTTTTGCGACTGAAATGTTCCTTATTGACTGACCTTCATGTCTTAAAGTAATGATGCACTGTAGTTTCTCTTTCCTTATTTGAGCTGTCCTTGCCATAATATGAACTTGGTCTTTTAACAAATAGTGCTACCTTCTGTTTAACCCCCTTACCTTGTCAAAACACAACTGATTGGCTCAAATGCATTGAGGAAATTAATTTCACAAAATAACTTTTAACAAGGCACCCCTGTTAATTGAAATGCATTCCAGTAGACTACCTCATGAAGCTGGTTTATTTATCCATTATTTTACCAGGTAAGTTGACTGAGAACACTTTCTCATTTGCAATAGTTACAGGGGAGAGGAGGGGGATGAATGAGCCAATTGTAAACTGTAAACTGGGGATTATTAGGTGACCGTGATGGTTTGAGGGCCAGATTGTGAATTTTGCCAGGATACAGGGGTTAACTTACGATAAGTGCCATGGGATCTTTAATGACCTCAGAGAGTCAGGACATCCAAAAGACAGCACCCTACACAGGGCAGTGTCAATCACTGCCCTGGGGTATTATGATATTTGTTTTAGACCAGAGGAAAGAGTGCCTCCTACTGGCCCTCCAACACCACTTCCAGCAGCATCTGGTCTCCCATCCAGGAACTGACCAGGACCAACCCTGCTTAGCTTCAGAAGCAAGCCAGCAGTGGTATGCAGGGTGGTATGCTGCTGGTTGAGAAAATGCCAAGAGTCATCAAGGCAAACGGTGGCTTTTCAAAGAAACTCAAATATTTGTTTAACACTTTTTGGTTACTACATGATTCCATGTGCTATTTCATAGTTTTGATGTCTTCAATATTATTCTACAATGTAGAAAATAGTAAAAATAAAGAAAAACTCTTCAATGAGTAGGTGTTCTAAAACTTTTGACGAGTAGTGTGTATATATACACAAAAGTACATGGACACCACCCTTTGACTATTTCAGCCACACCCATTGCTGACAGGTGTATAAAATCGAGCACACAGCCATGCAATCTCCATAGGCACCAACATAGGATTGCCACCTTTCCAAAAAGTCTGTTTGTCAAATTTCTGCCCTGCTAGATCTGCCCCGGTCAATTGTAAGTGCTGTATTTGTAAAGTGGAAATGTCTAGGAGCAACCATGGCTGAGCCGCAAAGTGGTAAGCCACACAAGCTCACAGGACGGGATCGCCGAGTGCTGAAATGCGTAAAAATCACCTGTCCTCGGTTGCAATACACACTACCAAGTTCCCAAACTGCCTCTGGAAACAATATATACACACTACCGTTCAAAAGTTTGGGGTAACTTAGAAATGTCCTTGTCTTTGAAAGAAAAGCACATTTTCTGTGCATTAAAAGAGCATTAATTTGATCAGAAATACAGTGTAGACATTGTTAATGTTGTAAATGACTATTGTAGCTGGAAACGGCAGATTTTTTATGGAATATCTACATAGGTGTACAGAGTCCCATTATCAGCAACTATCACTCCTGTGTTCCAATGGCACATTGTGTTAGCTATTCCAAGTTAATCATTTAAAAAAGGCTAACTGATCATTAGAAAACCATTTTGCAATTATGTTAGCAAAGCTGAACAATGTCGTTCTGATTAAAAAAGCAATAAAACTGGCCTTCTTTAGACTAGTTGAGTATCTGGAGCAATCAGCATTTGTGGGTTCGATTACAGGCTCAAAATGGCCAGAAACAAAGACCCGGTGCACAACTGAGCAAGGGGACAAGTACATTAGAGTGTCTAGTCTGAGAAACAGATGCCTCACAAATCTCAACTGGCAGCTTCATTAATTATTAATTATCTGGCAACACCTCTGGTGGATGTTCCTGCAGTCCTCAACTGGCAGCTGCATTAAATAGTACCCGCAAAACACCAGTCTCAACGTCAACAGTCAAGAGGCGACTCCGGGATGCTGGCCTTTTAGGCAGAGTTACTCTGTGTTATTTTGCCATTCTTAATCTTTTCTTTTTATTGGCCAGTCTGAGATATGGCTTTTTTCTTTGCAACTCTGCCCAGAAAACCAGCATCCCGGAGTCGCCTCTTCACTGTTGCCGTTGAGACTGGTGTTTTGCGGGTACTATTTAATGCAGCTGCCAGTTGAGGACTGCAGGAACATCCACCAGAGGTGTTGCCAGATAATTGAATGTTCCTCTCTACCATAAGCTGCCTTCTATTTTTGGTCAGTATGTATGTATGTATGTATGTATATAATATATATATATATATATATATATATATATGTGTGTGTATCAACAGAATGGACAGTATATGAATAGGAAAGTGTGTACAGCAGTAGTGATTTCAGATGAGCCTTGATATATATATATATATATATATATATATTATATAATCTATATATATATACACACACTATTTAACAGTCTGATGGACTCTTGGTCCCAGATTTGATGCACCTGTACTAGAAGGCAGAAACAGGCGGTAGCAGGCAAACAATGAGGCCGTGGGAAACAATGATTGAGTTGGAGAAGTGCGTGGCCAAGCGGTCATGGGTGAACAGGGAGTACAGGTGCCTTTCCCCTAGTGCCTAGGTATAGGGGCTGGGGGATAGGAGGTAATGGGTAGGAGCTAGTGGGTAGTATGGTGTGTTGTTCACCTGTGAGGTTCCAGTCATAGAGCTCCAGTATATCCTGGAATAGGTAGGAAGAGAACAGCTCCAGTCCTTTCACACAGTAGTTCTGAACATGGAAATAGGGAAACAAAGGGTTATTTATCTCTCTCATATATTCATCTCTCTCTCATATATATTTATATATATTTATCTCTCTCTCATATATATATATATAACCTGATAGCCAAATCTAGTTCTCCTTATCAGGCCATTCAGCTGGTGTAGGTTAAAAACAACCTCTACTTCTTTACGGCCTTGGGTGAGAAGACTGCGGGGGGGGGCTAACCAGAAGAACAACAGCCTTTTAACTCCAATTACAGAGGAGAAAGCAATAGCGAGAGACCCCAAAGAATTTGAAAACAAATCAAGTGTTGATACTATTTTGTGATCTGTTGCCACAAGAAAACGGTACAGTGAAAAACTGTTGTACTTTAAACCAGTGGTGTAAAGTACCTAAGTAAAAATACAATAGAAGTACTACTTAAGTTTTTTTTTTTTGGGGGGGGGGATCTGTACTTTACTATTTATATTTTTGACAACTTTTACTTTACTACATTCCTAAAGAAAATAATGGACTTTTTAATCCATACATTTTCCCTGACACTCAAAAGTACTAGTTACAATCTGAATGCTTAGCAGTACAGGAAAATGTTTGAGAGAACATCCCTGGTCATCCCTACTGCCTCTGATCTGGCAGACTCACTAAACACAAATGCTTAGTTTGTAAATTATGTCTGAGTGTTGGAGTGTGCCCCTGGCTGTCAAAAATAAATACAAAATAACAATAATAATGAAATCGTGCCGTCGTGTTTGCTTAATATAAGGAATTTCAGCATTTACTTTTACTCAAGTATGAGAGCTGATTACTTTTTCATTAAAACATTAAAACCAGATAATTTTACTCAAGTAGTATTTTCCTGGATACCTTCACTTTTACTTTAGTCATTTTCTATCAAGGTATCTTTACTTTTACTCAAGTAGGACAATGGAGTCCTTTTTCCACCTCTGACTAACTATTTGCACATCGTTACAATACTGTACATAGCCATATGACATTTGAAATGTCTCTATTCCTTTGGAACTTTTGAGAGTGTAATGTTTAATGTGAATTTATTTATTGTTTAGTTCACTTTTGTTTATTATGTATTTCACTTGCTTTGGCAAACATATATGTTTCCCATACCAATAAAGCCCTTTGAACTGAGAGCAGGGAGAGAAAGAGGGGCTTTACTGACCTCTGGTGTCATCTCTTCAATAAAGTGAATGGTGTAATCTATGTTGAAACGAATCACTCTGCACAATGGAATCTGGGATGATGAAAGAGAAGGGGGGGGGGGGGGAGAAGAGAGTAGAGGAACACTCATTACCATGATGTTAGACAGAGGTTACAGCTTTTCAAGAAAACTCATTACAACCTCATCTCCATAAGCAGCGGCTGCAGCCCAAAATCACACACACACACTGGCAGAGTAACACAAACACACACAGTAATGTGCACACACTGGACACTAAACACACACCCCAACACACACATACCGAACACAAACAACCCACACGCGGTATCTCTTTACCCATGGCTTTTGAACATTAAGTGACTCCAATCTCTTTAAGGAGATAAGCCTGCTCTTCCGTATTTAATCTCCCAGTTACATGCTCTTTGTTGTCTGAACGGGAGTCCATTTTGGAGGATTAACCTGGCCCACCGTATATCATGCAGTGGTGCCCACCCCTCTAGCTAACTAGCAGGGGCTGATATCGCTGCGTTCTGGAGTCTCTAATCCCCAGACGCTCTGTAATGAAAGGTTTTTTCAAGGGGTTGTTTAAATTATCCCGTGGTAATCTGGGTTTAATTCTCGCCAAATTCTTTTCAAATTGGAATATGCGCATTTCGCGTCATTATTCAAACACACACAAATATTCAAACACACAACTCTCTCAATCACTGCCTTATTCAGCTAGGCCTTGCCTGCCATCGATTTGCCATCCTTTAGGGACAAAAATTTATATGAAAGAACCTAATACAGTTCAACTTGGCTTGCCTTTCAAGCCTCCCCTGAAACTCTCTGAAGCCCCCCTGGGGTGACGCGCCTCAATTTTGAAAACCTCTGCTAAAGAGGGATCCTCTGTCGATACGTATGAGGCCTTTAAAGTCCCAACCGCTGTTATATTTGACAGTTACTGATGGGCCTTTAAAAGTAGAGAGGGAGGTAGTGGACTTAAAACCCAAGGTCGCCATCAGCAGTGTGGCCGAAAAGGAACGTAGAGTGATTCCCAAATGGTACCCTGACCAGGGTCCATAGGGTGCCATTTGGGAAACAGACTCATTTTGTCTGAGGTTGACTCTGGAACAAAGGAGAGGACCGTCGCGAAATGCAGATTTTAAGTTGCTGGGTTTTTTTTAAGCTGGCCGCTGGCTCTGAATTATTAATGGATGCTTTGCTTTATAAACCTGCCTGTAGGGACGGACAGAATATTCATATTACGCAGGACACACAGGCAGCTGACGCGGCACAGGTTGTCCCATCGGAGGACACGAGGGAGAAAGGAAAGGCAACAGAAGAGCTGTGTGTTGAGCTATGCATATACTTTAAAACAACAGGCCTTGTTACATAAAGGTTAAATAAAAACATTTAAAATAGTAATCAAGAGAGAAAGATCAAAGAGAGCGGAGGGTATGATGGCAGGATGGATCATTGCATGGTGCTTACGTTAGTGAGAGGCATGTGGGAGAAGAGGGAGAAGCCTTCGAACAGGTACTCATGGTCATCGTACTCGATAACCGTAGGCCTGTCTGTCTGGGAACAACACACACCAAAAATGTCAGAATGAAGTCTGATGTAATTTTAAGAGAAATCTATGGTTCATGGT
Source organism: Oncorhynchus kisutch (assembly GCF_002021735.2). Taxonomy (NCBI): domain Eukaryota; kingdom Metazoa; phylum Chordata; class Actinopteri; order Salmoniformes; family Salmonidae; genus Oncorhynchus; species Oncorhynchus kisutch. Next base: position 53,691,883 of record NC_034191.2, on the reverse strand, counting down.
TTTTGGGTCCAGCTACAGTGGTTCCTCCTTTAAAAGTTCTGTCATACTCCAGCACACTTTGCGGGCTGCTGCAGAATTCTGTGGCACTTTATTTATTTGTCAGATATTTTTTACATTAATGCCAGTTAGCGCTAGTTTGACCACCAGAGGGAAACTTATAATATTGGCTTTACTAGAGAATAAAAAAAAAAAATGGTAGTAACATAGTACATGGGATTGATTAATATTATGGTGTTTCGATGCCGAGAAATTTGAAAAACAAAACCCTCTGGGTTTACGTTAGGATGGAATGGAAAATATTCTGCTGAACAACGTGAGTAGGCTACAGTATAAGAGGATTGGAGGATTCTAAATTAATATCTGAGGGAGATAACATTTCCAAACCCTAATTGTAGTGTAACCAATACTCATTTCGCCTATGGTAGGCCTACAGTGTATCTACATATATTTTTTTCAATGACGTGGCTCTCTGCCAAGAATTACATTTAGAGGATTGGAGGATTCTAAATTAATATCTAAGGGGCATTTTCCGTTAGGGTTTGTGATAATATAAGGGGCATTTATAACATAAATTAATTATTAATAATCGTTTTGTTTAAAAAGTGATGATAATTTGGAGATTTAACCTAGAGTGAGCGAGAAAATGGCATTTCTTGAACATGGGGTGAGACATTGTCACTAATTTGCAAATAAAGCCAGTTATTTAAAATGGTTTATTTCTGGAGAAACCTAACTTGATTATTTAGCAGACATCACCTGCTTATACTCAGTCAACACACCTTAAGAATATACATGAACATTTTAGCTTCTCCATGTCTCAGAGCAGCGCGAAACGGTGCGGAAATAGACGTCCACAGCGGGAAGGCATATATATATATATATATATAAATAAATTATTATATTTTGAAGATTATTTCCTTTAAAAAGAAAATGACAGTGAGCGATTGTAATCTGAAAAAAAGGCCAAAACAATTTTTATAAAGGACAAAACATAGCCCTGCTAATAGCCATAATGATGCTGTACAACATAACCATGTGTGTTGAAAGAGTATTTTCCAGTAAGCAACAACTTGTTTGCCTTCATTAGACAACTTTGTTCCAATATTTCTGTAATTCAGTGATATTTATTCCCATAGTCATTCGTTATGGATCCATAAACAAAATCAACATCTGCATTTGGAAAGAGTATTTTTATAACTATTTTATTAACGAAAGCGCAAAGATGCTGATGAAGAAATACAGTACTGTACGGTATATGCTTTTACATTTGGATAATAAAGTATTTAGAGGATATAAGCCACCTGCATTTGTTTATGAGGCTACTGTTCAGTCTGACAAGTAAACATAGCCTACAAGACATACTGTAGTAAACATGAGAAAGTGCCTAATTCCTTACATAAGGGAGAGCAGGCCATGTCCAGACTTTCTCGGTGACGTCAAGTACCTTCAATAATGGCTGTACTAGAGAATGCGGGCACGCGGGAGACCGGGGTTCAATTCCCCAACGCGAGGAAGGAGTAGGCTGTCCTTGTAAATAAGAATTTGTTCTTAACTGATTCCATATGTGTTATTAAAACCTTAGTGTAACAACAGTTTTATTAAGTAATACTGAAGTCGTGCACAATTATCTGTTTCTATTTAGGTTTATGTCGCCCATTCATTGTCAGAGACACAGTAGAACCCAAAAGCATAATCAGTGCTCTAACTCCCCCTTGTGCTGGTCAGGAGCAATGAAGTGGTGACGCAGGGTATCGTACTAAACCACAAATGACCTTTTAAGTCCCGCAGCATAATTGCAAAACTTTTAGTGGAGCACTGTACATGATTCCATATGTATTATTTCATAGTTGTGTTGTCTTCACTATTATTCTACAATGTAGAAAATAGTGAAAATAAAGAAAAATCCTGGAATGAGTAGATGTGTCCAAACTTTTGATTGGTACTTGCTTAATTCATTTGATTCATATTATGGTGTTTCTATTCCCCCAAAAAACGAAACACCCTCTGGGTTTCCTTAGGATGGAACGGAAAATATGGCGCCATACAACGTGACGGGCAGCTGTACAGTACTGGGCTATTTAGCTAAAGAATCCCAATGTCATGCGGGCACGCGGGAGATCGGGGTTCAATTCCCCGACGGGAGGAAGGAGTAGGCTATCCTTGTAAAAATGAATTTGTTCTTAACTGACTTGCCTAGTTAAATAAGGTTACATTGAAAGCATAACCTTTATGCACTCTAATTATTTAATTCCAGTCTAACCAATACCCAAATGGAGATTAGGTAAAAATAAACATCTCATTGATTTATCAAGACCAGTCCCCATGCTTGTCTAAGAGCAGCGCAAAACAGTGCTAAAATAGTTGAACTAATAGTTCAATATGCTCTTAAAATAAATAAGACCTACACCACTTTTAACAGCACATTACTCAACACTAGTGAGACTCATGTTGCCTACGGTAGGCCTACAGTAGATCGAAAAATATGATGTGACTCTCCGCCAATAATTACGTATGGAGGATTGGAGGTTTCTAAATGAAAACCAAAAGCCACCTGATGGGTCTGGCGGCCGGCACGGGTATCGAACCTGCATCTGTAGCAACGCATTTGACTCCGACACACCCATCCACAAATTATCAAAATACAGAGAGGTGTTGGTAATGGTACATTGTCCTGCTAATTGCCCATAATGGGCTATTATAATACTGTATATGGTGTCCAGGTCAGGATAAGCAAAACATTTCTTTATTAAAGACTATCAGAAAATGTTGGTACTTATTTTGATCCAAAGCCATGAATGAGCGAGTCACTCAGCTTTATGTAGGCACTGGCTAAACGACTGTGCCATCAACTTGACTATATATATATATATAAAATAATATTTTGGAGGTTATTTCGTTTTCAAAAAAACAAAAGATTGTCATCTGAATAAAGGCCAAAATAATATTTGTGAAGGCCAAAACATTATTTCTGTTTTTAGAGGGAGAGAAACGCTGGGCCAATTGTGCACCGCCCATAAAGGCCAAAACATAGCCCTGCTAATAGCCATAATGCGCTGTACAACGTGACCGTGTGTTTGAAAGAGTATTTTCCAGTAAGAAACAATTTGTTTACCTTCATTAGACAACTTTGTACCAATATTTCTGTAATTCACTGATATTTATTCCCATAGTAATTCGTTATGGATCCATAACAAAAAAACTATGGCATTTTGAAAGAGTATTTTTATCATTATTTTATTAATGAAAGCATAAAGATGCCATCATTAGTTACATCGTTTTAGTTTGAACGTGCAAACTGGCACTAAGAACAGAACAGCAGGAACGTTTCCCGCCAATATTAGTGCAATGCCCCTTGAACATTTTGGAGATGATTTTGTTTTCAAATAACGTAAAATAAGCAAAAAAAAGGCCATTCTTGAACATGGGTGAGACATTGTTACTAATTTATAAATAAAGCCAGTTTGTTATTTAAAATTATTTAGCGGGTGAGAAACCAAAAACCTACAGTCATCTCATGGGTCTCCCAGTCAAGGACCACACGGGTATTGAACCAGCATCTGTAGCAACACAGCTTGCATTCCTATATAGTGTCTTAGACCATTGCACCACTCAGGCGCTGTACAACATGCCTGGTCGGGAGTGGCCTACAGTACTACAGTAAGTATTATTTTAGCTAACAAAATCAAATTTAAAAAAACCTTAGTGTAACAATTTTTAGTAAGTAATACTGAAGTATTATCTGTTTCTATTTAGGTTTATGTCGCCCATTCATTGTCAGAGACACAGTAGAACCCAAAAGCATAATCAGTGCTCTAACTCCCCCTTGTGCTGGTCTGGAGCAATGAAGTGGTGACGCAGGGTACCGTACTAAACCACAAATTACCTCTAAGTACCGCGGCGTAAGCTCGCAACTTTTAAAGGAGGAACCACTGTAGGGCATAAGGTTTTTTCCCCGACTACGTCACCTTACCAGGACAAACTACAAACTCAAGGTAAGGTCATGTGTTCAGGACAAAAAACTCAGAACTGTGAGAGGGATCAAGGTGGAGAGCGAGACAGATGTATTCATACCAGGAAGTTAGTAGGTGGAGACACAGTGATTCTGTAGTGGTAGAGCTTCCCAGAGTTGTTGTTCATCGGACGACATTCCTTCACCGACTGGAGAGCAAGAGAGAGAGTCTTTGTACTAATGTTTAATAGTAGAATATCTATCCTTTAGTATTTTAGTGTGAATCAATGCAAGATCTTTTAGAAGAGAGTAGAGTAGGTTGTGTGTGTTTACCTCCTCTCCAGGGTAGATGCTGTGACGTATCCCTGTGCGTCTGGACTTGGCACTGCACTTACACAACGGCCCATCGTTCATCTGTACACACACACACACAGGACAGCCATAACCACTATGAACACTCCTCCAAACCGTAACAGGTGCTGAAGGGAGTTGTGGAATGTGTGTAGTACACAAACACAAGAGGTGATATTTTGACAGCAGGCAAAAGATGTCACCAAAACAGAATGAATCACTTAAAATACACTTATTATAAAACACGTTTGCAAAAAACAGATTACAGGATTAAATTATGTGCATTCGTACATCTGCAATGTTTGTTTCCAACACCACATAATTTAAAACCAGTTGCCCTGTCATGGGCATTGTTTAAAAAGGTTTCAAATAAAATGCCATTACAAGTATTTTGGAGGAATATTATTTAAATCAGGTGTGGTACTGCAGGGCTTGAATGAAACCCTGCACAACCCAAGCTCTTCAGGACCAGAGTTGGAGAAGCAGGCTGTGATAGACCATGTTAGAGTAAAACCTGTACTCATAATGCTCAGAGTAGGAGTGGTGATCTACGATCTGGTCCCTCTATTCATTATGATCTGAAAGGCATCCTGCACTATGAAACTAGATTTTTTGAATGAACATTTTCTGATTAGTTTCTTAATTATTACTACAAGGGTCAATCTACCACATCTCCTCGATTAATCAAAGACATTAAATCAATTAATCAAGTGCAGGAGGTTCTGACCTGTCCTGGGTCGTTGTACCACAGCTCGTCATGCAGACGGTCTGGATGGGCCTTCTTCCTCTTGATCTCAGCGATCACGTCAAACACGTCAGAGTCAGAGCTGCTGGAGCAGGTACTGCCTCCCCCGTCAGACTCGCAGTCTGACTCACTGCTGCTGTGACTGTGGCACTCCTCTGGAACAGACACACAACAACCAGGAACACTGTCAGTGGCTAGTGCACAGAGAGAGGTCTCAACACAACCACCACAACACTGACTTTTGGTCACCTGTCTACTCTGGTGTATGGTTTTTACACTTGTTTTTTAATACTAGTTGTTCCTGCAAAAACCAACACCTGGACATATGTAGACACACTGCTGTGCACAGGGTTTCACTTCCTTTTTTGCACTGTCGTTGGCTAGTCCACACATGAGAGGTCTGAACTCACAGCAAAGACAGTAATTGCTACTGAAAACAGGTTGACAAGCCTGAACACTGTGTCAATCTTAGTGCACTAAATGTTGTAGCTAATCACGCTCTCTTTTTAACTCTCCTAGTTGTCGGACAGGGCTGAAGTCATTCCTAATCACATTAAATCAATCTCAGACATGGCAAGGCAAGTTATACACAGTTTATAAAGCAGGTTTGACAGTATTTCTTTACTTCATTCAACACAAGACACAACTGTCATTTTCACATTCCACCGTTACATAACCAGTGTTAGAGTTTAAATACCTTTGGGGATACTATCTGATATCAATACAGTACCGGGCTCCTCATCTAGCTTGGTCTTGGGGGGGTCCCATTTGGGCCGGGCCGACTGAGCACGCTCCTGTCTCTTGACCAGCTCTTCCTCGAAGCGTTCGTACAGGTCCCTCAGCTTACTGGTCCCCACCACCGTAGAATCACCCTACAGCAACAAAACAGGGTCACACAGAGTTTCAAAAGGCAGTATGAGAAATTTGAGCAATTGGTTGAAAGACAGTAGAAAGCTGTGGTGGTACAAATCACTGACAGAGAATCACTGACAGATCAGAGCATTTGTAAATGCCTCAATGATTATCAGAGATATAAGTGTTCATATGGTGTTGTAACCTCAGACATTTTCCAAATACATTTCTGGTGCATACTGTAACAGGAAAATCTGAAATTTGGTTACATTTTCATACAGAATTAACCTGTTTGTGTCAAACTAACAAAGTCAGCAAAGAAAAGCCAGCATAAGCCTCCTACCACTTGATCCATGGGATCGCTGGAGTAGTAGTTCTCAGCATGGGTACAGCGGATCCACGCAGGCTTCAGCAACTCATCCTCCTCTCTCTCATCTCCCTCCCCTTTCTCCCTCTCGCCTCTCTCCCTCTCGCCTCTCTCCCTCTCCCTCTCGCCCCTCTCCCTCTCCCTCTCGCCCCTCTCCCTCTCCCTCTCCCTCTCGCCCCTCTCCATCTCTCTCTCCCGGTCTCTGTCTCTATCTATGGAGACTTCAGGCTCTGTGTCTCGGCTCCTGGCGGAGGTATAGCTGCGCTCTCTGTCTCTGCTCATCCCCGGTCCATCGGACCTCCGGTCCCTCTCCTCCTCCCAGCGACCACGCTTCCTCTCTCTGCTGCCTGACCGACTGCAGGGAGAGACACACATAAATGGAGTGGGTAATGGTCACATTGGGAAACAAAGCAAAGGAGAGAGAGTAGAGAGAGAGAGACATCCATCTCTGCTCCTACTGTGTAAATAGTTACATTGTGTGCATATAATTGAAATCAAAGACGTGGGTAACAAGCTAAGTACTTTCCGGGTTCAGTATTATAACTAGGGGATCTATTCAATCCGTATCATGAAAGTACAGCGTTACAGCATGATTAAAATTTAAAGGCTATGTTGCCACGTTTGCGGAGACTGCATTCAATCTTTAAAGTTGTATTTGTTGATGCATATGTATGCTCAATCCAGAATTATCATAAAATGTATATTGTGCAATCCGTAACGCTTCAGCAATACATATTGAATATAGCCCTAGGTGTATTTACATGCAAGCAGACACAGATTAAAGGTAAAATTAAATATATATATTTTTTTTTATTTATTAAGTCAACGTGAGCATCCATTACCTTCTAGGTCGCTTCCTGTGTCGGTCAGGTGACTGAGACCTCCGACTGTCTCTGTGGCGATGCCTCTCCCTGAGAATACACATACCCGCACACACAGACAGACACACACACACACTTCCCTTAGAATGTACAACATACAGATCCAGATCTGGTATTGAAAGCATTGCATTAAAGCAAACACGGTAACGCATAACATGCGTCCACTGAACACGAGTGTCTGCTAAATCAGGGTTTCCCAACCAGCCACCCATGCACATTTTGGTTTTTGTCCTAGAACTACACAGCTGAAATCAAAAACCAAAACATGCACCCAGGGGGGCCCCAGGACCGTGTTTGAGAAACCCTGTGCTAAATGACCAAAATGTAAATGAGGACATTATACGTTGGGCATGGGACCAACACATACCTGCTGCGTTCTCGACTCCGGTGACGGGTAGGAGGAGTCCTCCCACGCTGTTCGTACTCTGACCGATGTCTCCCTCCCTCCGGCCTGCGTCTGTCCGGACTCCTGCCTCGGTCCTTCCCTCTCTGGTTCATGGGGAAGTCCATCTTGTGTCTGTCGCCACCACCACCACGACTGCCGTAAGCATAGCCACCCTTCTGCTGCCTGTGGTCGTCATGGCGACCCCCTCTGCCTCTCTCCGGCGACCTCTGACTCCTGTCGTCCATTTGCTGTTGCTTCTCAGCCTTATACTGCTGCCCTCCTCCTCCATGAGGACTGTGCCTGAAGCCCCCATGGTCTGGCTTGAAGGAGCTGGGACCCTGGTGGGAGCCGTAGTTCCCTGGGCTAAAGTTTGGCAGAGGAGGGAATGGAGGATGGGAGTAGTTCATGGAGTAGGGGGGTTGATGGTAGCTCATGGACTGTGGAGGCATGGTAGGAGGCATGCCGGGGGGGTGAGGGAAGGGTGGAGGGGGTACGGAGGGCATCATGTAGTGGTAAGCACTCTGAGCTGACGCTGGAGACCCAGATATGGAGCTTCCAGAGGTGTTGCCGGCGAGAGGAGGAGGGGGGAAGTTGGGGTGGCTCTGGGTGTTGGGGTTGGGGAAGGGGGGGCGTACGGGGCACTGGCTGAGAGGACTGGCCGTCATACCCCCCTGAGTGGGCACTGGAGGGGGGTATGACATGTAGTCTGAGTGTGCAGTGATGTAACCACCCCCACCACTGTTTCCTTGGCCACCATAGCTGTGAGAGGAGCTGTGCTGGGCCTGGGAGTCGTAGTGGTAGGGGGACATTGGCGGCTGGGGGGGTGGGGGTCCTAGGTTGGTGGGCCGGTAGTTTTGGTGGGAGCCGTGTTGACCTGGGGGGGCTCTTCCTCTGGGGCAGCCTCCACCTCCTCGACCCTGATGGAAGGACATACCTACAGGACAACAGGAACAACATATTTAAATAATCGCCAATGTGCACAGTGCCACCAGCTATGGTCCAGGATGTTAGTGTGCTTCAGCAAGCCACACTAACACCTTGGACCAAAGTTAAGTGTCACCATGCACAGCATGATTACACAGCACAGACCATCTGAATCAACACTCGATTATCTGTGGACATAAACCACCAAGTATGTAATGAATTAGCAATCAAGTCAGCCTGTACTGACACCATTGTACTGTGGCGAACGTTAGCTACAAAGTAGCTAGCTTGCTACAGTAAACGGCGAGTAACGTAGCTTGTTTAAGAAGTTAGCTAGCATGTCCTTTCGGCTACAGTTGAACAACAAACGATGGCAAGCTAACAGCTAACTAGTTATACAACTAAGCAAAGAGGATGGATAGCTAGTTAGCTAGCTAAGTTTACAGCGCACACAAATTAGCCAGTCATAATGACAATAGCTAAATGGGAGGCTAGCTAGCTAGCTGTATGTATTAAACATAAACAAACAAACTAGCTAACGTTTGCTAATTAACTAGCTGAATCCAATGAAAGCCTTCAAGAGAAGCTAGCTACGTTATCTAACATTACCTTCAGATTTGATAGCTTACTAGCTACACGGAGCCTGATATCAAACTGAAGCGCATCAATAACTGAATGGCATGGAGTGCTCTTGAAACATATAACCTTTAGCTAGTCAAGGGAGATAAATAGAGTTTTTTTTAATAAATTACACATAAACATGACTTCTATTCATGCACTTGTTGAAAATACCTTGTTGGTTGAATGGGTTTTGCTGAAAGGTTTTACTGTGCGTGCAAGCATCTGTGTTTCCAGTCGGAATGCTAAAGAAGATGGACACGCATGACCCAAGGCACACAGGTCATGGCTAGAATGGATCGAGCTTTTGTCAAATAAACGTCAAAATTGAAATTTGGGATTTTACCTAACCCTTTCCATAACCTTAACCTAATTATCCTAACCTTCTACGTTAATTCTCCCAACTGGCTGCGCAAATTGTCTTATTATGCTACGAAAAGACAAATCTGACTTTTATTTTACAAAAGCTGTACCCCTTCTAGCCATGAGCAAGGACACCCCTGGTGCCCAAATTGAAGACAAATGTCGCGGAGCTGAGACTCGAGTGACAGTCATCCTGACGAGCCCTTCTGCCCAGCAGCATGGGCAGAAATTATGTTCTTATATTTAAAAAAAAAGTTACAATGATTGAGTGACTGGTTGACGCGAAATCTGTATCTAGGTGATTCTGCAAATTCAAGCACTTTGGCCCTGCAAGCTTTCAGAAATGAAAACGTATTGAAACACAATTTTAGCAGTGTTATAATTGTCTTTGATTTGTCTAGAAACAGTATCTGATAATGGCTATGATCGTACTAATCAGGAATTTAAATATTTTTCTCAGACAGCAATAGACAAATGTAATTTCCTTCACGTCATTACGTCATTACATTTTAGTTGTAAATGAAATATACAAATAATTTATAACACATTTCTTATACATTTGTACATTAACTTGTATTGAATATTATTTTAAGTGATTTTGAAGATTTCCCTAATATTAATATTAATAATTCAAAATGACGCCTGAATGTATAAACTTGACTTTGGGACAGCTGAAAACATTTATTTAACCTTTATGTGAGATTAAGATAACAACCATATGATTTCCCTATCTAAAGCAAATCAATCAATGTAAATTATACATAAAATATTAATTTACCTCAAAAATATGGTTGTGGTGGAAATGACAAGGTGTGGTGGAAATGACATCTATGTAAAAAAAAAACGTATGAAAACAATACTTTATTGCAAACATTTTGAACAACAACAATTGCAAAACGTTGAATTAATATAAGACAAAGTAATATTCCAAAAGTAGCCGATGGGCAGAGCTCAAGGAAGTAGACCAGTGTTTTTGAGAGATGGGCCCAGATTGCAGAGGGATCATCCGCATAGAAGAGCTCAGTGAGCAAAATGAAACTGTATCATTTGTGGTATATCCAACACAGGTGTGGAGGGTCACCTGCTTGTGAGAATCACCAAAGTGAACTGCCTGGATTTCACTGGTGTATTTACACAGGTAGTTCTCTGAAAAGTCAATATGCACGAGGAACTCCTCTTTCTGCAGATTCTCTTTTAATTCTCTCAGTTTGGAGTATTGGTGTTGAATGTTGTACACGTGTATCGCCAACTTTTCTTTCAATCCTTTGGAAAAGTTCTCCAGTAGAATCTGCAGTGTGCCCACAACTTTTGTTTTACTGTCAAAAGTAGTGAACTTCTGTCGAATCCCGCCGAAGATGGTGACTCTTCCTGTTCGGGCGGCGCCCGGCGGTCGTCGTCGCAGGCCTACTAGCTGCCATCGATTCCCTTTCCTTTTGTTTCTGTTAGTTTGGTCTAATTGGTTACACCTGTTTTGAGTTTAGCTTAGTTTGTAGGCTATTTAAGGGCACTAGGCCTGCGGGCTTGTTCTCTGTTTGATAATGTTGGTTGATTTTGTGATCTCTATTTTTCCAGACAGTTTTAGTCCTGTTTGTTTGGACGGGTTGTTTCATGCGCCCTTGTGGTTTGCATGTCCGTTTTTCGCTGTCATTGGAATAAAGATCCACGTACGGAACTAACCTGCTCTCTGCGCTTGACTCCTCCACCCACCATTCATAGAAGCCGTAACAACTTCTCCATGTTTCCCGCTTTGTTTTTGTTCTCTCTCTTCAGCTTTGTTTTTCCACTCAAACCACCAGCATCAAAGACAGGTGTTTAAGCTCTTTGGCTTGGCAAAGGGAGCACTCTCTATACATGCACTCTCTCTTCAGGTTCTCACAGCACAGACTCGATAAGTTTGTCAATGTGGTTGCAGCTGATCACTTTGTGATACTGTAGTTTGTCTGCCATGAACTGGAGGTTGGCTTGACAACCCAAAAAGGAAGTATTTTGCAGAATTCATAGTATAACATTTTAATCTCTGAATATTCCCTCTTAAACTTCTGATAAAAGGTTCTGAATTGTGCCATTCAAGAAGCACTTCTGCTTTTTTTTCTTGTTCCTCGTATTGAAGAATTGTTGCCTTGTTCTCATTTGCCCTCGTTGCCTTTTGTTGAAAATCTAAATTCTCTTTGAACAGGCCATAAATGCTCAGAGGCTGAGCATTTTGAAGCCACTTGTTTGTCCATGCCACTGCACATTTTTTTAAATACTTTTGCTTTAGTTCTACAATGATGGCATTTTAAAATAATAAAATCCTTCTCAAGTTCTTCTGAGTTCCTTTCACTTGCTGTTTTGTCTTTGTCTTTGGGGAATATTGTCTCTCTTTCTGTAAAGCTTTATCAAGTTTGACATTTGTCATGCAAAGATCTCTGTTTTTGAGCGCACCTCTTCCAACTTCTTTTCTTCCAGCAGGTATTTGACTTCTCATTCTTTTTGCAAATGATGAGAAAATTGTTCAGGGCATGCGTTAGAGGCAGGTAAGTTAGGGGCAGGTATGTGGGCCTCGTGTTCTGGCTGCAAGTCATCTGGTGACTGAGGTGGCGTGTTGCCTGATAGGTAGGTCTCCATTGCAACTGTTCTCTTTAAAGTCGGTCTTGGTTGCATTTCCATTGCCTTCTCTTGCTTTTTTTTGTTCTAGCTTTGTTAAGCTCGGAGATAGATTTCCCTACGATACTGTGCTGTTTTATATGGCACTTCTAAAAACAAAGAAATACTACATAAGTTTTCAACTTGTGCTCATCTTGGAGCATTTTCTAGATTCAATTAATTTAAAACCAAATTAAATAAGCCTAATGTAAAAACTAATAACATAATGAGTTTTTGTCATTTTCAACACGTTCTGTCATTTCCACCACAGTTAAGTTTGTGATAAACATGTCTTTGATGGAAATGACACTTCTACAGTTTTTGGAGAAAAATTACAGGCTGTATAGCATGCTTTGGCTAGTATAACAGCTAGCATATAGTTTACACTAAATACATAAAATATACACATTTCTTCAAAATTCTACCACAAATTAAAGACATACCTTGTTTGGAATTGACTGACAAATATTCTCTACACAAGCAATATTTACCTAGATTCTTCAACTTCTGGACATCACATCTGGAACAACAGTCCGCTGCAGCCATGTGCTTCAGTGTCACACCAATATGTTTCCATGGTAACTAAGTGAACATTCTCTTGAAAAAAAAACTTTATTAATGAGGAATTTGCCCTCAGTGGTGGAAATGACACCACCACCAAAGGACAGGTATATTTTGTGTTAAAACAATATAAAGGTCATGCTCACAATGAATATTGATATAGATTTGATTTAATTGACTATTTCTCTAGTAGATAACACTATATAATGTGTAATTATTCATGTTCTCTCATTGAAAAACATAGTAGAAGCTCCAAATCTCGGTCAGGGACAAGGGAAAAACAATGAAATTGAGGTATAAAATGCATCTGAAAATTAGCTAAAATACTTGAGAGAGGTGTAAAAAAAAAAAAATCTGGGATGATTGCAGTGTGAACTTAACATTTAAAGAATAAATATATTTTTAAATAAAATCCCCAAAATTTACCCCAAGGTCATAGAAGTGCCCATAGTTGCAGAATCACCCAACTCGACTGTGCTGTATCAGCACCATGGACAGAGCATGCGGCGGAGTGTGTGTGTGTTTGTGTGTAGGGGGCTATGGAAAGCAACTAGGCAGTTAGGTATGACTCAGTTAGGAAAACGCTGCACATCTGTGGTAGGCTACGTAAATAACTAGTTACGCCGCCTGTAATTTTTTATTTTGATTGATAAGGACAGAGTCAAGTTTACAGGTGAAGATGCTTTACTCAACTCTGCCTCATGCCCCACCTCTACATTGTTTAGTGAGCTTCTTCGTTAGCTGTAAAAGGCGTTAGTGTTATTAGCCTATTTAGCGCTAACTAGCTAATCTGCCAAATGAGAAATGAAACCTCGGAGGCCACCGCCAAGCTCGTCTGCGATGATGCTGCTACGCTCCACCTAGGTCCGCATGAAAAGCCTACCCACCGTTCCACAAGTGTCATCACAGCCACTTCCCCTCCATCCCGACTGTCCCTGACGATCTTGGAACAGAGAGCCAGCTCAGGTTAGCCTAGAATCCTATTTTATCTGCAGGTTTACGCTACAGGACTGTTTAGCAATTACTGACTGGAATATGTTCCGGGATTCATCCGATGGCATTGAGGAGTTTACCACATCACTTCATTAATAAGTGCATCGATGATGTTGTCCAGCACAGTACCTACATATCTCAACCAGAAGCCATAGATTACTGGCAATATCCGCACTGAGCTAAAGGCTAGAGCTTCTGCTTTCAAGGAGCAGGACACTAATCCGGATGCTTATAATAAATACAGCCACATCCTCCAACGAACCATCAAACAGGCAAAGCATCAATACAGGTGTCACGCCCTGACCTTAGAGAGCTATTTATTTCTCTATTTGGTTAGGTTAGGGTGTGATGTAGGGTGGGCATTCTATGTTTTGTTTTTCTAGGTTTTGGCTGGGTATGGTTCTCAATCAGGGACAGCTGTCTATTGTTGTCTCTGATTGGGAAGCATACTTAGGTAGCCCTTTTCCCTCCTTTCTTTGTGGGAAGTTAACTTTGTTTGTGGCACATAGCACCTTAAGCTTCACGGGTTGTTTTGTATTGTTTATTGTTTTTGTCGGCGTCATTTATAATAAAGGGAATATGTACGCTCACAAAGCTGTGCTTTGGTCCTCTTCATTCGACGGCCGTGACAGAACTTCCCACCACCAAAGGACCAAGCAGCGTGGTAAAGAGGACTCCTGGACATGGGAGGAGATCATGGACGGAGGCAGGCTGGGGAGTATCGCAGTCCAAAGGAGGAGATACCGGCAGTGAAGGAGGAGCGGCGGCGATATGAGGAGGCACGTCAGCGAAGCAGGCACGAGAGGCAGCCCACCCCCAAAAATTGGGGGGGAGCACACGGGGAGCACACGGGGAGCACTTATGCGGTGGAGCGCACGGTGTCTCCAGTGCGCTTTCACAGCCCAGTGCGCTACATCCCAGCTCCCCGCATCTGCCGGGCTAGGTTGAGCATCCAGCCAGGACGGATGGTGCCGGCTCAGAGCGCCTGGTCTCCAGTGCGTCTCTTCGGCCCAGGATATCCTGCGCCGGCTCTGCACACGAGGGTGCCCACATCAGAGACACCACCGAAACGGGGTGAGCCAGAGGTGGAGCGGGGTCTAATTCCCGCACCAGAGCCGCCACCGTGGATAGATGCCCACCCGGACCCTCCCCTATAGATTCAGGTTTTGCGGCCGGAGTCTGCACCTTTGGGGGGGGGGGGGTACTACTATCACGCCCTGACCTTAGAGAGCTATTTATTTCTCTATTTGGTTAGGTCAGGGTGTGATGTGGGGTGGGCATTCTATGTTTTATTTTCTATGATGTTGTACTTCTATGTTTTGGCAGGGTATGGTTCTCAATCAGGGACAGCTGTCTTTCGTTTTCTCTGATTGGGAACCATACTTAGGTAGCCATTCTCCCTCCTTTCTTTGTGGGAATTTAACTTTGTTTGTGGCACATAGCCCTTAAGTGTCACGATCGTCGTATGGAGTAGAAGGTGAGGACCAAAACGCAGCGTGGTTAGTATACATTCTTCTATATTGAAGAAAGAACATGAAGTAAACTGAACCAAAACAATAAACAAATAACGACCTTGAAGCTATAATAAGAAAACTGTGCTGACACAAGCAACTAACATTGACATAGATAATCACCCACAAAGTACCCACAGAATATGGCTGCCTAAATATGATTCCCAATCAGAGACAACGATAGACAGCTGCCTCTAATTGAGAACCAATCTAGGCAACCATAGACATACAATTTACCTAGAAAGGTGACAGCCCCATAAACATACAAAACACATAGACAAGACAAAAACACATACATCACCCATGTCACACCCTGAGCTAACCAAAATATCAAGGAAAACAAAGAATAATAAGGTCAGGGTGTGACATTAAGCTTCACGGTTGTTTTGTATTGTTTATTGTTATTGTCTGCATCATTTCGAATAAAGGGAATATGTACGCTCACCATGCTGCGCTTTGGTCCTCTTCATTCGACGGCCGTAACAATAGGACCAAGATCGAATCCTCCTATTACAAACTTTCATGGATTACAAAGGGAAACAAAGCCGCACGATGTGTCCAGTGACATGAGCCTACCAGACGAGCTAAATACCTTCGATGTGTGCTTCGAGGCTAGCAACACTGAACTAAGCATGAGAGCACAAGCTGTTCCAGATGACTGTGTGATCACGCTCTCCGTAGCCGATGTGAGCAAGACCTTTAAACAGGTTAACATTCACAAGGCTGCAGGGCTAGACTGATTACCAGGACACGTACTCAGAGCATGCGCTGACCAGCTGACAAGTGTCTTCACTGACATTTTCAACCTCTCCCTGACCCAGTCTGTAATAACTACATGTTTCAAGCAGACCATCATAGTCCCTGTGCCCAAGAACGCCAAGGTAACCTGTCTAAATGATTATAGCCCCGTAGCATTCACATCTGTAGCCATCATCCCAGACCCCTGCAACCACTCCAATTCGCATACCGCCCCAACAGATCCACATATGACCCAATCTCTACTGCAGTCCACACTGCCCTTTCCCACCTGGACAAAAGGAACACCTACAAGAGAATGCTGTGACTACAGCTCAATGTTCAATACCATTGTGCCCTCCAAGCTCATCACTACACTAAGGACCCTGGGATTAAACACCTTCCTCTGCAACTGGATCCTGGACTTCCTGACGGGCCACCCCAAGTTGGTGATGGTAGGCAACGACACATTCGCCATGCTGACCCTCAACACGGCGGCCCCTCAGGGGTACGTGCTTAGTCCCCTCCTCTAGTACCAGTTCACCCACGACTGCGTGGCCGCGCACGACTCCAACATTATCATTAAGTTTGCTGACAACACGACGGTGGTAGGCCTGATCACCGACAATGATGAGACAGCCTACAGGGAGGAGGTCAGAGACCTGGCAGTGTGGTGCCAGGACAACAACCTCTCCCTCAATGTCAGAAAGACAAAGGAGCTGATCGTGGACTAAATGGAGGCCCGAGCACGCCCCCGTCCACATCAATGGGGCTTTTGTGGAGCAGGTCGTGAGCTTCAAGTTCCTCTGTGTCCACACCACTAAGGAACTAATGCATCATGTTCGTCAGACAACAATACAGTCATGAAGAGAGCACGCCTCTTCCCCCTCAAGAGGCTGAAAAGATTTGGGATGGGCCCTCAGATCCTCAAAAAGTTTGACAGCTGCACTATTGAGAGCATCTTGCCTGGCTGCATCACCGCTTGGTATGGCAATTGCTTGCCTTCCGACGGCAAGGCACTACAGAGGTTGGTGTGTACAGAGCATTACGTCACTGGGGCTGAGATTCCTGCCATCCAGGACCTCTATATCAGGATGTGTCAGAGGAAGGCCAAAAAAATAGTCAAAGTCTCCACACACCCAAATCAAAGACTGTTCTCTCTGCTGCCGCACGGCAAGCGGAACCGATGCACCAAGTCTGGAAACAACAGGACCCTGAACAGCTTCTACCCCGAAGTTATAACACTGCTAAATAGTTAGTTAAATAGTTAACCAATAGCTACCCGTAATATCTGCATTGATCCTCTTTTCACTCAACCCCATACGCTGCTGTTACTTGTTATTATCTATCCCGTTATCCCTACCTATATGTACATATCTACCTCAATTACCTCGTACCCCATGCACATCAATTCGGTACTGGTGCCCCATGTACAGTACCAGTCAAAAGTTTGTACACACAAACTCATTCAAGGGTTTTTCTTTATTTTTGATATTTTCTACATTAGAATAATAGTGAAGATATCAAACTATGAAATAACACACATGGAATCATGCAGTCTTTAAGGAGTTCCCACATATGCTGAGCACTTGTTGGCTGCTTTTCCTTCACTCTGCGATCCAACTCATCCTAAACCATCTCAATTGGGTTGAGGTCGGATGATTGTGGAGACCAGGTCATCTGATGCAGCACTCCATCAGTTGCCTTCTTGGTCAAATTATCCTTTCACAGCCTGGAGGTGTGTTGGGTCATTGTCCTGTTGAAAAACAAATGATAGTCCCACTAAGCACAAACCAGATGGGATGGCGTATCGCTGCAGAATGCTGTGGTAGCCATGCTGGTTAAGTGTGCCTTGAATTCTAAATAAATCACTGACAGTGTCACCAGCAAAGCAACCCCACACCATCACACCTCCTCCTCCATGCTTCACGGTGTGAACCACATATGCGGAGACCATCTGTTCACCTACTCTGCGTCTCACAAAGCCACGGCAGTTGGAACCAAAAATCTCAAATTTGGACTCATCAGACCAAAGGACAGACTTTTATTTTTAGTAGGATAGCAGCAGACAAGAGAAATAACTTGTAGCAACACAGGGCACAGTGTGCTTCGCAACCCGCTTGCCACATTAAGGAGAGGGAAGTAGCAAGATAATGTAGCCGATATCAGACTGACAGCTAAAGCACATTTATTGTAGTGATTTCCAAAGAAAATGTACAAGTAGGGCATTAACGTCTAGCTACATATATATATTTTTAAATAATTTTCTCCAATAAAAAGTGAATGACTCTGAACACTCTCCAAAGTCTCACGTCTGGCGTGTCCATATAGCCTGTCTAGAAAGAATCCAGCTCAAATTAACACCAAAGTATATATTTTTTGCATTTTAGTTAACCATAACCCTTTCTCTAACCTTAACCTAATTCTCCTAACCTGCTACGTTAATCCTCCCAATCTGCTACGAAAAGTCAAAGCTGACATTAATTTGACAAAAACTGGATCCCTTTCAGCCATGGCGTAAGCTAGAGGGATAAATGTGCCCAAAAGCTGGATTCTCCAGCAGGTGGCATTTTTTCGCAAACCAAGTGAGGAGTTTTTGTATGGAGTTCAATGAGAGAGTGTCGAATTTGGCCAGCAAAACATTGAATGGCTTATTTGCTACGAGTGTCTTATTTGATCAAATATAAGTTTTGTAAGGCTTAGGTTGTACCGATATAAGTAGGATATGGCAACTTTGAGAAAAAACACGAAGCTGAGTTTTGCCTGTTGTTCACACGCATATCTGCCCTCTCATTGGATAGAATGGTACACTTGAGTATCTGGTCAACATAAAGGATCCTCTGTGACCAATCTTCTCTTCTTAAAATGTGTAGTTGCAGATCGCAACTAACTGAAAGGTGCTTACACCTCTACCTACTGTACTGAAGTGTGAGACCAGTCTCCCTAGTCATATATTTCTCTTATCTAGCTCTGTGTTTACGTCTACTATTCTTGAGTGTGAAGTGAATTCATTACACTTTGTGACACAAAAAGGGAAGGGGGAAAACAGACAGGGAAAATGCGCCATACCAACTAACCCTACACCCATTAAAACCTAACCACTATTCCACTACTTGACCCTATCTGATCCTACACCCTGCCGGCAGCCTGGGAGTACAGGTCACTATCGTTCAACACACCTTGTAACTCATTTGCAGAAAAATCAAGTACTTCTCTGCAGCTGCCACCACAACGTCTATTTTCTGTGATTTATGTTCCATTTCTGCGGTACAGCTATGAACGCTAAGCCAACCAGATTCCTGAACAGGTAATCAAATGGCTACTTGGACTATTTGCATTGTGTGCCCCCCAACCCATTTTTTATGCTGCTGCTACTCTCTGTTTATCATATATGCATAGTCACTTTAAAACTTCTTACGGCTGAAATCCCATTAACGGGATCGATTTGACAACAGCCAGTGAAAGTGCAGGGCGCCAAATTCAAACAACAGAAATCTCATAATTAAAATTCCTCAAACATACAAGTATTACATACCATTTTAAAGATAAACTTGTTGTTAATCCCACCACAGTGTACGATTTCAAAAAGGCTTTATGACGAAAGCATACCATGCGATTTTGTTAGGTCAGTGCCTAGTCACAAAAACACAGCCATTTTTCCAGCCAAAGAGAGGAGTCACAAAAACAGAAATAGAGATAAAATGAATCACTAACTTTTGATGATTTTAATTATATGGAACTCATAGGACTTCATGTTACACAATACATGTATGTTTTGTTCGATAAAGTTCATATTTATATCCAAAAATCTCAGTTTACATTGGCACATTATGTTCAGTAATGTTTTGCTTCTAAAACATCCGGTGATTTTGCAGAGAGCCACGTCAATTTACAGAAATACTCATCATAAATGTTGGTGAAAATACAAGTGTTATGCATGGAATTAAAGATATACTTCTCCTTAATGCAACCGCTGTGTCTGATTTCAAAAAAGCTTTACAGAGAAAGCACACCATGGAATAATCTGAGTACAGCGCTAAGCCACCAAAACAAGCCAGAAATAGCATTATAAATATTCACTTACCTTTGATGATCTTCAGCGGAATGCACTCCCAGGAATCACAGTTCCACAATAAATGTTTGTTTTCTTCGATAAAGTCCATAATTTATGTCCAAATACCTCCTTTTTGTTCTCACGTTTAGTTCACATATCCAAATTCACAAGGTGCAGTCACTTAGTCCAGACGAGAAGTCAAAACAGTTCCATTACAGTTCGTAGATACATGTCAAACAATGTATAGAATCAATCTTTAGGATGTTTTTATCATAAATCTTCAATAATATTCCAACCGGACAATTCCTTTGTCTTTAGAAATGAAAGGGAACGCAGCTCGCTCTCACGGCCGCGCGCATGACTTAGCTCATGGCATTCTGCCAGACCCCTTAGCCAAACAGCTCTTATTCGTTCCCCTTCACAGTAGAAGCCTGAAACAAGGTTCTAAAGACTGTTGACATCTAGTGGAAGCATTAGGAAGTGCAATCGGACCAAATTTACACTTTATCTTGGATAGGCAATTACTTGAAAATCTACAAACCTCAGAACTCCCACTTCCTGGTTGGATTTCTTTCTCAGGTTCTTGCCTGCCATACGAGTTATGTTGTACTCACAGACATCATTCAAACAGTTCTAGAAACTTCAGAGTGTTTTCTATCCAAATCTACTAATAATATGCATATAGTATCTTCTGGGCCTGAGTAGCAGGCAGTTTACTCTGGGCACCTTATTCATCCAAGCTACTCAATACTGCCCCCAGCCATAAGAAGTTATAACTATACATTCATGTACATACTATCTCAATTGGCCCGTCTAACCGGTGCCTGTATGTAGCCTCGCTACTGTTATAGCCCTGCTATTGTATATAGCCTCGCTACTGTTATTTTCATTGTCTTTTTGCTGTTGTTTTTATTTCTTTACTTACCTATTGTTCACCTAATACCTTTTTTGAACTTTTGTTTAGAGCCTGTAGGTAAGCATTTCACTGTAAGTTCTACACCTGTTGTATTTGGCGCACGTGGCAACTATATTTTGATTTGATTTGATTTGATGCATATGTTATTCCTATCTTTGATCCCTCGCCCTGGACCCATCTTCCTCCACTACTCTCTTCACTGCCTTAGCAAACGACACTTTCTGTACAACTTTCACTCTGGCAACCTCAACCTGCCTTTCTCTCATCGGACACTTCTGATCTCCAGCAACATGCCTACCCCTATAGTTAACACACACAGCATTTTCCACCAATACTACAGATTCCTTCGTCTCATGCCCTCCTGTGCACTTCTCACATCTAGGAATCTCCCTCCTACACACTACTGCAACATGACCATAAGCTTGGCACCTAAAACTATGTATTAGGGACAAAAGCTCTCGCAGGATAACTGACGCATCCATGTACTTTTATAGGTAAAGACTCAGCAGTACAGACAGTGTCTTCTCTGTTTCACCACAATCTCCACCGGGTCTGCGTCTCACCAAACAGTAGGCGTCACAGACACCGGGAATCTTCGATTTCAGTTGATCCTCCTCAACACTTAATGCCACCCCAGTTATCACTCCTTTCAGTGGTGCCTTGCTAGGGGAGTGCAAAGCAAGTCACAGTTCTTGTCCAGAGACGTGTGGTGTGGAGCACCCACTCCCTGTTTGGAAGACACACAAAAAAAGAATCATGAGTCTACCTTGAGTTACTTTCGACATTTCAATTGTCCCCAAACTCTTCTACACTCAACCTGACATCACCTATGTGAACATCAGCTATCTGGATTTGTGCAGAGTGCAGAGCTGTTGACCGAGGTAGGGGTAGCCAGGTAGAAAGCATGGCCAGCCGTAGAATAATGCTTATTGAAATTCTCGATTATCTTAGATTTATCAGTGGCGTCAGTGTTTCCTAGCCTCAATGCAGTGGGCAGCTGGGAGGAGGTGCTCTTAATCTCTATGGACTTTACAGAACTTTTGGGAGTTTGTGCTGCAGGATGCAAATTTCAGTTTGAAAAAGCTAGCCTTTGCTTTCCTAAGTGCCTGTGTATATTGGTTCCTAACTTCCCTGAAAAGTTGCTTATCGCGGGGCTGTTCGATGCTAACGCAGTACGCCACAGGATGTTTTTGTGCTGGTCAAGAGCGGTCAGGTCTGGAGTGAACCACGGGCTATATCTGTTCTTATTTTTTTTTTATTGAATGGGGCATGCCTATTTAAGATGGTGAGCAAAGCACTTTTAAATGCATCCTCTACTGACGGAATGAAATCAATATCCTTCCAGGATACCAGGATTACAAAGGCCTGCTCGCTGAATTGTTTTAGGGAGCGTTTGACAGTGATGATGGGTGGTCGTTTGACTGATCCATTACCGATGCAGGCAATGAGGCAGTGATCGCTGAGATCCTGGTTGAACACAGCAGAGGTGTATTTAGAGGGCAGTTTGGTCGGGATAATATCTATGAGGGTGCCCATGTTTACGGATTTAGGGTTGTACCTGGTAGGTTCCATGATAATTTGTGTGAGATTGAGGGCATCTAGCTAAGATTGTAGGAGGGCCGGGGTGTTAAGCATATCCCAGTTTAGGTCACCGTACAGTACAATCTCTGAAGATAAATGGGGGGGAAATTATGGTGTCCAGGGCACAGCTGGGGGCAGAGGGGGGTCTACAACAAGCGGCAACAGTGTGAGACTTATTTATGGAAAGGTGGATTTTTTAAAGTAGAAGCTCGAAATCTTTGGGCAGACTTGGATAGCATGACAGAACTCTACAGTCTGTCTCTGCAGTAGATTGCAACTCCACCCCCTTTGGCAGTTCTATCTTGGTGGAAAACGTTGTAGTTGGGGACGAGAATTTCCGAATTTGTGGTGGCCTTCCTAAACTGGGATTCAGACACGGCTAGGACATCAGGGTTGGAAAATTATCCAATTCACACACTTATCAAGAGAACATCCTTGGTCATCCTTAATGTATTTGATTTAGTAGACTCACTAAACACAAATGCTTCGTTTGAAAATTATGTCTGAGTGTTGGAATGTGCCCCTGGCTATCTGTCAATAAAAACATTTTTACAAATTGGTCTGTTTGGTATTTAAGTACATTTTAGCAATTCCATTTACTTTTGATACTTAAGTATGTGGAATTCTTCCTTATTGTAGGCTACTACCACTTTTAGTCTTAATCTTTACTACACTACTCACTGTTTAGCACATGACCTCACATGTGAATCTTTAAAGAAATGGGTGTGAACAATGCTGAATGGGTGTAGACAAAGGAGAGCTCTCCAGTAGGTACCAAAACATTCATAGGCCCTTTTCTCAAAAGTGAGTTTACAAGTGTATCAACTTTCAAATCAGAATTACTTTCCCATTGTTCCTCAAAAATGCAGTGCATTGTGTAGCTCTGAGTCTATACTTTTTACCAATGTAAAAATCCCAATTTCAAATTTTGCTACATGAGACCGAATCCAGGTGGTGAGTCACATATGGATTAGCCAGAATGCATGATACATTCTCTCCAAAAATCGAATGGAAAGGAAAGGGGATACCTAGTCAGTTTTACAACTGAATGCATTCAACTGTAATGTGTCTTCCGCATTTAACCCAACCACTCTGAATCAGAAATGTGCGGGAGGCTGTTTTAATCGACAACCTCGTCAGATTTTTACCTTGTCATGGGGGGTAGCCTCCTGGGGTGTTTCTAAACAAATAAGGATAAACATTTCTGCTAAACATTAAGAACACCTGCTTTTTCCATGACATAGACTGACCAGGTGAATCCAGGTGAAGTGTTCTTAAAGTTGTATACACCCAGTGTATATATACGGGAGGAGCTGGTGTCTCGTGTTGAGAAGATGCATCAGGCCATCCTGGAAGGCATCAACCTCTCTCCCTCCTCCCCCTCCTGCCTTCCTCCATCACTATCATCACCGTTATCATCCTCACTACCATCCACACCCAGCAGCATACCACCCGACATCTCACTGCTGCCTTGCCTCCGAGGCAAATAAAGGTTGGTCCTCGATGGGAGAACAGATGCTGCTGGAAATGGTGTTGGAGGGCCAGTAGGAGGCACTGGTCTAAAAAAAATCTCTGGTCTCTGGTCTAAAAAAATATCTTGGGTCAGTGATTGGGGACATTGCCCTGTGTAGGGTGCCGGTTTCTGGATGGGACATTAAAATGGGTGTCCTGACTCTTTGTTATCACTAAAGATCACATGGCAATTATCGTAAGAGTAGGGGTGTTAGCCCCGGTGTCCTGCCTAAATTCCAAATCTGGCCCTCATACCACCATGGCCACATAATCATCCCAATCTTCAAATTGGCTCTTTCATCCCTCTTCCTCTCCCTGTAACTATTCGCCAGGCTGTTGCTGTAAATGAGAATGTGTTCTTAACTGGTAAAATAAGGGTAAAATAAAATATTTAAAAAAAGAAAAAATACAGACCCAGAGCCTTCCCAGGTGGTGAGCAAATAATGCACACATGTACACATTTATTTATGTGAAATTTGTCACAGATATATAACCAGATATAGATATATATGACAAAAAATATTAAAATTATATAAAGTAATGTTTTCCTAACTACAATGTTCTTGCTGAGTCTTACTATGTGATATGACTTCCTGTGGCATATTGTGTTTTTGTCAGCATAAATCCATTACCAGCCAGCATCCCCCTTCAACTTTCATATGAAGTACAGGCTTGAGTAATTGCAAGGAACTAGGATTGGAAGAGAGAGGGTGATCATTCATGTCATGATTCACAAATATTCATTATTGCATGATTTAGTATCCTCAGTTATTCCAGGCACTGAAAATAGCAAGCAGCTGGGTGTTAGTGGATAAAGCATTCATCTAAAGTCAGAATATGGAACATTTTGGCTGAGCTCTACACATGAGAAAAACACAATGATGCTTAATGGGCAAATGCACCCAGCTAGCACATTTGGTTTCTTGAAAGTTATGGGAACGTACGATTTTGGTTTCCCATTGGCTCTGGGAATGAAGCCTTAAGTTTCCTGACCAGTAAAACATTTTTTAAACGTTCTGAGAAGGTACATTTTTAGGTTGCAGGGAGGTTCTGAGAATGTTTTACTGTGGTTCCTTGAATGTTTTCCTGGGAGGTTTTATTTATGCTCTGATAACTTTCAAGGAACCAGAGTGAAATTGCGTACAGTGATCAGGCCAAGGGTGAACAACAGACTGCTGCAAACTGATTGGCTGGGACTAGCATTTAGCTACTCTAGCATGATAGTGGAAAATGGTGTTTCATAAAGGAAGTAAACATATTTTCCCTGTTTTTTTCTGCCTTCTCACCATTCAATCAAGTTAAGGAGGAAATTGATTCCTTTGCATCCTGAATGGAGAATGTTTTATGTATGAACCAGTCCACAGCGAATAGCAGTGTATAGCTGGCTGCATGTACAGTGCATTCAGACTTTTTCAACACTTTGTTATGTTACAGCGTTATTCTATAATTGATTGGATAGTTTTTTTCCCCCTCATCAATCTACACATAATACCCCATAATAACAACAACAAAAATATATTAAAAACTGACCACATTTACATAAGTATTCAGACCCTTTACTCAGTACTTTGTTGAAGCACCTTTGACAGTGATTACAGCCTATAGTCTTCTTGGGTATGACGCTACAAGCTTGGCACAACTGCATTTGAGGAGTTTGTCCCATTCTTCTCTGCAGATACTCAGGTTGGATGGGGTGCGTCGCTGTACAGATATTTTCAGGTCTCTCCAGAGATGTTTGATCAGGTTCAAGTCCGGGCTCTGGTTGGGCCACTCAAGGACATTCATTGTCTTGGCTGTGTGCTTAGGGTCGTTATCCATTCATCATGGATCTCTTTGTATTTTGCTCTGTTCATCTTTCCCTTGATCCTGACTAGTCTCCCAGTCCCTGCCACTGAAAAACGTTCCCACAGCATGATGCTGCCACCACCATGCTTCACCGTAGGAATGGTGCCAGGTTTTGTCCAGACATGACATTCAGGACAAAGTGTTCAATCTTGGATTCATCAGACCAGAGAAATTTGTTTCTCATGGTCTGAGAGTCCTTTAGGTTTCTTTTGGCAAATTCCAAGGGGACTGTTATGTGCCTTTTACTGAGGAGTGGCTTCCGGCTGACCACTCTACCATAAAGGCCTGATTGGTGGAGTGATTCAGAGATGGTTGGGCTTCTGGAAGGTTCTCCCATCTTCACAGAGGAACTCTGGAGCTCTGTCAAATTGACCATCAGGTTCTTGGTCACCTCCCTGACCAAGGCCAGATCGAGGAAGAGTCTTGGTGGCTCCAATCTTCTTCCATTTAAGAATGATGGAGGCCACTGTGTTCTTGGAAAGGGGACCTTCAATGCTGCAGATATGTTTTGGTCCCCTTCTCCAGTACTGTGCCTCCACACAATCCTGTCTCTGAGCTCTTTGGAGAATTCCTTCCGCCTCCTGACTTGTTTTTTGCTCTGACAACTGTGGGACCTTAAATTTTTAATTTAACCTTTATTTAACTAGGATAGTCAGTAAAGAACTCTTACTGACAATGACGGCCTACCCCAGCCAAACCTGGACAACACTGGGCCAATTGTGCACCGCCCTATGGGGACTCCCAATCACGGCTGGATGTGATACAGCCTGGATTTTAACCAGGGACTCTCTTGCACTGAGATGCAGTGCCTTAGACTGCTGCGCAACTAGGGAGACCCATTTACCATAGGGGGACTCCAATCAAGTTGTAGAAACATCTCAAGGATGACGAGTCTCATAGCAGAGTATCTGAATACTTATGTAAATACTGTATTTCTGTTCTTTTGTTTTAATACATTTGCAAAAATGTAAAACAAAAACTGTTTTCACTTTGTCATTATGGGGTATTGTGTGTAGAGTGCTAAAAAAAACATGTGTTTATCAATTTTAGTATATGGCTGTAACATAACAAAATGTGGAAAAGGGAAGGTGTCTGAATCCTTTCCAAATGCTCTGTATTTCCTTTGGACGGTAAGATAAAACGACGCAATATTGCCATCTGGCAGCCTGTAGGTCAAAAACTGCATTTAAAATGTATTTAATACTCTCTGGCATGTTTTTATAAAGTTCCACCACTAGAGTGCAGCAGAGTACTACTGGTACAGCACAGGCAAGTTTTGCAAAAGGTTCCAGAGAAAAAAGGGAGAGGCTACTGACAAGTTGTGCTCAACTATTAACTCATTATTTACTATTACATTCTAATCTACAGAGACATACTGCATGTGTTATCGCAGTAGACACAGGCCTATCAGAGGTGCGTGTGTGTGTGTGTGTGTGTGTGTGTGTGTGTGTGTGTGTGTGTGTGTGTGTGTGAGTGAGTGAATCAACTTCAAAATCCTTAATGTTTCTGGTCCCCAATACCTCAGTGAACTCCTCAGCCCCAAACAGTCTTCACGTTCACTCCGGTCAAACAATCAAAGACTAAAAACAAATGAGCATTCTGCTGTCTCAGCACCCGGCTATGAATCGAGCTCCCCCCACCTCTGCACCCACCAGACCACCACTGCTTTTAAGTGTCAGCTCAAGAAACACTTCTTCATATGAGCTTTTTCTTAATGTGATCTATTTTGTGGTGTCTGTTGTTGGTCTTATACCTTAGTTTCAAGTTTTATTGTTTTGTCCTTGTCGCCTTTATTATTTTGTGTATGTTCCAAAGTACCGTGCTGGTACTTTGAAAAAAAATAATTAAGAAATGTGGGATTTACCTAACGGTAATAACTTTCCGTACACTAGAAGATTACCTACTGTACCTGTAACCCTTAATCCATTACAGTTGGTCAGCTGGGTGATGGCAAAACATCATCATAATTGATTTGATTGAAATGAGAAAATATTAGCAACTCATTCACATTTCCTCCTGTACAGTAACCTGTATTGCATTCCCGATGATTGCTACTGCACGGCACACATGCCTCAAAGACAACGTATGAAGAATGAAATGAAATAAAACAAACCCACCTTCCCCTAACAGACTCAAGTTGAATCAGACAGATTATGTTCCCTGAAGACAGCTCAGGGAACATGACTCAGCTCCATTGTGATTCAGCCTCACCTCATACCTGACAAGAAAAAGTGTGCAAGTTTGGGTGGTTTTGACTGGCCTGTTTTTGGGAACCGAATTTGATTCACTTTGAGTGTGTTAGGCGAAGGTGACTTGTGTTAGTGTGCTTGCTGAAAGTATTGTTACTGTAGGGATTATTATGATTTTCAAAGTTTTGGAGAGCTGTAGCTCTTAAATGGTAAGACCCAAACAGAGACCAAACTTGGTGGAATGGTTGGCATTGGTGGCTAAATACATTGGGTACAACAAGGTACCACTCTGCCAAATGGTGGTGCTATTGCTAAGTGCTGCCTCTTCGTTTGAGTCTCGGAAATTGGCACGGAGATTTGTCACTAACAAAGGAACAAATTTGCCTCCAGAACCGATGATGCCACAATGATGGATCATCCACTATTTTGAAAATGGTGTACGTTTAAAAAAAATGTAGCATCTCCTCAGAGACTGCTAAACTGATTTCTCAGAACCTTGGTGTACAGCATGTATAGACCAATATATTTTTATGTTACATAAATTAAATTGATATCTTCAACGCCATGGCTGCTGTGAGCCAATGATGTTGAGTGAGGTTGTGCCTGACATTTCTAGTATTTCAAACACTCTTGGAGGGTTGGAGCCCACTGCCACCTATGCAACTCAATACTCTATTTTTTCTTGAAGTGTGCACTTGTCCACTACCCACATGGATTCGAAAGTATGAGATTGGTGTGATAGCCAGAGATGCATTCAAGACAGGAACCCTTGCGATCCAGCCTCAGACCAAGACTAGACCTCTTTAGACCCAGACCATGACTAGACCAAGACCAGTTTAAATAGGGAAAAACAACATCCATACCTAGACCTAGACGAAATAAAGACCAAAGACTAAGGCCTTGTCCAAGATCAAGACCAACATTTAAACCAGGGCATTAGTCCCAAGATCCAGACCCGGTAAGATGAGACCCAGTGAGTGCTATTCCCCTAGTCCACTGACCACGATGACACCGGAAGGACTGGGGAAGAAGGAAAGGTAACAGTGGCTTGACCTGGGCCCGCCAATCATCGGGGATCAGCAAAATCAATTGCCAGACCAGAAACCATGACCCACCTGGAATTCAGCAGGGCAGTTCTTCAGAGAGGAATGGTCTTTGTGCCATTTGACCAGAACTGCCTGGTGAAACCTCCAGGACCACAGCAATCATTTGAAGCCAGTTTCAAGACCCCCCAGTTTTGGTCAAAAGATTCAGCCCTGTTAAACTCAGAGCATACCCCCTTTCCGACACAGATTCCAAGGTAGTTACAGTACAGCATCCAAGGTAGTTACAGTACAGCATCCAGGACTATGACATACAAGTTTGGTTAAGCAGGTTCGCCACCCTCAAGTCAGCGGCTAAGAGGGTCCTGGACGAAGACAACATCTGGACTGGTGCACAAAAATGGCTAGTCCTGTTAATACCGGACCCAACTGGAGTGGGCAGAGTCCAACACCTTCCCAGCACCATCATGCTGGGATACAACAGAGGCTCTGTCCACTACTACGGTATGCCAAAACTGTGCAGGAACTGTGGCTAACTGGGCCATCCGGCCGCAGCCTGCACAACATCATCTGCAAGATCTGTCAAGACAACCATCTCACCTCCAACTGTACCTCCACACGCCCCTGTAACTTGTGAGGGAAAGGGGGCCACTTCTTCAGAAATTGCTCCAGTTCTTACACCAGCAAGGCAAGGCCCAAAGCCCCAAACCTCACAAAACCAAATCCCAAACTCACTAATCCCTCCAACAGAAAACAACAATGAAGACCCAGACCCCAACCATTCCACAGGCACCGCCCAACCCACCACCCAAGATGTCCCAGAAATGGACCCCACCCGGTCACCACCCTAGATGTCCCAGAAATAGCCCCCACCTCTGCCCTCTGACTGACCCTCCAACACATCTCTTCCTTGTCACCTCCACCCCCTCATCAAAGGGGAGCCAGTTTTGAGTGAGGCCATACAACCAGAAGAACCCCTCAACCACTCAACTTCAGTTCTTAGACAATAAACCAAACTGGACAAAAAATACCAAATGGAAAAGACCAGACAAACATGACCAACCCAAAACACAATAAACACAACCCCCAAACCCTCTATTCCCTTCTTGAGGTTGTTGCAAGTCTCATTAAAATTACAAAAGAGTCAGAGCTCAACCTTAACATGTGATGACAATACAGCAGAACAGATTCACCTGAATGACATTTACTCTCACGGGTAGCCAAAAAGAACTACCTGAAAGCCACGCCCCAACTAAGGCATGCCTCTAGTCTTTAAAGAATACCACCCAACTAAATCCTTGTTCCCACTAGCAGTTTGAAGTGACTTAAATACATAACAATTATATTTGATTCTAATCTGTTCATCCTCCTGCAGTCTGAACAGCCAAAAAGCACATGGAATCAGACATTTCAAGCCACATTTCAAGCCAACTTCGTAGATGGTTTGAAATCAGATACAAATCTGATTCCTTGCCATGCGACTTGTGTATGAATGGTCAAATCTGATTTATTTGCCCTCAAGTGGTTTTTAGACTGTTATATGGCATATCGTATTGCTTGCTAGCTACTCTGTTGATAGTTTTGACAAGAAGATGTGGTAGCTAACTAGCTTGTTAATGGTTTACAAATTAGTCAATGTGGTAGGAAGCTAACTGGCTAAATTGACTGCTGAGGCTAGTCAAAAGGACTCATTTTGAAAGTTGGATAATTTTATCCTTTGAGGCTTTAAATCTATTCTTACACTATGATTTTTACATTCAAAGTAACTATCACCTTAACACCACCACCAATCAGCCTAAACCACTGTCCACACTCCAGTCTTAAGTTACTATGACAACTAGTGTAGTCATGTCAACATAAGACTGCTGTCTGAACACAGACAAATCCAGTTTGGTCACTTGGAACTTGCTCTTTGTACAGTCAGTATTACAAAACTGATTTGAAAAACAAACGTGATTTGAGCATTAAGGCCGGCAGTGTGAACAAGGTGCGTTAAGGCCGGCAGCGTGAACAAGGCTTGAGTAACCCAACTGGCTGGGTCAAAATAACCCAAAGTGTATTCTGTCAACTATTTACCCAGCGCTGGATTGCTTTCAGATTACAGAATCCTGTACCCCCAGAGGGTTCTTCATGAGAGGGTTCTACTTAGAACCCAATTGGGTTCCCTAGAGGGACAAAACAAAGAAAACAGCGTTCTGGGTGAGTGGGTTTAAAAAAATCTAAGGGTTCTATGTGGCACACAAAAAGGTTATCCAATACACTCAGAAATGCTGTGTTAAAAAAAAACATTTAGGAAAATATTGAACAGAACAAACATTGGGTTGTTTTGACAAAGTCAGTTGAGTCACACAGTTAGGTGGTTGATGCTGGGTTAGTGAGCTATGACCCACTGCAATCCAAAAAATTATCCGTTTGTCAATTAGTCAGTCAGACAGCAATTTGATTGTTTAAATTTAAATGTTTCTTTGAGGAGATAGTCTAGATTGTTCTGGTTTGGAGTCTTCTTTACATGATTGGTTTGGTGGAGTGGTTGACGGTGAGTTTGTGTCGTTGTATTGGGGGAGAGGAAGGGGTGGGGTCTGGGGTGGCAGTTGCCGGTAGTGATGGAAAACCGAGACTTTCTGAAGGCTTCGGCCTTTTCACCAAATTGTGCCGAAAAGCGGTTCATGAGTCAAAGCTTCGTTATCTGTTCACAATGCACAGTAGTGATATCTGCTGGTCAACTACAAATAGCAGGTTATGATTATCATTTTTTTTTCTCCAATGTTTTGAATCAAAAAATTGATGGCTTTAGTAACGTAAGATCAGCTGGAATACAAGGATTTCATCATGCTTCTTTTTTTTGCTTTCAGGTTAGCTTTTTTTCAAAAACTGACTTAATTACATTATTTAAGATGCTTAAGACAGGAGCTTATACTATACTAAATAAAATACAAACATTTGAACAATGCAGAAAATGTGGTTTCACATAAAACAATTTTCAAGATAGTCTACCTGCAACAGGATTTGACCTCACATCCCTGAATATCCATAGTTTCCTACTCTACTCGCTAAGTTATCAGTCAGGTGAAACTGCACTGAACAAGAATATAAACACAACATGTAAAGTGTTGGGCACATGTTTCCTGTTGTCAACATGTTGACATACCCCAAGACTTTATACGTAGGCATGAATGAATCCACATATTTTCAGAAATGTATCATATATGTAGTCATTACCTGATCATTTATGTATCCATATTTCCCCCCAAATCCTATTTTCAATAATAAGTAACATTCATCCTTGTCTGTATGTCTGATCGAAAATGGGCCAAATCCGACTCATGATCAATGTCCAGCGGCCAAATTATTTGACCTGTAAAGGCGCCGAAAATCAATATGCTTCTTCAAATGAAGGTGACACATCTGAACATACATTTGCACCATATTCAGTAGTAGGCTACAAGGCACAGAAAGGCAAACATTGCCATTTTTAATCTAAGTAGTTATTTCCAAAGCACATCTCTGCTATTTCTGTTAATAAAAATGCAGCATAGCAAATCAAAAGCTCCAATCAAAACACGTTTTCTGTAAAGATGCAAACGTATGCCAATCTTTGTAAAAAGGTATTTTATTTATTTAACAAAAAATAAAAGATGCACACTCTCAATACCCCTGTCTGCCCTGTTTGTTAGGGAGGATGGATGCAGATTGGGCCATCAGCAGAGGTCCCTAGCCCCAAACCCAACTTGGTGGTAATGTTGTTCTGTGATGCACTCCTAACTGTCAATGTATAAATCAAAATTGGTTTGATATTGCAAGAAATATTGTCATTTCACATAACCAAACCACAAGGTAGTTACAGTACCTGACTCATTCATGATTAGAAAATGAACTGGAACAAGCTAGCTAGCTCGTGAAGATGTCACCTTGAGGCTTGATAAGGGGTAAAAAAAATTCCCTGGGGGGAAGGCAATTACCATTATTTGTTAGCTAGCTAGGCTACGAGTTAGCTTTCACCCCCTTATCAAGAATATAGTAGCAAGCCCTACTGGCTGCTGGCCAAATTAGCTAACGTTCATGATTCTAGTTACTAAGATGAAAACTCAGAAATGCATCAGTAATTGTCCTTATTTTCAGCATATTTAAAAAGCCTTATGAAGATCCAGATATGGACCTCAGCCAAGAGAAGGACATCTGGAATCAATATAGCTTAATATCGTTTTTTTCTCCCAAGATGGCGTAGCAGTCATGCGTCTTTTGTCTTCGTCTTGTCGTGTCCCTTGTATTTATCTTTAAAAAAAAAAATCTATAGTTTTTTCTTCGCATATATTTTAAAAATATTTTTCTTAACCCCAATATCAACATACTCTCCTTCAACCTGCCTCATCCAATGTGGTATTGATCTGCTATTTTCTTTACTTTAGAACTGGAACCCCCAACAGAAACTAGCCAGCTAACTAGCTACTAGCTAGTAGTCAGCTAGCCACTGCTAGCGGTCATCAGCTAACCTTTAGCCCGGACAACTCCTGCCAGTCTGCAACAGCGTGATTCAACCCAGAACTTATCGGACTCCTTTTTCTCCATATCTCCGGAATCCTACCGCAAGCTCTGAACCTCTTCACCTGGATCATCGCAGCTAGCTAGATGCTATCCGATTGGCTTCTCCTGGTTAATGTCTCTGTCCAGAAGCAAGGACCAATTAGCTTGGAGCTAGCCTGTGCTAGGCCCATCTCCTAGCTAGCTGAAGAGGTCCATCAGCCACTCCTTAGGCTACAATAGCTATTTTTCCAATTGGCCTGGACCCCTTTTATTGCTGATACGGAGCCCCGCCGATCCATTACGACTGGACTACCAACGTAATCCACACAAGGGAGTTTTTCAACAGGCTCCTCTGTCACGGCGTCCCCTGAATGCCAATCTGCTACCGCCTCCTCGAAAATAACTTCTGGACATCAGAGCAGCGATTACTCACCTTGAACTGGAAGAAGCTTTTTCCTTTAACAAGTCTGACGAGAAGGATACTGCTTTCCCTGGAACAGGTCATAATCCCCATAATTTGCGTGAAGAAAAGATGGAGGAAAGAGGGGCACAAGTCGGGCTGCCTTCTAAGAATCTGTAGGTGAGCGAGTAACATCCCACTGCCATCTGTTCTACTGGCTAATGTGCAATCATTGGAAAATAAAATACCAATTGGACATTAAAAACTGTAATATCTTATGTTTCACTGAGTCGTGGCTGAATGACAACACGGATACTATAGAGCTGGTGTGATTTGCCATGCAACGCAAGACAGAGAAGCTACGTCTGGTAAGAGGAGGGCTGGGGGTGTGTGTCTACTTGTCTAATGCGCAA
Organism: Oncorhynchus kisutch; assembly: GCF_002021735.2. Taxonomy (NCBI): domain Eukaryota; kingdom Metazoa; phylum Chordata; class Actinopteri; order Salmoniformes; family Salmonidae; genus Oncorhynchus; species Oncorhynchus kisutch. The sequence continues at coordinate 53,657,549 of NC_034191.2, read as the reverse complement.
TGTCTAATATTAAAGAAGTCTCAAAGTATTGCTCGCCTGAGGTAGAGTATCTTATGATAAGCTGTAGACCACACTATCTACCAAGAGAGTTCTCATCTATATTATTCGTAGCCATCTATTTACCACCACAGATGTATGCTGGCACTAAGACTGCACTCAACCAACTCTATAAGGCTATAAGCAAACAAGAAAATGCTCATCCTGAAGCGGCGCTCCTAGTTGCCGGGGACTTTAACTTCTTGGATATAGGGGGCGCTCTTTTAATTTATGGATAAAAAAACGTGCCCGTTTTAAGCGCAATATTTTGTCACGAAAAGATGCTCGACTATGCATATAATATAAACATATAAACACTCTAAGGTTTCCAAAACTGCAAGGATATTATCTGTGAGAGCCACAGAACTCATGCTACAGGCGAAACCAAGATGATACTTCAACCAGGAAATGGGCAGAATTTTCGAAGCTCTGTTTTCTATCGTCTCCTTATATGGCTGTGAATGCGCCGGGAATGAGCCTGTCCTTCCTATCGTTTCTCCAAGGTGTCTGCAGCATTGTGACGTATTTGTAGGCATATCATTGGAAGATTGGCCATAAGAGACTACATTTACCACGGGTCCGTACAAAAATGCCCGTACAAAAAATCCCTCTATGCCTTCAGACGAACCATCAAACAAGCAAAGCGTCAACACAGGATTAAGATTGAATCCTACTACCCTGGCTCTGACGCTCGTCGGATGTGGCAGGGCTTGAAAACGTTTACGGACTACAAAGGGAAACTCAGATGTGAGCTGCCCAGTGACGCAAGCCTACCAGATGAGCTAAATGCCTTTTATGCTCATTTCGAGGCAAGCAACACTGAAGCATGCACGAGAGCACCAGCTGTTCTGGATGACTGTGTGATAATACCCTCGGAAACCGACGTGAGCATGACCTTAAAACAGGTCAACATTCACAAAGCCAAGGGGCCAGACGGCTTACCAGGACGTGTACTTAAAGCATGCATGAACCAACTGGCAAGTGTCTTCACTGACATTTTCAACCTCTCCCTGACTGAGTCTGTAATAAATGCATGTTTCAAGCAGACCACCATAGTCCCTGTGCACAAGGAAGCGAAGGTAACCCGCCCCGTAGCATTCACGTCAGCAACCATGAAGTGTTTTAAAAGGCTAGTCATGGCTCACATCAACAGCATCCTCCCGGATACCCTAGACCCATTCCAATTCGCATATCGCCCCAACAGATCCACAGATGACTCAGTCTCAATCACGCTCCATACTGCCCTTCCCCTCCTGGACTAAAGGAACATCTTTGTGAGAATGCGGCTCAGCGTTCAACACCATAGTGCCCGTGAAGCTCATCACTAAGCTAAGGACCCTGGGACTAAACACCTCCCTCTGAAACTGGATCCTGGACTTCCTGACGGGTCGCCCCCAGGTGGTAAGGGTAGGCAACAACAAGTCTGCCGCGCTGATCCTCAATACTGGGGCCTCTCAGGGGTGTGTACTTAGTCCCCTCCTGTAATCCCTGTTCACCCACGACTGTGTGGCCAAACACAACTCCAACACCATCATTAAGTTTACTGACAACACAACAGTGGTAGGCCTGATCACCGACAACGATGAGACAACCTATAGGGAGGAGGTCAGAGAATTGGCAGTGTGGTGCCAGGACAACAACCTCTCCCTCAATGTGAGTAAGACAAAGGAGCTGATCGTGGACTACAGGCAAAGGCAGGTCAAACAGGCCCCCATTAACATTGAGGTAGCTGTAATGGAGTGAGTTGAGATTTTCAAGTTCCTTGGTGAACTATCATGGTCCAAACACACCAAGACAGTCGTGAAGAGGGCATTACAAAACCTTTTCCTCCTCAAGAGACTGAAAAGATTTGGCATGGGTCCCCAGATCATCAAAAAGTTCTACAGCTACACCATCGAGAGCATCCTGACCGGTTGCATCACTCACCTGGCTTGGCAACTGCTCGGCATCTGACCATATGACGCTACAGAGGGTAGTGTGTATGGCCCAGTACATCACCGGGGCCAAGCTTCCTGCCATCCAGGACCTATATAATAGGCATTGTCAGAGGAAAGCCTATAAAATGGTCAGAGACTCCAGTCACCCAAGTAATAGACTGTTTTCTATCACACGGCATTTCGTTTTAGGCGAAAATTGAAAAAAAAGGGGCGGATCTACCACCAAGCCATAAGCCTGCTAAACAATCAATCAAATGGCCACCAGACTATTTTCATTGTCACCCCCCCCTCCATTTGTCTTGTACACTGCTGCTACTCGCTGTTTATTATCTATGCATAGTCACTTCACCCCTACCTACAGTGCCTTGCGAAAGTATTCGGCCCCCTTGAACTTTGCGACCTTTTGCCACATTTCAGGCTTCAAACATAAAGATAGAAAACTGTATTTTTTTTGTGAAGAATCAACAACAAGTGGGACACAATCATGAAGTGGAACGACATTTATTGGATATTTCAAACTTTTTTAACAAATCCAAAACTGAAAAATTGGGCGTGCAAAATTATTCAGCCCCCTTAAGTTAATACTTTGTAGCGCCACCTTTTGCTGCGATTACAGCTGTAAGTCGCTTGGGGTATGTCTCTATCAGTTTTGCACATCGAGAGACTGACATTTTTTCCCATGCCTCCTTGCAAAACAGCTCGAGCTCAGTGAGGTTGGATGGAGAGCATTTGTGAACAGCAGTTTTCAGTTCTTTCCACAGATTCTCGATTGGATTCAGGTCTGGACTTTGACTTGGCCATTCTAACACCTGGATATGTTTATTTTTGAACCATTCCATTGTAGATTTTGCTTTATGTTTTGGATCATTGTCTTGTTGGAAGACAAATCTCCATCCCAGTCTCAGGTCTTTTGCAGACTCCATCAGGTTTTCTTCCAGAATGGTCCTGTATTTGGCTCCATCCATCTTCCCATCAATTTTAACCATCTTCCCTGTCCCTGCTGAAGAAAAGCAGGCCCAAACCATGATGCTGCCACCACCATGTTTGACAGTGGGGATGGTTTGTTCAGGGTGATGAGCTGTGTTGCTTTTACGCCAAACATAACGTTTTGCATTGTTGCCAAAAAGTTCAATTTTGGTTTCATCTGACCAGAGCACCTTCTTCCACATGTTTGGTGTGTCTCCCAGGTGGCTTGTGGCAAACTTTAAACAACACTTTTTATGGATATCTTTAAGAAATGGCTTTCTTCTTGCCACTCTTCCATAAAGGCCAGATTTGTGCAATATACGACTGATTGTTGTCCTATGGACAGAGTCTCCCACCTCAGCTGTAGATCTCTGCAGTTCATCCAGAGTGATCATGGGCCTCTTGGCTGCATCTCTGATCAGTCTTCTCCTTGTATGAGCTGAAAGTTTAGAGGGGCAGCCAGGTCTTGGTAGATTTGCAGTGGTCTGATACTCCTTCCATTTCAATATTATCTCTTGCACAGTGCTCCTTGGGATGTTTAAAGCTTGGGAAATCTTTTTGTATCCAAATCCGGCTTTAAACTTCTTCACAACAGTATCTCGGACCTGCCTGGTGTGTTCCTTGTTCTTCATGATGCTCTCTGCGCTTTTAACGGACCTCTGAGACTATCACAGTGCAGGTGCATTTATATGGAGACTTGATTACACACAGGTGGATTGTATTTATCATCATTAGTCATTTAGGTCAACATTGGATCATTCAGAGATCCTCACTGAACTTCTGGAGAGAGTTTGCTGCACTGAAAGTAAAGAGGCTGAATAATTTTGCACGCCCAATTTTTCAGTTTTTGATTTGTTAAAAAGGTTTGAAATATCCAATAAATGTCGTTCCACTTCATGATTGTGTCCCACTTGTTGTTGATTTTTCACAAAAAAATACAGTTTTATATCTTTATGTTTGAAGCCTGAAATGTGGCAAAAGGTCACAAAGTTCAAGGGGGCCGAATACTTTCGCAAGGCACTGTATATACAAAGGGTGATTCAAATTACAGATACAAAAAGGCCCCAGAAAAGGTTCCCCCACAGGGCCAAAAGGCCCAAAAAAGGGTTTCCCGGCCTACAGGGACAAAGTAAAAAAAAATTGGTACTAACTAGCACCTTTTTTGGGGGGCGTATGTAATTCCATATGGGGACATATAGGCCTAGACTAATTTGCTACTGTGAGGTCCACACTTTAATCTATACTGTCTTTCTTTGATCTGTGCTATAATAGGATTTTGTGTGGTAGTCTAGTGGTCGATAATGTCATTGTCTTTGCAAGAACACAACTGATTCATCTGATATCTTTTCATTTCCACTATAGACCTAGACAAGAAACCTATTGGGATACATACACAAGCACTTCATCCTCAACCTATCTTTTTTTCCAACATAAATAAAATAAAATAAAGACAGTGGACCTGTAGAATAGACTAATTTGCACACTTAATGGAATTGCAATTACTGGTTAATGTAACATCTTCATTCACGCAGGAGAACATAAACATAATGGGAAGCACGTACATGCACCTCATACTCAACATACATTTTTTCCTACATAAGAACAGTGGACCCATAGATATCCTATTATTACAATTTCCTATGATTCTATATTTAATTCTATGAGTGGACCTGTAAACTATAGTCTTTGAATTAGTTGTCACTCAAGGAATCCCTGAACTTCCTCAAGGAAACATTGCTAGTCAATGGTTAATATTTGTTCCTTTGGTTAGTTGATGGATTCTTGGAGGAATCTTTCATGTTTCAATGTAGCAAAGGGTTCCTGGAGAAACCCTAGACTGGAGGCGTGGCTTTGTAGGGGCATGGCTTTCAGATAGCCCTTTGTTGGCCACCTGTTAGAGTAAATGTCATTCCTGTTCATCTGTTTTTTTGTATTGTCTTTGCATATGAATGTTGTACACTAATAGTTCTTCAATTCCAAGCTACTTTCAAACAACGACCTCTACTGGACGCCCTATTCACAAATATTGCTATGATTTTGGACTAAACGGTTCAGTCCTGTTAAAGGCCCACTGTTTAGAAAATTGTTTTATGCGAAACCACACTTTCTGCACTATTGTTCAAATAATGTTTGTATTTAGTACAGGAGAAGCTAATGCCATAGATTAGATTTTTGAAAAATAGTCAATTTAAAGGCACAAAAAAAGGAAGCATGACCTGGTATTCCTACTAATTATAGGCTACCAAAGAAAATGACTTACTGCTGAAGGTTTTGATGAAAACAGAAAAATTCACCTCTCTGATAATCACACACGGCTATTTATTGCCTACCAGCAGATGCCACTAATGTGCATTGTGAACAGATAATGAAGCGCTGAGTAATGAACCGTTTTTCAGCACAATTTGGTGAAAGTGCCGAAGCCTTCAGATAGCCTCGGTTTCCCATCACTAGTAATTACACACGGATTCAGTAATGGATGGCACAACGTCAGACTTTTTTATGCTTTTCCTCTTCTTCTTTATTTATTTATCCCCGATGAACTGTGAGGCGTGTTTATGAAAATTCTAGAGTAGAACCGACGGACTTGAACACCAAGGCAATAACAATATAGATGTCTGTTTGATCTCGTAATAAAATCCTCCACAGCAGTTATTGTTGTATCCTTAATATTCGCCATTAGCGGGTTTTCACAATATGAGAATAACCTTGCTTGAAGTGCATGAGGATGTTATGGAAAGAGCTGTTGAGGTATTTATTCGTTTTGATTTACTGTAAATTACATAATGAAGTGTAAAGGAAATGCATTAACCCTGACTTAAATGAAAAAAGAAGCTAACAATTTGTTCTTAAAGATTAAACAGTTAGCGTGTTTATGAACCCCTTTAGCTTCTTTATCCCTTGTGGCCAAAGTACAAAACAAATGATCCATCTCTCTCTCTCTCTCTCTCTCTCTCTCTCTCTCTCGCTGTGTGTGTGTGTGTGTGTGTGTGTGTGTGTGTGTGTGTGTGTGTGTGTGTGTGTGTGTGTGTGTGTGTGTGTGTGTGTGTGTGTGTGTGTGTGTGTGTGTGTGTGTGTGTGTGAGAGAGAGAGAGAGAGAGAGACACACACACACACAGAGAGAGAGAGCCTGTTGCAGCCTTTTGGCTCATGTTTAAAATGGTGTGACTCACATGAACAAGAGCATATTCTATTCCTACCTCTGGGCTACACTCAGTTTCTGTTCTATTGAGTTCTGTTTATTCCGGCTCACATGTATTTATCTGCATGTAAACAAACTATTTCTTCTGGTTATAATTTAAATGTGAATGTGTTCATGATTTTTTTTTTGGGGGGGGGGGATATCATTATGGAAACAAGTTTGTGAAAGCAATTCAAGTAATCACCATTAACTTTCCCAGATACTCCTTGCCAAGCTTCTCTTATGACCTGTTGCATAGCAACCACAGGAGATGTTGTTATAACCCCTTAAGAGGTAAAATTCACCACCTTCTCTGCTGATATAAATACCGGTAAATGAGGAGAGTGAATATACTTTTTTTTTTTACTAGAATGCTGTTATTTCACTCTTTTCCCTTTCTACCATGTTTCTGTCAATGTCCATAAAGAGTTGTAGGAAAATGTCCACTCTATAATAATGAATGCGTAATGCTTAAGAAGGGACTAATCTAACCCTGTGGCCATGTATCTTTCCTAATTTATGATGAAGTGGGAGCACTGGCTGGATGGTACAAGGTTTGTTCCCCTCAAGGCATGATGTCCACCAAGGACTGACTCACTCCAGAAACTTCATGGCTAACCAGTTATTCTCATTGTGACTACAAGGTCAGCGTAGCGCTCTCTCACAAGCGTGTGCCCTCTCTCTCTCTCTCTCTCTCTCTCTCTCCATCTCTCTAATACAACCTACACTTGCTTTCCTTTATCACTCCCTCTACTCCTGTCACTCCTTGCCTACAGCCCGAGGCCGTCTATTTAGCGACTTATACTTTGGGAATGTCATAGTAGGCGTCAAAACATTTATTCACAGCTCTTTCTGTCTTTCTGTCTTTATTTTTGTGAAAAACAATACTGAAGAAACAATTATTTCACTGCTCCAATCTGCACAATGATAATCTATGTTTCTCTTCAGTTTCTTTTGTTGTAATATTTAGCTGGTTGTTCAAGGTATTCTAGAAGGTACTCAGGAACTATAGGTATGCAATGTTGACTCATTAAGTAATTAGATGCAAATCCCTTTTCTTGAGTCTGATATCCTGTAAAGACAAGCACAAAGCGGTCTTATTAGTTATACACTTTGAAACACCCAAACAGCTGTGATATGTATGTGCACAGATGTGGCGAAGTTATTCATAAAAAACTTTAATCTCGACTTTGAACTTGCAGTATGATAGTGCTGCATTACAGCGTCATTGAGATAAACCAGTAGTACTGTATATCCATGGCTACGGCTGTAACGATGTGCGCTGAGAGTCGGGAAGCAAGTTCAGGGAGTGAGTGTTTTAATCAATAAATGCAACATAAAACAAGAGACACCAACAATGCACATAATTAACACTGGAACAGAAACAATAACGCCTGGGGAAGGAACCAAAGGGAGTGACATATAGAGGTGTCACACCCTGACCATAGTTTGCTTTGTATGTTTCTATGTTTTGGTTGGTCAGGGTGTCAGCTGAGTGGGCATTCTATGTTACATGTCTAGTTTGTCTAGTTCTATGTTTGGCCTGATATGGTTCTCAATCAGAGGCAGGTGTTAGTCATTGTCTCTGATTGGGAACCATATTTAGGTAGCCTGTTTGGTGTTGGGTTTTGGTGGGTGATTGTCCTTGTTCTGTCTCTGTGTTACTTTGCACCAGTATTGGCTGTTTCGGTTTTTGTGTTACGTTTATTTGTTTTTGTATTTGATCGTGTTTACTTTGTTTCATTAAACATGGATCGCAATAGCCACGCCGCATTTTGGTCTGACTCTCCTTCACCTAAAGAAAACCGTTACAGAATCACCCACCACAACAGGACCAAGCGGCGTGGTAACGGGCAACAGCAACAGCGGCGCAAAGAGGAATGGACATGGGACGATGTATTGGACGGCAAGGGTTGCTACACCTGGGAGGAGATCCTGGCGGGAAAGGATCACCTTCCATGGGAACAGGTGGAGGCAGCTAGGAGAGCAGAGGCAGCCTGAGAGAGGAGCCGGCGATATGAGGAGGCAGCACGGCGGCGTGGATGGAAGCCCGAGAGTCAGCCCCAAAAATGTCCTGGGAGGAGGAACACAGGAAGTGTGGTGAAGCCAGGTAGGAGACCTGCGCCAACTTCCTGTACTTACCGGGGGGCTAGAGAGACCGGGCAGGCACCGTGTTATGCTGTGGTGCGCACAGTGTCTCCAGTACGGGTGCATAGCCCGGTGTGGTACATTCCAGCTCCGCATATTGGCCGGGCAAGAGTGAGCATCGAGCCAAGTGCCATGAAGCCGGCTCTACGCATCTGGTCTCCAGTGCGTCTCCTTGGGCCGGCTTACATGGCACCAGCCTTGCGCTCGGTGTCTCCGGTTCGCCTGCATAGCCCAGTGCGGGCTATTCCACCTCACCGCACTGGCAGGGCGACCGGGAGCATTCAACCAGGTAGGGTTGGGCAGGCTCGGTGCTCAAGAGCTCCAGTGCGCCTGCACGGTCCGGTCTATCCAGTACCACCTCCACACCCCAGCCCTCCGGTAGCAGCTCCCCGCACCAGGCTTCCTGTGCGTGTCCTCGGCCCAGTACCACCAGTGCCAGCACCACGCATCAGGCCTACAGTGTGCCTCGCCTGTCCAGCGCTGCCGGAGTCTCCCACCTCTCTAGCGCTGCCAGAGCCTTCCTTCTCTCCAGCGCAGCCGGAGTCTCCCGCCTCTTCGGCGCTACCAGAGCTCCCATCCCTCAGTCCAGAGGCGCCAGAGCTACTCAGTCAAGCGCTGCCAGAGCCTTCCTCTCCAGCGTTGCCGGAGCTTCCCGTCTGCCCAGCGTTGCCGGAGCCACCCGTCTGCCCAGCGCCGCCTGAGCCACCCGTCTGCCCAGCGCCGCCTGAGCCACCCGTCTGCCCAGCGCCGCCAGTGCCGCCAGTCTGCCCAGTGCCGCCAGTCTGCCAGGGGCCGCCAGTCTGCCAGGGGCCGCCAGTCTGCCAGGGGCCACCAGTGCCGCCAGTCAGCCAGGGGCCGCCAGTGCCGCCAGTCAGCCAGGGGCCGCCAGTGCCGCCAGTCAGCCAGGGGCCGCCAGTGCCCCTCAGTCCAGAGCCGCCAGTGCCGCCAGTCAACAAGGGGGCCGCCAGTGCCGCCAGGGGCCGCCAGAGCCCCTCAGCCCAGAGCCGCCAGAGCCCCTCAGCCAAGAGCCCCTGCCCCTCTGTCCCGAGCTGCCGCCCCTCTGTCCCGAGCTGCCGCCCCTCTGTCCATTGAGAAGAGTTGCCATGGTGAGGAGGCCACGGAAGCAGACAAGGTGGTGAAGTGGGGGCCACATCCAGCACCAGAGCCGCCACCGCGGACAGATGCCCACCCAGACCCTCCCCAATAGGTTCAGGTTTTGCGGCCGGAGTCCGCACCTTGGGGGGAGGGTACTGTCACACCCTGACCATAGTTTGCTTTGTATGTTTCTATGTTTTGGTTGGTCAGGGTGTCAGCTGAGTGGGCATTCTATGTTACATGTCTAGTTTGTCTAGTTCTATGTTTGGCCTGATATGGTTCTCAATCAGAGGCAGGTGTTAGTCATTGTCTCTGATTGGGAACCATATTTAGGTAGCCTGTTTGGTGTTGGGTTTTGGTGGGTGATTGTCCTTGTTCTGTCTCTGTGTTACTTTGCACCAGTTCGGTTTTCGTGTTACGTTTATTTGTTTTTGTATTTGATCGTGTTTACTTTGTTTCATTAAACATGGATCGCAATAGCCACGCCGCATTTTGGTCTGACTCTCCTTCACCTAAAGAAAACCGTTACAAGAGGGAAGGAAATCAGGGAAGTTATGGAGTCCAGGTGAGTCTGATGAGTAACGACGGTGACAGGTGTGCGCCATAACAGGCAGCCTGGTGACCTAGAGGCCGGAGAGGGAGCACACGTGACAACGGCAGGATCATTATATTCCACTTTGGAACTCAACTGACAGCCTGCACCTGTCACGGAGGTGTGGGAGACAGTCATAGCCTCTTCTCTCTCCCTCTCCTCTGGACGCCTCGGCGGGAGAGTGGACACTCCCGATGGGGTAACCCTTATGGAAAAAACACTTGATTTTCACACTTGTGATCTCGTTTGACAACATTAAATAAATGTCTCGTGAAATAAATGTGAAAACATGGGATGCAAAATGTCAACATGTGATGAAACTTGAGGGACGGCAACTGATTTCAGTAAGTCAATTTAAATGAATCTGTTAAGAAAATCTATATATGATGATAAAACATTAAATCAAGGCGAGTAATAGGTCAAAAGGTACCCATATTCACTAGTTTTATAAGAAAACTAGAGCGAGGGCGTAACAGTACCATGGAAAGCCCAGTTGATAGCTGTTTGTAGGCATTTAGAAGAAATGTCTATGTGGTCTGCCACTACAAAATAACAAGGTATTTTTGTATACAGGGTGTTATTGATATGTACAGTAGTAGTCAAAAGTTTGGACACACCTACTCATTCCAGGGTTTTTCTTAATTTTTTAAAACTATTTTCCTCATTGTAGAATAATAGTGAAGACATCAAAGCTATGAAATAACACATGGAATCATGTAGTAACCAAAGAAGTGTTAACCTTTTAACACATACCAACAAACAGGTGTGAGTGGTCCCTGCAGCATATGCTCAAACCGGTGTGATTAGAATGCTTATTTAGAATGTCCAGTTTCAATTGACGCAACAATAAGCATTGGAGCTGGCCACACTGTTTTTTCACAGAAACATTTTGCACAAACACAGTCCTTACAAAGTTATGTCCTGAATGTGACCAGCTTATTTTTGGATGCAATGTTCAGACATTCACAGAAGTAGCTACAGTATAACACAATCATCCAAACTGGAAAATGTGGGCTACATTTGTCCTAGCGCTAACTGAGGAAAGATTATCGCAACACAAGCAGTCATATTTTTATAACTCTCAGCTGACAGAAACTACAATATGAATAAGCTAATAGGAATTTCTATTTATAATTAATTACATCACGGGTGAGCTCAAAATGTATCGAAATAATTTAGTAAAACACTTTCTAGAAATCAAAAGTAATCCAATGATGGGTAGTTAGTGCATGCCACCATGTTTGTTTTTTCGCATCAACCAAAGATAATAAGATGAGACAAGATTAGTTTTGTCTGTTTATAGCAGTGGTTCTCAACTGTCCTGGGGACCCAAAGGAGTGCACATTTTTGTTTCTGTCCTAGCACTACACACCTGATTCAAATCACCAAAGCCTTTTGATGAGTTAATCATTTGAATCAGCTGTGTCGTGCAAGGGCAAAAACAAAAATGTGCACCCCTTTGGTTCCCCAGAACCAGGATTGAGAACCAGTGGTTTATAGTATGCACGTTGAAGGGGGTGTGTCATCTACAATCATTCACTTCTGGAAGTTTATCCAAAAGATGAGTCAACCATTCCTTCACCTCATTATAACATCTTTGGTCTGACAGATGTTTACGTGACACCCAGAATGCATTGTATAATGTCAACAAACATGACACCACACATACAAAGTTGGCAAATAGCTTAGTATTATCTCATTATAATCTATGCAATAATCAAAATGTATTATTTGTCACCAGTACTTGAAAACATGTGAATAAAACTGTAAATAAATTATGCTCCATACATACATACATACATGTTTCTGCCCCTACAGTAGAAATGACAACTAAATATACAGAAAATAAGAAACTTACTTCAATAGGAATGCACACATCTCCAAAGTTATTATAGGAAAACAACAAGGCAATGCGAGCACCAGCCAGAAAATGTTCCAATTCGTGCAAGACTGCGCAAATATCTGCATAATTGATCTGAGCAAACATTGGTGAAGTGTGTGGGCTCTTTCCAAGAGAGAAGTTTTTTTGACTCAGTGAAACCTCAATCTGGAAAATTTCAAGAACTTTGAAAGCTTCTGCAAGTGCAGTCGCAAAAACCATAAAGCGCTATGATGAAACTGGCTCTCAGGAGGACTGCTACAGGAATGGAAGACCCAGAGTTAGCTCTGCTGCAGAGAATAAGTTCATTAGAGTTAACTGCACATCATATTGCAGCCTAAATCAACGCTAGTAACAGACACATCTCAACATCAACTGTTCAGAGGAGATTGCGTGAATCAGGCCTTCATGGTTGAATTGCTGCGAAGAAACCATTACTAAAGAACACCAATAAGAAGAACAGACTTGCTTGGGCCAAGAAACACGAGCAAAGGACATTAGACCAGTGGAAATCTGTCCTTTGGTCTGATGAGTTCAAATGTGAGATTTTTGGTTACAACCACCATGTCTTTGTGAGACGCAGAGTATGTGAACAGATGATCTCCTCATGTGTGGTTCCCACACCTCATATAGGAGGAGGTGTGATGGTGTGGGGGTGCTTTGCTGGTGACACTGTCAGTGATTTATTTAGAATTCAAGGCACACTTAACCAGCATGGCTACCACAGCATTCTGCAGCGATACGCCATCTCATCTGGTTTGCAATTAGTGGGACTATCATTTGTTTTTCAACAGGACAATGACCCAAAGCAAACCTTCAAGCTATGTAAAGGCTATTTGACCAAGGAGAGTGATGCATCTTGGCCTCATCAAATGACCTGGCCTCCACAATCACTTGACCTCAACCCAATTGAGATGGTTTGGGATGAGTTGGACCGTAGAGTGACAGAAAAGCAGCCAACAAGTACTCAGCATATGTGGGAACTCCTTCAAGATTGTTGGAAAAGCATTCCTCATGAAGCTGGCTGAGAGAATGCCAAGACTGTGCAAAGCTGTCATCAAAGCAAAGGGCTGCTACTTTGAAGAATATAAAGTATAATATATGGCTAGAAAGAGGTTAGAAACTTCCTGGAAACAGGTGGAAATAAGGGTATGATTTCTGGGAATTTGGGGAAAGTTACTGGAATTTTGCAACACTACTTGTAGGCCAGATGTGGCCTGTAAACCATGACTTTCAGGCCACTGTATAAGGTAAAAACTGCGGCTCAAAATAATGCCTTACGAGTCATGTAATGTATTGTAAATGTATTTTTTTTTTTTTTTTACAAAATTCATTACAATTTAAATTTAAAATTCCAAATAATAAACAATAAGTAATCAATAAAAATGAGGCAAAACAAATGGGCATCCAATCAAACAAAAGCAAAAAACAAAAGCAATCGATCAATCAACCAAAAAATAATCAGAAAACTCTGTCAGTCAATTCAGTCCATCAGGCAGTCAGTCTTTGTCTGTGTCTTTGTGTTTCAGTTGCTGAAAGGAGGTGGAAGTTGTGGTTGGTTGATGCAGTGTCCAGGGTTGTCGCTGGTGTTGTGGCTGGGACCAGAAAAACCTGACTTGGTACTGGTGTTGGGTCTGGGACTGGAAGTTGTGCTGGGACCAGGACTGGAGGCCAGGTGTTTGTTTTGGGTCTGGTGCTGGGGACCGGGAAAACAGGAATCGGGAACTGGGGCTGTTGTAAGTGCTGGGTTGGGATCTGGGTCTGTAGAGGGGAGTAAGGACAACCTGAGGAGCAAGCCGACACAGAAGCGAGCCCCAGACCCAGAGGTAAGTGGTAGTACTCCCTTGTGGCTTGCTTGCTCTGGGTGAAGGGCTGCTCAGGGTCCTCCTCTGCACCTCGTCTGGTGATGGAAACGGGATCTGGATTGGTGCTGGGATTTGTGCTGGACCTGCAGAAGGGAAAAGGACAACCTGATGAGCAAGCAGACGCACCTGGAAGCCCAAGACCCGGAGGTCAGTTATGGTACTCTCCTGTTGCTTACTTATGCAGTAGTTCTAGATCTTTGGTCCTTTCTGCACCTCTCTTCCGGTGTGGTGATGAAAGGTTCCTGGTTCTGGTCTGGTTCTGTGAATGGGATAAGTGTAAAGGGAGGAAGGGGGAAAGGGATGGGGAGGGAGCAGGGGGGTGGTGGAAGGTATGTCCATCAGTCCCGGGCTGGTGATAGAGGAGGAGTGATGTGGCGGCAAGCCTGGAGGTTGGAGGGAACAAACAGAGCCCCGTTTTTTCCCCTCATCAATCGTGTAGATTGAAGTCAACAATACAACATGATAAAAAAACAATACGTTTTTGGGGGATTTTTTTGGCAAATTTATAAAAAATAAATGAAATATCATATTTACATAAGTATTCAGACCCTTTACTCTGTACTTTGCTGAAGCACCTTTGGCAGCAATTACAGCCTTGAGACTTCTTGGGTATGATGCTACAAGCTTGGCACAGTTGTATTTAGGGAGTTTCTCCCATTATTTTCTGCAGATCTTATCAAGCTCTGTCTGGTTGGATGGGGAGGGTTGCTGTACAGCTATTTTCAGGTCTCTCCAGATATGATTGATCGGGTTCATGTGTGGACTCTGGCTGGGCCACACAAAGACATTCAGACACTTGTCCCGAAGCCACTCCTGCATTATCTTGGCTGTGTATTTAATCAATCAATCAAAAGTATTTATGAAGCCTTTTTTATATCAGCCGATGTCACAAAGTGTTATACAGAAACCCAGCCTAAAACCCTAAACAGCAAGCAATGCAGATGTAGAAGCCTGGTGGCTAGGAAATACTAGAAAGGCAGGAACCTAGGAAGAAACCTAGAAAGGCTCTGAGGGACGAACAGTCCTCTTCTGGCTGTGCCGGGTGGAGATTTAGGGACTTTGTCCTGTTGGAAGTTCAACCTTTGCCTCAGTTTGAGGTCCTGAGCAGGTTTTCATCAAGGATCTCTCTTTACTTTGCTCCTTTTATCTTTCCCTCGAGCCTCACTAGTCTACCAGTCCCTGCTGCTGAAAAACAATCCCGCAGCATCATGCTGCCACCACCAGGCTTCACCGTAGGGATGGTGCCAGGTTTGCTCCAGACGTGACGCTTGACATTCAGGCCAAGGAGTTCCATCTTGGTTTCATCAGACCAGAAAATCTTGAGAGTGTTTGTTTCTCATGGTCTGAGAGTTCTTTAGGTGCCTTTTGCATACTCCAAGCGGGCCTTTTACTGAGGAGTGACTTCGGTCTGGCCACGCTACCATAAAGGCCTGATTGGTGGAGTGCTGCAGAGATGGTTGTACTTCTGGAAGGTTCTCAGACAGTCACACATTTAATAGGACTATGCACAATTCACCACATAGGCACCTCTGTGAAGTCTGCTACGAAGGGGAAATGAGGGGAAATTATGTTCTCCTGTTCTAGAGCCTAGGCTATTTTCATATACAGTCCCAATCATAGCAAAACCCAAAATCGCATGAAAATTTCTAACTTTATTCTTTAATCCAAAGGTTGCATTATCAAAGCATGTCTCTTGCCTACTGCATGTCAAAATAGCGCTATAACATGTACTCCTATCTCCGCTTTCTCGTACTTGCTGCCGATATGAGAGTTTTGGTAGAACATGTGTGATCCTGCAACACTAACTCAAAAAAGTTCTGGGACACTGCAAAGTCCATGGAGAATAAGAACACGTCCTCCCAGCTGCCCAGTGCACTGAATATAGGAAATACTGTCACCACTGATAAATCCACTATAATTGAGAATTTCAATAAGCATTTTTCTACGGCTGGCCATGCTTTCCACCTGGCTACTCCTACCCCGGTCAACAGCACTGCACCCCCCACAGCAACTCGCCCAAGCTATCCCCATTTCTCCTTCTCCCAAATCCAGTCAGCTGATGTTCTGAAAGAGCTGCAAAATCTGGACCCCTACAAATCAGCCGGGCTAGACAATCTGGACCCTTTCTTTCTAAAATGATCTGCCGAAATTGTTGCCACCCCTATTTCTAGCCTGTTCAACCTCTCTTTCGTGTCGTCTGAGATTCCCAAAGATTGGAAAGCAGCTGCGGTCATCCCCCTCTTCAAAGGTGGGGACACTCTTGACCCAAACTGCCACAGACCTATATCTATCCTACCCTGCCTTTCTAAGGTCTTCGAAAGCCAAGTCAACAAACAGATTACCGACCATTTCGAATCTCACCATACCTTCTCTGCTATGCAATCTGGTTTCAGAACTGGTCATGGGTGCACCTCAGCCACGCTCAAGATCCTAAACGATATCTTAACCGCCATCGATAAGAAACATTACTGTGCAGCCGTATTCATTGATCTGGCCAAGGCTTTCGACTCTGTCAATCACCACATCCTCATCGGCAGACTCGACAGCCTTGGTTTCTCGAATGATTGCCTCGCCTGGTTCACCAACTACTTATCTGATAGAGTTCAGTGTGTCAAATTGGAGGGTCTGCTGTCTGGACCTCTGGCAGTCTCTATGGGGGTGCCACAGGGTTCAATTCTTGGACCGACTCTCTTCTCTGTATACATCAATGATGTTGCTCTTGCTGCTGGTGAGTCTCTGATCCACCTCTAGGCAGACGACACCATTCTGTATACTTCTGGCCCTGCTTTGGACACTGTGTTAACAACCCTCCAGGCAAGCTTCAATGTCATACAACTCTCCTTCCGTGGCCTCCAATTGCTCTTAAATACAAGTAAAACTAAATGCATGCTCTTCTACCGATCACCACCTGCACCTGCCCGCCTGTCCAACATCACTACTCTGGACGGCTCTGACTTAGAATACGCGGACAACTACAAATACCTAGGTGTCTGGTTAGACTGTAAACTCTCCTTCCAGACCCACATCAAACATCTCCAATCCAAAGTTAAATCTAGAATTGGCTTCCTATTTCGCAAAACAAAGCATCCTTCACTCATGCTGCCAAACATACCCTTGTAAAACTGACCATCCTACCAATCCTCGACTTCGGCGATGTCATTTACAAAATAGCCTCCAATACCCTACTCAACAAATTGGATGCAGTCTATCACAGTGCAATCCGTTTTGTCACCAAAGCCCTATATACTACCCACCATAGCGACCTGTACAGTCTCGTTGGCTGGCCCTCGCTTCATACTCGTCGCCAAACCCACTGGCTCCATGTCATCTACAAGACCCTGCTAGGTAAAGTCCCCCCTTATCTAAGCTCGCTGGTCACCATAGCATCTCCCACCTGTAGCACGCGCTCCAGCAGGTATATCTCTCTAGTCACCCCCAAAACCAATTATTTCTTTGGCCGCCTCTCCTTCCAGTTCTCTGCTGCCAATGACTGGAACGAACTACAAAAATCTCTGAAACTGAAAACACTTATCTCCCTCACTAGCTTTAAGCACCAACTGTCAGAGCAGCTCACAGATTACTGCACCTGTACATAGTCCACCTATAATTTAGGCCAAACAACTACCTCTTTCCCTACTGTATTTAAATGTATTTATTTATTTTGCTCCTTTGCACCCCATTATTTTTATTTCTACTTTGCACATTCTTCCACTGCAAATCTACCATTCCAGTGTTTTACTTGCTATATTGTATTTACTTTGCCACCATGGCCTTTTTTTGCCTTTACCTCCCTTATCTCACCTCATTTTCTCACATCGTATATAGACTTGTTTATACTGTATTATTGACTGTATGTTTGTTTTACTCCATGTGTAACTCTGTGTCGTTGTATGTGTCGAACTGCTTTGCTTTATCTTGGCCAGGTCGCAATTGTAAATGAGAACTCGTTCTCAACTTGCCTACCTGGTTAAATAAAGGTGAAATAAAAATAAATAAACAAATGAAAAGGAGAGTAGATATGGGATATTTTTAACAGAGTTGGTTCATGTGAAGATACCATTATGTTTAAACTATTTCCACTCTTCATCTCCTGTTATTCATGAGCTGAAAATCTGTATAATCATTCACAAAAAAAAATAAAATACAGGAGATATTCTGTAATTCGTTGAGGAAGGTCATCTAACAAGCTTAGCAACTTTGGTCTTTTGTTTGACTGCCATTACAAAATTTGAATTATTCGACAACGCTATACTCCGGGTGCGCTATGCATGTCCTGAACGCCAGGCCCAGCTCCAGGATAATATGCCTGAGGGGGCATTTTAAATCCATGGGGTGGAAATGTAGCAATACACATTAACAACCGTCACTTTATATAATAACACAAGAAAGATTTGTACCTGAAATGCTGCTGTTGCTGCGGTAGGCCTACACATTGTTTTGTATGGCGTTTCTTCTATACAAAGAGCAAGGTAATGTTGATTAGAAAGTATTTACTTCAGCATCACTCTGTTGCATGCATACAGCTCCATTCAGTGCATAGTCAGTAATGCCTGACTTGGCTCACATCTTCCTTAACCTAACAGATGAATAGAACTCATAAACCGGAGAACTGGGGTTAGGCCCTTGCCAGTGAAAACATTACACTGGTAACAAAAACATAACTCTGTTCTTATTCAAGTACCTTCAATAAGCATCAACTTTAAAGTCAAAATAAAAATAATATACAACCTTTTAGATTAAACAACCTAGTCTCTGGAATATTTCACAGGCGGCCTGATATTTGCCATGGTTCTGGGGTGTCTCAGAGTTATTAGAGGGATGAAGACCCTGTTTCCTTTAAATATCACTTCATTTTCTGTGGTGAGCTCCTCTTTGTACATCTATAAATCTTTCAGTCTGTGACTCATAGCTTGTTTGGTTCCAGGCCAGTCATTATTGATTTATGCGTACAGAGCCTGAAACAGTGGGTCCAGTGGGTCCATTGTCTTAGTTGATATGTTGACATCACTGGTGTGATCCACCTGCTCCAGGTCAGTTGTGGCTAGACCCATGGCTAGACCCATGTCCATTCAATGTCCTTGTCAGTCAGTCTTCTGAGCGGCTCACACACATCAGATAGGAGGGGCATGAATTATGCAAGATAGTTCACATACAGCCTCTGTAGTGACTTGACATCGGTTGGTGTATCCATGTTCAGAATGGCTGTTATTTTCTCTGGGTCAGGGCGAATACCCTCTGTGGTGTGAAGATGACCCATGTATTTCACAGTAGGTAGCTTTCACCAGAGTTTATTTGTGTTCAATTTCAGGTTGACATCTCTTGCTCTCTGCAGGAAAGCTGTAAGGTCTCTGTCATGATCCGCCGTCGCCTCTTCGTGTGTGTCACCACATCCATAGAGTAGAATGTTATCTGCGATCACACTCACTCCTTTTAGTCCCTGTAGTGCTTCACACTGTCTGTGCTGGTATTCTTCAGCTGCTGACTGGATTCCAAATGGCATTCTCAGCCATCTATACCTGGTTACGGGTGTCCAGAAAGTGGTTTGATAGCTGCTCACTTCATCAAGTTTGACTTGCAATATTCATATTTGGCATAGAGTACTGAGAATACCTTTGCATTGGATATCTCTGGTAGAATCTCTTTTATTATGGCCATCTGGAAGTGCAATCTCAGTAAGGCTTTGTTAAGTGCACTGGGGACCATGCATATAATCGTAGTTTATCAGGTTTTTCAATGACAGCCATTTTGCTGATCCACAGTGTTGGCTCTGTGACTTTCGTGATGATGTCTGCATTGTCCATTGAATGTATGACCTTTGTGATCCTTTTCTTCAGTGGAATAGGTATCTGTCTTGGTAGTTGCTGAACAGGCCGGGCTGCGTTGTCTACTTCTAGGTGTAGTTCTCCAGGAAGGCAGCCAAGCCCATCAAACATGTTCTTGTTCAAACCTTGTTCTTGGCGATGATCTCCTCAGTTGTCATGATGACCTCTGTGGATGTGGTGCTTGGGGTGTCGACGTGATGTGGTTCACATGTAGTAGGCTGAGTCATTCACATGTGTCAGCTGACAGCAGAGAAAGCTGGGATGTCTCCCTGACCTGAAATTTGATATGAAACATCTTTCCATCATGATCTGCTTTGAGGTTGCATTCTCCTGTTGGCTTTATCAGTGTGCTGTCATATAGCTTGAGTGTAGCTTTGCTGGGTAGGAGAACTAGTTTGCCGTCTTGCGTGACTCGCTGTTGGTCCCCATAGTTTTTAACATTCAATGTTGATCCTGTGTCTAGTTGACATTTAATTGTATGGCTGGGGTCATATGTCAATGTCTCATCACGGAGTGGAGCTAGCTTAAGGTTAATTAACCATTTTTTTTGTCTTGTCTTCCACAGAATTAACCTGTGAGATGTACCACATTGCATCTGTTATTTGGTTATCTGACTTATTACCTTCCTCTAATAAATTGAGTTGAGGTTTGTGTTGTGCTTGTTGACAAACTCTGGCAAAGTGGTTTCGTTTGCCAGATGCTTTACAGGTGACACCATGTGCTGGGCATTTAGATTTGGCATGTACTGAACCACAGTAATGACAGGTGAAGCCGTTTGGCATTTTATGTTTGTTATTATCCCCTGTAAACTCTGTCTATTTACGGCCATATGTTTGGCGTTTTGATTCTGAACGCCGCTTACGGGAGGTATAATGTAGTCTCTGGTTCATATCCACTAATTTTCCTGATTTGCATTTGTGATTGTTCATTTGAACAATGGCTTTGTTCAGCGTGAGGTTCGGTTCTCTGAGCATGTGCGCTCGCGTAGCTATGTCTTCAGTGCCTACGACAAGTCTGTCAAGGACTAGTTCCTCTCGTAATGTGCCAAACTCACGTGTCGGCTAGCTTCTTCAGATTTGTAATGTATTGCTATGATGTTTCACATTGACTTTGTTGACAAGCATTAAACATATACCTCTCGTAGATTACGTTTCTGGACGGCTCAAAGTGTTTCTGTTGCGCCTCTATAATTTTTCCCGGGTCAGTTCTCTCTGCTTCAGGCATATGAAGATTAAGCTGTAAGAGATGACATTCTTTTCCTATCACGGCTAGCAGAGTTTCTATGCGGACATTTGCATCCTTTTTGTCCAGACCGCTAGCTATCCCATCGTTTTTTCATTGTGCTCAAAAAAATGTCCTGTGTCCTGTTGTATGTGTCGCCCTTCATGTCCATAGGCTCTGGTACTGGAATTACCGGGTAAGCCATTGTTGTCGTTATTATTATTTTTTGTAGCTGGTTAGCTAGTTGACACGTCCCTTCCTACTGTGCATTTATCCATGTGTCGTTTTGATGTTTTGATTTGTCAAGGATATACCTATTTGGTTCTGAATTCTGACACCATGTTTTGTATGGTGTTTATTCTATACAAGAGCAAGGTAATGTTGATTAGAGTCTACTTCAGCATCACTCTGAAGCATGCATACAGCTCCATTCAGTGCATAGTAAGTAATACGTAACTTTGCTCACACACGCTACACGCTATAGCAAGAGAACAGGGAGGGGGCAAAAAAGTAGGCGTGTTGTTTTCATAGTATTTACATAACTTTTACAGTAGCCTATCACACAATGACTGTGTAGTGCAAATGAATGATAACAGAGTGAAAGTGTACCTTTCTTGTTACTTGTTTTAGTAGGTTACACACAGTATTGGACCTAAATACTACATTTAGAAAAATGTAGGCCTATCTGAAATGCGTCCACATACACAACAAATTTCATTTTTCAGAAAAGAAAGCATGCGGTGTTTAAGAGAAGCCCCACGAAGACTGGTAGCCCAAGATGTGCTCATTACAACAGCACACACTGTAACCATTGATTCAGGACCATGGACAGATGGCTACCTACCGCCAGTCAGTGCTATGAAAAGATAACGTTAGATGCACTGCCAATTTCAGTGTTACCTCAGAGCACAACCAATAGGCTACATTGATCATTGTCCCTATACCCGTCAAATAACACAAAGCTATATATCTATCGATAGCAATTAGGTCCGCAAAAGCAAGCAATGACATTTAGAATCACAGATAAATCTAAAAGATGCATTTTAGTAAAAAGCAATGGCATAAATACATACATTACATTTTTTTCTTTTTTCTATCGGCCAAACAACCAGTAAGCTTACTTGAGGGAAAACCAATTAATGAATCATTCTGGCAAGGCGGCCAGGGCCATAAAGGTTGTAGCATACCATTAGAGGAGTTGTAGCCTCTTACATGCTGTGCTGAACCTCATGAGAAGTTTCTGATTCCATTCTCCTTCCTAGCAAAATTTACTTGTCAGGCCCCTCTCAAATGCCAGCTAGACAAACTGAATACGTTCTTTAGAGTAGAGAAGGAATTTTTGTAGATGCCCCAAATGTTAATCCGAATCCATGTTTCAGTGCGAACAGCACAGTTGCTGAGAAAGGCCCGCCATATCTTTGAAGAACACTGAAGTGGCTCCATTTGTTGTCGCTTGCTGGTTTTGCGATTTCACTTTGTAAGAATCAACTCTGCTTGTAGTGGTTCAGATTTGGTTAGATCCAACAGGTCATCAGGTGCTAGTGGCTGGGATAATGGAGGTGCAAGTGCTTGTTGTGATGTTACCCTCGTGCTGTTCCTACTAGGCCCTGGCTCTTCTCGATCTTGTTGGTCTGCAGGCAGTGCGAGAGATGGGTGGGTATTACATTTGCTGCTAGGCTCCTCAACCTCGGTGGTCGGGCCATCAGCAGGCTGCTCGGGGAGCTCGGCATCGCACTCGACATGGCGGTCCTCGGTTTTCTTGCACTTGGCAGTTCCCAGACATTTTCGGATATCCATGTTTATTAGCCAGCTATAATTTCTCAGCCACTGCCAACGCTTAACAAAGCTAGTAGATAGTAGCAAGCCTATTATTAGCTGTAGTTGTCTGGAAAAGTGAACAACTCTTATCCCTCTGAGATAAAATAAACTGTAAATTTGACCCGCCCTTGGTGGGATCCAATGAGCCTCCGAAACAAGGTAATGAAGGCGGTACCTTATTACATTGCATGGCTAGGTGCCCAATCAGAATGAATTTGGGGATTTGAACTACTAAATATTACATTAGTTCAGCCCCCTCTCCCTCCTCAGATCATAAGTACACACCCGGCATAGCCTCTGTCCCAGTCTGACCTACTCGCAGGCCCGACAATGCTACATCGGCAAAACTGGCCATTGTAATTCAAATACAATTTGTTATGTTTATGGGGAAACAAAACTGGGGGGGGATAACAGACTTTGCCACCCCGTAGAGCCGGCTCTGCTGAGCGTGCTCTGTGTTGAGATGTGCTGAATTAATTGAGGAACATGATAATACTCTGAATTTATGAACGGCCTGTTTTGTGATTCTCAACATCTTTCGCAATCAAAGATACTGTAGTTACTCTATCATTACGAAATATCAGTTTAATTTGCTCTGAAATCTTTACATAGTGGAGCAGCGCCCCTCTTATTTTGGGGAGAACCTTGGCAAAGTGACCATATCTCTGTTTTAAATGCGCACTTCTGGGCCTCGCAGGATAAATATGAATTATTCCCGGTAATGAAACATAGATTTCTGGGAAAATATGAATCCCTATTCACCATCATCATAATCATAAAAATCAACATCATCACCATCATCAGCCTTATCATCACCATCGTTCTAACAGTCTCTGTGAAATCGTAAGAATTCAGTTTCATATTATCACTATAGCATTTATACATTTGACATTTAGAGTTAGAAATAGACCCCAGGTTAAATCCATTTGTTTAAACCATTAGCACCAGTTTCATGATTCATGGGCTAGAACAAACATGGAAATAGTGTGCTCTGTGGTGCTCTGTGGACCCTCCATCCTTTAACTAATCTTCTCCATTTATGCCATCAGAAGTACAGACACGGTGTGATCATCACCACCAAAGCCTGTCTCCTCATTGAGCCGGGCTGTGTCCCAAATGGCACCCTATTCCCATACGGGCCCTGGTCAAAAGTAGTGCCCTATAGAGGGGAAAGGGTGCCATTTGGGACAGGCCCCCAGTGTGTGTTTTCTCAGCCTGGTGAGTCTTACGTAGGAGAGATGAGGGAGATGGAGCATGGAGGTTAGGCTATAATGGAACCTCCGTGCTCCAGACCTCCATGAGTGGATTTATCCCAACGTGAGTGTCCACTCCCCCGCCAATACATACTCTTTGAACCTATGTGCATCCCAAATGGCGCCCTATTCCATATGTAGGTTCCTGGTCTAAAGTAGCGCACTACATAGGAAATAGGGTGTCATTTGGGACATGACCCTAATCCCATCAAAGTGTGTTAGCCCAGCCCAGTGGATCTACTATCAGCAGCTGGAACTGATGATGGGGGAAATATACATTCAGGGAAGGTTAGAGAGGAATAGAGTCAGCTAGCTAGCTACACAGTGGAATAGAGATGGAGAGAAACAGAGGCAGTCAACCATTGAGATGGACTGTTGGACGGTTGGAGCTAGGAACACAAAGCATTTCACTACACCTGCAATAACATCTTCTAAATAAATATGTGTATGTGACCAATAAAATGTATTTGATTTGAGTTGGAGATTGGCAAAATGGGTTAGAGCGGGAGATTTGAAAAGTAATAACCAATCAATCAACAATATAACAATAATACTCTTTGCAAAAATGTGTATCGGTGAATTTACAATCTGTAGAAACTATGAGAATAGAAAAGGACATGACCTGTCTATATAAAGTCCCACAGTTGACAGTGCATGTAAGAGCAAAAACATTTCTGCAGCATTGAAGGTCCCCAAGAACACAGAGGTCTCCATCATTCTTAAATGGAAGAAGTTTGGAACCACCAAGAGACTTCCTAGAGCCAGTGGTGTAAAGTACGTAAGTAAAAATACTTGAAAGTACTACTTAAGGAGTTTTTTGGGGTGTCTGTACTTTTTCTATTTTTCACAACTTTTACTTCACTACATTCCTAAAGAAAATATTGTACCGTTTACTCCATACATTGTCCCTGACAGCCCAAAGTACTCGTTAATTTTTAAATGCTTAGCAGAACAGCGAAAATGGTATCAATCCCTACTGCCTATGTTTTGGTGGACTCACTAAACACACATGCATCTTTAGTAAATGTTGTCTGAGTGTTGGTGTGTGCCCCTGGCTAACCCAACATTTTAAAAACAATAAAATGGTGCCATCTGCTTTGCTTAATAAAAGGAATTTGAAATGATTTATACTACTTTTGATAATTAAGTATATTTTAGCAATTAAATGTACTTTTGATGCATAAGTATATTCAAAACCAAATACTTTTTGACTTTTACTTAAGTAGTATTTTACTAGGTGACTTTCACTTGAGTCATTTTCTATTACGGTATCTATACTTTTACTCAAGTATGACAATTGTGTTCTTTTTCCACCACTGACTAGAGCTGGCCGCCTGGCCATACTGAGCAATCAGGGGAGAAGGCCATTGGTCAGGGAGGTGACCAAGAACGCGATGGTCACTGACAGAGCTCTAGACTTCCTCTGTGGAGATGGGAGAACCTTCCACAAGGACAACCAACTCCGCAGCACTCCACCAATCAGGCCTTTATGGTAGAATGGCCAGACAGAAGAAGCTCCTCAATAAAAGGCACATGACAGCCCGCTTGCAGTTTGCCAAAAGGCACCTAAAGACTCTCAGATCATGAGAAACAAGATTCTCTGGTCTGATGAAACCAAAATTGAACTCTTTGGCCTGAATGCCAAGCGTCACGTCTGGAAGAAACCTGGCACCATCCCTACGGTGAAGCATGGTGGTGGCAGCATCATGCTGTGGGGATGTTTTTCAGGGACTGGGAGTCAAGTCAAGATTGAGGCAAAGAGGAATGGAACAAATTACAGAGAGATCCTTGATGAAAATCTGCTCCAGCGTGCTCAGGACCTCAGACTTTGGCGAAGGTTCACATTCCAACAGGACAACGACCCTAAGCACACAGCCAAGACAACGTAGGAGTGGATTCTGGACAAGTCTCTGAATGTCCTTGATTGGCCCAGCCAGAGCCCGGACTTGATGCCGATCGAACATCTCTGGAGAGACCTGAAAATAGCTGTGAACAAACGCTCCACATCCAACCTGACAGAGCTTGAGATGATCTGCAGAGAAGAATGGGAAAAACTCCCCATACACACGTGAGCCAAGCTTGTAGCATCATACCCAAGAAGACTTGATGCTGTAATCGCTGCCAAAGGTGCTTCAAAGTACTGAGTAAAGGGTATTTTTTCATAAATTTGCACATTTTTCTAAAATCCTGTTTTTGCTTTGTCATTATGGGCTATTATATGTAGATTGACTGGGTGGGGGGATCAATTGAATCAATTTTAGAGTAAGATTGTAATGTAACTAAATGTGGAAAAATGTATGGCGTCTGGATACTTTCCGAAGGCCCTGTATATGGCAAATAGAATCCTGGATGGTGGGACTAAAAATAACAAGCCAAACAAGATAACTAATGTAAGATATACTGTGTCCGTAAATTGTATATTCTGGCCCTTTGGAAATTGACAAAGCTCTCTTTTAATTTGTATAAATCTGACCACATTTTCAAAAACCTGTTTTCAGTTTGTCATATTGGGGTTATTGGGGGTGTGTAGATTGCTGAGGAATTTGTTTTATTTAATCCATTTTAGAATATAATATATACTGTATATATATATACACAGTACCAGTCAAAAGTTTAGACACACCAACTCATTAAGTGTTTATTCTTTATTTTTACTATTTTCTATGATAAGCCAGCCAGTCAGCCAGTCAGCTACACAATGGAATAGAGAAACAGAGCCTGAAAACCAGCCAGCCACACAATGGAATCAAGTTAGAGAGAAATGGAGTCTAACAATCAATTTGTCAGCCAGCCAGCTGAAATAGAGATGTCGATTAGTAAGTGGAATTAAAGCAAGTGGGGTTGTCATAGAGATTGTCGATCTGAGTCACTTGAAAGAAGGTTAAATCAGAGCTCACAAAAAAAGAATGTAGATTATCTTGAGCTCTATACGTATTTTTATTTGGCTTTTTAGCTCTCTCTCGCTCTCTCTCTACACGACTGGAAGGAACAACCTGTGCAGGTCATGCATTCATTTTTGCTTGGTTGAGTCAACAGGTTAGGTTGAGGAGCTTTCAGTTTTGGTTGGTGGTGAAATTTGATGAGACATTACAAACAATACATGTGGTTTTGGAAGCATGTCACACCTCAACATGGTCATCTAATGATCTCATAAAAACAAACCCGGGGTTGAGGTGGGAGCTGTCTCTCATTCTGAAAATAGGAACATGTTTATTTATGATTTCAGATGCCAAATACTGATATCCACTTTAAAACATTTACTATAACATTGCATGAGACATAAAATGTATTTTACGGTACAGTTACTGTAATCCATTTTATTGTACCAACAATTTTACTCTAATGTAATTTCCAGTTCCAAGTCAGTTACTGTACTCTAATTTTCAGTACCTATTACAATTAAAGCATATTACTGTAATTACCCAGTCACATATTACCCAGTGTTATTTGCTACACTGTAAAATATTTCTTGTAAAATGTAGAGTAACTTCAAATCAAATGTATTTATATAGCCCTTCGTACATCAGCTGATATCTCAAAGTGCTGTACAGAAACCCAGCCTAAAACCCCAAACAGCAAGCAATGCAGGTGTAGGCGCACGGTGGCTAGGAAAAACTCCCTAGAAAGGCCAAAACCTAGGAAGAAACCTAGAGAGGAACCAGGCTGTGGGGAGGCCAGTCCTCTTCTGGCTGTGCCGGGTGGAGATTAGAACAGAACATGGCCAAGATGTTCAAATGTTCATAAATGACCAGCATGGTTGAATAATAATAAGGCAGAACAGTTGAAACTGGAGCAGCAGCACGGTCAGGTGGACTGGGGACAGCAAGGAGTCATGTCAGGTAGTCCTGGGGCATGGTCCTAGGGCTCAGGTCAGTTGAAACTGGAGCAGCAGCACGACCAGGTGGACTGGGGACAGCAAGGAGTCATGTCAGGTAGTCCTGGGGCATGGTCCTAGGGCTCAGGTCCTCCGAGAGAGAGAAAGAAAGAGAGGAGAGAATGCACACTTAGATTCGCACAGGACACCGAATAGGACAGGAGAAGTACTCCAGATATAACAAACTGACCCTAGCCCCCCCGACACAAACTACTGCAGCATAAATACTGGAGGCTGAGACAGGAGGGGTCAGGAGACACTGTGGCCCCATCCGAGGACACCCCCGGACAGGGCCAAACAGGAAGGATATAACCCCACCCACTTTGCCAAAGCACAGCCCCCACACCACTAGAGGGGTATCTTCAACCACCAACTTACCATCCTGAGACAAGGCTGGGTATAACCCACAAAGATCACCGCCATGGCACAACCCAAGGGGGGGCGCCAACCCAGACAGGATGACCACAACAGTGAATCAACACACTCAGGTGACGCACCCCTTCCAGGGACGGCATGAGAGAGCCCCAGTAAGCCAGTGACTCGGCCCCAGTAATAGGGTTAGAGGCAGAGAATCCCAGTGGAAAGAGGGGAACTGGCCAGGCAGAGACAGCAAGGGCGGTTCGTTGCTTCAGAGCCTTTCCGTTCACCTTCCCACTCCTGGGCCAGACTACACTCAATCATATGACCCACTGAAGAGATGAGTCTTCAGTAAAGACTTAAAGGTTGAGACCGAGTTTGCGTCTCTGACATGGGTAGGCAGACCGTTCCATAAAAATTGAGCTCTATAGGAGAAAGCCCTGCCTCCAGCTGTTTGCTTAGAAATTCTAGGGACAATTAGGAGGCCTGCGTCTTGTGACCGTAGCGTACGTGTAGGTATGTACGGCAGGACCAAATCAGAGAGATAGGTAGGAGCTAGCCCATGTAATGCTTTGTAGGTTAGCAGTAAAACCTTGAAATCAGCCCTTGCTTTGACAGGGAGCCAGTGTAGAGAGGCTAGCACTGGAGTAATATAATCAAATTCTTTGGTTCTAGTCAGGATTCTAGCAGCTGTATTTAGCACCAACTGAAGTTTATTTAGTGCTTTATCCGGGTAGCCCGGAAAGTAGAGCATTGCAGTAGTCTAACCTAGAAGTGACAAAAGCATGGATTAATTTTTTCTGCGTAATTTTTGGACAGAAAGTTTCTGATTTTTGCAATGTTACGTAGATGGAAAAAAGCTGTCCTTGAAATGACATAAATTGGCCATTAAATTACTGTAATCCATTATACAGTAATCCATTTTATGGTACCAACATTTTTATTGAATTCTAATGTATGGCATATTACTGGAATTACCCATGCAGCGACATTACCCAGTGTTCCTTGAACGTTTGAAATATAAATTTACATTATGGTCATTTAGCAGGCACTCTTGTCTTTAGCAATTTACAATCAGTGCCTTTAAAAAAAAAAAGATAAAAAACACATTTCACAGTCATAGCAAGTAAAACGTTTCTTTAACCGTTACTGAAAATGTTGAAGTTAAGGAAAAGAAAGGGAAAGGGGGTTATCTAGTCAATTGTACAACTGAATGCCGTTCACTGAAATGTGTCTTCTGTTTTTAATCCACATCATCGGCAACCGGATACATTGGTCTTTAAAATAATTGTAATTACAGCAAGATATCTTATTTTTGACTCTGGATAGTGCCAATACAATACATCCATGGTAACTTGATGCAAGAGCAATGAACCACAGCACAATAAAAGTGACCATTAAACTGTACTATTTTTTAAAAGAATAGTATTTCACTGTAATTACAAGAGATTAGAGGAAGCAGGTTGTCTGTAGCGGTCGCAAATTGCAGCATATTAATGAATACTAGATGTTTTACATCACTTTCACTTCTAGATGCCTAAACAAAATCTTCAAAATTGGCCATGATTACAGGGACACATTTATCGGTACAGGACTCTCACTAATGGTTGCAACATGTAGCCACTTTACAAGTCATGTTAATGAACAAGCGATTCTTTCTCCTCCCACAATATTTCTCTGCAATGCACCATAATTTACAGTATGCTGCAGTAAATGTATAGCAAAACACCAATAGAGTACTTTATTGCTGAATTGTATTGAAAAAATATTTAAATTATTTATTATAGCATACCAGCTGATGTTTGATGTTCTATATTACTTAGGGCCTTAACAAATGCTTCTAAACTGACAATGACTACAGGGGGCAAAACAGATCACTCAACCATTCAACCATTAAAGCTTTCAGACTTGCTGCCACTGATCTGTCATCTCTATATTTTTAATTGTTAGCGAACCACTACCACATATCACTGAAATTGGTACAACACTCTCACTAACAGCTGCAAACAAATATAAGTCTCTTAAAATAAATTTGAAAATATCTTCATTGAGTGAGAAACAAGAACACCATGAACCTATATTTGCTCAAAAGGATTGACACTGCAAAATTGCAGTATAGTACCATATTCTGAATTACAGTAATTTACTGTGGAGTTTAAGGAAAACAAGTTATAGATTTTCTAAAATCACAGTATATTACCATATTCTGTGGGGGTACAGCATTCTCACTCACAGGGGCAACAAATATAGCCTCTTACAAGGCACACCTTAAAATATGTTAAATGAGTAAGAGAGACTATTGGAGCCACACCTCCAGATTTCTGATCTGACCCAGTGGGTCATAGCTCAATAACCCATCAATATCCAAACGACCCAACTGGCTGGGTCAAAATAAGGTTAGGGAAGATAAGAGGATATTAGAGGAGATCCCAGATGCATTTTTAAAAATACACACACATTTGGTCTTTGACATAATTGGAGCATTATCTTTGTGCCTTTCTACTTGCTGCCCCCATTATCCTCTCACATTGCACCTGTTGATGCTGTTGAGCCCCTCTAACTCAGGGTAAGTAGCTCAACTAGCTACCCATCCCCCTCGTGTTTTTTGCTGCCTGCCTGAAATGAGCTAATGGTATAATGGGGATGAGGATTAGCTTCCCACCGATTTAAAGGTAATAGGTACATTGAGGATTTTTGTTGTAATTTTTTAAGTTTAAAGATTTATTAGTCACGTGTACAGGATACACATGGTATACACCGTCCAACAAATGCTTACCTGCAGGGTTCCTTCTCCACAATGCAACAACAAAGAATGAAAGATATGTAAACATAAAGTAAATGGCTCAGTAGAATAGGATATGTAACAGTTCTCTTGTGGTGAAGGAGAGTCGGACCAAAATGCGGCGTGTAGATTGCGATCCATGTTTAATAAACAAACGTAAAAACACGAATCAATACAAACACTACAAAACAAAGAACGTACCGAAAACCAAAACAGTCCTTTTTTTTTTTATAAAAATAATTTATTATCTTCAATACCATTCATTCTTTACAACTCATAATTTTCATACATACTCAAATAATGGTATTTTAATTTAACTAATTTAACTAAACATAAACCCCAAACAAAACCTCAGGGGAGCATCTTCCCTCCCGTCACCCTACAAAATACCTTTCCCTATCTCCCCATCCCTAATCTATCCCCTTACAAATCTAAATGACACCCAGCCCTAAACCCCCCTTCCACCTCTCCCGAGCAGCATGCTGCCCCCACTTCCTCTCCTCCCTCTTCATCCTCCCCCTCAAATCTCCTTCCACCCTCCTCACTATCCCTTCCACCCCCCAATCTCTCCCTGTCTTCACCATGTTCTGCCTGGCTTCCCACAGCCCCCGTTTAAAGAGACTCATGAGAAGCCAGAGCAGAAACCTGTCCCTATCCGTCCCTCTCGCTCTCCCTACACCTCTCTCTAACCTGGCCCACGTCAATACAAAATCCCCCCTTACCAAACCTAACAACACCCGTGCCCTAGACCATACTACTCCGGCAAAGGCACAGTCCCAAAAGACATGGCGCACAGTCTCCTCCCTGCCACAAGAGGATCTTGGACAGGTGGGGGATTGCACCAAACTATACCGGTACATGATGGAACGTACCGGCAAGCACCTATGGAGGCTCAACCAATTCAGGTCCTTGAGCCTGTTGTCCAGACCCCGCGTCTGCACTCCCTCCCAGACCACTTCCGAGATGCCCACTACAGGCACCGGACTCCCTGCCTTTCTGGCCTCCTCGTACAGGTGCCTGTGATCTAAACCTACTCGGGCAACTTCAACCTCAGGGTGCGCACGCAGCCACTTGGCCGCATGACCAAAGTGCCACGGCAGCTGTT
Source organism: Oncorhynchus kisutch (assembly GCF_002021735.2). Taxonomy (NCBI): domain Eukaryota; kingdom Metazoa; phylum Chordata; class Actinopteri; order Salmoniformes; family Salmonidae; genus Oncorhynchus; species Oncorhynchus kisutch. Next base: position 53,625,621 of record NC_034191.2, on the reverse strand, counting down.
CTGCCCGAGGACCCGTGTTAGACCACACCATTATGCTTCTCGCCTGATATGAGAAGAACACCCGCAGGAGGTAACCGGATGGGTGTATCACTGGATGAGCAAGCTCCGTTAACAAGAAAGAAACAAAAATTGTGTCCAGCTTGAGGGGGAAATGTGGTACCCCCCTACCTCCCTCCCCGATGGGACAGATCATGCGCGCCCTGGCGACCCACTCGCACCTGCCACTCCACATGAACTGAAACACAAGCCTCACTAGAGGCCTCCTCAGACAAGCCGGCAATGGGTAGATGTACGCCAAATACAAAAGAGACGGCAACACATCCACCTTTAGGACCAGGACTTTGCCCATAAAAGACAAATACCTAGCCTTCCACATTGCTAGCTTCCTCTGTACCACTGCGATACGCATGTTCCAGTTCAGCGTCGCTGAGCCGGAGGTCTCAAAATGGACCCCGAGAATCCTCAGGGCCCCCTCACAGAGAGATAACCCCCCGGGCACATCCGTTCTACCGCGCCATCTACCGAAAAACTTGACGGAAGACTTTGCATGGTTCAGAACCGCTCCCGACGCTCGGGTGAAATCCCCAAAGATGGCAAGGGACCTTGTCAGGCACGAGTCCTTGCACAGCAGCAAGGAAGTGTCGTCGGCGTACTGCGTCATCTTAACACGCAGCCCACCACTTCCAGGGATCAACAAGCCTTCCACCCCTGTGTCTGCCCTAATGGCAGCCCCCAGAGGCTCCATGTACAGAACGAAGAGGAGAGCCGAGAGTGGGCACCCCTGCCTGACCCCAGACGAGAGGTCAAAAACGTCACCCAAGTGACTATTTACACTAACTCGGCACCCCGCTCCGACATATAATGTACGAATCCATCCTATGAACTTCTCCCCAAATCCTAATCGACCTAACACTCTGAATAAAAAGGATCTATTCACGCGATCAAAGGCTTTCGCCTGATCTAGCGCTGCTACCATTAAAGGCAGTCCTCTATCTTCAACCCAAGCGATGGAGTCCCTGATTAACTGTAGGTTCCATCTAATAGAGCGGCCCTCTACCCCGCACGTCTGATCCTCATGAACGACGTAGGGAAGGGCTGTGCGCAACCGGTCTGCTAAAACCTTTGCAAGTAGCTTGTAATCTACGCACAGCATGGTCAATGGCCGCCAGTTGCCAAGGTCTGTTACTTCCCCCTTCTTATATAAAAGTGACAGCACACCAACAGCCATTGATCCCCCCGGGACCCCCGTCTCAAGGATGGCCTTCAAGACTTTGAGGACCACTGGTCCACTGGTCAGCCGGCAGCCCATCCATCCCAGGCACCTTCCCTTTTCCCATCCTCCTAAGAGCGCTCTCAACCTCTTCTAGTGAAATCTGGGCCTCCATCACTTCTCTAATGTCCTCCGGCAACCGCCTGGACAAGTGTTCTAAAAACACATTTCCCTGCTCTACATCTATTTCCCTTTCCTTAAATAAACCTTGGAAATGATCAGTTGTCACCCTGACCATATCCTCTGGTTCTCTAACTATACTACCATTTTCTTCCCTAATGCCATGCATTACCTTCCTACTCTGTCTGGCCCTAACCGACTTAAAGAACATAGCGGAACAAGTCTCATTGTGTTCTAGAAAGCCACTATGCGCACGCTCCAGGAAAGCTCGAGCCTTCCGCTCCTGCAACTCCCTGAGCTGCGCCTTTAGGGTAGCGGATCTCTCCCAGTCAAACGACCCGCCGAGGTTGCCTGCCTCATACTCGAGTTCAATTAACCTTTGGATACGATCCACCTCCCTCCTCTCCTCCCTTTTTTTCCTCTTGCAATACCCTATTATAAAAGCCCTAATCCTCACCTTAACTAATTCCCACCACTCTAACACCCCCTCGCACATGGACCGGAGGCCTTCAAGCCTCCAAAAGAAATCATAAAACCTGTCAACAAAAGCCTGCTCCTCCAGCACATCCCGATCTAACTTCCAGTACCCCCTACCAAAGAGGCAGACTGGAGACCCCACCTGCAGGAGCACCCCGTCGTGATCCGAAAAGAAAACAGGCAACAGCCGCCCAGACAACTTACCCAAAGACCTGGGTACAAAAATATAGTCGAGCCTCCGCTCAACCCCCCTGGAGTTGCGCCATGTAGGACCGGCCATTTTCGGAGTAGTGTGCAGACCACCATCAACCAGACCATGGCAAGCCATTAGCCTGGTAATGGCGCCTGCACTGCTATCCCCCCCTATTCCTAAATCTGTATTAAAATCCCCCCCTATCACTAATTTCCTATTTGTGACACACAGGGGCGTCAGACAGTCCACCATCTCCCTCCTGTCTGCCACCACCTGTGGCCCATACACCACCACTAATCTAAATTTACAATCTCTTATCGTGACATCCACCCCTATAACCCTCCCCTGCATTACCACAAAAGAATCCTCCACTTTTACCTCCCTGTGCCCACACAAAATCCCTACCCCCGATGAGTGCACCCCCCCAATACCCCAAACCGACTCCCCCTTGTCCCACTCCCTCTTAAACCTACTAACATCCCCTCCATCCCTCAGGTGAACCTCCTGTAAAAAACAAAAATCAAACCCCACACCCTCCAAATAACTAAAAACCGCCCTCTTAACAAAATCCCTTAAACCCCTTACATTTAAAGTAACAAAAGTAAAATTAGACCCCATGAAAGAATCAAATAAAAACATGTAATACACTCAAATTCTAAACCCAGACAGAAAAAAACAAAAACAGGAGACTCACCCGATGCTCCCCTGCTCCATATCTACCGGTGAAAACACCATCCGTACTCCCGACATCCCCCCCACTTCCTCCATCTCACCAACCCAGGATGCAGGAATAGTGTTTGGCTCCGGGGTGCCCTGCACCCTGGGTCTACCCCCACAATCCTCCCCCTCCCCAGTGCTGCAGCTGGATTGGAAAAAAATCGGGGAGGCTGAGTCCCCAAACAAAAAACTCCCCACCTCCTCCTGTACCCAGTCCTGAGTCTTGTTAGGTGTGTCCCCATCCAACAGAAGTTGAGGGCCTGGGGAAACCAGCAGCAACCCAGAGGTTTCTCCCACCCCCATCACTCTCTTGGCCATCCCCTCCCTCTCACTGTCGGCCAATCGCACCCTCCTCTTCATTCTCTTCTTTGGTGATGGCGGTAGTGGAGAGATACCACCCTCCCCCCCCACCAGCTCCTCCACCATACCCCTCATCTCTTCCACCAGGGCACTTTCCCCCCAGTCCACTTGCTCTTCCACCGTCTCCTTCTCCAACACTCCTCCCTCGCTTTCTTCTCTCTCATGCTCCTCCACTCGGTTGCCTTCTTCCGCCGCTTTTCCTGGTTCTCCTACTCCCGTGCCTTCCGTTTCCTTCTCTCTTCCATCCGCCGCTTCTTGCTCCTCCTCCTTCCTTGCGGCCTTCCCCTCTGGACCTGTACTCTGGTCATGAGGCTTGCTTCCTTCCCCCCCTCTTCTTCCCCCATCCCCCGCTCCTGCTCCCCCCCCAGCCGCAGACGCATATGACCTCTGACGAGCCGGGCACCCCCGCCACAGGTGTGCTGACGAGCCACACCCGTGGCACGCCTTAGGCTTGTCACAATCCTTCGCCTCGTGTTCCTCAGATCCACAAAATCTGCATTTTCTTGTGCTGCACGAGGCGAATATGTGGCCGTAGGCCATACAGCGCCTGCAAAATGGGGGCTGACGTGTATAAAACAACGTCCCCCTGTCAGCCCCTAGGGAGAACATAGCAGGAGGATGGAGGTAGCCACCATGTCCCTTTGGGTCCTCTCTGAGGAGGGCCTGGAAGCCTCTCCTCCCATTCCAAAACCCAAGGGAGTCTTTGAGGTGCCTTGCTGAGGAGACGTTATCCATGTATCTCCCCAGAAAGGCCCTCACCTCTTCATCCTTAACGTATGGGTTGTAAATGTTGACAGTTACAACCCTAAAGTTATTCTTCGCCAGGCTTGTTATTTCATAGTGGCTCATCGGCCTCTCGCCTCCCACTGCTCTTGCCCTTCTCAGGATATCATCGTGTTTCTCCTCTGTATATAGTGCCACATCGTATGCTCCCTCCAACGAGTTGCCTTGGAAACAAAACACGTCCTTCACCGTCAGCTTTAGAATCCCCATCAATATTATCCTTCCAAAAGTTTCCCGTCCTAAAGGCTCCAACTCCTTTTCCTTCCAAGCAAAACGAATCGTGTTGGCCAGCCCAATCCCAGGGACCGACCGTGTTGATGTATTTAGCACCATCTCCGCAAGGAGAATGGCGCTCGTTCTCTTCTCTTCCAAAACAATGAAAAAAGAAAATCCAAAGTGACTGAGCCTATTCTGGTGCAAACAAACACAGAGACAGGAACAATCACCCACAAACACACAGTGAAACCCAGTCTACCTAAATATGGTTCCCAATCAGAGACAATGACTAACACCTGCCTCTGATTGAGAACCATATCAGGCCAGACATAGAAATAGACAAACTAGACATGAAACTCAGCTCACACCCTGACCAACCAAAACATAGAAATATACAAAGTAAACTATGGTCAGGGTGTGACAGGATATACATTTTAGCATAAGTATAATACAGGAAGGCACAATTATGCCTGCTGATGGATGAGATTAGGTTTGAGAGAATGTGAAGTCAGAAAGAGGATGATGGATCAGTTCATTTTTTAGAGAGGAGTGGTTGAAAACTTCTCCAAACATTCCGCTAATAGAAAAGTTTCAGACATAAAGCAGTTGCATTAGCAGATACCAACTGCTAGGTGAAAGGGAATGTAGGGTTTTTAACACATGAATCCCAAATGGCACTCTATTCCCCACATAGTGCACTACTTTTGACCAGAGCCCTATGAAACCTGGTCAAAAGTAGAACACTATAGAGGGAACAGGGTGTAATTCGGCAGGGATCCCTTAACATTACACAAAATGAAGTGATCATGAATCATGATGGGCTGCAATGCAATTTAAAGACGGATCCCTTTCATTACATCTCAGTGTTTTATGCAAGATAGGTAATCCAGAGCCCTATGAAACCTGGTCAAAAGTAGAACACTATAGAGGGAACAGGGTGTAATTCGGCAGGGATCCCTTAACATTACACAAAAATGAAGTGATCATGAATCATGATGGGCTGCAATGCAATTTAAAGACGGATCCCTTTCATTACATCTCGGTGTTTTATGCAAGATAGGTAATTCATTGTCAAACATAATGAATGATACCACAGTGATGTATGTGTTTGCCTGTTCGTTTACACAACACTGACACCACACTCGATCATTAAACTTTGATGGGGCCTAGAAAACATGGGACATTGAAAACATATATAGCATTTAAAGCTTATATGAATATAAATTCATCCCACTAGAGCATGGGATCACGGATATGGAGTCATGGTTATGCGTATTTATGTAGCTCTCATGTGAATCTAAAATGGGTTACTGCAATGATGTTGCAAATGTACAGTGGCAAGAAAAAATATGTGAACCCTTTGGAATTACCTGGGTTTCTGCATAAATTGGTCATAAAATGTGATCTGATCTTCATCTAAGTCACAACAATAGACAAACACAGTCTGTTTAAACTAATAACACGCAAACAATTATACGTTTTCATGTCTTTATTGAACACACTGTGTAAACATTCCCAGTGCAGGGTGGGAAAAGAATATTAACCTTTGGATTTAATAACTTGTTGACCCTCCTTTGGCAGCAATGACCTCAACCAAACTGTAGTTGCGGATCAGACATGCACAACGGTCAGAAATAATTTTGGACCATTCCTCTTTACAAAACTGTTTCAGTTCAGCAATATTATTGGGATGTCTAGTGTGAACCACTCTGTTGAGGTCATGCCACAGCATCTCAATTGGGTTGAGATCAGGACTCTGACTGGGTCACTCTAGAAGGCGTGTTTTCTACTGTTGAAGCCATTTTGTTGTTAAATTTACTTTTGTGTTTTGGGTCGTCCTGTTGCATCACCCAACTTCTATTGAGCTTCATTTGGTGGACAGGTAGCCTAACAATCTCCAGCAAAATGTCTTTATAAACTTGGGAATTCATTATTCCATCTATGATAGCAAGCTGTCCAGGTCCTGAGGCAGCAAAGCAGCCCCAAACCATGATGCTTCCTCCCTCCACCATACTTTACAGTTTGGATAAGTTTTTGATGTTTTTTGGTGTGCTGTGCCTTTTTTCTCTCCACACATAGTGTTGTGTGTGTTCCTTGCAAACAACTCAACTGTAGTTTCATCTGTCCACAGAATATTTTGCCAGTAGTGCTGTGCAAAATACAGGTGTGCTTTTGCAAACTTCAGATGTGCAGCAATGTTTTTTTTTGGACAGCAGTGGCTTCTTCCGTGGTGTCCTCCCATGAACACCCTTCTTGTTTAGTGTTTTACGTATCGTAGACTCGTCAACAGAGATGTTAACATGTTCCAGGGATTTCTGTATTTCTTTAGCTGACACTCTAGGATTCTTCTTAAACTCATTGAGCATGCTGTGCTCTTGCAGTCATCTTTCCCTTACGGCCACTCCTAGGGAGAACAACAATGCTGAACTTTCTCCATTTATAGACAATTTGTCTCACCGTGGACTGATGAACATCAATTCCAATTTTCAATTTCAATTTAGTGATACTTTTGTAACCCTTTCCAGCTTTATGCAGGTTAACAATTCTTAATCTTAGGTCTTCTGAGATCTCTTTTGTTCAAGGAATGGTTCACATCAGGCAATGCTTCTTGTGAATAGCAAACTCAAATTTTGCGAGTGTTTTTTATAGGGCGAGGCAGCTCCAACCAACATCTCCAATCTCGTCTCATTGTTTGGACTTGAGGTTAGCTGACTCCTGACTCCAATTAGCTTTAGGAGAAGTCATTAGCCTAGGGATTCACATACTTTTTCCAACCTACACTGTGAATGTTTAAATTATGTTTTCAATATAGACAAGAAAAAATATATAATTTGTGTGTTATTAGTTTAAGCACACTGGGTTGGTCTATTGTTCTGATTTAGATGAAGATCAGATCAAATTGTATGACCAGTTTATGCAGAAATCCAGGTAATTCCAAAGGGTTCACATATTTTTTCTTGCCCCTGTAGCTCCCACTCTCTCGAATAGGGCATGAACAGTATATGGGGCATAGAAAACGTATGCATAAAATGTATAAAACTAGAGCATGGGTTATGTAGCTAGTCTCACGTGAATCCAAAACAGGTCACTGTAATGATGTTACTGCAGTCCATCTCCAAAGCTCCTCCAAACCTTCTCCCTCTTCAAACATCTTCCCTCTCAAACATCTCTCTCCAAACCCCCTCCCTCTTCAAACCTCCTCCCTCTCCAAATATCCTCCCTCTCTCTCATAATAACCATAAATATTGCAGTCAAACAAGTAAATGGTTCCAATCGTTTTTCCACCATTCATTTTTTTCCCATAGGGGATTTTAGAAACACTTAAAATAAGGGCGGTGTTTTGTGTAGGTTTACCTTGATGTGATGTGTCCTAAATCTCTCTAGGACAAAGTAACTTTTATCAAAATATTCGCATGTAGTTACCCCCTAAAATGATATGCTAATTAGCTGCTTATGTGGCTATCATAAAGAACTACAAATGCCACGAAGATATGGACGAGACTGCCAAATTGAGGCAAAGGTAAGAATCTGTGGATTAACTATCTGTTAGCTAAATTTAATAATGAATAAACTGGCAACATTTCTTTAAATTGACAATTGTAGCAGCTAGAAATGACATGCAGGAGCTTGCATGGATTTGTAGTCTTGCATTTTTATTGAACCTTTATTTAACTAGGAAAGTCAATTAAGAACACATTCTTATATACAATGACGGCCTACCAGGGAACAGTGGGTTAATTGCCTTGGTCAGGGGCAGAACGACAGATTTTTACATTGTCAGCTTGGGGATTCAATTCAGCAACCTTTCAGTTATTGGCCCAACACTAACCACTAGGCTACCTGCCACCCCTGCATGATGTCTACTTTGATGCTAATTAGCATTTTCAAATCAGAAAGTAAATTGAGCCGAATATATTGATAAATTCACCTTGTCCGAGAGAGATTTACATGTTTATTAAAATGTCATGCAAGGGTAAGCCTACACGAAACACAGCCCTAATTTTAAGAGTTTCTAAAATTCCCTATGGAAAAAAATGTATGGTGGAAAAATGATTGGAACCATTTCCCTGTTTGACCGCTAGGTTTTATGGGTATTATGACACCACCACTGTGGGGGCACTACTGGGTTATTGCACCGATTTTGTTACTGTAGCTGTTTTTCTTTCTTCAAACCATCTCAATAAAAGTCATTGAGATTATTAAGATCTGGCAACATAGTTCAGATCTGGCAACACTTATAATAACTCTCCTCAGTGTTAGCACATCAGGAGAGCCATCTGCACAAATGAATTACTCTCACTTAGTGCATCTCAATTAGCTAAGCCATGGAAGAAGGGGTTGTGACTATTACAATTCCAAATTGCCAATCTGCTCACAGAGGGTTGCAGCAGTCTACTCCAAGAGCTGTGAGGTGATTATTGAGTGGAGACCTGGACTCAAATACATTTTGAAATCATTTCAAATACTTTAACTGTGCTTCATTGAGCTTTACTAGCTTAATGGACCAATAAGGTAGTCCCAAAACTATAAACCCCACTCACCTGGCACTCAAGGCAGGCTAGATCAAAGTATTTAAAAGATTTCAAATATTATTTGCACCCAGATATGATTGTGTAGCCTAGATCACATCACAGCAAGGTATTGGTTCACGCATAGATGGACAGACACAAGTCATAGGCGATTACCACACACGCTGGTGCTAGTGGGAAGTCAGTGTTTGAGAAATGATAGCCTAAATGTTGCAACAAGTACAACGTCCAAAAGTACACTGTTAGTTGTTTGACATTTTTTTATCAGTAACCTTCTGTATTTATCAACAGTATAATAGTGTATAAACTATTACACAGTAAAATACTTTACATTTGTTTTACAGCACACTGTAAGATCTTTCTGTAATTTAACAGTAAAACACTGTATAATGTACAGTAAAATACCGTAAATTTGTTTTACAGTATTAATTATGGTGCATTGTGGGAAAATGTTGGGTATGGGGATAGTCTCTGGCTCAAAAACACATTTTAAGGCGTGCCTTGTAAGATACTACTATATTTGTTGCACCAGTGAGTGAGAATGCTGTACCCGCACAGAATATGGTAATATGCTGTATTTTAGGAATTTTACAAACCTTGTCCTGAACTCTACAGTAATTTACTGGCCAATTGCTGCCCCCAATAGGCCACGCCTCCTGAAAATAACCAGCTTACCCAAACATGGGTTCATTTAGCCATCAGTTGGGTTGTTATTCACTTTCATGCTTGGTTTGACCCAGCAACTGTAATGTAATCTGTAGGTTATTTTCAGGAGGTGCGGCCTATTTAGGCGAGTGGCTTTCAGATAGTTATTTTTGGCAACCAGTGAGAGTAAATGTAATTCTGGTTAATCTGTGCTGTAGTATTGTCCACGCATTTTAAGGTTGAGCACTGCCACTTTTATTGCCTACAGCGGTTTACACAAGTTGAGTTCCTCAACTGCCTATGACGAACCCAATGTTGGGAAATTTACCACTTTTGTATGACAGTTAAATAATGTTATAACATTTATATAACAAATATGTGCAAAAATATTGACATGAAATATAAATGTGCAGTGTGCAAACATAACATGAACAGGAATGACATTTACTCTCACAGGTGCCCAAAAATATCTAATTGAAAGCCACGTCCCCAATAGGCCACGCCTTCTGAAAATAGCCTATGGATTACATAAAAAATACTAATCTGCTGGGTCAACCCAGCGTGAAAGTGAATAACAAAACAACTAATGGTTAAATTAACCCATGTTTGAGTAATCCAAAAATAGATAGTTATTTTCGGCCAGCCGTGAGAGTAAATGTAATTCATGTTAAGTTTGTGACAAAATCGGATTTTGTGTGTTCAGACAGCAGTCATTTGCTGACTTTGCTACTACTCTAGTTGTCATAGTAACATCAGGTATGTGTGCAGTTTAGCCTGATTAGTAAGCACCACTACCATCGCTCAGAAATGATTGAGCAGACTAAGGTGAAAAAGCATGCCATGTATGTTTCCCAGTTGCTTTAAATGTTCAAAATCACAGTGTTCAAAAGTTAAGATCATCCAACTTTCAAAACAAGTACTTTTTGTGTGCATGTTTTAGCTAACACTTAGACTGGAATTCAATCAATTTCCATTAGTAATGTTCATGTATTATTTTGTGTCTCCATAACAGGGTGATGGTTTCTGCTCTATAATGTCTGAAAATCTGGCACGTAAAAACATGTTTAGACCCAGTGCGAGGGCTGTTATAGGTATTCAAGACCAATATCTCACACTGTGTCCCTAATTAATTCATATTTAATTTCGACACTCCATCTGACATACAATCAATTCTAAGGACCTTGTGTTTACTTTTAAGCTGTTGTTGGTTTCACTTAGATTATTTATACCAAGAGTGTAATACCAAGAGTTAATAGCAAGCATTCAATAAAGCCATCAAGGACACGATTCAGGCTTGCTTTGTGGTCATCTTTAACACTACCTGATGCTTTATAAAGTATGTATAAAGGCTTTATGAAGGCTACGTTAGCATGACATAGTTGGAACTGGTGCCATAGCAATATACAGTATGTAAGAATATATTTCAGTATGTAAAAGTGAATGAGTAAGTAAAATCATGTCATACATTGCGGCTCTTTCAGTTATGCATGTAAAGACTTCATGGATGCTACATCCATATCACAACCCTAAGTAGCTAAAACGTGACAAACCATATTTTCTTTCAAGAGTTTCGCCAAAACGCCTTCCCCAGTATGCAAACAACACGTACCATCTGTTCAAATCCATTCAGGATTTATTAATACAAACACATTTTACCATCTAATCTGTGGTCTGCCATCAACAACATTAAAGGGTATTGCTTTAATGATGGCTTTAAAGTTTCATTAGAGAACAGGGACTATTTGCATTTACTTGATTTGGCCCCTGTAGCTCCTACTCATAAAAAATGTATTTTGCCAATTAATTTAGCTTTCATTCTTCCATTTCCTGCGGTTACCGGTATGTACATTTCCCTTCCCAATAAATCACCCATTTGACATTGTTGCCTCTGGATAGATAATATGGATAATTCTGAGTAATCTAACGCACAATGACAGACGAAGGACGACACATAATGTACAATCCAAATCACCAATCGCACTTAATATTTTTGTGATTTCAGTGCAATGGTGAATTGGAGTGTATATTACAGTACAGTATGTGTGATCCAGGGCCTGACCTCGCACTGTCATTGTGCAATAGAACAGGGGTTTTCAAACGTGGGTCCACAGAGGTTCTTGCAGGGAGTCCGCATATGTATATTTTGGGGGGATTTTTTGATGTGAAAAAATATAATTTTATGAATATACAGTAGCTAACTTTAAAGCGACGCTACAGAGCTATTTTCAGGTCTCTCCAGAGATGTTTGATCGGCTTCAAGTCTGGGCTCTGGCTGGGCCACTCAAGGACATTCAGAGACTTGTCCCGAAGGCAATCTTGACCTGTCTTGGCTGTGTGCTTAGGGTCATTGTCCTGTTGGAAGGTGAACCTTCGCCCCCAGTCTGAGGTCCTGAGTGCTCTGTATCAGTTTTCATCACGGATCTCTCTATACTTTGCTCCGTTCATTTTTCCCTCAATCCTGACTAGTCCCCCAGTCCCTGCCACTGTAAAACATCCCCACAGCATGATGCTGCCACCATCATGCTCCACCGTAGGGATGGTGACAGATTTCCACCAGACGTGACGCTTAACATTCAGGCCAAAGAATTCAATATTGGTTTCATCAGACTAGAGAATCTTGTTTCTCATGGTCTGAGAGTCTTTAGGTGCCTTTTGGCAAACTGCAAGTGTGCTGTCATGTGCCTTTTATTGAGGAGCTGCTTCTGTCTGGCCATTCTACCATAAAGGCCTGATTGGTGGAGTGCTGCAGAGATGGTTGACCTTCTGGAAAGTTCTCTCATCTCCACAGAGGAACTCTGGAGCTCTGGACATGTGACCACCCTCAGCAAGACCCTTCTACCCCGATTGTTCAGTTTGGCCAAGTGGCCAACTCTAAGAAGAGTCTTGGTGGTTCCAAACTTCTTCCATTTAAGAATGATGGTGGCCACTGTGTTCTTGGGGACCTTCAATGCTGCAGATTTCTTTTGGTTCCCTTCTGAAGATCTTGGCAACTATGCAATCATATCTCAGAGCTCTACGGGCAACTCCTTTTACCTCATGGCTTGGTTTTTTCTCTGAAACGCACGGTCAACTGTGGGACCTTAAAATAGACAGGTGTGTGCCTTTCCAAATCACGTCCAATCAATTGTATTTACCACAGGTGCACTGGCGATTTTAGCATGTAACTCTTGGTAGTGCAACAAAAAAATTATTGGGGGGATGCATGCCAGCAAAGCCACTACACAACACAACACAAAACTATACAATACATTCTTCAAATCAAATCAAAGTTTATTTGTCACATGCACCAAATACAACAGTGAAGTGCTTACTAACCAATAGTGCAAAAAAAGTATTAGGTGAACAATAGGTAAGTAAAGAAATAAAAACAACGGTAAAAAGACAGTGAAAAATAACAGTAGCGAGGCCATATACAGTTGCGAGGCTGTAAAAGTAGGGAGGCTACATACAGACACCGGTCGGTTAGGCTGATTGAGGTAGTATTTACAGTCGTGGCCAAAAGTTTTGAGAATGACACAAATATTAATTTCCACAAAGTCTGCTGCCTCAGTGTCTTTAGATATTTTTGATCGATGTTACTATGGAATAACTGAAGTATAATTACAAGCATTTCATAAGTGTCAAAGGCTTTTATTGACAATTACATGAAGTTGATGCAAAGTGTCAATATTTTTAGTGTTGACCCTTCTTTTTCAAGACCTCTGAAATCTGCCCTGGCATGCTGTCAATTAACTTCTGGGCCACATCCTGACGGATGGCAGCCCATTCTTGCATAATCAATGCTTGGAGTTTGTGGGTTTTTGTTTGTCCACCCGCCTCTTGAGGATTGACCACAAGTTCTCAATGGGATTAAGGTCTGGGGAGTTTCCTGGCCATGAACCCAAAATATTTAAGTTTTGTTCCCCGAGCCACTTAGTTATCACTTTTGCCTTATGGCAAGGTGCTCCATCATGCTGGAAAAGGCATTGTTCGTCACCAAACTGTTCCTGGATGGTTGGGATAAGTTGCTCTCGGAGGATGTGTTGGTACCATTCTTTATTCATGGCTGTATTCTTAGGCAAAATTGTGAGTGAGCCCACTCCCTTGGCTGAGAAGCAACCCCACACATGAATGGCCTCAGGATGCTTTACTGTTGGCATGACACAGGACTGATGGTAGCTCACCTACAAACAAGCAAGATTTCTGGCTCTCACAGACCTGTAACTTCTTCTTTAAGAGGCTCCTCTGTCCTCCACTCGTTACCTGTATTAATGGCACCTGTTTGAACTTGTTATCAGTATAAAAGACACCTGTCCACAACTTCAAACAGTCACACTCCAAACTCCACTATGGCTATGCTACTTTAACAACCATTACTGGAATGGTGGGTCTATTTTAAATCTTAAAGGTAGTTTCACATGATATTTTTCCCATCTCTGGCAGTCTGTCTGAATGTAGGGTCTGGGTGAAAAAATTGATGTAATATTTATACCCTTACTCTGGCTGGATTTCAATATCCTAGCTATAAATTTCCACTCTTGCATAACGTGACCTGTAATGCGTTAGGGTGAGACTCCTCCTCCAAAACAGGCCTTATGAAGTACATAATATCATTAATCACTAACATGTAACATGGTAAAGTCAACAGAGCTACAATTGACTGAAGGTATGCCACAATCACCAGCAAACACACTCATGGATGGTACTGGTAACGCTAAAATTCACTCAGAAGGCACCCTGGGCTATTCAATTCCTGGATGGCCGCAACATTCCGGGTATTGAATTTATGGTTCTTTGTCTCCCTATGCTATGGGATTGCTCTCAAGAACCTTATTTGGTTCCAACTTGCACCCTTTATTTTTAATAGTGTAGGGTAAGATTTGAATACCCCTGCCCTAGTGCACAACGTTTGACCAGAACCGTATGGATTAGGGAGCTATTTGGGACACAGATGGCCCTCTGGCATCACCTTAACTGTGACCATATTGAGAATACAGCAGCTGTGTTGTTGACATTCTTTTTGTTTAATTGCCTTGATTATTGGGTTGCATTCAAGGCGCTCATCCTTAAGCTACCACTTCCAGCTAACATGTAGATAAAAAGTAGCAATGGAGCCAGCCTTGCCATGTAAATCTCATGGCTTTACTGTCGTCCAGAGATATCCATGACTCCACTGGTCGTTGAAAACCAACACATTCTTAATTAAAAAAGGTCCTCAAGCAGTTTGAGATTATTAAGGTGCAAAAAAAGTCAACCTCATTTACCTAACTCTGTAGAGACAGAAGTCATTTCCGGAGTTAGCCATCCCTGACACCAGGTAGGGTAAATCGTACATCGAAAGGTTATTAATGATGTTCGGTACAGCGGGAGTTATTGTAAAAGTGCTTTATAAACAAAAAGAGAGCAATGCATTGATCTACAAGACTTCAAAGAGTGCCATCTAATTTCTGATACCGAATGTAGTGATGTGTACTGAACCTGTTGCCCGTAAAATAAAGCATAGTGCACTTGGATAAACTGCATCCAATGGTTTCAATGTATTGGCAGCAGCATATAATAATAACAATGATACTTTTCAAAATCATATTTCCTTTCTAATCTTCAAGTAATTTTTTTATATCACACTCTCTCATATCTCAATTCCAGTAAACATAATTGCTCGTGGAATAGTTTATTACACAGAAGATTCTGTGTTAGAGTGTGAAGATCATACACGTCTGTGTTCTTTTGTGCAGGGACACAACCGCATATTCGTGACATATCTAATACTAGACTGTGATCTTATTAACAGTCCTTACATTGTTACCCTTCACCGGTCCATTTTCTCTTAGTTATTCTAATAGGACGTGTTGTTCACTTGTGGAATGGCCAAGGGCTGGTTTCTGGTCAAAAGTAGAACACTACAGGGAGTAGGGTGCCATTTGGGACACAACCCCTGGATATTCCTTCTCACTGAATGGCTGAAGCAATCTTATTTTGTAGCCAATACCATTTATTTTCAATACAAGGTTTCTATAGCAAAATGTCACAGCGTCGTTTCAAATGTCACTTTGAAATTGCTTACGTTCCCATCTACATCAACAATGAAAAAAAAATGCATTCAGATCAGTGAGTTCTTTCTCCATGCATTTTACTTTAATACAAGTTTTTCTTTGCATTTCCTCTTGATTAAACCAGCAGCCTGTCTTGCACACCCTCAGTGTGCTATGAACGGTATATCTTCCTCCACTGTCCCTGTCCCCATACCGGGTTTGAACCAGTGATCCTCTGCTCGCAGACCTTTTGAGCTGTTGGCAACCTTTCAAGCTAACTGTGGAGTGAGCTTAAGGTACGTTCTTAACGCTGTTACACAGCCTCATCATTATGGCAGGCTTTCCTTTCACTCTTGCTGAGTGTGTAGTGTGTAGAAAGACCTGTCCATTCAATACTGCACATCTCCTATGAAACACAAGCTGGCATTATTGACATAGGAACAGTCTCAAAAACTCTCCAATTTGAGGATTTTGTGCCTATTGGGCATTTCAGATGGCCACTTTACCCCTGATTGTATGCATATACTGTAACTACCTCATCTATCGCTGTTATCGTTTATTTATATTGTTTTTGTATATACTGTATATACATTTATTTATATTGTTTTTGTATATACTGTATATACATTTATTTATATTGTTTTTGTATATACTGTATATACATTTATTTATATTGTTTTTGTATATACTGTATATACATTTATTTATATTGTTTTTGTATATACTGTATATACATTTATTTATATTGTTTTTGTATATACTGTATATACATTTATTTATATTGTTTTTGTATATACTGTATATACATTTATTTATATTGTTTTTGTATATACTGTATATACATTTATTTATATTGACACTATCTATTTCTGATATTGCTACTATGCAAGTAACCATTTCGCTGTATCGTTTACACCTTCTGTAGAGACCCATCCACTTGGCAATATGTGGCTGCGGGTTATAGCATTTCTTTCACATGACCCATAAATCTGGACAAGTGTGTCTGGGTAAGCGTCATCTAATATTTATAAAATACTTGAATCTGGACACTTTCTGTTTACCTGGATTTTTTCCTTCTTGTAGGCTACTACTTTTACCACTTTTAGTCTTAATCTTGACTACACTACTCACTGTTTAGCACATGACCTCACATGTGAATCGTTAAAGAGATGGGTGGGGCCGGCTTAAGAGGGTGTGAACAACGCCGAATGGTTGTAGACAAAGCAAAGCTCTCTAGGAGTAGTAGTACCAAAACATTCAAAAGCCATTTTCTCAAAAATGAGGTTACTTTCCCATTGATCCTCAAATGCAGTGTATGCTATACCATTTTGTAGCTCGGTGTCTCTGCTTTTATCCAATGTAAAAAAAATAATCTCAGATTTTGCTACATAAGACCGAATCAAAGCAGTTGGTCACATATGTGGAATAGGAGACGCACACAGTCTTCAGTTGGATTGGCTAAAAACTCACTTTCATCCTCTAATGTTGATAAACGCAGATGAGTCATGCCAATCAAGCACATTTATATATCCTTCAAAGTTCAACTCAGTTTATCCTTCTTTATGGTGAGTTTTCCCATTTTTTTCTGAAGACCAAATTCCCAACTTTTATTTTCCTTACGTTCAAGATGGAAAGGTTTTCGTTCTTCCTGTTTTAAAAAGCTTAATTACCAGGGTTCATTGAGAGAGCACTTTTTTGATAACAGCACTTATTGCACTTTGCACTTGCATTTTTTGTATTATTTCCAGCATGAAATTAAAATAATTATTTTCTTTTTCATCTCAGCCTGCTTGGTTTTCCTTTTTATGGATTGAGTGCAAGGAGTTACCTGCTAAATTCTATTCTTATTTGTTCTCCATTAATGTATCCTACAAAGTCATACTCAATTGCTGAACTTTGGTTTATAGACAAAATTGCAATCCGTTAGGGTCCGATGGAAAGGTTAAATGAACTGCAGTGGGCGAATGGCAGTCCACAGCTGGGGAAGTTTTCTAAAGAGTACTAAAGTAGATATTTGATGTTTTAGAGGCACAGTACCATTCAAATGGGAGTACATTTGAGATTAGATTAGATTGCCGTTTATTGTCATACAAGAGGAGATTCCTACCACAGCTCTCACATTACATACAGCATGACTGTGTTTGCTAGTGACAAAGACATGGTTTTGGTAATTATTAAACCACAGTCTTATGTATTTAACCAAGTTTAATCCTAAATGACTTGTTTCAGGAAGCTAGGTATATGTACCACTTAGCTATTTCACAGCACGGGCATTTTATTGCAATTTTTTTAAACCATTTTTTTAATAAATGCGTTCTGGAACGTGTGAACTTTCATGTGCCTTAATAACACACCTGTATTCCATCTGTTAATGCAAATACAATTGTTATAGTATGAGCCTAGTTGGTTTAGCCACACAAAAAGACAGGAATCTTCTCACTAGCCGTGATTGGCTGACATAATGGATAGGCCGGACATGCCGAGAGATGAGTTTGGATTGGTCTGCATTGTAGCACGCTTCTGTCTATAACATGAGCTACTCGTCATGTGTAGATAATCATTGCTACCACAGCTTTTTTGAAAGATATAACGTTAGCCATGGAGAAGGGCAAAAGTGTTGCTACTGCTCTCAACAACATTGCTGTCCTGAATTTAGCAGGCGTTATCGACAAAGATCAGTGGGAAAATGTCTGCAAACGGCCAGTGTGAACCGGAGTCACCTGACACGAGCCAAACAAGCTGTAGCTACAAACAAAACTAAAGTGGTTCCAGTCTGCCGTGAAGCATTTATCCATGTAAGAGTCTAACTCAATTTTCAGATATTATACATTTCTAATTTTGTCAGAAATAAACTTGATTTTTGATTCTTTGATATATATATTTGTTATATTTGATATAGCGTGTATATACCAGAGACGATAATGTGAAGAACAACATGACCTGCACCAAAGTCAGATTAGGACATAGGCCAAGGACTAGATGGGGTATTATTACCTGGAGTTTTCCTTATTGTAGGCTACTACTTTCACCACTTTTACCTTACTCACTCTGTTTAGCACATGGCCTCACATGTGAATCCTTAAAGAGATGGGTGGGGCTAAGACTTAAGAGGGTGTGAACGATGCTGAATAGGTGTAGACAAAGAACAGCGCTCCAGTAGGTGAACCAAATATTCAAGTGCCGTTTTCTCAAAAGTTTGGATACAAGTTTATCAACTTTCAAAACCTAATTACTTTTCCATTGTTCCTCACCTGCATTGTATGATATACAATCATGTAGTCCTGAGTCTCTACTTTTATCCAATGTAAAAAGCACCATTTAAAATTTGGCGAGCATCCCACAGTCGCCTCTTCACTGTTGACGTTGAGACTAGTGTTTTGCCGGTATTATTTCATTTAATCTTCAACCATTCCTGGACCTGCGAGCTAAAACAACCTATATATGGACAGTACCAAAACAAATGATGTAATGATTCTGTCCCTTGGCAGCTAAATCTGCATAGCTTGGACTGTTGTATCTGTCACACCCTGACCTCAGAGAGACTTTTTATTTCTCTATTTGGTTAGGTCGGGGTGTGCATTGTGTGGGCATTCTAGTTTTTCTATTTCTTTGTTGGCCGGGTATGGTTCCCAATCAGAGGCAGCTGTCTATTGTTGTCTCTGTTTGGGGATCATACTTAGGCAGCCTTTTTTTCCCACCTTAATTTGTGGGATCTTGTTTTCATGTAGTGCCTGTGACCACTCCAGTTGTTACGTCTCGTTTATTGTTTTTGTTGGTGAGCTTCATTTTAATAAACATGTGGAACTCTATGGCTGCGCCTTGGTCCACTCATTTCAACAGACAGTATTCCCTTACATATATGTAACATTCTATTGGTTGTAAGAATTTTGTATAATAATTTCAATTGAAAAATTCAAAGTTTTGAATCCGGCGTTGTTTTGCGTATCAGTTCATTAACCATGTGCCATGGAATCGGGAAACATTGAAAATCTCTCCCCAACTATTTTGATCTATATGGCACAGCGGTAAAAAAAATTGGTCCTTAAATGAAACTGATATACTTATTTATCACAATTGTAACAGTTTTCTTCCATTGAAGGAGAGGAGGACCAAAATGCAGCGTGGTTAGTGTTAATCATGTTTAATATAGACGATAAACGAGAACACTACAAAATACAAAACAACAAATGTGGAAAAACAAAACAGTCCTATCTGGTACAATGACACAAAGACAGAAGACAACCACCCACAAAGTACCCACAGAATATGGCTGCCTAAATATGGTTCCCAATCAGAGACAACGATAGACAGCTGCCTCTAATTGAGAAAAAAAAACACATACATCCCCCATGTCACACCCTGACCTAACCAAAATAATAAAGAAAACTAAGATAACTAAGGTCAGGGCGTGACAACAATTTTCTTTAACCAATTTTGGTCTTTAATGAATAGCCAACAGACAAGTTCATTACTTTTTCCCTCTTCCAATTCCATTTTTGCAGTAATGCTGCAATTAGTGAAACACAATTTGTGATTGTGTTCTTGGTCATATGTACTGTCCATATATGAAATGTTCATTATGGAAAACATATATCACACTCAGTCATAGTTAATAGAATATTGGCAAGATTTTGGCACTCTTGACTTTTAGAAGGTTAATAGGAAAGCTAAAAATTGAAACCACCTAAATATACTCACATTCTTCACTGAACATTTAGTAATTGAAACTCAAACAATAATTCCAAACTGTGTTTTCTATAGTGCTACAAGCTTTTTATCATTCTCCATACCTTATACTCCAATGCATCCAACATTATACATTCCTACCATGGTATTGGGCAGCTGCTATTTAAACACTGGTGTAGAACTCAAACTCCGGTTATCTTATTGCAGAGCACGTTGTACACTTGTTTTTAGAGAAGAATGTATTGCAAGGTATGCTATATGTGTTGGCTATGCCGTATGTATTGGCTAATATGCAGCTGTCACTTTAAACCTCTATTCTAGGATACATGACACACACACAATTCTATTTGCATGCTTTTATTTGGGGTTCTATACAACGTATTTTATTGAATGTTTCTTAAATAGGCCTGCTGCATGTTGAAATGAGACATATAATCATGACAGAACTTGATCCAACAATTTAATTCACTGACAGAGATAGCTAATGAAACACTCATTGTTATTTACAGTAGCTGGTTAGGCTAGTCTGTAACATAATCTGCTAGCTTTTAAAAAATTTGCTAAATGGTCAACGGAGTTATCATCAGATGATGATGCTCCATATTTCAAGTGCATTCAAACAGATATCTTATTTCAGTCTGGGAGCCAGCTAGCTAAACTCAGCAAAAAAAGAAACATCCCTTTTTCAGGACCCTGTCTTTCAAAGATAATTCATTAAAATCCAAATAACTTCACAAATCTTCATTGTAAAGGGTTTAAACACTGTTTCCCATGCTTGTTCAATGAACCATAAATAACTAATGGATTTGCACCTGTGGAACCGTTGTTAAGAGCAGCAGCATACCACCCTGCATACCACTGCTGGCTTGCTTCTGAAGCTAAGCAGGGTTGGTCCTGGTCAGTTCCTGGGAGACCAGAGACCAGATGGGAGACCAGATGCTGCTGGAAGTGGTTTTGGAGGGCCAGTAGGAAGCAATTTTTCCTCTGGTCTAAAAAAATATCCCAATGCCCCAATGACACTGCCCTGTGTAGGGTGCCGTCTTTCAGGTGGAACGTAAAACAGGTCTCCTTGCTCTCTCTGAGTGCATTAAAGATCCCATGGCACTTATCGTAAGAGTAGGGGTGTTAACCCCGGTGTCCTGGCTAAATTCCCAATCTGGCCCTCATACCATCACAGTCACCTAATAATCCCCAGTTTACAATTGGCTCATTAATCCCCCTCCTCTCCCCTGTAACTATTCCCCAGGTTGTTGCTGCAAATGAGAACGTGTTCTCAGTCAACTTACCTGGTAAAATAACGGATAAATCAAATAATAAGACACTAACAGTTTACAGACAGTGGGCAATTAAGGTCACAGTTATGAAAACTTAGGACACTAAAGAGGCCTTTCTACCGACTCTGAAAACCACAAAAAAGAATGATGCCCAGGGTCCCTGCTCATCTGCGGGAACATGCCTTAGGCATGCTGCAAGGAGGCATGAGGACTGCAGATGTGGCCAGGGCAATCAATTGCAATGTCTGTACTGTGAGACGCCTAAGACAGCACTACAGGGAGACAAGACAGGCAGCAGATTGTCCTCGCAGTGGCAGACCACGTGTAACAACAACTGCACAGGATCGGTACAGCCGAACATCACACCTGTGGGACAGGTACAGGATGGCAACAACAACTGCCCGAGGTACAACAGGAACGCACAATCCTTCCATCAGCGCTCAGACTGTCCGCAATAGGCGGAGAGAGGCTGGACTGCGGGCTTGTAAGGGAATTCCTAACCAGAAATCACTGGCAACAACGTTGCAACTTGCAGGTGCCTTGGTGGAAGAGTGGGGTAACGAGTGGCGTAACGTCTCACAGCAAGAACGGGCAAATCTGGTGCAGTCCATGAGGAGGAGATGTACTGCAGTACTTAATGCAGCTGGTGGCCACACCAGATACTGACTGTTACTTTTGATTTTGACCCCCCTTTGTTTCGGGCCACATTATTCCATTTCTGTTAGTCCCATGTCTGTGGAACTTGCTCAGTTTTATGTCTCAGTTGTTGAATCTGATGTTCATAGAAATATTTACACATCTTTAGTTTGCTGAAAATAAATGCAGTTGACAGTGAGAGGACGTTTCTTTTTTTTTGCTGAGTTTGTATTTTTGTATTTTTTTAAATTTCACTTTATTTAACCAGGTAGGCCAGTTGAGAACAAGTTCTCATACGTTCTCACAACTGCGACATGGCCAAGATAAAGCATAGCAGTGCGACAAAAACATCAACACAGAGTTACACATAAACAGACAGTCAATAACACAAAATAAAAGAAAAATAGAAAGATCTATGTACAGTGTGTGCAAATGTAGAAGAGTAGGGAGGTAGGAAATAAATAGGCCATAGAGGCAAAAATAATGACAATTTAGCATTAATACTGGAGTGATATATATGCAGATGGTGATGTGCAAGTAGAGATACTGGGGTACAAAAGAGCAAGAGGGTAAGTAATAATATGGGGATGAGGTAGTCGGGTGTGCTATTTAAAGATTGGCTGTGTACAGGTACAGTTAACTGCTCTGACAGCTGATGCTTAAAGTTAGAGAGGGAGATATAGGACTCCAACATCAGAGATTTTGGCAATTCGTTCCAGTCATTGGCAGCAGAGAACTGGAAGGAAAGGCGGCCATAGGAAGTGTTGGCTTTGGGGATGACCAGTTCAATATACCTGCTGGAGCGCGTGCTATGGGTGGGTGTTGCTATGGTGACCAGTGAGCTGAGATAAGGCTGACCTGGAGCCAGTGGGATTGGCGACGGATATGTAGTGAGGGCCAGCCAAAGAGAGCATAGAGGTCGCTGTGGTGGGTAGTATATGGGGCTTTGGTGACAAAATGCATGGCACTGTGATGGGCTACATTCAGTTTGCTGAGTAGAGTGTTGGGGGCTATTTTGTAAATGACATCGCCGAAGTCAAGGATTGGTAACAGTCAGTTTTACGAGGGTATGTTTGGCGGCATGAGTGAAGGAGGCTTTGTTGCAAAATAGGAAACCGATTCTAGATGTAATTTTGGATTGGATATGCTTAATGTGAGTCAGGAAGTAGAGTTTATAGTCTAACCAGACACCTAGGTATTTGTAGCCGAGTTTTATCGGTTCCTCTTCATTAGATAGCAGGCTGTGTTTACATTGTTGATAGAATCAGGCCATTGCCTGCCTTTATCATGAGGGGTATGTACGTGTGTTCTGATTAGTTCCAACTTTAGTCCTTCGGCAAATTTGCCTGAGTATTGAAATGTAGTTTTTATGAAAACATTTGCAAGAATGGAATGTAATAGTCATCATAAGAATGTTTTCCTGTCTGGGATACACTGGGATCGATCAACTTAACGTTTTAAGGCTTTGGCCCACCACCAATAGGTGAATAGTGTAAACGTTTTAATATATTTGCTGACACCCTAGAATGGAGTAGTCTATCTAGCTACATAAACCACACCCCTCTGCAAAAATGCCTTTTCCGATGTTGGTAACAAGACATAGCATTAAAATGAGAGTTAGGCTGATGTCACCCTATTCCCTTGATAATTTTATCCATGTGTCATTTGTCAGACTTCGATCTGGTTTCATCCAAATATAAACTTTAATGAAGAACATGATTTTGAAAGTTCATGACCTTCAAATAATATATGATTTGACTGACAGCATATTCACTTAGGGATAATTTAGGGAAGTTCGTTACTCATAACTGCAACAAACATGTCTCTGGCACTAACACGTACAGTCATGGGTGGTAACTTAACAAGTCACTTGAAATCAAAGGCTCTCTGGGAAATATTTGAATAAACTTTTACACTAAGCAGTATGTTAATTTAACACTTGTTCCAGTGTATATACTGGTCCCACTCTTTCAGTGTTGATTTAACACTCTCTGTGTTGACTCAAATCCTCACACATGTTTGTAGTTTGACCAGCTGTTTTCAGCAACTGATATTGTTGAATTCAGTTGTCGTATTGGCAGGTTTGCTAGCAACAAACTATTTAGCTAGCTTCTATCCTAGTGTTTGATATGTAATTCAATTTCTTCATAATGAACAGTGTCCTTAAAAGAAGGCAAACTTTTCTATGCCAGGAAAAATCACGCATCATATCAGCTCATTGTTATGGAAGTATCCAAATTAATGTCACTAGAAAACCACTTAACACAAATGCAGCTATGCGCTTCTATGGGCTATAGGAGTAAAGGCCAAATTCAATATTTTATCAAGTCACTTTTTTCATATATTTTTTGATGCCTAAAGGGTTTCTAAAATTCAAAATCAAATATCTAAATGATCCATGGTATGACGATCTTAAAATAATTATATATGTTAGCATAGTACCCAAATATAATTGAAAAAGTTATTTACCAGTAAATGTGTGCTTTAGTATTGTTTGTTGGCACATGTGCTATAAGCAGGATACACATCTCAGTTCTGTAAATTACCTTGGAAAAATGTACTTTGCGAAGGGAGGAGGCGGTCGTCCATTATTTCCAAGGTAAAGTGCAGTACAGAACGACGGCGTTTTCCCTTACCTAAATAACACAGTTGCTTAAAAAAACAAGTTGCTTTTCTTTCTTTTACATCACAGTGCAAAATATTTAAGGCCACAACAACAAACAACATCATCTTAACATAAAAACACATACTCACATGGTTTCAACTTTAGAAAAAAGAGCAAAGTAGACCTTCATAGATAAGAAGTTATATGTACACTTTACACTGCAAATTTTTATCCAAGCACTTGATAAATGCATATTGAGGATGAATTCAAAATATAGATGAGAGTATGTCTTTGTCATGTAAGTGTGCCTGTTTAAATGCACATGTCCACACAAACATTTTCATTTTTAAATAAGCAGCATAGGTATATTTTAAGCAAATTACATTCCACTCCCGTGACAGGCTTCATCAACACAAGTAATTTCAATAAGTGCTTGTTTTAGAGACAGAACGTAGAAAACAGTTTTACATAACTCTCCCCTTGTACTGTTAAAAAAAATGCATACCCTCCCCCCTCATTGAGTTAACTCAAAAATAATGGTTATGACCACAATTAACTGTAGAGACCCTGTGTTTATTAACGGGGTTATCGACTTTGCAGGCTTTTTAATGGCACTCTGTTGCCTATCAGTGATTCCTCTTTGTTCTTGTGGGTTTGTATGGAAAAATGGTGCAGCTTTGAATGATTTTTTTGGGGTCAGAGGAGACTTTAAAAGGGTTCAGCTATGCTGCTGTGAATTTATTCTACAAAGAACAGCGTTTGGATGTTTATGTACAATAGAAGCCTATACAGTTTGCTCACAATGTCCAATTGCAACAGTATGTTTTGAAACGGGAGGTGAATGATCTGTTTGAAGCTTTCCATCTTTCAAACTCTCAGAGTATGATAGTGTGCAATTTAAGTGCTATATGTTTTCCTTCCAAAATACTATAGTGCATAGGCATCTGCCACTCAGTTCTTCAAATATCTTTAAAATTTTTAAATATGTCTAATACAAATATTCAATATCTATCTTCTTTTCTCATATCGTCATCATACTGTATCTTCTCACATTATGGTTCAGTTACTTTAAAAGCTGCATTTTTCAGGACAAACAAAAATATGCCTGATTGTGCTGAAAAGAAACAATGTTATTTCTGTTGTGTTTTTGTACAGAGTGTATGTAAACCAACCTACCTCCTTGGCAACCCGAGCCATCGTGACCAGAACCAATTTAGAGGGACTACTTTTGAATAATTTACAGCCGTGTTCTGGAGCACGGGGCAGGACGAGGCTAAATCAGTTCTCACCAATCACAATTAGGTGGTTTCTTTCATGTGAGGAGAGGCAGATGCCACCTCAGCAGTTGTCACCCTCAACTTCCAACATACTGTAGTCGTTACACCATACTGTACATGGGCGGTGGGTAGCCGTTGTTAGGCTACCTACCCACGAGTGTTGGGCCAGTAACCGAAGGATCAAATACCTGAGCCGACAAGGTGAAAAATCTGTTAATGTGCACTTGAGCAAGGCACTTAAACCTAATTCTCTCCAAGGGCTCTGTACTACTATGGCTGACCCTGTAAAGCAACACATTTAAACTGCACCTATCTGGTGGCAATAAAAAAACATCTTATCTTATTTACACCGTTACACCATAATGTAGCCTATACAACCATTCAGCTCTTTCATGTGAAGAGACACAGACGCAGATGCTACCTCAGCAGTTGTCACACTTACTGGGTCTCTGACAGATGCCCAGCTGTTAGGTAGTTCAATATTTCCCTGGCAGCTCGCACACACACAGGTTTGGCAGACTGTACCAGCAGAAGATTTCCTTAAAGGTCTTCCTCATCTCTTGGCTCCTGAAGGCGTAGATCAGTGGGTCGATGACAGAGTTACACATGATGAGGATGAGGTACATGTTGAAGTGCGACATGAAGCAGGCGCAGTAGGGGTTCCTGGGGCATGATATCATGAGGATGAGGTGGAGGAAAAAGGGAGCCCAGCACACTACGAACACACCCAGGAGGATGGTGAGGGTGATGGCGCCCTTCATGTTGGCACGCTGGCGGATGGGAACGTTCCCGGGCAGCACGGCAATCCTCTTCATGTGCAGGCGGGCCAGCATGAACATGTGGACGTAGAGCGAGGCCATGAGCGCCAGCATGGTGAAGAACATGGTGATGAGGCAGATGAGGACCGTGGTGCTCTCAGAGTAGATAATGAAGAGCACGCCCGATGCCACACAACACGACCAGATGCACGCGATTACCGCCATCGCTCGCTTTACCGTCACAATGTTATGGTAGCGCAGCGCGTAGAATATGGTGATGTAGCGGTCTATGGCGATGGCCAAGAGACTACAGATTGACGCCAGCAGTGAGCTACAGATCATGGAGTCGAACACGTTGTCCATGCTCTTTATAAGCGACCCGGAGATGGTCAAGTTGCCGCCGTTGATCAGGGCGATGACGATGGTCTCGGAGGCGTTGGAGACGCTGACCAGCATATCTGCCACAGCCAAAGAACAGATGAATAAGTACATGGGAGAGTGGAGATTCTTATTCTTGATGATGGCAGCAATCACCAGGATGTTCTCTAATAAACTGACTATCCCCAGTGTGAGAAAGACCTCGGTAGAGATGAGGAGCTGCTCGTAACATCCTGTTGAGGAGTCCTTGATACCAACGCCCTCTGAGTCTTTGTTGAGGGTTCCCAGAGTCCCAGCAGTGCTGATGTTCCTGGTATAGCCCACAGAGATCAACCCTTGATGGTCTGTGGAATTCATCATGTAGTTGTTAGTTATCTTAGTTGGTTCTTGTAGTGTTTAAGTGAAACTTTACTGTCTCCATTCTGCTGTTTTGTTGTCTTTCTTTGCTGTGAAAGAACAGCTCTGTGGATGTAGTCAGAGTCTAGCGTCGGGCAGGTGGTGGAAAACAGAATAAATCCCAGATCCTCGATTTTGCCTCAGCCAGTCCCCAAACTGATCAAGCAGTCATTTTCTCCGGACATCTGCTGATGTTAGCCTTCCTTAGCCCCTGGCACTCTGCACTGCTATCAACTGACAGCCTCCAAAAAGAAAGTGGAAGAAAGGAAAAGATAGATAGATAGATAGATAGATAGATAGATAGATAGATAGATAGATAGATAGATAGATAGATAGATAGATAGAGGGAAAGGATGAAAATAGAGAGATGAAAGAATGAGACAGGTAGGGAATGGAGAATGCCAAATTCAGAGATCATAAAAACAGAGATTAATTAAAAAGTGTGTAAAACAGAAAGGTGAAATGGAGATAAGAATAGAGAGAAGGAGTGACGATAAAGAAAGCAGCAGATTGAGAGAGCATGGCAGAGAACGAAAGAACAGGAGCTGAGTTGATCAGTGACAGGAGTCTGAACCTCAGCGATGGAGAGAGCAGAGTGGAGCAGAACACATGCAGGCAGATTACTTTGCAGACTACAGAGTCTCCTCCCTCTCCTTCCAGTGTTATACAGTCAAACACGGACCTCCTCGCAGCCTCGCCCACCCAGCCCTGTCAGCCAATCAGCTCACATAAGGAGGGTGGGGCAAGCAGTCATGCTGGTGTTGATAGAAACACATGGCACAGCAGATTTAAATGTCATGTTTTTCATTAAATTGGATGATATTTGGATGAAACCAGATGAAAGTATGATGACCAAAGCATGAAAAATGACTGTTGATAGAAACACATGGCACAGCAGATTTAAATGTCATGTGTTTCATTAAATTGGATGATATTTGGATGAAACCAGATGAAAGTATGATGACCAAAGCATGAAAAATGACTGTTGCTTCTACATTTATCAAGTTTGATCATAAAGTTACTGGGCTCCTCCCCCATGTCAAACACGGATTCATTATTAACGGCACAAGGTGACGTTGCCTTCACTGTAAATTTAACCAATGGTAACATGATATTCTATTACCCTTTTAAAATAAGTACTGGGAGAGGTTTATATAGCTAGAAGCTACTCTGCTGGCGCCAAAATTTGACTGTAGGGTGTCAGCAAATATAATGAAAAGTTTACCCTATTCATCTACATTAAAGATACTTAAATGTTTCTACTTTCATCTGTGTCTGGTGTTATCTAGTTACTGGCTAGCTAGGTCTTCAGCCTGCATGGAATGAAAGGGGGGGAGGGTCGTTCAAAACTCTGAGACAGTTGTCAAGACAACACATCAGTCAGTGCTGCTGTGAATGACATAAAATACACCCACAAAAATATGTTATTGTTGTTGATGCAGTTTCAGTGTTCTTTGAGTTGCTTCATGGATCACCACATTTGGTTGAGATGATTTTACTGCAACACTGCTCACTGCATCCAAGTTGCTTGACAGGGGTGTTTCAAAGAGCTGTCAGTCAAGGTGAGCTCAAGAATATAAGCTCACCGCCCACTCTGTCTTTTCTAACTTCCTGGTTAGTCATAAAAGATAAAGTACATTTCATATGGACTGTTCAGGACCTTTAAGAATGAAGGAGTTGTGGATTTTAACAGTGCAGTTGCCTAGTTTGTTTTAGAAAACGACCATATGCATTCTTTGATTATTTTCTTAATAATTTATCTTTCTTCCCATTTAACAGAGACAGAACACTTTGAACCCGATTTTTTTTTAAACAAACTTTGTGATGATATTGCCTCAGTTATTTGAATAGATTAATTCTTTGTAAACCAGTGAGTCGCACAATTGCCTCGCAAAGAGAATAGTATGTATACTTTTGACCAAAACCTATGGGCCCTCATCAAAAGTAATGGATTAAATAGGGAATAGGATGGCATTTTAGACACAGACTGAACCAAGTGAAGTGCACAAGAATTATAATTAAGTACCAAGTTCAATAATGTAAGCCTTGTTTATCTGACCTAAATCCTCTAATATGGCACATATCATGTGTAAGTCCTAAATTACACCCTATTCACAGTGGCCCTGGTCAAAAGTAGTGCACTATAAAGTGAATAGAGTGCCATTTGGAAGGTACAGATGTTCACGGAGATCGGCGAGGACAGTGATCTGAATCCAAAACTTGTCACTAGCTGCCAACGTTAAGGTTATCTGTCCCCACCTGAAGTGTGTATGTGTGTGCGTGTGTGTGTATTTGTGTGCATGCGTGCATGCATGTGTGCATGTATATGAGGGCAGAGATAGACACACTGAGGGGCTGAGAATGTGTGTGAATAGCACCTACGTACATCAGTGCTAAATCTGCATAAAATTCCATCTCATAAATAGAAATTATAGTTCATTACAGATCTCTGCCATTAAACGTGGTTATGGGAATGTGCTGAAAGTGCTAATTGATATTTCACATAACCTTTCACATATGGATTCAAATGTTGACGTGAATATTTTTCATAATGAGGTGGCAGGGTAGCCTAGTGGTTAGAGCGTTGGACTAATAACCGGAAAGTTGCAAGTTCAAACCTCTGAGCTGACAAGGTACAAATCTGTTGTTCTGTCCCTGAAAAGGCAGTTAACCCACTGTTCCTATGCCGTTATTGAAAATAAGAATTTGTTGTTAACTGACTTGCCTAGTTGAAAAAATAAAATAGGTGATGCCCTACAAACAAAAATGATTAGTTAGGATACATATAAACAGTGTTTTGTTTTTTTACACAAACAGTGACTTCAACTGACACAGTTGATTACATTGTGTATGTTTATTTATACAGTAATCATTATTCAACAAATCCACACCTGGGATTTAAACTCAAAACATATTGGTTGACAGCATATAGTTCTTCTTGACATGCCATCATGTCTGTGTCATTGACTGATTTCACCTGTACAGTCGTGGCCAAAAGTTGAGAATGACACCAATATTAATTTTCACAAAGTCTGCTGCTCCAGTTTGTATGATGGCAATTTGCATATACTCCAGGATGTTATGAAGTGTGATCATATGAATTGCAATTAATTGCAAAGTCCCTCTTTGCCATGCAAATGAACTGAATCCCCCCAAAATATTTCCACTACATTTCAGCCCTGTCACAAAAGGAACAGCTGAAATGTCAGTGATTCTCTCGTTAACACAGGTGTGAGTGTTGACAAGGACAAGGCTGGAGATCACTCTGTCATGCTGAATGAGTTCGAATAACAGACTGGAAGCTTCAAAAGGAGGGTGCTGCTTGGAATAATTGTTCTTCCTCTGTCAAATATGGTTACCTGCAAGGAAACACATGCCATCATCATTGCTTTGCACAAAAATGGCTTCACAGGCAAGGATATTGCTGCCAGTTAGATTGCACCTAAATCAACCATTTATAGGATCATCAAGAACTTCAAGGAGAGTTGTTCAATTGTTGCAAAGAAGGCTTCAGGGGCCCAAGAAAGTCCAGCAAGCAACAGGACCGTCTCCTAAAGTTGATTCAGCTGCGGGATCGGGGCACCACCAGTACAGAGCTTGCTCAGGAATGGCATCAGGCAGGTGTGAGTGCATCTGCATGCACAGTGGGGTGAAGACTTTTGGAGGATGGCCTGGTGTCAAGAAGGGCAGCAAAGAAGCCACTTCTCTTCAGGAAAAACATCAGGGACAGACTGATATTCTGCAAAAGGTACAGGGATTGGACTGCTGAGGACTGGGGTAAAGTCATTTTCTCTGATGAATCCCCTGTCCGATTGTTTGGGGCTTCCGGAAAAAAGCTTGTCCGGAGAAGAACATGTTTTTGGGATGTTTTGGGATGAGTTGGACCACAGAGTGAAGGAAAAGCAGGCAACAAGTGCTCAGCATATGTGGGAACTCCTTCAAGACTGTTGGAAAAGCATTCCTCATGAAGATGATTGAGAGAATGCCAAGAGTGTGCAAAGCTGTCAACAAGGCAAAGGGTGGAAACTTTGAAGAATCTCAAATACAAAATATATTTTAATTTGTTCAACACTTTTTTGTTTACTACATGAGTCCATGTGTTATTTCATAGTTTTGTTAACTTCACTATTATTCTACAATGTAGAACACTGTAAAAATAAATAAACTCTGCAATGAGTATGTTTCTCCAAACATTTGACTGGTACTGTAAAACATTAAATATTCATTGGTATACTGTAATATGTTACATACTCACTTTTAGCAATTGCTGTAATTTTATTACAATTTAACAATAAAATACTGCATTTCTGTTTTGCTTTATATTTACAGCGGCATTGTGTTTCATGTTATCATGTTGCTTTATGTTGTCACACATTATCACATTTACTTGACACGTGAAACACATGAAATGCATAAATGTTTCTGTTAGGGGACACTGCTAAATTGATGGTATGTAATGACTTGCCGGGTGATAGATTGAAAACAGCTAATTGGAAAGTATCTACTGTACATCTTCTCATTTATAATTAAATCACACAGTACAGTTTGAAGTGTTGGATTTAGTCCAGATTTTAAACCCAAACTAGGTTCTGTAACTTGAAGCATTAAACTTTTACATTGAATCATTTATAGGCAATATTTTTATGCTTTCTGTAGCAAAGATAGTAACACAAATATAAACTCATGAAATGAATGCTGTAATACCAAATAATTTATAGGTGACATGTTTTGAATGTTTTTCATTCCATAGCTAAAAATAACATAAATATAAGCTCATTAGCCTAGTCCCAGATTTGTTTGTGCTATAATTGTTCTCCTCGTCATGCCAAACAAAGGAGTGGCATGATGCCACAAACAGACTGGTACCCAGGCTATACTGTAAACTCATGATAGAAACACAACTGTCCAGTGAGGTATAGTGTTTATCGACAAACAATCCAATTCGAATAATAATAATACAAGTACGCCCATGTAACGACATATGCTGAGAGTCGGGAAGCAAATTCAGGGAGTGAATACATTTAATTAATTCATAAATAAATAAACAAAAAACACAAACAGCGCACCAATGTCAAACAAATACAGAAACAATAACATGTGGGGTTGGAACCAAAGGGAGTTGCATAAATAGGGCAGGTAATCAAGGAGGTGATGGAGTCCAGGTGAGTGTCAATAAGCGTGTGACGATGGTGACAGGTTTGCATAATAATCAGTTTCTGGTGACCTAGAGGCCAGAGAGGGTGTATACGTGGCAGCCCATGATGAATACATGGGCAGTGCCTGGGATGCTTTACTGGGCTATATATATATATATGAAGAACACACATACACATGCGTCATTACGGGCTTTCTGAGGGTCTGTTAATTAAAAGATGACTTGTTCGGATGTGAATGACGTAACAAGGCACCCAAGGCTATAGTACAAAGACAGATTTTTGACTAGATGTGCTTATTTGCGTGTAGACATGCAGCTATTTAATTAAAGCAAAGGCCAGCTATTCAAAGAAATAGTCAAAACAGTACTTTTTTACGTAACCATCTAGCTTACTGCTAAATGTCATGGCTGCTATCTCACACACATCCAAATATATCCGATGGTATATAATATGGTCCCGTGTGGCTCAGTTGGTAGAGCATGGTACTTGCAAGGACAGGGTAGTGGGTATGAAAATGTATGCTGTTGCTCTGGATAAGAGCTTCTGCTAAATGACTGAAATGTAATGGGATTCGCTCCCCTGCAGCAAATCTATCCTTTTGAGGAAGGTCATGACTGCTATAAAACTAAGCAAGGAAAGTGATTGCTACTATAAAAGTAATTTATGACAAATACTGTAAAAAATCTATAAAAATGATCTGTGTACATGCGATGCTGCCTGACTTTTACATGTAGATGATTTAGCGGTATACAGAGCGACTCAAGGAACAAGTAAAGTGATTCCTCAATTACCTTTGTGAAACGCTGGTTCCAGGTCTGTGCCTTTAAACCCACACTCAGGGCATAACCGAGAGATTTGGGTCATTCCACCAGTTTCGGTGCCTTTTGAAATGTGTAAATTGGTGAAAATAAATGTTTGATTTCACCTCATTTTAACATTCTGTCATAAAAAGCACATGTTCAACTTAATAAAAACAAAACATGTTTTCCCATCTCAAGAGGTTAAATAAAAAAACAACTCTAGTAAGTGCCTATTAAGTGCCAAATAATGTAGCTTGGTAGACCGTAACAGGGTGGACTATGTCATCTTCAATCAGCCATGAATCCCCTTGTGACAGGGGAAAGGGTAGCTTGGTGTGTGCAACAGGGAAGGGCAATTGAATGCAAGCTTCACACAAAATAATTGAATCATTAAAACATTTCTATCTATGGGTAACAGGTTGACATGTTATGCTCGACCCACTCAGTTTTCCACCAGAAAATGGCCAAAAAGTGGCCAAAAGGAGTAGAACCAGCTCACCTGCTTTTACACTCTGTTTTGACTATTAGATTATTTAAAAAGGAATAGCTTCACCATATTAAAGCGAGAGTTCAGTTCACGTAACGGGGTTGACCTTAAAATGAATCACTAATCACAATAATTAAATACTACTTTTCAGAAATGACTTTGTCAAAGCAACATTATCACCCCAAAAACTTGGGGTGAATGTTGCGGTGAAGTGTTTAAAAAAAAAATATATATATATATTTTTTTTTCTAAAGGGTGGATCAGCTTGATATTGCGGAAAGAATGTTGCTTCCAATGTAATTGTCTGCATCATTTCCAATCCCCCATATTTTTTGGGGGTAAATATATATATCCATACACGCATGCATGCATACATATACACATATATACATACACATACCTATATAGACATACTTTAAAAAAAGATGATACCTTTATTATTATTCCCGCAAACCCTACCCCCGATCCCCCAATAAACTAATAAACACTTCTGCTTTTACCTTCAATTTATACATCTTATACACATTTTACAGACACGGTCTACTTTACAATAGTTCTCTCTTGTTTGTTCTTAGTCCTTCCTGTATTTCTGATGTCCATCCAGTTTGATTTCTATTTGTAACTGTGCTATTTCACAAAGGTTCTGAACCTATATACATTTCACAGATCCCGTATGCTTTACATTGTTTATCTTGTTATTAGTCCCACCCTTCAGCTCCATTCAACACCTCCCATCTTTCTCTCAACATCAGCCATGTCGGATTTCTAATTGCCATGTATTTTTCAACTGTGTTGTGATGCTTCACAAAAGAACTGAACCTTCCTATTCTCATAGCTGGTTACCTCTGGCGAACACATGGAGGGCTGTGCGGCCCCCCAAAGAAATGCCACCCCACACCATGACTGACCCACCGCCAAACCGGTCATGCTGGAGGATGTTGCAGGCAGCAGAATGTTCTCCACGGCATCTCCAGACTCTGTCACGTCTGTCACATGTGCTCAGTGTGAACCTGCTTTCATCTGTGAAGAGCACAGGGGGGCAGTGGTGAATTTGCCAATCTTGGTGTTCTCTGGCAAATGCCAAATGTCCTGCATGGTGTTGGGCTGTAAGCACAACCCCCACCTGTGGACGTCATGGAGTCTGTTTCTGACCGTTTGAGCAGACACATACACATAGTGTTGAGCGCTGAGCTGCAGTCAATTAATAGCATTCTCACATAGGTGTTCCTTTTGTCCAGGTTAGAAAGGGCATCATCTGTGGATCTGTTGAGGCAGTATGCATATTAGTGGGGCTAGGGTTTCTGAGATAATGGTGTTGATGTGAGCCATGACCAGCCTTTCAAAGCACTTCATGGCTACAGACGTGAGAGCTACGGGTCGGCAGTTGTTTACGCAGGTTACCTTAGTGTTCTTGGGCACAGACACTACGGTAGTCTGCTTAAAACATGTTGTTATTACAGATCCGGACAGGGATAGGTTGAAAATGCCTGTGAAGACACTTGCCAGTTGGTCAGCACTTGCTCACAGTACACGTCCTGGTGATCCGTCTGGCCCTGCGACCTTGTGAATGTTGATCTCTTTAAAGGTCTTACTCACTCTCCGCGGCCGATGTGAGTAAGACCTTTAAAGATATCAAGAACAGCTGGTGCTCTCGTGCATGTGTCAGTGTTATTTGCCTCGAAGCGAGCATAGAAATAGTTTAGCTCGTCTGGTAGGCTCGTGTCACTGGGCAGCTCTCGGCTGTGCTTCCTTTGTAGACTGTAATGGTTTGCAAGCCCTGCCACATCCAACGAGCGTCAGAGCCAGTGTAGTAAGATTCGATATTAGTCCTTTATTGATGCTTTGCCTGTTTGATGGGCCGTCGGAGGGCATAGCGGGATTTCTTATAAGCTTCTGGGTTAGAGTCCCGCTCCTTGAATGTGCGGACATTGCCTGAAATACTTGGCTTCTGGTTGGGGTATGTACGTACGGTCACTGTGGGGACAATGTCATCAATGCACTTATTGATGAAGCCAACGGCTGATGTGGTGTACTCCTCAATGCCATTGGAGGAATCCCAGAACATTTGTGCTAGCAAAACAGTCCGTTAGCTTAGCATCTGCTTCATCTGACCACTTTTTTATTGATCTAGTCACTGGTGCTTCCTACTTTAATTTTTGCTTGTAAGCAGGAGTCAGGAGGATATAATTATGGTCAGATTTGCCAAAGCTAGGGCGAGTAAGTGCTTTGTATGTGTCTCTGTGTGTGGAGTGAAGGTGGTCCAGGTTCTTTTCCCCCTTTGGTTGCACAATTAACATGCTGATAGAAATTTGACAGATTTAAGTTTACCTGCATTAAAGCCCCACCTCTGGGTGAACGTTGTCTTGTTTGCTTGTTGCGGAATACAGCTCATTCATTGCTGTCTTTGTGCCAGCCTCTGACTGTGGTGGAATGTAAACAGCTATGAAAAATACAGATGAAAACTCTCTAGGTAGGTAGTGTGGTCTACAGTTTATCATGAGATACTCTACCTCAGGTGAGGAATAGCTCGAGACTTACTTAGATATCGTACCCCAGCTGTTATTTACAAAAATACATTGTCAGTTGCCACTTGTCTTACCAGACACCGCTGTTCTATCCTGCCAGTGCAGCGTATAACCAGCCAGCTGTATGTTGATAGTGTCATCATTCAGCCACGTCTCTGTGAAGTAAAAGATATTACAGTTTTGAATGTTCGTTGGTAGTTTAATCTTCCGCGTAGGTCATCTATTTTGGTGAATAAACACCATGGGACCACACAGCCGTCATACCGCTCAGGAAGGAGGTGAATTCTGTCTCCTAGAGATGAATGTACTTTGGTGCGAAAAGTGCAAATCAATCAGAGAACAACAGCAAAGGACCGACCTACTGAAGATGCTGGAAGAAACAGGTACAAAAGTATCTATATCCACTGTCAAACGAGTCCTATTTTGACATAACCTGAAAGGCAGCTCAGCAAGGAATTATCCACTGCTCCAAATTATGCCATAAAAAGACAGACTACGGTTTGCAACTGCACATGGGGACAAAGATCGTACTTTTTGGAGCAATGTCCTCTGGTCTGATGAAACAAAAATAGAACTGTTTGGCCATAATGACCATCGTTATGTTTGGAGGAAAAAGGTGAACGCTTGCAAGCCGAAGAACACCATCCCAACCGTGAAGGATGGGGGTGGCAGCAAAAAATTTTGTGGGTGCTTTGCTGCACGAGGGTCTGGTACACAAAATAGATCATGAGGAAAGAAAATTATGTGGATATATTGAAGCAACATCTCAAGATATCAGTCAAGGATGGGGGTGGCAGCAACTGGGTCGCAAATGTCGCAAATGGGTCTTCCAAATGGACAATGACACCATCACAAACCCTGACCTTAATCCCATAGAAATTCTGTGGGCAGAACTGAAAAAGCGTGTGCGAGCAAGGAGGCCTACAAACCTGACTCAGTTACACCCGCTCTGTCAGGAGGAATGGGACAAAATTTACCCAACTTATTGTGGGAAGCTTGTGGATGGCTACCCGAAATGTTTGACCGAAGTTAAACAATTTAAAGGCAATGCTACCAAATACTAATTGAGTGTATTTCAACTTCTGACCCACTGGGTATGTGATGAAATAAATAAAAGCTGAAATAATTCATTCTCTCTACTATTATTCGGACATTTTACATTCTTAAAATGAAGTGCTGATCCTAACTGACCTAAAACAGGGAATTTTTACACGGATTAAAGGTCAGGAATTGTGAAAAACTGAGTTTAAATCTATTTGGCTAAGGTGTATGCAAACGTCCGACTTCAACTGTATGTATATATATATATATATATATATATATTATATATACACACATACAGATTGGATTTTTTATAGATTTTTTAATCTAACCGTTATTTAACCTCTGGATCAGTGTACTGGATCAGTGTTCCAAAATCGGGACAGTTGAAATATGTGATATTTGACTAGAATTGGTTGTAAACAACAGGCAACTTTACGGGATATGGACATGTTTTATATAATCAGAAAGCTTAAATGATTGTTCATCTAACTGCGTTGTCCAATTTCCAGTGGCTATTACATCGAAAAAATGCAGTGCTATTATTCGAGGATAGTGCACAACAACAAAACACTTTCATCAAAGCAACTGGTTTGACACATTCACCTCTGACTGTAAATATTGTACTTGCATTCAAACGACTATTATGCTCGAGCTGTGCGCAACAGGATTCGTTCTCATTTGAAAATCAAGTTTACATTACGCAGCGGTTCGCTTTCACCTTCACTGTCCAAGTACATTGTATGGTATGGTCATACAATGTATGGTATGGTTGACCCAACTGCTGAGTTAGAGGCTTTTGGTTGTTTTCTTTCAAAACTGCTCGTTTATTTGTGCTGGGTTATTGAGAAATGACCCGTGGGTCAGTTCAGAAGACTGGAGTCAAAGTTGAGTAGGGGCTTGGCATTCAGCTAGTTCTTTTAAACCACCCACGAGAGTAAATATCATCCCTGTTAATCTGTTGTGTGTTGAGGTTGAAAATTCAACTGTTTTGAAGTTTAATAACACTTTTAGAAGTCTATGAGCGCCTTAGAAGTCAACGGAATTACCATTGCGGGGATGCAAATCAACAGTATAATTTATTGGGTGTTGAACTGGGGTAAGTTATTGTGTGTAATAAATAACATGCAACTATAAACGAATACATGAAATGAGTAAAGTCTTCCTGCTATCTGAAAATGTAAAATGATGAACAGGAATGCCATTTACTGTAATGGGTGATCATTAAGCGCTAGTTGAACCTTTTCATGTGTGAGTTCCAATATATCCTGAACGATCGCCCCTGTGTGAGTTTTTTTATGTACGTTATGTTAGAACATTCTCGCCATTCCAGAATGTGATTGTTCCTCAACAGTACTGGACATTTTATCTGCGCTGCCCTCCAACCAAGACACCAAGGCTGTTTTAATCTATAGGCTGTTTTCAACTTGTCAATTTCAAAGTGATTTTCTAACAAGTTTTTATTTTCTAAGAACAGTTTGAATCAATCATTCACATAAAAGTAGCCATGATTACGTTTGTAGATTTTTTGTGGATTTTTTAAACATTTCTGACCCGGACAAAATTCCCCAAACACTTCGCAATTGTTTGTGCAGTTGAAGTCTTCAGACATTTGCGCATGTCCCGTCAGAATAGAATCTGCATTGAGAACCGCCTCAGGCAGCCAAGCCTAGACACACCCCTAAACATAGCAATCCCAAATCCTATAAAACCCCAATACGAAACCAAACACACAAACCCATGTCACACCCTGGCCTGACCAAAATATATAACGAAAACACAAAACACTATGACCAAGGCGTGACAGTGTTCACATTTTCTGTCTGTTGCCCACATCGCAGTCATGGTTGTTTTCGTTACCAATAATAACTTTGGAAATGTGTTTGTTTCTATCAAAGTGCCTCATTACGTTATAATAGTTTCTGTATGTCATTTTATACCGTTTCTAATGTAGCTCACTGTATGTATGGAGCAGAATATATTTGTGTGTATTCCTTATAACCGCGGACACGCAAGGTAACGTTACTCATTTCATAACCTTTATGGTGTTATATTCAATCGTGCTTATGTAGTTAGCTACCTTCTTCTACTTGCTCTGTAAAACAACGCTAATTGCATCAGAGAAGTATTAGCTTGTGTTGTATTTTGAAGCTACCCTGGCCGTATGACTCCCAAGTGGCACAGCGGTCTAAGGCACAACATCTCAGTGCTAGACGTGTCACTACAGACACACTTGTTCAAATCCAGGCTGCATTTCTATCAAAGTAGGTGCCTTATTACATTAATAATGTTAATTAATAGTTTCTCTATGTGATTTGCATGTGAACTGTATGTCCAATTACAAAATACCTTGTTCAGTAATCATCTCACTTGTTAGTTGGCGGTGAACTATGTGGCCATTAAGGGCAGTGTTGATCAGATGGAAAAATATCTTCTTATATCACTTGGTCGTATTCTGAGTGGCTTCCACAAAGCTGTTTATCATGTCCGCCTTATCCACTGCCCCCATTTACTGTTAAGGCTAGGGCAGAATACTGCCCCCGTTGGTGAAATGCGTGCCCATAGTAAACAGAAAAAAAATCTGTAAAAAATTGCTAATATATGCATATAATAAATATTATTGAATAGAAAACACTCGAAAGCTTCTAAAACCGTTTAAATTATGTCTGTAAGTAAAGCAGAACTCTCAGGGCACTCATTCTCCCAAACTCTCTCTTGTCATCCAAAAAGTTGGCCCAACTTTGACGTCATCGCCCCCACCCTTCCCAAGCACCTACGGTCCTGGGAACACTTCCTATGCCTTCAGCGCGGTGTCCGCTTTCAATGGGGCTTCTCATTGTGTGATTCGCGTGCTCACGAGATTAATGACGTACCGAATCCTTTCGGTCGCGCGAGAATACAGCGCAATCTGCGCCTGTGCTGTCTTTCTTTCAAGATTGATTAAACGATGCGTGTGTTTCTCTTTGTCCTGAGAATTGCGGTGAAGCTATATAGCATGCTAACGCTGTGTTCTGAAACAAGTTTGACAAGTTTAGTCGACATATAATATGTAATTTCACCGTTTTGGTGCGAACTAACTTTACTTTTTGGCTGCATTTCAACCGAAATATGTCGTGTTTGATAACCGAAAGACACAGACTTCAAAACTAAAGCTGTTTTTGGTAAGTATAAACCCTTCCAGGTCTTCTGATGGAAGAACAGCAAAGGTAAGGGAACATTTATGTGTTAAATTTGGGTTTCTGTGGAGGAGCCAAAATGCTAATTCCTGAGCGCCGACTCACATTATAGCCTAGTGAACGAAATCTGTAAAGTTAAAAATAAATGTAACACAGCTGTTTTATTAAGAAGAAGTGTATCTTTCTAAGTATATGTAGAACATGTATATTTAGTCAACGTTTATGATGTGTATTTCTGTTATCTGGCAGAGTTACCATAATTTCTCCAGGCATTGTTGTAGCATTTTTTAGCCATGACCTTCTATGTAAACCGTGATTTATGGATATAATTAGCATATTATTGAAAAAAACATAAATGTACTGTATAACATGTCCTATTCCTGTCATCTGATGAAGACTTTCAAAAGGTTAGTGAATTATTTTACTTTTAATCCTGCTTTTGTGATTGCATCTATTGTTCTACAAAATGGCTATGTAAATTAGCCTATCTTTGGTGGTGGTTTGACATAAATATGTGCTATGTTTTCGCCGTAATACATTTTAGAAATCTGACTTGGTGGCTAGATGAACAAGGTGTTTATCTTTCATTTGAGCTATTGGACTTGTTAATGTGTGGAGGTTAAATATTTCTAAGAATATATTTTGCGTTGTGTGTGCTACTGTGTCAGTTGAGCAGTGGGGGGAGGTGCCCTAGCGGGACGTGTGGTGCCAAGTAAGTCAAGTACACAGTCTGGTTTGTTTTTTTCTGTCTCCCGTCAGGTTGTCCACCTTCCCTGTGGCCAACATGGTTGCTGTATGGACAGTGAAGTGGACATGGATATCTCGTTTGTCATGCCTCTTTACTGCCAGCTGTTGACTGTTCTCCTTGAATGCCACCTCCCCTCTCTGTAGCTTCCTGCATCCGAATGCTGGCATCCCCTTACTGTTCTACCTGACTGTGCCACAGAACGCTGTGCTGTTGGAGAGCAGATGCTGGAAGAGTGTGGGACTGCTGTAACAATTGTGTACATACAAAGTGTGTCTCTTGCTGAGATGAGGAGCCAGCATGGTCATCACCACAGACCCAGACACCCCAAGCCCCTCATCATTTTGATTGTCAGTGGTGGACCCTGTGTAAACTATAATGTCCTGGACAAATCCTGTCTTCACGTCGCACATGACAAAGAACTTGACTCCAAACCTGTGCCTTTTGGAGGGAATATATTGACGGAACGCCAGCCTGCCTTTCCCTAACATCAGGTATTCATCAATGCATAAGTCCTTGTATGGCACATAGACCCGACCAACTGCTGATGTCAAGCTGGTAAGAACATTTCTTATTTTGTTTAATGGGTCATTTAGGATGGCAGTAGCATTGTTGACGAAATGCAGGCAATGCAGCAAAACTAGGAAGAGTCTTGGAAAAAGAGGGTTGCAAAGAAAGGAGTTGCAAACATAGGATCTGTGCTCCAGTATTCTCTGAGGGAGCTATTATTTACTATCCCTATGAGAAGGACTGTCACCAGGAAGGTAATAATTTCACCAATTGTGGTTGTCACCCATTCAGCGAGTTTACCCCTCACTCCTGGCTCTCTTTTCTTGTAGCTCCAAGGCATAGCGATTGGTGCCCTCTACTATGTCTCCCACCAGCTCCTCTGTCTGAAACAACTTGAAGCACTGCCTCAGATGGAAATTGCAAGGGGCGTTGCACTCCAGACCGGGACTCATCAAAGCAAACAGCAGGGTCAGGAGGGGTGAAATGGCGGGCGGCCTTCCAGCTACCACTGAACTCCTGTACTTAACTTATTTGGGACTGGGGGTCAGTATTGAGTAGCTTGGATGCATAAGGTGCCCAGAGTAAACTGCCTACTACTCAGGCCCAAAAGCTAGAATATTAATATAATTAATATATTTGGATAGAAAACACTCTGAAGTTTCTAAAACTGTTTGAACGATGTCTGTGAGTATAACATAACTCATATGGCAGGCAAAAAGTGGGAAATCTGAGGTTTGTAGTTTTTCAAGTGATTGCCTATCCTATATACAGTGTCTATGGGGTCATTTTGCACTTCATACGGGCTTCCACTAGATGTCAAAAGTCTTTAAAACTTTGTTTCAGGCTTCTACTATGAAGGGGGAGCGAATAAGGTCTGTTTGAATCAGGGGTCTGGCAGAATGCCATGAGCTAAGTTACGCATGCAGCCGTGAGAGTGAGCTCCATTCCTTTTCATTTCTAAAGACAAAGGAATTGTCCGGTTGGAATATTATTAAAGATTTATGATAAAAACATCCTAAAGATTGATTATATACATCGTTTGACATGTTTCTACGAAGTGTAATGGAACTGTTTTGACATTGATCTAAGTGCACACGCCTTGTGAATTTGGATTTGAGAACTAAACGCACAAACAAAAAGGAACTGGGATTCCTTTGAGTGCATTCTGATGAAGATCATCAAAGGTCAGTGAATATTTATAACGCTATTTCTGAGTTTTGTGACACCTCACCTCGGTTGGAAAATGGCTGTATGTTTTTCTGTAGCTAGGCGCTGACCTAACATAATTGCATGGTGTACTTTTACTGTAAAACTTTTTTGAAATCTGACACAGTGGTTGCGTTAAGGAGAAGTTTATCTTTAATTGTGTGTTTAACACTTGTATCTTTCATCAATGTTTATGATGAGTATTTCTGTAATTTGATGTGGCTCTCTGCACGTTCACCGGATGTTTGTTTTAGACAATGCATTTCTGAACATAATGCACCAATTTCAAATAAGGTTTTTGGACATAAAGATGAACTTTATCGAACAAAACACATTTGTCTAACATGGAGTCATGGGAGTGCCATCTGGTGAAGATCATCAAAGGTTAATGATTCATTTTAACGCTATTTCTGTCTTTGTGACACCTCTCATTCTTTTTAAAATGGCTGTATGTTTTTCTGTGGCTAGGCGCTGACCTAACATAATCGAAAGGTGTGCTTTTGCCGTAAAGCCTTTTTGAAATCAGACACTGTGGCTGGATTAACAAGAAGTTTATCTTTAAAATGGTGTGTAATACATGCATGTTTGAGGAATTTTAATTATGAGAATTCTGTTGTTTTGAATTTGTCGCCCTACAATTTCACTGGCTATCCAAATCTACTAATTATATGTATATTCTATCTTCTGGGCCTGAGTAGCAGGCAGTTTAATTTGGGCACGCTTAACATCCAAAATTCCAAATGCTGCCCCCTACCCCAGTGAAGTTAAAAAGACCAAACTGCTAGGTCAACCCAGCATGAAAATAAAAATACACAATTGATAGTTAAATTAACCAATGTTTGGGTAATCCCAACAAACCAACCTGTTGGGTCATTCACGCAACCCAACTGGCTGGGTCAAAATAACCCAAAATGTTGAGTTCACTATTTCACCAGTGCTGGATCATCAAATAACTCAAATTGGGTTGTTTTTAGCCAATATCTTTTTCTTTGTGTAAATTTGTACACTGTAAAATAAATACTCAATTGTTGATTCAACATACAATTTTAAGGCAACCAGCTGCAATAGGATTGTGCTTTTGCTCATTTTTGCAAATTTTGGCTGAACCAATCTCACATTGAATTGTATGTTCACTCAACTTTCAATTGTATGTTCAATTCAATTTGAGGATTTATTTGACTTATTTGCATATTTCCAAGATTGCCTTTCAAGTGAATTATGGTAACCACCCATGACTATATTGGTTAATTAGCAACAGAGAGATGATTTCTGTACACATTGTTTTTCAGAGCTTCAGCCTCCACTAAGTGAGTATCTCAATTAATATTTTAAATGTAACTTTTCATATCACTTCATTAAAATCATTATTTCCTTTGAGGGATAAAATTACACCCGAAACACAGTAGTCTGTAACATCTGGAGTACAAACCAAATAAAGCTGACAAATTACTTTATGCTGGTTTGCATAGTGATTTCTAACTGCTCTTGGAATTAATCCAACAATTGGACCTGTTAATCACCTGCATTCAGAAACTAAATCATTCAAACTACCTAAATCATATAACTGCAATAGCCATCC
This sequence comes from Oncorhynchus kisutch, assembly GCF_002021735.2. Classification (NCBI taxonomy): domain Eukaryota; kingdom Metazoa; phylum Chordata; class Actinopteri; order Salmoniformes; family Salmonidae; genus Oncorhynchus; species Oncorhynchus kisutch. The sequence continues at coordinate 53,581,065 of NC_034191.2, read as the reverse complement.
CAGTGACAGGTACAATAAATCCCCAACTACTAACATATTGGATTCATTTTTATCAAAATGTATGTTATTTTTGTTTGTGTAGCATAAAATTGATCAACCAATCAAAGTACATGCAAAAAAAACTAACATTTAAACTAACAATTCTTAAAATCAACCTGCAAGAGAGCATGCTGGGAAATATGATAACGATGGACGTGGTTTTGAGTTGTTTTAAACAAACATAATTAAGTACATTTTTTAAACAAGCTTGTTAATTAAAATTCAGCTGACCTTGATCAGAGTTTGTTGAGTGTGAGTTCATTCAACTCTCATAATGACGCTGATTAAGCAATTGGTTACTTTTTCTTTTTTCTTTTTTTTCTGCAGTGTAGGGAATTGTATGTTTCAATGTGTTTGTGTTTGCACATGCATGCATGTGTGTTTGAGTAAATGACTCGCCCAGGGCCAGTTTGTTCAGTCTTTCCCAACCCTGGTCCTCTAGTACCCCCAACAGTACACATTTACATTGTAGCCCTGGACAAACACACCTCATTCAACTCATTGCCCAGAGTTACAATAAAAATGGGTACTGTTCGGGGTAAACGAGGACCAAGGTTGGGAAACATTAAGTTAGTTGGCGTGTAGCTTAGCAATTACCATAGCAACAGGCTCAGCCACCCGTTTTCCATGGGTCAGAGCATGTTCATTAACAGAACATTATTATTCCCCATAAAAGTTATTACATCACCCTCCATTTGAGTTAAGACGTTATCAAAAAGCCTGGTAAATGGTAGGCATGGGGATAGGACAGATGAGTCATTGACTGCATACTATTTGAGATGCAGACATTGGTAACTAAGGTTACGGAAGTGTATAAGGTCCTAGTAATGAGAAAAAATGAATAATAAAAAAACGGTGATGGGTGGTGGTACTTAACAAAAGCATTTGCACGGATAGTACTTAAAAAATGAAATACATTTACGAGAATAAAGTTGAAATATTTTGAGAATAAAGTAAGGGATTTGGTTATTAATTGCCTGCCTCCCTGGCGCCCTGTTGATCTGCACACCACTGTTGAAATGGCTGATTTAAATGACTGGTGAAACTATACTTTAGAATTGGCTTGATGTGCTAAAAGAGAAAGGATATCCTTTTTTACTAAAGCCAATTCTAAAGCATAGTTTTACCAGTCATCTATAAATCATATTATTGTAAATATTAGGACCTGGAACAGGTTGGGTCTTGCCAAAGATTGCGTCTCTACAGAAGGAGGAACCATACGGACTTGGATGAGGCATTTCATCCAAAGACTTGGATGAGACAAGTGGGTTGTGTGTGTAAGAAGGTGTGTGTGGGCGGTAAAAAGTACAGGCAAAACAAATAAATGGCCATCTAATGAGCTAATATACTCGTTCAAACAGGCGTCACTGCTGACTGGCTGATGCACACACACGCACTCACCAGGTTTCCCCCTGGCAACTTCAGACTACAGGCATACACTCTTCTAACATCTACGGTGCACTCATGTTGGTGTTAATAACCAGAGTTGAACGAAAACCACGCCCATCATTATCATATTTCCCAGCATGCGCTAATGCAGGTTGATTTTTAGAGTTGTTTGCTTCAATATTTATGTTTTTGCGTGTACATTAAATGATTAATTAATCATATGCTACTCTAATATAAATAACATACATTTTTCTAAACTATGTCAATCTGTTACATTGATTTATTGGACCTGTTACAAAAATGGTTGTTCCATTTTCTATTTTTAAGGTTGTCTCATACCTTAATCTTCCCAACACTGGCAGTTATTCTGAATGCAGGTCGCAGGTGTATATAAATAACAAATATTGGCTATCCCTGTTTTTGCTGGGTTCTGCTAGGAATTACCCACCAGTATAAAAAAAATTGTAGGTCACCACACTAGGGTGAAACTAGGCCTTAAAAAATGTTGACTCAAATAATTTCATATTTATAACAGCATAGCGACTTACAATTCTCATAGATGAAGGCCTAAAGATAGAAAAGTAATGAGTGCAGCAACCATATTTTTATCATTGGGAGGCCGGTAGCCTAGTGGTTAGAGCATTGGACTACTAACCGAAATACCCGAGCTGACAAGGTAAAAACCTGTCATTCTGCCCCTGAGCAAGGAAGTTAACCCACTGTTCCTATGCCATCATTGGAAATAAGAATTTGTCCTTAACCTGTCTGGGAACGGGGTTCAGCTAGCGGAACATACAAGTATTAGGCACCATTTTAAAGATACAATTCTCGTTAATCCAGCCACAGTATCTGATTTCAAAAAGGCTTTACAGCGAAAGCTCCACAAACGATTATGTTAGGTCACCGCCAAGTCACAGAAAAACACAGCGATTTTTCTAGCCAAAGAGACTTGTCACAAAAAGCTGAAATATAGATAAAATGAATCACTAACCTTTGATGATCTTCATCAGATGACACTCATAGGACTTCATGTTACACAATACATGTACGTTTTGTTAGATAAAGTTCATATTTATATACAAAAATCTCATTTTACATTGGCGTGTTTTGTTCATTAGTTCCAAAAGATGCGGTGATTTTGCAGAGAGCCAGATCAATTCACAAAAATACTCAAAATAAAAATGTATAATAGATACAACTATTACACATGGAACTTTAGATAAACTTCTCCTTAATGCAACCGCTGTGTCAGATTTAAAGAAAACTTTACGGAAAAAGTATAATCTGAGTACGGCGCTCAGACGACAAATCAAGCCAAACAGATATCCGCCATGTTGGAGTCAACATTAATCAGAAATAGCATTATAAATATTCACTTACCTTTGATGATCTTCATCAGAATGCACTCCCAGGAATCCCAGTTCCACAGTAAATGTTTGACATCAGAGACTGTAACGTTCTTTGCTTCACGGAAACATGGCTCACTGGAGAGACGCTATCGGAGACGTTGCAGCCAGCTGGTTTCTCCACGCATCGCGCCGACAGAAACAAACATCTTTCTGGTAAGAAGAGGGGCGGGGGCGTATGCTTTATGGTTAACGGGACGTGGTGTGGCCAAAACAACATACAGGAACTCAAGTCCTTCTGTTCACCTGATTTAGAATTCCTCACAATCAAATGTAGACCGCATTATCTACCAAGGGAATTCACTTCGATTATAATCACAGCCGTATATATTCCCCCCCAAGCAGACACATCGATGGCTCTGAACGAACTTTATTTGACTCTTTGCAAACTGGAATCCATATATCCGGAGGCTGCATTCATTGTAGCTGGGGATTTTAACAAGGCTAATCTGAAAACAAGACTCCCTAAATTTTATCAGCATATCGATTGCGCAACCAGGGCGGGAAAAACCTTGGATCATTGCTATTCCAACTTCCGTGACACATATAAGGCCCTGCCCCGCCCTCCTTTCGGAAAAGCTGATCACGACTCCATTTTGTTGATCCCTGCCTACAGACAGAAACTAAAACAAGAAGCTCCCTCGCTGAGGTCTGTTCAACGCTGGTCCGACCAATCTGATTCCACACTCCAAGACTGCTTCCATCACGTGGACTGGGATATGTTCCGTATTGCGTCAGACGACAACATTGACGAATACGCTGATTCGGTGTGTGAGTTCATTAGAACGTGCGTTGAAGATGTCGTTCCCATAGCAACGATTAAAACATTCCCAAACCAGAAACCGTGGATTGATGGCAGCATTCGCGTGAAACTGAAAGCGCGAACCACTGCTTTTAATCAGGGCAAGGTGACTGGAAACATGACCGAATACAAACAGTGTAACTATTCCCTCCGCAAGGTAATCAAACAAGCTAAGCGTCAGTATAGAGACAAAGTAGACGGCTCAGACACAAGAGGTATGTGGCAGGGTCTACAGTCAATCACGGATTACAAAAAGAAAACCAGCACTGTCACGGACCAGGATGTCTTGCTCGCAGGCAGACTAAATAACTTTTTTGCCCGCTTTGAGGACAATACAGTGCCACTGACACTGCCCGCAACTAAAACATGCGGACTCTCCTTCACTGCAGCCGACGTGAGGAAAACATTAAAACGTGTCAACCCTCGCAAGGCTGCAGGCCCAGACGGCATCCTCAGCCGTGCCCTCAGAGCATGCGCAGACCAGCTGGCTGGTGTGTTTACGGACATATTCAATCAATCCCTATCCCAGTCTGTTGTTCCCACATGCTTCAAGAGGTCCACCATTGTTCCTGTTCCCAAGAAAGCTAAGGTAACTGAGCTAAACGACTACCGCCCCGTAGCACTCACTTCCGTCATCATGAAGTGCTTTGTGAGACTAGTCAAGGACCATCTCACCTCCACCCTACCTGACACCCTAGACCCACTCCAATTTGCTTACCGCCCAAATAGGTCCACAGACGATGCAATCTCAACCACACTGCACACTGCCCTAACCCATCTGGACAAGAGGAATACCTATGTGAGAATGCTGTTCATCGACTACAGCTCGGCATTTAACACCATAGTGCCCTCCAAGCTCGTCATCAAGCTCGAGACCCTGGTTCTCGACCCCGCCCTGTGCAACTGGGTACTGGACCTCCTGACGGGCCGCCCCCAGGTGGTGAGGGTAGGCAACAACATCTCCACCCCGCTGATCCTCAACACTGGGGCCCCACAAGGGTGCGTTCTGAGCCCTCTCCTGTACTCCCTGTTCACCCACGACTGCGTGGCCACGCACGCCTCCAACTCAATCATCAAGTTTGCGGACGACACAACAGTGGTAGGCTTGATTACCAACAACGACGAGACGGCCTACAGGGAGGAGGTGAGGGCCCTCTGAGTGTGGTGTAAGGAAAATAACCTCACACTCAACGTCAACAAAACTAAGGAGATGATTGTGGACTTCAGGAAACAGCAGAGGGAACACCCCCCTATCCACATCAATGGAACAGTAGTGGAGAGGGTAGTAAGTTTTAAGTTCCTCGGCGTACACATCACAGACAAACTGAATTGGTCCACCCACACAGACAGCCTTGTGAACAAGGCGCAGCAGTGCCTCTTCAACCTCAGGAGGCTGAAGAAATTCGGCTTGTCACCAAAAGCACTCACAAACTTCTACTGATGCACAATCGAGAGCATCCTGTGGGGCTGTATCACCGCCTGGTATGGCAACTGCTCCGCCCACAACCGTAAGGCTCTCCAGAGGGTAGTGAGGTCTGCACAACGCATCACCGGGGGCAAACTACCTGCCCTCCAGGACACCTACACCACCCGATGTCACAGGAAGGCCATAAAGATCATCAAGGACAGCAACCACCCGAGCCACTGCCTGTTCACCCCGCTATCATCCAGAAGGCGAGGTCAGTACAGGTGCATCAAAGCTGGGACCGAGAGACTGAAAAACAGCTTCTATCTCAAGGCCATCAGGCTGTGAGTGGCTGCTGCCAACACACTGACTCAACTCCAGCCACTTTAAATATGGGAATTGATGTAAAATATATCACTAGCCACTTTAAACAATGCTACCTAATATAATGTTTACATACCCTACATTATTAATCTCATATGTATACGTATATACTGTACTCTATATCATCTACTGCATCCTTATGTAATACATGTATCACTAGCCACTTTAACTATGCCACTTTGTTTACATACTCATCTCATATGTATATACTGCACTCAATACCATCTACTGTATCTTGCCTATGCCGCTCTGTACCATCACTCATTCATATATCTTTATGTACATATTCTTTATCCCCTTACACTTGTGTCTATAAGGTAGTAGTTTTGGAATTGTTAGCTAGATTACTTGTTGGTTATTACTGCATTGTCGGAACTAGAAGCACAAGCATTTCGCTACACTCGCACTAACATCTGCTAACCATGTGTATGTGACAAATACAATTTGATTTGATTTTAAATGTAAATACATTTCAAACGATGTATAGAGTCAATCTTTAGGACGTTTTTATCATAAATGTTAAATAATGTCCCAACTGGAGAATTCCATTGTCTGTAGAAAAGCAATGGAACTAGAGGTAACTTCCTCATGACCGCGCGTCACGAGCCCGTGGCTCTCTGAGCCCGTGGCTCACGAGCCCGTGGCTCTCTGACTCATTCCCCTCTCATTCAGTCCCCCTTCATAGTAGAAGCATCAAACAACATTCTAAAGACTGTTGACATCTATCGGAAGCCTTAGGAAGTGCAAGATGACCAATATCCCACTGTATCTTCAATAAGGGAGCGTTGAAAAACTACAAGCCTCAGATTTCCCACTTCCTGTTTGGATTTTATTTCTCAGGTTTTTGCCTGCCAAATGAGTTCTGTTATACTCACAGACATCATTCAAACAGTTTTAGAAACTTCAGAGTGTTTTCTATCCAATACTAATATGCATATATTAGCATCTGGGACTGAGTAGGAGGCAGTTACTCTGGGCACGCTTTTCATCCAAAGGTGGAAATGCTGCCCCCTAGCCTAAACAGGATTATTAACTGACTTTCCCAATGAAATAAAAGTGAGATTAAAAAAGAAAATTTGCAAACAATCATGGGTGGTGCTGGTAGCTCAAAAATTCACTTGAAAGTCACCCTGGGAAATATGCAAATAAGGCTAAAACCCTACAGCCGAGCTATTCAATTCTGGTCCTGGAGAGCTGAAACATTTCTGTTTTTCAATTTTTGTTTGTAACTATCCCATTCATGGTTCTTCAAATGGTATCGCTGTCAAGGACCTTTTTTGTGTCCAACTTTAACCTTTTATTTAAACTTTTTTTTGGTGCTTTTTCTCCCCAATTTTGTGGTATGCAATTGGCAGTTACAGTCTTGTCTCATCGCTGCAACTCCCGTATGGACTCGGGAGAGGCAAAGGTCAAGAGCCATGCGTCCTCCGAAACATGACCCAAACAAGCCGCACTGCTTCTTAACACAATGCCCGCTTAACCCGGAAGCCATCCACACCAATATGTTGGATACACCTGGCGACCGCGCCAGCATGCATGCGCCCGGCCCACCACAGGAGTTGCGATGGGACAAGGACATCCCTACCGGCCAAACCCTCCCCTAACCCTGCAGACCAGGGCCAATGGTGCATCGCACCATGGGTCTCCTGGGCGCGGCCGGCTGCGACAGAGCCTGGACTGAACCAGGATTTCTGGTGGCACAGTTAGCAACTATGATGGATGCACTCACAGCCTTATTTTTAAGAGTGTAGAAACTCCCCCCCCCCAATGCTTACGTCAATCCTTTGCTTTTCAATCCCCGAGTATGTGATTGCACACTTCGGGACAAGGGTGAAGAATTGGGACTCAGACTTGGATCGTTGATTGCGTTAGCTGCTGCCTGTGTCCTTAAGTCTGTGCGGCAGTGTCACCTGGGCATGTGGTGGCTTGGCCACTATGTGTCCCACCAAAGGCTCCGCACAGAGAGACTCATTACTCATTAAAGCCATGGTGGTGACAGATCAATACATTGTTTCCACACAGTTAAAGGTCAGCTAACAAGAGGGAGAATTGGAGGATGGAGGTGTGAGGATGAACATGGCTGCAGCAGGGAAGCTTTGTTTGCATCCCAAATGGCACCATATTCCCTTATAGTGCAGTACTTTTGACCACAAAAATGCACTACATAGGGAATAGGGTACCATTAGGGACGTAGTCCTCTGTGTTCACACATATTAATGGTAGATTATTTTGTAGTCTAAATTCTGAGTGGCCACATGATACAATCCACCGTCCAAGCTACATCAATGATTAACATTCTTCAATCATAATCACAGCTTTAACTTTGATTATGTAAAAGCTGATATAACTGACATACGTTCATACATATTCACGTTTCTTCCGTCGCTGTAGATTGCGAATGTGAATTCTGTTGAGCTCCTCAACGGAGAATGCAAATGTGAATTCTATTGACCTCATCAACGGAGTGCACTCTCAGGCCTGCTAATAGATTGAGTGTTTTCTGGCTCCATTCCTTTGAAGTAGAGAGTCTTACCTAACATTACTCCTGGAATAGGATCCAGACAGTGAGTAAAATATGTTGTGGGGATCCGTCTTCATTTGTCTGCTTTTCAAAAAGCTCTTGGGACAGAAACCCAGAGGCTTGCTGGCAACACTAACTGCTGCTCACAATCATTGTTTAATAGGCCCTGTATCCAACTCAGTATTTAGAATTAGCATACAATCTGCTGAAGTGGGCCCAGAGCTTTTTTTACTCAGCATAGATTTCAGATTGTCATTTCGGATGTAGACAGTGTTTGTTGGTGTTTTTTTCAGCTAGTGTCCCTATTCTATTTCTCATGCACTCTGCCTCAATCCGATCCATTTGAATGGCTTATTTTGAGTGTGTGCATCTAAAATGGCACCCTATGCCCATATACCCTATGGGCCCTGGCCAAAGTCGTGCACTATGGGGAATAGGGTTCCATTTCAGATGCAGCATTTTCGCTGGGTTGGTTTGGTTTAAAGGTCAACTGCCCCTTACAAGCAACTTCTCTGATTTTAAATGGCAAATGTCACATCGATATGAGTCAGAAACATTGATGATAATGTCAAAATTGACAACAAAGTTTAAATAGGATAATTTTGCCATGAAGTCGGTCTCGTCCAAAACAGAGTTTTGCAAGTGAGTTCGTCAGGACTGGAAGGTTAGGTATGGATTACAGCATATGGGTGCAACACACATTTCGCTCGGCAAATAGGAGTGAAAATGGCCATCCATGAAGTTATTCAACAATCTTGGGCAGATGGCCAGGATATGGATTTACATCTGACTAGCTTCTACTTGGGCTGTCAACTTTCAAACCTGAGACTAATGTGTTGTTGTTATGTACCTAAGTTCTACCTAGTTTATAGCTAGTTAGCTACATGTAATTATTTGACAGGCAATGCCGCTTTGATACTAGGCTGTAATACTGTGATGTAACTAGCTAAATACATAGCCTCTCCCTAACATGTAATGTTACATGTAACATAGCTAACGTTGCACCTGAAGACAGCTAACATTAGAGGTGAAGTGAGAGGTTTTACTCCACCCAAAATCTGTCCAAAAAAATGAGCCCACGAAGTGAGGAATTTTTGTATGGAGGTCAATGAGTTTCGAATTTGGTCAACAAAAAATGTAATTGCTAATTTGTTACGTGAGGTTTATCTGATCAAATAGATGTTTCGTAATGGATAGGTTGTCCGAATGCACTGATGTAAGTGGACGGAGTGGCATTTCTACAACTTAAAAAATATATATACTGTATATATTTTAGAGCAGAGTTGTGCCTGTTGTCATAGAAATAGATAGTGGACTCATTATAACTATAACTGATATTAGCATGGATGTTGCCATTGTGTGCTTCCACCATTTTAATGAAGTCAACTGGGTGGGGGATTTCTATGAGTTGGGAGCAATCAGCCAATGAAGAAAATGTACTATTTTATTAAAATAGAGCTAGCCTCAATGGCACTGCCCATGCTGTCACAGACTCTATAATGGCACACATACAAAGATGCATATCTAACCTCTCATTGGCTAGAATGGTCCCCCATGATCTCACTTCCTCCCACCTGCTTTCCATCTTTGATGACATGCATTTCTATTGTTAGAGCGGGGGTTCTACTAAGCAATATGGAATTGTTTTAAGAAGGCCATAGCGAGGATAAAATCCCTTGAAGTATAATTTAAATTTTTCAACAATTATTTGCGGAACAATTATTTTAGGACTTACTGCTATTAGCCCATCCAAACGCATTGCATAACACATTCACTACGTGGCCCAACAGATAGTCCCCCAAAAATCTAAAGGAAGTTTGTTCTGAAGTGTCTGCTATATGGAATTGTTTTAAGAAGCAAGGATATTTTCAGCTATTTCATTTAGAATTGTAAGACCCCTTGAAGTATATATATATTTTTTAATACAGTACCAGTCAAAAGTTTGGACACACCTACTCATTCCAAGTTTTTCTTTATTTTTTATATTTTCTACATTGTAGAATAACAGTGAAGACATCAAAACTATAAAATAACACATAGGGAATCATGTAGTGTTAAACAGACAGTCGTGAAGAGGGCATGACAAAACCTATTCCCCTTCCTCTGACACCACCTGGTATAGAGGTCCTGGATGGCAGGAAGCTTGGCCCCGTTGATGTATTGGGCCGTTCACATTACCATCTGTAGTGCCTTGCGGTCAGAGGCTGAGAAGTTGCCATACCAGGCAGTGCTGCAACCATGCTCTTGATGGTGCAGCTGTAGGACCTTTTGAGAATCTTTGGACCCATGCCAAATGTTTTCAGTCTCCTGGGGGGGAATAGGTTTTGGTCGTGCCCTCTTCACGATTAACTTGGTATTTTTGGACCATGTTCGTTTTTGGTGATGTGGACACCAAGAAACATGAAGCTTTCATTGATCACCACTGCTATAAATGATACAAGGACCACCTTGTAAATATGAAGAATTTCTGGATATTGCTGCTGATACTCAGGCTTTGGTGTAGACTCCATTGTAGGCCTACTGGTCTTCACTACCACCGGACCTTCAAAGCTACTCGATCTTTCTACCCTTTTGACAGCCGCCGCATAGGAGACTCTCAACTGCCCTGATTTGAGCAACGTCATTCTCTTTCACCCTAATCGGCACTCCAAGGATTGTGCTTCATGCTCTCCACCACAGTTACAACATGTTTCTCCTTGACCATTCTCTTCTACTAAACATGCAAAATCTCCTTCATAGTGATATTTCACACCTCCCATATCTCTGCTTCTCCCGTCTGCAGACACTTATTACATTACAAGCATTTTGCAGCAAGAACATTGTAATGGCCGGTTTACAAAAGCTCTAACAGGATAGTATACCTATTCCAGCTGCACTCTAGTAGGGAGAGACTTCCCATCAAAACACACTAGCACAGACAAACTGTTCTCCTTCCTGCCATGAACCATACAATTCATCCTCTGTGCATCGAACACTCCTGGAATTGTATTTAATAGAGCAATGTCAACATCCTCCAAGATTCCAGAAAACACACTAGCACAGACAAACTGTTCTCCTTCCTGCCATGAACCATACAATTCATCCTCTGTGCATCGAACACTCCTGGAATTGTATTTAATAGAGCAATGTCAACATCCTCCAAGATTCCAGAAATTATTCCCTTAATAACAGGTGCCCTGCTCTGTAGCTCAAACCATGAAACATTATCCATCAACTCGATTGATATCCATAAAAAAATGGAATCCACAGAAACACAAGACATCTGAACCTATTCCTGGTCGTCCAGGCTGGTAGATCTTGGCAGTAACTTAGGTAGATGTTAAAAATGCACAACACTCGTGAAATACATCGTAACATTTCTTCCCCAAATGACCAGCATTGTGGCATTAACTGGTGGTTGAATGGGTAACTTGTTTGTGGCTCCATCACTTCCTCAGTTGTCAAAGGAAATGGAACAAAAACACTAACAAAAGATATACAAAATATAGTTACCACACCTCAGTCATCTAAATTACCCTATCATGGCATTGGGTCTAATGTCATATCTAGGGTGTTCCTACTTAGGATAGTGCCCTAAGCAACACACCGCTAAGCTGATAACTACAATATAAGTCTACAACTGTAAGGCACTAGCTTTGGACAGTCTACAGGGTTGACCTATGGACCTTTGGGGAGAAACTTGTGATTCATGTAGCTGTAGAGTCAAAGGCCTCAGGGTAAAATTTCGACTTTACCAAGGCTGGTATTTTGCTTGGACCCTTAAGTGATCCCAGAATAAATCTTCATTAAATATTCTGTTTTACATGTGTGTTTATGCTTAGACAAGCGCACATGCCAAAGGAAAGAAAACCAGGTATCCTGGTAGGCTGCAACCTGTTCAGGATGAGTCTGAATTAATCAGATCATTTCAGTGTCAAATACCATGTGTCAGTAAGTATTAGTGTCGACCTCAGGTCATATGCCAAGGGGACCTGCAGTGGTCAATGTGTCTTACACAATTGTAGTAGCGATATGTATGAAGGAGTCTATCTCATAGCTATGTTATCCACGGAGGCGTTAAACTCACAACGGAAGTACTCTATAAGCACTGATCCTGTCGAATGCGGTGGGATCATGAATCATAACTTCTAATAACTTTCCTCCTGAATGGAAGGTTCTATTTATTAGTGGCATGTGTGTTAACCATCAGAATAGTGTTTTGGAGACTCTCTTCCAATCAATCAATCAGTCAATCAAATGTATTTATAAAGCCATTCTGACATCAGATGATGCCACAAAGTGCTATACAGTAACCCAGCCTAAAACCCCAAACAGCAAGCAATGCAAGTTGTAGAAGCACGGTGGCTTGGAAAAACTCCCTAGAAAGGTGGAAACCTAGAGAGAATCCAGGCTATGAGGGGTGGCCAGTCCTCTTCTGGCTGTGCCGGGTGGAGATTATAACAGGACATGGCCAAGATGTTCATAGATGACCAGCAGGGTCAAATAATAAAAATCACAGTGGTTGTGGGGGTGCAACAGGTCAGCACCTCAGGAGTAAATGTCAGTCGGCTTTTCATAGCCGATGATCATTCAGAGTATCTCTACGGCTCTGGCTGTCTCTAGAGAGTTGAAAACAGCAGGTCTGGGACAAGGTAGCATATCCGGTGAACAGGTCAGGATTCCATAGCCGCAGGCAGAACAGTTGAAACTGGAGCAGCAGCACGACCAGGTGGACTGGGGACAGCAAGGAGTCATCAGGCCAGGTAGTCCTAAGGCATGGTCCTAGGGCTCAGGTCCACCGAGAGAAAGAAAGAAAGAAAGAAAGAAAGAGAGAGAGAGAGCGAGAGCATACTTAAGTCCACACAGGACACCGGATAAGACCAGAGAAATACTCCATATAACAGACTGACCCTAGCCCCCAGACACAAACTATTGCAGCATAAATACTGGAGGCTGAGAAAGGAGGGGTCGGGAGATACTGTGGCCCCGTCCGACGATACCCCCGGACAGGGCCAAACAGGCATGATATAACTCCACCCATTTTGCCAAAGCATAGCCCCCACACAACTAGAGGGATAACTTAAACCACCAACTTACTATCCTGAGACAAGGCCGAGTATAGCCCACAAAGATCTCCCCCACGGCACGAACCCAATGGGGGGGCGCCAACCCGGACAGGAAGATCACATCAGTGACTCAACCCACTCAAGTGACGCACTCCTCCTAGTGATGGCATGGAAGAGCACAAGTAAGCCAGTGACTCAGCCCCTGTAATAGGGTTTGGCATAGAATCCCAGTGGAGAGAGGGGTACCGGTCAGGCAGAGACCCCAAGGGTGGTCCGTTGCTCCATTACCTTTCCGTTCACCTTCACACTCCTGGGCCAGACTACACTCAATCATAGGACTTACTGAAGAGATGAATCTTCAATAAACACTTAAAGGTCGAGACTGAGTCTGCCTCTCTCACATGGATAGGCAGACCATTCCATAAAAATTGAGCTCTATAGGAGAAAGCCCTGCCTCCAGCTGTTTGTTTAGAAATTCTAGGGAGAGTAAGGAGGCCTGCGTCTTGTGGCCGTAGCGTACGTGTAGGTATGTACGGCAGGACCAAAACGGAAAGATAGGTAGGAGCAAGCCCATGTAATGCTTTGTAGGTTAGCAGTAAAACCTTGAAATCAGCCCTTGCTTTAACAGGAAGCCAGTCTAGAGAGGCTACCACTGAGGTAATATGATCACATTTTTTGGTTCTAGTCAAGATTCTAGCAGCCGTGTTTAGCACTAACTGAAGTTAATTTAGTGCTTTATCAAGGTAGCCGGAAAGTAGAGCACTACAGTAGTCTAACCTAGAAGTAAGAAAAGCAGGGATTCATTGTTCTGCATAACTTTTGGACAGAAAGTTTTGGAATTTTGCAATGAAAAAAGCTGTCCTGGAAACAGTCTTGATATGTTCGTCAAAAGAGACATCAGGGTCCAGAGTAACGCAGAGGTCACAGTTTTATTTGAGACCACTGTACAACCATCAAGATTAATTGTCAGATTCAACAGAAGATCTCTTTGTTTCTTTGGACCTAAAACTAGCGTCTCTGTTTTGTCCGAGTTAAAAGGTATAACATTTGCCGCCAGGGCAATTTTGGGTCTTCACCATGTTTCATCGAAATGTACAGCTGTGTGTCGTTCTCATAGAAGTGAAAGTTAACATTATGTTTCCGAATGACATCACCAAGAGGTAAAATATACAGTGAAAACAATAGTGGTCCTTAAACAGAGCCTTGAGGAACACCAACATTTACAGTTGATTTGTCAGAGGACAAACCATCTACAGAGACAAACTGATATCTTTCCGAAAGATAAGATCTAAACCAGGCCAGAACTTGTCAGTGTAGACCAATTTGGGTTTCCAATCTCTATAATGTGGTGATCGATGGTATCAAAAGCAACACTAAGGTCTAGGAGCACGAGGACAGATGCAGAGCCTCGGTCTAACGCCATTAAAATCTGGAAGTCTGGAAGAGCATCTAGGAATCATTGGGTAGTCCGAGAATTTATAGCACAGCTTTTGATGATCCTTTGGTAGGGTATGAGCAGATTATTTGTTGCGATTGCAAACATAATAAAATGGTGGTCCGGTAGTCCAGGATTATGAGGAAAACATTAAGATCCACAGCATTTATTCCACAGGACAAAACTAGGTCCAGAGTATGACTGTGGCAGTGATTAGGTCCGGAGACAAGTTGGACAAAACCCACTGAGTCGATGATGGCTCCGAAATCCTTTTGGAATGTGTCTGTGGACTTTTCTTTGTGAATATTAAAGTCACCAAAAATTAGAATATTATCTGCCATGACTACAAGGTCCGATAGGAATTCAGGGAACTCAGTGAGGAACTCTGTATATGGCACAGGAGACCTGTAAACAGTAGCTTTACAAAGTGATTGAGTAGACTGCATAGATTTCATGCAGACTAGAATCTTAAAAGATGAAAACGCAGTTGTTTTTTTGTAAATTGAAATTTGCTATCGTAATTGTTAGCAACACCTCCGCCTTCGCGGGATGCGCAGGGGATATGGTCACTAGCGTACCCAGGAGTAAGCCTCATTTAACACCAATAAATTAATCAGGTTAAAGCCATGTTTCAGTCAGGCCAATCACATCAAGATTATGATCAGTGATTAGTTCATTGACTATAACTGCCTTGGAAGTGTGGGATCTAACAATAAGTAGCCCTATTTTGAGATGTGAGATATCACAATCTCGTTCAATAATGACAGGAATGGAGAAGGTCTTTATTCCAGTGAGATTGCTAAGGCGAACCCTGCCATTAGATTGGCCCAACCTTGATAGAGGCACAGATACGTCTCAATGGGGATAGCTGAGCTGACTACACTGCCTGTGCTAGTGGCAGACTCCACTAAGCTGGCAGGCTGGATAACAGCCTGCTGTCTGGCCCGCACCCTATCTCACTGTGGAGTGAGGGGAGTTAGAGCCCTGTCTACGTGTTGCAATCTGAGTGACTACTACCTCCTCTGTCACTGTTATCAATGGTAATTCGAATTGTTAGGACTCTAACCTTCTTACTGATTGTGGCTGAACTGACTGTTGCTGGAATTGGTAGTGGTACCCAATGGGACCAGCTATTCTACAAATTTATTCCGAAATGTTATCCTACCAGAACACATGATTAGAACATTTTACTCGTTGATTAGAACATTTTACTAGTAGGAATGATTATTGTTACCATTTGTTTTTGAAGGTGGAAAGTCCACTGGACTTCTTTTACAACCAGTGTGGGACACCTCAGTTACATCTCAGATGTATTCTAAGGTTATCCCCGTCGAGGGGCTTGTCCGCTCCTCTCTGTTCTTGTGGCGAAGCTTCTAACTAGATTTGTTTCCTGATCGGGTGGCCTCATACAGTGTTGCACGTAGTCTCGCCCCGCCCCCCCAATGGCCTAGACGAGGCTGATCATGGCTAGTATTCCCCCATATTTATGTCTCGGTACACCCCCACCAGTGCTTGGTGTTGGTGTCTGAGGCACAAACAAAAATGTCAGACCCTTTGTATGAGTTAGTAGATTGTCTGTAGCCTTTCAACCAAATCTCCTGGTGTTTGTGCTTCAAAACGCTCAGTGTCTGTCGTGGCCTGCCAGTCACCACAGTGTCCGCATGTGGCAACTGTTTCAGTACCTGCGAACTGAGACAAGGATATCTTTATGTGATATAGCAGTGTTTCACTAGTGGGAGTCAATGGGTCAGTGGTGGGACTGACGCCGTTAGTTTCATTGTAAGGGGTTTCAGTCTCCCTCAAAGCGGAAAATGTATAATCAGAAGCACAAGTCCACTCTGCCCGTTGATGCTTTTATTCCTGAGACGGCTGCAGTGATTGTCGAAGAGTCCGAAAGACAAGAGAAGCTAATCTCAGCTACAGTATTGCATGACTCCAAGGAGGAGGGAAGTTTCTCACTCACAAAGACTGCTGGCTCGAAATCATGAAAATAATGGTCAAATCAGGAATGTTGATTGAATGTGACGAAATATCGTAACATCTCCTTGAGTCCTTGAGTCGGGTTCTGTCGACAGAAACCCTTCGTGGATGACTATGTTGCAGCTAACGTTATGAGAAGACAGTGTAGTCAGTGGAGACGACACGGTTACCTCTCATCATACTTGGTTGGTTTTCCAATCAATTAGTGGGATGAAACAATCCATCAGTCTGCTCCAAGTAGCAGGCGTTCAGTGTGGAGGCTGATAACATACACAGGGTGAACGTCCTTGAAGAGTAGTTTCAGCATGAGTCTCAATGTGAGAGGCGAGGTAGTCTCAGTGAAACCTCGAAGTGTAGCATTGTTCCGTTTTTAACCAACGTTTAGCTGGGTTCAAAGTCATTTTGAGATCGTCGAACAACGTTTGAGAGATGAGCGTTATTGTCGAGCCCGAATCAATTAGCTCATCACAGGTTAAGCAGTCCTCCAGAACTGTTTCCAGGTATGGGCTTTTTGAGTTGCTGTCACGAATCCCGCTTCCTGAGTCTGTGTTTGCCTGTGTTTCTGTCCTGGAGTGTGTGTCCGGTGTCCTGGAACGCACCATGTCTGGTTGCCGGGCGAATTAGCTTGTTGGGAGATCGATGTTCACCCGCACCTGTATCCCATCAGTAATCTGCACACCTGTCCTGATCATCACCTCTCCCCTTCAAAAGCTCTGACCTGACATCCATTTCCTGCCGGATCGTTAGCCATGAACAATATGTTGTGCCATAGTATCAGCCTCAAGTTGGATAGAATATGTTTTGTTGTTTTTTACGTATTGCTTGCCTTAAACTTACCTCTGTTTGTTCTGTCTTCAGTTACTCACCCGGATCATTTACCTCATTCCCGCCTGGTCGTCGGAGGATTCCGCTACCCCATTGGATCCACCTATTTACTCCCATCAACTCACCACCGCTGCCCGCTACGCCACCTGGATATATCTACCCATTCACATTCACTTGTAAATAAATACTCACCTTCTTCCTACTCTCCTTGTCCTGGTCTGCTTCTGGGTTCGATTTTGAAAGAATGTGACAGTTGCATGTTGTGGTCATATTCCCCACAGTGAAGTGAAGTGGTTGTTCTCAACGATGTGATGTGTCATTTGTGTTCATGGTGAAGACAGATTGACTAATCGGATTTTGAGTGGAATTTTCTATTGCAATGTTTTTTTCCATTTTGCTTCGCAGCATTTGTATCAGAGTCAAATCAAATTGTATTTGTCACATACACATAGACATGGTTAGCAGATGTTAAGGCCTTACTGTGACATTGGGTGGTGTAGGTGTCCTGGAGGGCAGGTAGTTTGCCCCCGGTGATGCATTGTGCAGACCTCACTACCCTCTGGAGAGCCTTACAGTTATGGGCATAGCAGTTGCCGTACCAGGCGGTGATACAGCCCGAAAGAATGCTCTCGATTGTGCATCTGTAAAAGTTTGTGTGTTTTTGGTGATAAGCCAAATTTCTTCCGCCTCCTGAGGTCTTCACGACGCTGTCTGTGTGGGTGGACAATTTCAGTTTGTCTGTGATGTGTACACCGAGGAACTTAAAACTTTCCACCCTCTCCACTACTGTCCCGTCGATGTGGATAGGGGGCTGCTCCCTCTGCTGTTTCCTGAAGTCCACAATCATCTCCTTTGTTTTGAGGACATTGAGTGTGAGGTTATTTTCCTGACACCACACTCAGAGGGCCCTCACCTCCTCCCTGTAGGCCGTCTCGTCGTTGTTGGTAATCAAGCCTACCACTGTAGTGTCGTCTGCAAACGTGATGATTGAGTTGGAGGCGTGCATGGCCACGCAGTCATGGGTGAACAGGGAGTACAGGAGAGAGCTGAGAACGCACCCTTGTGGGGCCCCAGTGTTGAGGATCAGCAGGGTGGAGATGTTGTTACCTATCCTCACCACCTGGGGGTGGCCCGTCAGGAAGTCCAGGAACCAGTTGCACAGGGCGGGGTTGAGACCCAGGGTCTCGAGCTTAATGACGAGTTTGGATATACTGTTTAGTCTATAGACTAAACCTATGGGCTTGTTTCTTGATTGAGGGGGCCCTGGATAAGGTCTCGAGTGAGAGCGGGAGTAATTTGATTGTTTTATGTCCTTGCTAAGTGTGTTAATTCTGGCAGATCTGTTGTCCGGCATTTCCACATCTAGTTATAGTGACTTGTCTTTTTCCCCGTTCTCACATTTTTCTCGCTTTAGTACTTCATGTAGTAGAACTTGTAGAGAACATCGGTCTATGTTTTGATCACCATTGAACCCTTTGTTACCCTTTTTTACCCTTGTGCTCTGACACTGTGTGGGATGGGTGCAAGAACGTAGCGATCAGGTCGACTGTAGAGGTAGTCGTTTCACTGGTAACGTACTTTACAGGTATTGGTATCGTGGTAGAAACCGTTGTTGTGCGTCATCTCTCAACTCTCCAATACCTTACGACGCACTCTCTAACTGGAGTGAGTGCTCCTGTCAAAACTTCAAACCTGAGATGACAGGGCTCTTAGCGTTGCACACTTTTTATGCCTCAAAAGTTGTGCTTGATACATGTTCAACAGAAACCTTTGTTTGAATGGTAACAGCTCTTCCATTCCTGTTTAAGTGAGTAGGCCAAAGTAAGCTGAATGAAGTCTATGATAGTAAGCTTGTGGGTGTTCATTCCGAGCTTGTTTGACAGTGTTAGCCAGCAGAGCTGTGGCAAGTTTAGCGTAGTCATTTTGCACCTGTTACTGTTGTAGATGGATGAACCTTGTCATGTATCTATTCAACGTTTGCTTCAACAGGTAAAGCCTGTCAGAACCCGTAGCATTCGGGTAGCGATCTCTATGTCTGCTAAGAATATCTCAGTGTCGTTTGGCATACCTGGAATGGGGTCAAAGGTGCGGAAGTTTTTGACAAGTGTTGAGCTCCAAGGTGTTCCATGCCACGCTCCATCCTCAATGATGCTCTAAGCTGTTCTGCCTCCATGCTGCTTCTGCAAGGCTTAAAATACAGACTTCAATCTGCAATGAACCAATGGGAATGCATCTAAATTACTTTACTTGCATTATCATGAGGGGGGTGCCAATCAGACACGAGTTGCTACTGTTTTCTCCTGTTGTTACTCTCCAGTGATTATCCACAATGCTCCTATGAATCCACTGTGACACTTCAAAACAAAACCTAAGTGAAATCCCACAAGAATGCTTGTTCTACTCAATTGTTTGTTAACAATGTGATTGTAAACAAATGCTGTTTAGTCTCTGAATATAGTTAAAATGGTAATTTTGTGGTGATGGAGGCGTTCTGGTTTTTCCTTTTTCCTTTCCTTTTTGTGTTGCTTTGGTGCTGTCCATTTTTTTTATGAATATGTAATGTTTCTCTTGTATGCCAAAAGGGGAGCTTTTTGTGCACTTGTTCACTTTGATACATGCTTCCTAATAAAACATATTTGAAACAAAAAATTACATTTTGTATCCATAGCTCTATCAATACATTTAAGAGTGGCTACATTTCTCCACCCCCAATCTCTGTTTTTACCAAAACAGTGCTGGGGTGTTAACTTTGTTGTTGTTTGAACTGCAGATTACCACAGATTACCACATAATAACTAAACGGTATATGTCAACATTAGGACCATTGAACAGATTCCCAGATGGAAGATTGCATGAGTGTCTTCCATGAAAAAACACATTTACATTACCAAGTACATTAAAAAACGTATTGGTAACAGGGGGCAGTATTTTCACGTCCGGATGAAATGTATGCCCAAATTCAACTGCCTGCTACTCATGCCCAGAAGATAAGATATGCATAGTATTAGTAGATTCTGATAGAAAACACTCTGAAGTTTCTAAAACTGCTTGAATCATGCCTGTGAATATAACATAACTTATTTAGCAGGCAAAACCCTGAGGACAAACCATTCAGGTTTTTTGGGGGGGTCACTCTTTTCAATGGGGTTCATTGGGAATCCAGATCTCTAAGGGACTTTCTTGCAGTTCCTATCGTTTCCACTGGATGTCAAAGGTCTTTAGAAATTGGTTGAGGTTATTCCTTTGTGTAATGAAGAAGTACGGCCATCTTGAACGAGGGTCACTTGAAGTGTACTGTTAGATAGAGGCGCATGCTTCAGTTTGTTTTCTTCCTGTATTGAACACAGATCATCCCGTCTTAAATTGTATTGATTATTTACGTAAAAAAATACCGAAAGTTGTATTACAAAAGTAGTTTGAAATGTTTTGGTAAAGTTTACAGGTAACCTTTGAGATATTTTCTATATATATATATATCAACGGAATTAATCGAACAAAAGGACCATTTGTGATGTTTATGGGACATATTGGAGTGCCAACAAAAGAAGCTCGTCAAAGGTAAGGCATGAATTATATTTTTATTTCTGCGTTTTGTGTCGCGCCTGCAGGGTTGAAACATAGTTTCTCTCTTTGTTTACTATGGTGCTATCCTCAGATAATAGCATTGATTGCTTTCGGCCGAAAAGCCTTTTTGAAGTCTGACATGTTGGCTGGATTCACCACAAGTTTAGCCTTAATTTGCTATCTGGCATGTGTGATTTCATTTAAAGTAAGATTTTTATAGTAATTTATTTGAATTTGGCGCTCTGCATTTATATCCCAGAGAAGTTAATAATAGGGTAAAGCTACTATAAGAGTATGTATTTGCGCCACATGGCTCAAACTCATTCCACGGGCTGAGTGTCTTTGGGTTTTCACTCCTCCCTTGTACATGATTGAGGAATTAAGGACACTGATTAATTAAAATTATACAACGGGTGGGTCTAGTCCTGAATGCTGATTATTTAAAAGTGCATTCCAGCCGATGTCTATTCCACAAGTTACCACCTGATAAATCTATGACTTTAAAATGCCTATTTACTCTGTTCCATCTGAAAAAAGGTCAAACAAAACAAAGTGCAGTTTGTTTACAGTCTTTACTGCTTCAGTGTTTGAAGTGATTGTGTTTGTTGTGTTGTTGGCTAGCTCCTCTGAACAACAGTGTCCTTGCGAGAGAGCACATTTTCTAGGCCTGGTGAAATCGCTTGTTAGCTTGTTGTTATGGATTTATCCAAATAAATGTCACTAAAAAACAGCTTAAAAAATGCAAACGCAGCTACTGTTGTTAATATATATATATTTTTTTTAACATTTGATGTACTATAGTTGGCTAGCTATCAAGCAAGGGATAAGAACGTTGCCAGCCAGTATGGCAATGGAACATTTAGAACGCAAGACTGGGTCGCGTCCATAGATACAGAACAAAAAGACTGAACAATGGCGTTCGCATCTCTGGCAACCAAACCAATAGATCAGCCTGCTTGGGTAGCAACCCTAGATTTGTTTCGGAACTTTATCTTGTGGAAGGATGAAATAGTATGAATAAATTAATCCGAATAAAAAAAGAATATGAAAAAATGTCAATCATTATTTGAATATGTTGGTAACTCGTTGTATAAAAGTGATAATGCCCTCGAAGCCGGTGTTTGAAGGATATATTGGCAGTTTGCCGGCCCTCGATTTCATCTCGGGCCTAACAACACCCGTGCCAATCTATCCGAGGGCGCTATCACTTAACCTCTTAAGGAGAAACCAAAAATCAGAAGACACTAGGCACTACATGGAATGAGTTTACACCGCTGTGTTACTCTGTTTTAGAAGGTTTTAATCCAAATGAACCCATCAAATATGAGTACATCTGTTTTGAAATTCAGTAGATCAATACATTTACAGTGCTCTAATAGATATCGATCTGCGTAATGTATGCTGAACAGCCTTGTTAGTGGATAGGTTCAATTAGATACCAGAATATCCTTTTTCAGCTTCAGACCAAAGCGAATATCTCCCTTAAAATTTAGTTTTTAAAATCATTTCCCAGGGTTTTTCCCAGGATGTGGATAATTAGTCCTGCCACCAAACATTATTACTGTGCTCATTGAAAAAATTGCATGAAAACATGGCTGTCAATGGCAGCCTTCCTAAATGGTACAGCTACAGTGCCTAGCAATAGTATTCATCCCCCTGTGCGTTTTTCCTATTTTGTTGCATTACAACCTGTACATTGAATGGATTTTAATTTGGATTTCATGTAATGGACATACACAAAATAGTTCAAATTGGTGAAGTAAAAAAAAAATTACCTGGAAAAGTGGTGCGTGCATATGTATTCACCCCCTTTGCTATGAATCCCCTAAATAAGATCTGGCACAACCAGTTACCTTCAGAAGTCACATAATTAGTTAAATAAAGTCCACCTGTGTGCAATCTAAGTGTCACATGACCTTAGTATATATATATACCTGTTCTGAAACGCCCCACAGTCTGCAACACCAGCAAGCAAGCAGCAGCATGCTGGAGCAAGGAGCTCTCCAAACAGGTTAGGGACAAAGTTGTGTAGAAGTACAGATCAGGGTTGGGTTATAAAAAAATAGCAGAAACTTTGAAACTTTGAACATCCCATGGAGCACCATTAAATCCATTATAAAAAATTGAAAGAATACGACAAAGCTGCCAAGCCGCCCACCAAAACTCACAGACCAGGCAAGGTGGGCATTAATCAGAGAGGCAAGAAAGAGGCCAAAGATAACCATGAAGGAGCTGCAAAGCTCCACAGCAGAGATTGGAAAATCTGTCCACAGGACCACGTTAAGCTGTACACTCCACAGAGCTGGGCTTTACAGAAGAGTGGAAGAAGAGTGGCCAGAAAAAAGCCATTGCTTAAAGAAAAAAATAAGCAAACACATTTGATGTTCACCAAATGCATGTGGTAGACTCCCCCAACATATGGAAGAAGGTACTCTGGTCAGATAAGACTCAAATTGAGCTTTTTGGCCATCAAGGAAAACACTATGTCTGGTGCAAACCCAACACCTTTCATCACCCCAAGAATACCATCCCCACAGTGAACCACGGTGGTGGCAGCATCATACTGTGGGGATGTTTTTCATTGGCAGAGACTGGGAAACTGTTCAGAATTGAAGGAATGATGGCACTAAATACAGGGAAATCCCTGAGTGAAACCTGTTTCAGTCTTCCAGAGACTTGAGACTGGGACGGAGGTCCACCTTCCAGCAGGACAATGACCCCAAGCATACTGCTACATTTAACCTCTCTGCGCACCGGGATTAATTTCGACAACATACAGTGATCGCTACATAAATAGTAATATTAAACATTCATGAAAATACAAGTGTCTCACATGTTTCAAAAGCCTAGAATCTTGCTAACCCAACTGCGTTGTCAGATTTAAAAAAGGATTTACTGCGAAAGAATACGATGCGATTATCTGAGGACAGAGCCCCATAAAAAGAAACTATTTCAACCAGCACAGGTGTAACAAAATGACAAATTGCAACAAAATAAATCGTTTACCTTTGACGATCTTCCTCTGTTTGCAATCCCAATGCTCATGGTTACACAATGAATGGTCATTTGTTTGATAAAATCCATTTTTATAGCCTAACACGAAGCATTTTGTGAACCGCTTTGTGTCATGAATTCCGTCTCATTCAATTTTCGACGACACATTCGATGTAAATACACACACTAAACGTGACTTTTCCAGTCATGTTTGGTTTCACTGCAATCAACTAGTTTGTTTGTAACACAACCAAACTTGATGGGTCATTTCGCGGGACTGAAAGAAACCGATTTGAAGACAACAAGTAATGACATCATTGTGCACCAATGATATGACCTCTGTCTCGTTGATTGACTGTATTTTAAATGTCTTGGAATATCCTAGTCAAAGCCCAGACCTCAATCCAATTGAGAATCTGTGGTATGACCCATCCAATTTGAAGGACCTGGATCAGTTTTGCCTTGAAGAATGATAAAAAATCCCAGTGTCTAGATGTGTCAAGTTTTTGAGACATACCCCAAGAGACTGATTGATTTTGATTTGGGGGGGGGGGGGGTGAATAGGCGTATTTTTTGGTCTTATTTCTTGTTTGTTTGAAAATATTTTGCATCTTCAAAGTGGTAAGCATGTTGTGTAAATCAAATGACACAAACCCCCCCAAAATCTGTTTTAATTTTAGGTTGTAAGACAACAAAATAGGAAAAATGCCAAGGGGGTGAATAGTTTCACAAGCCGCTTTATTTAACAGTTTAAGCTACAGACGCTAGACCAAAATATCTTGAAATTACACAGCCTAATTAGTTAATTAATTATTTAAATGTGATTTCATTTGCATAAAATAAATACACTTACCACAGTCAATGTAAGTAAGAATGTGCTACAACTGACTCCCCTTATGAAATAGATACAGTAAATGAACACTATACCATTTATAATGACAATTTAAGCCTATGAGACTTTTAACAAGTCAATAAAAGAAGCTCCTGGAAAATAGGGAATCGGGGAAAATGAAAGCATTACTATTTCTATAAAAATTCAACTCAAAGTTCATCAAGGACCAGCCTATTAGTAAAGTTACTTGGAAAAACAACATTTATCTAAACTTAGTTTCAAAAGAATGTAGGAGACATTCATTACAGAAACATAATATACACACCACAAATGTAACAGTAGTACCCTGAAGGGATACTTTGGGATTTTGGCAATGAGGCCCTTTATCTACTTCCCCAGTCAGATGAACTTGTGGGTACCATTTTTATGTCTCTGTGTGCGATTGCTAACTAGCATTAACGCAATGACTGGAAGTCTATGGGTATCTGCTAGCAGATACCCATAGACTTCTAGTCATTGTGCTAAGGCTAGTTAGCATTGACTTGCAAAACTACCTATAACTTCCTTCTTATTGGAAACAAAGATTGCCAAAATCCTGAATCCCTTTAAAATCATTAAATACAAACTTGTTTGAATTAGTGCAAACTTCTAGAATAGTAAAAACAAACCATACTCAATAACACTGCTGTGAACTGTGCTCACCTGAAAAATAGAAAGCAATCATTGAAGGAGTAGTTCACTATTTTACAACATCATGTTAGATGGTTCCTCACCCTGAAAGTCATCTGTGGGCCAGGAGAAAGTGAAATCCATGGTTCAGTCCTTTAAACAGCCAATAGAAACTTTCGCTAACGTTAGCCACCACAACCTGACAATCAATGGGGATGGGCATGTATTTACTTCATTTTATTGTCAAATACCTTTTGAGAAACATCAAATACAATATTGAGTTGATTTGAATTGATTTCAGGTGACTTGGACATTGTTTTATAAAAACATGCTCACATCCCACATCACTTTGATTGATTTTTAGCTTGTGGTGACTAAGGTTAGCTGTGGTTTGTAGTGGCTGTGTAAAGAACTGAACCATGGATTCCAGTCTATAGACTACTTTCAGGGTTTGCAAACATCTGACATGAAGTTATGCTGCTATGAGGGGGACGGGGGGGGGACGGGGGGGGTCATTCCCTGCGCCACCTGTAGCCGCAGAAGGCACACTGCTGGTCGGTGCTGGGGAGGTTCTTCAGGGAGTCGAGGTAGCAGGCAGGCACTGGTGGCCCTGGTGGATCATTCCAGGTGAGTAGGCACCCGACTCACCCAGAGGTTCCTGTTTCTTACACGTGTGTATGTATAGAATTTCCTGAGTTTTCCCCTTCATTCCCAGCATAAGGCGCTAGTAGATTCAGGTTCAGCTGGCAACTCTATTGATTGTCCATTTGCAATTAGATTAGGGATCCCTATTTTTCCTGTTGATGTGCCCTTCCCTGTACATGCCTTAGATAGTCCTCCTTTAGGGTCAGGACTGATCAGGGAGGTCACAGCTCCACTATGTATGATAACGTAGGGGGGAGAATTAGTCTCTTTCTGATCGATTCACCTGCGTATCCTGTGGTGTTGGGGCGTCCCTGGACGGCCCATGACCCCACTATTTTGTGGAAACAGGGGGCTCTCAAGGGGTGGTCACGTCAGTGCTCAGGGAGGTGTGTAGGTGTTTCCATAGTCCAAACCAGGTCTCCACCATGCACATCGCACCTGAATATGCCGATTTGTAAAAAGAAGGCGACTGAATTACCACCCCATCGACAGGGGGGATTGTGCGATAAATCTCATGGTAGATGCAGCACTTCCCAGGGGTCACATGTATCCTTTGTCACAGGAGTAGACGGTGGCTATGGAAACATATGTCTGCGAATCTCTGGGACAGGGATACATTCTGCCTTCCACTTCACCTGCCTTCTCAAGTTTCCTTTTTGTGAAGAAGCGCCTGAACCCCCTGAAGAAGGATGGTGGTTTACGCTCGTGTATTGACAATCAAGGTATAAATCAGATCACAGTGAAGAACAGTTACCTGCTGCCTCTCATAGCCAGTGTGACAGAGTGATTGCACGGGGTGCGCTTCTTCACAAAATAGAATCTTAGGAGCGCTTACAACCTGGTGCGTATCCGGGAAGGGGAAGAGTGGAAGACGGCATTTAGTACCACCTCTGGGCACTATGAGTACCTTGTCATGCCGTACAGGTTGATGAATGCTCCATCAGTCTTAGTTGACATGAGTTGACATTCTAATATACTCCGCTACACGCTTCGAGCATGTGTCCCTTGTGCGCAAGGTGCTTGGTCGACTGTTGGAGCATGGCCTGTATGTCAAGGCTGAGAAATGTCTGTACCGCCTGTCCGTGACAGGGGTGGAGATGGAAAAGGACTGCATTTCAGCTGTGCATAATTGGCCGACTCCAACCACAGTAAAGGAGGTGCAGCGGTTTTTAGGGTTTGCCAAATACTACCGGAGGTTTATCTGGGGGCTATGGTCAGGTAGCACCTCCCATTACCTCTTTGCTAAAGGGGGGACCGGTGCGACTGCAGTGGTCAGCTGGGGCGGACAGGGCTTTTGGTCACCTGAAGGCTCCATTTACCTCGGCTCCCGTCTTGGCTCATCCTGATCCCACTTTGATATTTATAGCCGAGGTGGACGCGTCCGAGGCTGGGACAGGAGCTGTGCTGTCTCAGCGCTTGGGTACGCCACCAAAGCTTCGCTCCTGTGATTTTTTTTCGAAGAAGCTCAGCACGGCGGAGCGAAACTATGATGTGGGTGATCGGGAGCTGTTGGCTGTTTTCAAGGTAAAGGAAGGAGACGGCAGGACTTAGAAAACCGATCCACAACAACCAGGATTGTGGTGTTTCCCTGTGACGGAGGAAGATTGTCACGATATCCACCGATAGGCATGACCACGGTCGTTGTGGAACGGTTTAGGTGCTGGGTGCACGGCTAGCAGGACGAAACATAAACCCTCACGTCCTTAGCTAAAGTGGGCCACCAGTACTTCCCACTAAGACAACGCACTCTCCGACCGATGCCAGGATGACCAGAGGAGGGTGCCGTGTGAGGCTCTGAAAGGCGTGGAGGCATTGGCTTGAGGGGGCTAAACACCCTTTCCTCATTTGGACTGACCACCGCAATATGGAGTACATCCAGGCCGTGAAGAGACTGAACCATTGTCAGGCAAGGTGGGCCATGTTTTTTCACCCGTTTTGTTGTCACCCTTTCCAACAAGAACAGGGGCGGAGCTTTGGTGGCGTCCCAGAGCGCTGAGACAGCACAGCTCCTATCCCAGCCTCACAGGGAAACACCACGATCCTGGTTGTTGTGGATCGGTTTTCTGCCATGTCCTTCCTTTGCCCGGTCTCCCTACGGTTCTACAGACTGCGGAGGCCCTTTCACCCACGTCTTCCGGCACTATGGGTTGCCTAAGGATATAGTTTCTGATCGGGGTCCCCAGTTCACGTCTAGGGTCTGGAGGGTGTTTATGGAGAGCCTGGGGGTCTCGGTCAGCCTCAACTCAGGTTTTCACCCCAATAGTAACGAGCAGGTGGAGAGAGTTAACCAGGATGTGGGAAGGTTTCTGCGGTCCTATTGCCAGGACTGGCCTGGGGGAGTGGGCGGATTTCAACCCCTGGGCAGTGATGGCCCAAAACTCCCCATGCCACTCTTCCAATAACATACCTCCTTTTCAATGTGTACTAGGTTATTAGCTGGTCCTGGCACCGTTCCATCAGAGCCAGATTGAAGCACCTGCAGTGGACGAATGGTTTCGGTGCTCGGAAGAAATATGGGACGCTGCCCTGCAACGGGCCATCAGGCGGCAGAAGGCACAGGGAATAACCCCCCCCCCCCCCCCCCCCCCCCCGGTCCCCCTCATAGCAGCATAACTTCATGTTAGATGTTAGCAAACCCTGGTTGCTGACTTTTTGTGACTTAACCAACTAGGCTCATAATTTAACCATTTTCTTAGTATTTAAAGAGAGCATAGAAGTTTGTTGTTAAGGCACATGAAAGTTCACAGGTTGGAGAAGGCATTTCTGCCCCAAAAAACGCATTTTGATCTAAAAAAAGTTGATGTTCTAACGGCTCTCCTGTGAAGGAGTGACCCCTGACATACGCCTAGTTTCCTGAAACGTGTCACAAATGTGGTGAGTAGTTGACTCAGAGAGAGAGAGTAGTTGAACAGTTAACAAGAATTAAGGAGAACGAGAGATAGAGATAAAGAGAAAGCCAGCTATATTTTGTATTTTCACTTTCACTTAACTAGTAAATGCAGCTGGCTATGGCTATCCAACTCCGTGCGGTGACGTCGATAGACCAGTCGTGGAATTAGTAGGGTTCCAAGTAGCTCTAGGTAGCTAGCAGGCCGATATTGTAGCCCAGGTGTATGCTTCGGTGTTAGCACAGGAGCCCTGGCCAGGCTAGCTTCAAGCTAATTGGTGCTTGCCAGGAGTAGTCATCCGGGATTACGGTTAGCTAGTTGTGAAGATCCAGATGAAACGTTCAGTTTGCGGTAGGAATCCGGGGATAAAAATAACAGGTCCGTTATGCTCATGTTAGAGTCACGTTGTTTGAACTGGTGAGAGCTTTCCGAGCTGAAGGTTAGCTGATGACCACTGGCAATGGTTTGCTGACTGATAGCTGGTAGTTAGCTGGCTAGCTTCAGTTGAGGGATTCCAGATCCGAAGTAACTATAAATACTTTAGGAAAAAAAAGCAGATCCACGCCACATTGGGTGAGGCGGGTTGCAGGAGAGTATTTAGATGATGAGGTTTAGCTAAATATTTTAAAGGATATGTGTCGAAAAAAGATGTAAAACGATATATACAAGGGACACAACAGGACAAAGACGTCTGACTGCTACGCCATCTTGAATGACATGTATGAGTACATTTATTTTGCAACGCTCGCGCATGCGACGTGCGCGGTGTGGTCAGCATGTAAAGGTGGCGGAATTATGAGGGAATTAAGTCAAGGACAGAAGACGACGTATCTGTAGACACACCTCTGCCACACCTCCATTTCTGTGATCTCCACCCCAAAGGAGTAGCTGGTGAAAAGCATGCTATTCTCATGCTTAAGTTCATTGTCAGAATATACATAGAGGGAAAAGTGCATAAAAAGGTAATTATGATCCATTTACTCACACTTAACTCGGGTCAGAATTCCCCCCATAGTGAATATGAAATTTCACTTCACAGCATGCCAACTGATTTTTTTAATAACACCTGCACTTTATGCCTTAACAAACACTTCTATCTAAACTGACAGTGACTACAGTGCAAAACAGATCAACACGACATGGCGAGACTCTCAACCATAAAGGTTTTGAGACTTGCTGGCTGTCTGATCTGTCCCTTACATTAATTAAGTTGTTAGGAAACCACTTCCACTTATCAGTTGAATTCATACAGCATTCTCACTTAAGTGCAACAAATATAGCCTCTTTCCACAAAATAAGGTAATGAATCATAAACAACAATTCCAAGCACCCACTAGTATTCAAAAGGTTTTTGGCATGCCAAAAATGCAGTGTGATACTGTATTATGAATGACAATAAATTACTTGCAGCAATTGGCCAGTGAGTTAATATGGATCTTCTGAACATGATTATTATAAATACTTACATCACAGTACATTACCATATTATGTGCATGTACAGCATTCTCATTCGCGGTTAGCTGCATTTAACATGTTACATGTTCTAAGTTATAAGGTCTCCATTACATCACTAACAATTTTGTAGATAATTATGTTCTACATTTTCCCTAACAAAAGTCAATTATTTTTCAGACGGGAGTGTGTTAATTCTGAACCCAACAGGATTATGGGTAGACAAGGGTCATCTGAAAGGGAAAGGAAACGGGGATAGCTAGTCAGTTGTACAACTGAATGATTTCAACTGAAATGTGTCTTCCGCATTTAACCCAACCCCTCTAAATCAGAGACCCTTCAGGAGGTTGGTAGTTCCCATAGCGACGGATTAAGGAAATACTGATTTCTAAGACAGTGGGAGGTTCCCTAGGGAGTTCTATGTTTGCTTCCCAAATGGCATCACATTCCTTCCATATCACCAGAACCCTTGACCAGAACCCTAACCTCCATGGTCAAAAGTAGTGCATGCACTAAATAGGGTGCAATTTGGTACGCTACCCTGTTTTTTCACTGACTACACAAGCCATGTGACAACCTTTTTCAAGGGGTGACAAAGTCCATTTTTGAGGCAAGCAGTTTGAAAATATTATGGGCATGTGTCAGCAATATGCAGAGAGATGTACATGCCTTAGATAGTCCTCCTTTAGGGTCAGGACTGATCAGGGAGGTCACAGCTCCACTATGTATGATAACGTAGGGGGGAGAATTAGTCTCTTTCTGATCGATTCACCTGCGTATCCTGTGGTGTTGGGGCGTCCCTGGACGGCCCATGACCCCACTATTTTGTGGAAACAGGGGGCTCTCAAGGGGTGGTCACGTCAGTGCTCAGGGAGGTGTGTAGGTGTTTCCATAGTCCAAACCAGGTCTCCACCATGCACATCGCACCTGAATATGCCGATTTGTAAAAAGAAGGCGACTGAATTACCACCCCATCGACAGGGGGGATTGTGCGATAAATCTCATGGTAGATGCAGCACTTCCCAGGGGTCACATGTATCCTTTGTCACAGGAGTAGACGGTGGCTATGGAAACATATGTCTGCGAATCTCTGGGACAGGGATACATTCTGCCTTCCACTTCACCTGCCTTCTCAAGTTTCCTTTTTGTGAAGAAGCGCCTGAACCCCCTGAAGAAGGATGGTGGTTTACGCTCGTGTATTGACAATCAAGGTATAAATCAGATCACAGTGAAGAACAGTTACCTGCTGCCTCTCATAGCCAGTGTGACAGAGTGATTGCACGGGGTGCGCTTCTTCACAAAATAGAATCTTAGGAGCGCTTACAACCTGGTGCGTATCCGGGAAGGGGAAGAGTGGAAGACGGCATTTAGTACCACCTCTGGGCACTATGAGTACCTTGTCATGCCGTACAGGTTGATGAATGCTCCATCAGTCTTAGTTGACATGAGTTGACATTCTAATATACTCCGCTACACGCTTCGAGCATGTGTCCCTTGTGCGCAAGGTGCTTGGTCGACTGTTGGAGCATGGCCTGTATGTCAAGGCTGAGAAATGTCTGTACCGCCTGTCCGTGACAGGGGTGGAGATGGAAAAGGACTGCATTTCAGCTGTGCATAATTGGCCGACTCCAACCACAGTAAAGGAGGTGCAGCGGTTTTTAGGGTTTGCCAAATACTACCGGAGGTTTATCTGGGGGCTATGGTCAGGTAGCACCTCCCATTACCTCTTTGCTAAAGGGGGGACCGGTGCGACTGCAGTGGTCAGCTGGGGCGGACAGGGCTTTTGGTCACCTGAAGGCTCCATTTACCTCGGCTCCCGTCTTGGCTCATCCTGATCCCACTTTGATATTTATAGCCGAGGTGGACGCGTCCGAGGCTGGGACAGGAGCTGTGCTGTCTCAGCGCTTGGGTACGCCACCAAAGCTTCGCTCCTGTGATTTTTTTTCGAAGAAGCTCAGCACGGCGGAGCGAAACTATGATGTGGGTGATCGGGAGCTGTTGGCTGTTTTCAAGGTAAAGGAAGGAGACGGCAGGACTTAGAAAACCGATCCACAACAACCAGGATTGTGGTGTTTCCCTGTGACGGAGGAAGATTGTCACGATATCCACCGATAGGCATGACCACGGTCGTTGTGGAACGGTTTAGGTGCTGGGTGCACGGCTAGCAGGACGAAACATAAACCCTCACGTCCTTAGCTAAAGTGGGCCACCAGTACTTCCCACTAAGACAACGCACTCTCCGACCGATGCCAGGATGACCAGAGGAGGGTGCCGTGTGAGGCTCTGAAAGGCGTGGAGGCATTGGCTTGAGGGGGCTAAACACCCTTTCCTCATTTGGACTGACCACCGCAATATGGAGTACATCCAGGCCGTGAAGAGACTGAACCATTGTCAGGCAAGGTGGGCCATGTTTTTTCACCCGTTTTGTTGTCACCCTTTCCAACAAGAACAGGGGCGGAGCTTTGGTGGCGTCCCAGAGCGCTGAGACAGCACAGCTCCTATCCCAGCCTCACAGGGAAACACCACGATCCTGGTTGTTGTGGATCGGTTTTCTGCCATGTCCTTCCTTTGCCCGGTCTCCCTACGGTTCTACAGACTGCGGAGGCCCTTTCACCCACGTCTTCCGGCACTATGGGTTGCCTAAGGATATAGTTTCTGATCGGGGTCCCCAGTTCACGTCTAGGGTCTGGAGGGTGTTTATGGAGAGCCTGGGGGTCTCGGTCAGCCTCAACTCAGGTTTTCACCCCAATAGTAACGAGCAGGTGGAGAGAGTTAACCAGGATGTGGGAAGGTTTCTGCGGTCCTATTGCCAGGACTGGCCTGGGGGAGTGGGCGGATTTCAACCCCTGGGCAGTGATGGCCCAAAACTCCCCATGCCACTCTTCCAATAACATACCTCCTTTTCAATGTGTACTAGGTTATTAGCTGGTCCTGGCACCGTTCCATCAGAGCCAGATTGAAGCACCTGCAGTGGACGAATGGTTTCGGTGCTCGGAAGAAATATGGGACGCTGCCCTGCAACGGGCCATCAGGCGGCAGAAGGCACAGGGAATAACCCCCCCCCCCCCGGTCCCCCTCATAGCAGCATAACTTCATGTTAGATGTTAGCAAACCCTGGTTGCTGACTTTTTGTGACTTAACCAACTAGGCTCATAATTTAACCATTTTCTTAGTATTTAAAGAGAGCATAGAAGTTTGTTGTTAAGGCACATGAAAGTTCACAGGTTGGAGAAGGCATTTCTGCCCCAAAAAACGCATTTTGATCTAAAAAAAGTTGATGTTCTAACGGCTCTCCTGTGAAGGAGTGACCCCTGACATACGCCTAGTTTCCTGAAACGTGTCACAAATGTGGTGAGTAGTTGACTCAGAGAGAGAGAGTAGTTGAACAGTTAACAAGAATTAAGGAGAACGAGAGATAGAGATAAAGAGAAAGCCAGCTATATTTTGTATTTTCACTTTCACTTAACTAGTAAATGCAGCTGGCTATGGCTATCCAACTCCGTGCGGTGACGTCGATAGACCAGTCGTGGAATTAGTAGGGTTCCAAGTAGCTCTAGGTAGCTAGCAGGCCGATATTGTAGCCCAGGTGTATGCTTCGGTGTTAGCACAGGAGCCCTGGCCAGGCTAGCTTCAAGCTAATTGGTGCTTGCCAGGAGTAGTCATCCGGGATTACGGTTAGCTAGTTGTGAAGATCCAGATGAAACGTTCAGTTTGCGGTAGGAATCCGGGGATAAAAATAACAGGTCCGTTATGCTCATGTTAGAGTCACGTTGTTTGAACTGGTGAGAGCTTTCCGAGCTGAAGGTTAGCTGATGACCACTGGCAATGGTTTGCTGACTGATAGCTGGTAGTTAGCTGGCTAGCTTCAGTTGAGGGATTCCAGATCCGAAGTAACTATAAATACTTTAGGAAAAAAAAGCAGATCCACGCCACATTGGGTGAGGCGGGTTGCAGGAGAGTATTTAGATGATGAGGTTTAGCTAAATATTTTAAAGGATATGTGTCGAAAAAAGATGTAAAACGATATATACAAGGGACACAACAGGACAAAGACGTCTGACTGCTACGCCATCTTGAATGACATGTATGAGTACATTTATTTTGCAACGCTCGCGCATGCGACGTGCGCGGTGTGGTCAGCATGTAAAGGTGGCGGAATTATGAGGGAATTAAGTCAAGGACAGAAGACGACGTATCTGTAGACACACCTCTGCCACACCTCCATTTCTGTGATCTCCACCCCAAAGGAGTAGCTGGTGAAAAGCATGCTATTCTCATGCTTAAGTTCATTGTCAGAATATACATAGAGGGAAAAGTGCATAAAAAGGTAATTATGATCCATTTACTCACACTTAACTCGGGTCAGAATTCCCCCCATAGTGAATATGAAATTTCACTTCACAGCATGCCAACTGATTTTTTTAATAACACCTGCACTTTATGCCTTAACAAACACTTCTATCTAAACTGACAGTGACTACAGTGCAAAACAGATCAACACGACATGGCGAGACTCTCAACCATAAAGGTTTTGAGACTTGCTGGCTGTCTGATCTGTCCCTTACATTAATTAAGTTGTTAGGAAACCACTTCCACTTATCAGTTGAATTCATACAGCATTCTCACTTAAGTGCAACAAATATAGCCTCTTTCCACAAAATAAGGTAATGAATCATAAACAACAATTCCAAGCACCCACTAGTATTCAAAAGGTTTTTGGCATGCCAAAAATGCAGTGTGATACTGTATTATGAATGACAATAAATTACTTGCAGCAATTGGCCGGTGAGTTAATATGGATCTTCTGAACATGATTATTATAAATACTTACATCACAGTACATTACCATATTATGTGCATGTACAGCATTCTCATTCGCGGTTAGCTGCATTTAACATGTTACATGTTCTAAGTTATAAGGTCTCCATTACATCACTAACAATTTTGTAGATAATTATGTTCTACATTTTCCCTAACAAAAGTCAATTATTTTTCAGACGGGAGTGTGTTAATTCTGAACCCAACAGGATTATGGGTAGACAAGGGTCATCTGAAAGGGAAAGGAAACGGGGATAGCTAGTCAGTTGTACAACTGAATGATTTCAACTGAAATGTGTCTTCCGCATTTAACCCAACCCCTCTAAATCAGAGACCCTTCAGGAGGTTGGTAGTTCCCATAGCGACGGATTAAGGAAATACTGATTTCTAAGACAGTGGGAGGTTCCCTAGGGAGTTCTATGTTTGCTTCCCAAATGGCATCACATTCCTTCCATATCACCAGAACCCTTGACCAGAACCCTAACCTCCATGGTCAAAAGTAGTGCATGCACTAAATAGGGTGCAATTTGGTACGCTACCCTGTTTTTTCACTGACTACACAAGCCATGTGACAACCTTTTTCAAGGGGTGACAAAGTCCATTTTTGAGGCAAGCAGTTTGAAAATATTATGGGCATGTGTCAGCAATATGCAGAGAGATGTACAGTATACTGGATAACACAATAGAATGCTGTGATTTAACTCCATCTTTACTTCCACAAGATGGTGCTCATACACTTTGAATTTGCTTCCTCTCTCTACCCATTATTTTTCTCTTTTGCTCCGCAAGAACTATACCTTCAAAGAAACATTACAAAAAAAAGGTACACTCAATGGCCTTGTATATTATCTTCAGTCCTACATTCACTCTACCCCCAACCACCCCAATCAAACAACTTATTTCACAATTATATTCAACAGGTGCCAAGCTCTAGTTATACATTTTTCCCATAACAGGAAGCCATATCAGAAGTGTAACTGTTGATTCAATTAGTTGTTGCTACCACTAGTCCAGTGTTATTGGTTTTAGAGAGACAACTTTATGTAGGATTTATGTTCATTCTAGACATGGAAAATGAATCACTCGAATTTTGTTTCTTCTTCATCAACTCTGGGTGGGGCATGAATGCTTAATGTGACAATCGCAGATTCGCAGACAATCACGAAGTACAGGAATCACAAGCATGTTCAAAAAACAATCAGGCAGATGACAGGTCAGTGAACTTTACATATTTTAATCCAATTTTCTATTGGATAAAAGACGAACAGGGAGGGAAACAGAGTGATATATCAAAGATCCAACAGTAGATGGCAATAGTAACTTTAGAGCAGCAATGAACAGTTCCATTCAATTTAAATAACTTTCTTTGAACTCTAATGATAAACAGAGTTATCTTTCTCTGATGTTATTCAGGCTCTTACTGGTTCGTCAACACCACTGGGCAAGAAGGAAGGAAGGGCATGTCTTGCTTTCTAAACAGAGCTGTGGGTTTCATATTTGTCTGTTGGCTTTGACCCAGTCTCCTGATGACCCTTTCTCCTTCCTGCCCGCATGCGTGGGTATCAAAGCGTCAAACCAAATGGAACCCTATTTTAGGGTGCCATTTTGGATTCGCCCACTGAAATACAGTATGACCTAAGTACCTAACCACTCTTCCATGTCCCAGCCTCACAGAGCTGCCTGACTGCACACCCTGGAGCTTTACTCATCATACATTGAAGCCACCGCTTGTGAAGAGACAAGTCACACAAAAAATACATACTGTATCTTAATTTGAAATTGTAAAGACAGAAACAACTCCTCTCGCTTAAAAAAATGCTTTTGCCTACTTTTGCAAATACTTTCACTCCCCAACTCATTGGGGAGTGAATTAACTCTCGAAAAGTGGAATTAACACTCCGTGGTGTAAAAGAACCCCAGTGTTGGTATTACATTTTTTTCTGAATGCTTAAACACTAACAGTGATTCTTGAAGCACTATCTCTGAAACCATTATCACTTGTAGCCAATGCATTTACCAAGTGTGCCAAACTGAATGCATGTTCTCTGCTTTACACTCAGTTTGTAATTTTATATCACACTTTTTGCAAAACTGTAAACCCAACTCATTGCTTTACATTCAGTGTGCAATGTAATAAAACACTTCAAGCAAAACTGCCAATATGTGGTCTTGCAGTTCTCTACATTGATACACTATTTCGCCAATTCCCTTTCCACATTGACACATGTGAAAACACCTTTAGATAATGAGTTCACTTACAAATCAGAGCTTGAGCACTATAAATAGGCCATAGGTAAACATTTTGTTTGGACAACAATGGAGGCCAATATTGGACAGAGAGTAAGAGGGGTGAGAACTCGAGGAGGACAAGGAGAAGGAAGAGGAGGTGAAGAAGTAAGAGGAAGAGGAGGAAGAGGAGGACGGGGTGAAAAAGTAAGAGGAGAAGGAAGAGGTGAAGTAGGACAGGGAGAAGGAGAGGATGGGGAAGAGGAAGGGGGGTCGAACACAATAACTGATGAAATCCGAGCGACTGTGTTTGGCCATGTTATCAACCCTGGGATGAGCATGAGGGAGACTGGGCAACGAGTTCAACCAAATATGAGCCGCTATACTGTTGCAGGTATCATCTGGATATTTCAAATGAGAACCGGTAAGTAACTGTAAGTGCTGTAGTCTTACTGGTACAGTAATATGTAATGTACTTTCATAATGAGAAGGATCTATCACTAAAACCATTCAAATGGTTTTACAGAACTGCAAGAAAACCAGTATCTGGTGTGACTGTTCACCCCAGAGCAGGAGGCCCACATTGTAAATATGGTCATTGCAAATAACTGCATCGGACTCAGAGAACTGCAAGACCACATATTGGCAGATAACACTATATTACAAAATGTCAACAGAGTGAGTCACTCTGCACTGTGTCGTCTACTGAAACGCAATAGAATTAGGATGAAGCAGCTGTACAGTCCCTTTCAAAAGAAACTCAGACCGTGTAAAAGAACTGAGATATAAATATGTGCATGTAAGCTATACTATCCTATCATTGGTTCTGGATCTGGAAGTGTATGGTGCATATTGACTGATCCCAGTCTTTTCGTACTGTGCTACATTGTTTTGTCTTGTCTCTTTCAGAGAGTCATGGAGCTAGAAGCAGATGCAGTGCATCATGAGCTAATATATGTGGACGAGGCAGGTTTCAACCTTGCAAAAACATGGGGCTGAGGCAGAAATATCATCGGACACCGTGCCATCATCAACGTCCCGGGACAACG
This sequence comes from Oncorhynchus kisutch, assembly GCF_002021735.2. Taxonomy (NCBI): domain Eukaryota; kingdom Metazoa; phylum Chordata; class Actinopteri; order Salmoniformes; family Salmonidae; genus Oncorhynchus; species Oncorhynchus kisutch. Next base: position 53,542,697 of record NC_034191.2, on the reverse strand, counting down.
TGGTGGCAACATAACAATGTGTACAGCTATTAGTCAAAACGGCATCCTTCACCATCATGCAATCCTAGGCCCATACAACACGGCACACATTATCACATTTCTGGACAACCTCAACAACAGACTAATCCCTAATGACCAGGGGCCAGAGCAGCCCAGGTATGTTATCATTTGGGACAATATCAGTTTCCACTGGGTTGCTGTGGTCCACAACTGGTTCACAGGTCACCCACTTTTCATCGCACTCAATCTCCCCCATACTCTCCGTTCTTGAATCGTATTGAAGAATTCTTCTCTGCATGGCTTTGGAAGGTGTATGATCGCCATCCCCACCAATGCATACCCATTCTACAGGCTTGTGGAGACATCGATCAGGGGTCATGCCAGGCATGGATACGGCACTCCAGGCAATACTTTCCACACTGCCTCGCTCAAGACAACATCACATGTGCTGTGGATGAAGTCTTATGGCCAGACCCACAAAGAAGGTGAGATGTAGCACAAATGTTTTTATTTTCTTCTATTGCACTTTTGTTGTTTGAGGAGCATTAGAACATTGAGAAAAAAACTACAACTTTTCCTTTATTTGTATTGATATTGTGTTAGATTCAGAATACACCTCCATACTTTACACATTTGGATACCTGTGTATATGTGTGTTTACTACATGTATGATAAAACTTTGCAAACTGCTATGCCCTGCTCACAGAAAAAGCAAAAACCACAAGTGTTTTTCATTTATACTATTAGTGCGTAGTTGATTATTCAAATGATGGTTTGTGTGTACAGTATTGACATAAAAACACAATTTTGTTTGAAGAGTTTTGCAAGAATTGTTTGCTTTTGCAAGAGATGTATAATGTTTTGCTGGTTTGGTATAAGGTTTTTTGGTTAGTGTGTAGCAAAAATAGCCTATTGTTTCAAAGATAATGCCTAAGCAATCAGAAAAAACTGTAATAACCAGTGTTGAGTGGGAGAGTTTGATTGTGTCAGTTTTACTCTGTGGAGAGTAAAACATTCCCATCAAAACCACACCCGTCATTATCATATTTAGCAGCATGCTCTACCGCAGCTAGACTGTTTGGGGGGGAATGTTTTGAATATCTGTGTTTTGCATGTACATTGATTGATTGATTGATTGATTTATTAATCTTATTCTCCAGAAGGAAGAATAACATAATTTTGTTTGATTTATTGTACCCATTTCTGAAATGGTTGTTCCACTTTAAATGGTTTAGGTCAGGGGAGGTTGAACTCATACCCTATGTCAGTGGTTCTTAACCTTGTTGGAGGTACTGAACCCCACCAGTTTCATATGCGCATTCACCGAACCCTTCTTAATTGGAAAAATACAATTATTCTTTCAAATTCAAAACATAGGTATATATTTGACTGGTGCACAAAATGAACCGTGCATCAACATCACTGTGTTCAAAGAACAAAATCATCAAAACATGATTTTCACACAAAAACAAAAACATAATAAATAATATTTACTGCAAATCAGTGTGACTTCTGCTGTTGCCTTTCAGAGACCAGTTCAGAAATGCGCGGCTTCACCTTGACAAGTGCCACTCTCATGTCATTTTCGCAACAAAGTCTGTTCCTTTTCTTCGTTTTTATGTCCAGCATCTGCGAAAAGGATTGCTCGCAAAGATATGTGGTAACAAACGGTATGAAAATCTCCAGAGCTTTCTTAGCAATAACAGGGTACGTTACCATTTGTTGACACCAAAACGTTGAAAGCGTTGTTGTTCTGAAGAGTTGCTGTTGAACCTGGCTCTGCTGAATTTCAATGATTTCATCGAGGTATTCATCATTGACATCGGTTGTCTCAACACTAAACGTGAACGGCTGTCTCACCCATGCTGGATATGACTCTCTTGTAGGGAAGTATCCATCGAGAGACTTTGCAAGCTCATCTAAGTGCGTGGCAATTGCTTGCTTCAGTTCCACGGCTACAGAAATGTCTCCAATTCCAGATACATCTTCGATCTTACTTACACAGTCGTCCAGCAGGGGAAAGTTTACAACGTTATTGTTCTCTGTTCGTCATTTCCATAACGGTAGCTTTTTTTGAAAAGCCTTCAGGTTTTCCTCCGCGTCGATGATGTTGACTCCACCGCCCTGCATCTTTTGATTGAGATGATTGAGAGCTGCGAAGATATCAGCCATATACGCTAAAATGAGAATGAACTCAGAATTTTTGAAGCAATCTGCATGACAATGTTGGTGCTCTTGCAAAAACAGGGCTAATTCCACACACACGGCAAAAACACGATTCAGCACCTGTCCCCGGGATAACCACCGAACGTTAGAATGGTACATAAGTACCTCCGAATTCAGAGCTCATTTCTTTACACAGCTCACTGAAGATGCAATGCCGCAGAGCACTAGTTCGCACATAGTTCACACATTCCACTACAATTTGTAATACTTCTGCCAGTTTTGGAGGCAAGGTTTTTGTTGCCAGCGCATGCCTGTGCAGAATACAATGCGTAACAATGATGTGTGGTGCATCGGCTTTCACTAGCGCACCAAAACCAGACTTTCTTCCCAGCATGACTGGAGTGCCGTCCGAACAAACTGCAGAAACCATATCCCACGAAAGATTGTTGTCTTTGAAGAAGTCATCCGCAAGTTTCTTCACATCGGCTGCCTTAGTTGTTGTTGTAAGAGGCTTACAAAATAAAAAATCTTCCTTTATCATGTCGTCTTTTACATAGTGCACGAATACAGCAAGCTGGCTTAGATTGGAAACGTCTGTGGTCTCGTCGAGTTGAAGGCTGAATTTTGCCGGGCTTGAAATCAGATCTGCAACTACTTGAGCCAAGATGTCTTTGCTCATGTCCTCTATTCTGTTGCTGATGGTGTCATTTGAAAGAGGAATTTGGGATAACTTCAGCCTCTTTTCCCAGCATGATATTCGCCATCTTCAACACAGCTGGTTTTATGAGTGTTTCACCAATGGTGTGTGGTTTGCCCTGCTTTGCGATCAGGTAAGCAACTTCGTACGATGCTGTGAGGATCGGTTTGTTGATGGGTACAAAGCCAAGAACAGGCAGAGTAGCCTTTTCATCGAATCTGTCTCTCTTCACCTTGAATTCAGTGAGCGTTGTGTTCTTGTATTTTCCATCTCCATGCAGCTTAAGGAAGTGTTCTCTTAGTTTTGCCGGTGCTAGACTAGAATTGCTCAACTTGGCATTGCAAATCATGCAGTTAGGACACTGACTCCCTTCACGTTCCGTTATACATGTGAATCCATATTGTACATATTCGTCCGACCACGTACTTTTTTTGCTCGACATAGTAAGTATGAAGGGATTAAAATATTAACAAAAGAAATCACAAGACATACCATCACGACAGTCACAAGTCGACTACTGAGCGCACCAAATTCCCTGCAGCACAGATAGGCCAAGCGATGTAGCGTGATCACCTGCAGCCAATGATGGCCAAGCGGGGCGTGTCATCACGAATCGGATGTGTGTCTTGACCTCCGCCGAACCCCTGAGACTGACTCACCGAACCCCTGGGGATCGATCGAACCCAGGTTAAGAACCACTGCCCTATGAGGTCTGGAGCCTGCTTGTTTTTTCTTCTACCTGATAATGAATTATATCCACCTGGTGTCCCATGTTTAAATCAGTGCCCGATTGGAGGGAAATAATGAATAGAATGCAGCGAAACTGTCTTTGAGGTCCAGAGTTGAGCTTGATGGTTTTTAGGTCCTTTATCAGTGCTCCTAACCCTGACAGTCACTCTGACTGCAGGTTGTGGGCGAATACAAACTTTTGGATGTCCTAACTCTGGCTGGATTCTAATAGGAATTACACATCACTTTGCAAGCCAGCATAATGTAACTTCCAGGCCTGATGTGACCTGTAAACTTGTTTGCGAAATGTCCATTCAAAAGATTCACAGGCCCTCGGTGCATAGACAGTGGAGAAGAATGTCCCTTTTCCTCTCAGGGCTAACCACATCTAATCCGATAGCTAGCATGTACCTCTCAAACGACAAATTCCATCTGTCCCATAACTTGTTCTCAGTTGAAGTTGACATTTAACTTAACGAGAATCATCTCAAAAATACAAAGGAAATAGAACCACCAAACCACCTAGTCATTTCCAATTTAAAAAAAATATACCAACAAAATAGACTGTACAATCAACGATACCAAATATTAATGCTATACTACACAATCAGTGATGACCACAACACAATAGATGTCTCTGTCACTAGCAAATACAGTGCCATGCAAAAGTTTTCACCCATTGGCATTTTTCCATTACAACCTGTAATTTAAATGTATTTTTATTTGGATTTCATGTAATGGACATAGACCAAATTGGTGATGTGAAATGAAAAAAATGTATTGTTTCAAAAAAATCTGAAAAATTAAATAACGGAAATATATGTATTCACCCCCTTTGCTACGAAGCCCCTAAATAAGATCTGTTGCAACCAATTACCTTCAGAAGTCACATAATTCGTTAAATAAAGTCCACCTATGTGTAATCTAAGTGTCATGTGATCTGTCACATGATCTCAGTACATATACACCTTTTCTGAAAGGCCCCAGAGTCTGCAACAACCCTAAGCGAGGGGCATCACTAAGCAAGTGGCACAATGGAGACCAAGGAGCTCTCCAAACAGGTCAGGGACAAAGTTGTGGAGAAGTACAGATCAGAGTTAGGTTATAAAAAAATATCAGAAACTTTGAACATCCCACGGAGCACCATTAAATCCATTATTAAGAATTTGAAAGAATATGGCACCACAACAAACCTGCCAAGCCCACCAAAACTCACAGACCAGGCAAGGAGGGCAAGAAGCAACAAAGAGACCTAAGCAACCCTGAAGGAGCTGCAAAGCCCCACAGCGGAGATGAGAGTATCTGTCCATATGACCACTTTAAGCCGTACACTCCACAGAGCTGGGCTTTACGGAAGAGTGGCCAGAAAAAAAGCCATTGCTTCAAGAAAAACACGGGAGACTCCCCAAACAAATGGAAGAAGGTACTCTGGTTAGAGCTACAATTTAGCTTTTTGGCCATCTAGGAAAACGCTATGTCTGGTACAAACCCAACACCTTTCATCACTCTGAGAACACCATCCCCACAGTGAAGAATTGTGTTGTGGGTATGTTTTTCATCAGCAGGGACTGGGAAACAGGTCAGAATTGAAGGAATGATGGATGCAGCTAAATACAGGGACATTCTTGAGGGCAACCTGTTTCAGTCTTCAAGAGATTTGAGACTGGGATGGAGGTTGACCTTCCAGCAGGACAATGACTCTAAGCATACTGATGAAGCAACACTCGGGTGGTTTAAGGGGAAACATTTAAATGTCTTGGAATGGCCTAGTCAAAGCCCAATTGAGAATATGTGGAATGACTTAAAGATTGCTGTACCCCAGCAGAACCCATCAAACTGGAAGTAGCTGGAGCAGTTTTGCTTTGAAGAATGGGCAAAAATCGCAGTGGCTAGATGTGCCAAGCTTATAGAGACATATCGCAAAAGACTTAAAACTATAATTGCTGCAAAAGGTGGCTCTACGAAGTGTTGACTTTGGGTGGGTGAATGGTTATTCACACTCAAGTTCTTTTTTTCCCTCATCTTTTTTCTTGTTTATTTCACAATTAAAAAATATTTTGCATCTTCAAAGTGGAAGGCATGTTGCGTAAATCAAATGATACAAACCCCCCAAAATCCATTTTTATCCCAGGTTACATGGCAACATAGTAGGAAAAATGCCAAGGTGGGTGAATACTTTCGCAAGCCACTGCACAGTCATGAGTAGCAACAAAGATTGTTTGTCAAGTGACCACTCTAACAATGGAAATACATGTCCTCAAAGATAAAAAGGTAGGTAGGCCGGAGGAGGCGAGATCAGGTGGGACCATTCTAGCCAATGAGAGGGCAGATACGTGTGTAAATAGTAGGTCTTAGAGCTAGATCGAGGACTTATCTTTGTATCTGTAACATTATAGCATCTGTGACAGCATGCTCACTGCATCCACGTTTCTTTTCAAAGAGAAAAATAAAATGTTGAAACATTTTGAGCATTTATATCCCCCCCAATTACATTATGGGTGATATTTTAGTCACTCAAAAGGCTATTTTACATGGGAATCAGAATGAATGTTCCGGACCTTTAAGTATTCATAACTTGCAAAAAGGTAAAGATCCTGAACAGTCATTCAGACAAATACTTTTTCTCTCACGGCTAACTACCAGGAAGTTTGATAAGATAGGCTGAGTGGGCAGGGTGCTTATATTCACGAGCTCGTCTTGACAGACAACTCATTGAAATTCCTATGTCAAACAATTTGAATGCAGTCTTGTAGTATAATCATCTCAAGCTAATTTGGTGATACACAAACAAAATTGAAATTGCATCATTGATATCAATTTTTCATACATCTCCCAATTAGCATATCTCTTGTGATGTGGTACAAAGCTGCACTGATGCACTTAACAACTGTGTCAGTTGTGAATCACCCTTCCCCCCCTTTTGTTCCATGCTGGCTGAAGACCAAGCTAGCCAGTAACTAGCTAACACCAGACACAGATGAATAGGGTAAACTTTGCTGACACCCTATAGTCACATTTTTTTTTGTACCAGTAGAGTGGCTATCTAGCTATACAAACCATGTCCCTCTGCAAACACACCTTCTACCAAGTCGGTTACAAGGCGGTACTTATTTAAATGAGGTAAGAAAACATCACATTGGATTTGTCCATTTCTTCCCCATCCGCTGATACCAACCATTAGTCTGTGTGGTTAACAGGTGCTGATGCTAGTTTGTGAGACAAGGGTGGATCCCAAAAATTGTTATTTTCATAAAAGCATGCGTAAAGTCTGAATGGTTTGAGCTACAAACTTGTCAATATGACCCATCTATGAAAAGCTTAGACTCTCACGAACACGCAATTGTTTTGCTCTATGAAGCTCACAAGCCACACAAGAGTCATTAGAAGATAAGGGTTTCTTCTTCATAGAATATTGTATTAAATCCCTGAACAGTGTTTATAATACTGTAATAAGCTCACATAGTTGTAGTCACAAACTCCACACTGTTGTCACTGAATAGCTGGATATTATAACTTCCCACTGAGCAAACCATTTCTGTACTTACAGCATTCTTATAAATGCAATTTTTATCAGGTTTTTGCTTGACGTACATGAATGCAACTGTTTATGACAATTTGCGTTGTTCTACTCATAGCCCAGGTTGTTCTGAAAATAAAATTGTAAAACACTTAAATGTGAGGCTAAATATGAGGGCAGAGTAAGCAGATGAATTAAAGTCATGAATTTCAGCTTTTTTACTGGGGGATTTCCTGGTTTCAAAGTTAGTATTGAGCAATGGTGAAGGAAATTGTATTGCTACGAATTGGATAGGTTGCAAAGAGGTGTAGGTTTAAATAAGATTAATTATCTTTCGGCCAGAGCTCTGTTAGGGCCCGATTGAGACTTGAGGTAAGTAGACTTAAGTCAACAAATTTGAGTTCAACTTGTGTTAAGTCAATGTATCTCAAGTCTGAATAGGGCCCTTAGTGCGGTGAAGTTGCCACTAAAGAGAATATATCAGGGCCATAGTGGTTTTCAATGTAGTAAAAAAAAAAGCTTATTCTCTGTGATCAGTGTGTCAGTCCCGTGAGTTGCAATCACTGGCTAAGTAAGTGGAGGGAGAAGGACAGGGGGAGAGCTGGAGAGCTCAACAGAAAGAGAAGGATGGAGTCAGAGAGAGAAGGGGGAGAGAAAGTAAGTTAAAGAGGCAGAGAGGTTGAGAGTGGAAGACAGAGAGAGAAACTGATAGAGAGAGAAAGAAAGACAGAAAGAAAGAAAGGGAGAGCATGGGATTTACATTTTATTTGTATGGGATGATGAGTGACGCGTGGAGGGAGTGATAGAGGGATGGTGGTGGCAGGGCTCCTGGGGCGCTCGTGGAGCTGTGCACAACACCACACACATATAAACACATCAATATTTCTGCCTCAATGCTATAATTGCTTTGCTTATGTACAGGCACACTGGTGATATATAGAGCATGCTTGTGGGCCAAACACGCTCGCACACAACACACCTCCAGGGGAAAGAGGGAAAGAAGAAGTGTGTGTGTGTGCGTGTTGACGAGGCTATGAGCTTAAGGAAAACTTTAATTATAAACAAGTCCTTATTGTGAAGACTTTGTTGTTGTGAACCTCCGCCTCTTCTTGGTTCAGTCTTGATTAATGTGATTACCTTGTGGTCAACTCCCTATTGCTTCCCATTCACGCACGCACGCACACACACACACACACGCACACATACACACACACACGCACCAGCAAAAATAACTTTGTTCAGCCCTCTCAATCAACTCTACATTGATTTGAAGAGGGAATAGATTGCATGGGATGTGGTTTAATCTGGAGAAGTGAGACTAGTACTGTAATGACAGGCTGATGTTGACATCCCTAAGAAACAGTGGAATGAAAGGATGAACATAGCGGTGTTCTTCTTAAGAGGCGATAATTGAAGCAAGGAAAACAAGAGTTAGGGTTAACATATTAACAGCGAAAGACCATGACTGAACAACAAAGCAAGCTGTTGATGTGTTGTAGGTGTGTAGCCTCACATTCTTATATATTGTATTTAGGTTAAAGCTCAACATAGTCCCAGATGGCACCCTATTTACCATATAGTGCACTACTTTTAACCAGGGTCCAATCAAAAGTAATGCACTTAGCAAACCATAGCAACTATAGTAAAGACAAGATCCCATTAAGATGATACAGTGTCTTAATAAACGTCCAAAGTTATGACCTCTGTTTGATACAGTAACAAGGGTTGGCAAAGCGTCCAACACTTTACAGATTACATCAGACCAAGCATGCATCCCAAATGGCACCAATTCCCTATATACTGCACTACCTTTGACCAGAGACCTAATTTAAATAAGTATTGCCTTGTAACCAACATCAGAGAAAGCGTATTTGCGGAGGTGGATGGTTTATGTAGCTAGATAGCTACTCTACTGGTGCCAAAATTTGACCGTAGAGTGTCAACAAATATAATAAAATGTTTACACTATTTGTCTACAGCAAATATACTTTCAGTATATGTTTCCCCTTTCATCAGTGTCTGGTGTTAGCTACAGTGGTTCCTCCTTTAAAAGTTGCGTCATACTGCGACACACCCTGCGTGCTGCTGCAGCATCCTGTGGCTCGTCATTTAATTCTTAGCCATTTCTTCTGTTCCTGGAAGTTTTTGCTAGTTTGACCACCAGAGGTCATCTTTGAGAAGCATTTGATAGTATTCCGTATTGGCATCACCAAAGAATTTACAACCTTTTTTGTAATAACATAGTATATGGGATTGATTTTAGGATATTTGGCTTAATTAATTTGATTAATATTATGGTTTTTCCATTCAGAGAAAAATTGTCAGTTTGTAAATTCAGACCATTTCGCTCACGGAGCGCACACTGGACGTTCGGGCCGAGGAGCAGGGTTGATTTGAACGTCAGTCAAGCACCCAAACTAACGATGGCTAGCTACTTCCAGACACAAATGAGACCACTCTGACCATTTCACTTGCCCTAGCAGAGCTGGTAAGGCAGTTTTAGTGATAACCAGTGTGTTGGTGACTGTAAATGTGCTGCTGGAAACATTTTAATTACGTTTTTTCCCCAAAGTTTACTGACACCGGCCATATTCAACGGATGTTGGGTGCTTTTAAAGGACTTTTTCATGACGCAGACATAAGCACAGTTGACTCCATTGAGGTGCGGAGGTTAGTTTTCTACACAAGTTGTTTTTTTCCAGTTTGTCTGACAAACAAATTGTACTGGTAAAATAAAAATAGATGCATTTTTAATGGAATTCTAAGCATCACTCCAGTCAAAACAGGCTCTGCAAACGTTAAATTCCATTAACTTGCTATGGGCCTTCACTAGTGTTCCAGATTAGCCAACGTTCTTAAGCCGTTTTTCAGCCTTGGATGAATTTTGACTCGTTCTATTGTCTAGCCTATAGATAGCCAGAGCGAATTTACAAAAGCATCCAAATGTCCATCGAGAAAGCACAACGACTATAACATTTAGCTAAGCTAAGAATGACGAGAATAATCAAGTCAACAAACGTTGGTTAGTTAGATAGCCTATAGTTAATATACTGGCAAGTTTGATGTATATATACAAATTGTCAGCCAACATAACGTGTTAAGTAACTTATTTGAAAAGTCATTACTTTATTACATTGAGTAGCAAGCTACCTCTTGGTCGTTGGAGCAAAGCTGGTCTGTGATAGGAGGATTTTTTTCCACACCTAGCTCGGCTATTAGACTATTGTTTAGTAAAGCTTGAATAGTCTATTGTTCAGCCATTAGCCCTGATCCACAACTTGCAACAAATTGCTGTTCGCATCACATTCCTTTCCCTCTTCCATGCGTCATTATTCTGCTCCTAAGTGGCTCGCTTGTGGGAGTGCTGGCAGGATATGGCAGCATCTTGGGTTGTGCATCAATAATTCTGCATACAGTAGCACGTTTGTATGAAGGTGTGGTTATTTACAGATAAATTGTTATATGCTATGGAGGTACATTTGTGTCTTTTTTGTTGAGAGCAAAACCTTTTTTATTTTCAATCAAAAATAATTGTTCTGAAAGCAACTTTTTTCCGACACAAAGGAGGTCAGAGGTCACCTACGAAGATGGTATCTCAGATAAGCAGCACTGGGCTGTATTGACGTATCCTAAAAATTAACATCTGCTGCTTTAGATTGAACAGTCATATCTCAGTTATCATATCTATAAAAAATAAGCTGTTTTCTTTACTTTCAGAGAGCAAGCTGACCAAGGGGTCGAAAATGTAGATATTGCCAGATGTTCACTGTCTGAGGAACAGGTCGTGGAATCAAATCAAATCAACGTTTTTTTTGTCACGTGCACCGAATACAACAGGTGTAGACCTTACAGTGAAATGCTTACTTACAGGCTCTAACCAATAGTGCAAAAAAGGTATTAGGTGAACAATAGGTAAGTAAAGAAATAAAACAGTTTTATTGCTGGCAAAAGTGTCCATAACCAGAGATAATTAAACTGTTCTGTGTTATTTTTTTTCCATCTTTGCCTGTCTTCTTGTACATGAAACCTGTCTCACATGCATTAATTTAAAAACCCTTATTGATGTCTACTGGTTTACACAACATAAACACAGCCATTTTCACTGGACTATCTGTTGCTGCCAAGTCATGATTTCCCTGGGGGTTAGCCTTGCAATAACCAAGTGGTGAGACACATAGCCCTCTATATTTAAATGTTTCAGGTACACTCTGATAGGTGTCTGCGTCACATACAGTATCTTCTATTGACGTTATCTTCTATTGTTTGTCCTCATGTCTGTTTTTCAGCATAAAGTACTCTGTAGCCACTTAGTGTGGACACCAGGTGAGACCACACACACAACAATAACCGTCTCTCTGCTTCACTTCATCCCCCTTCTCCCTAAATCCTCTAGGTTATATCAGCTGTTTTGGTGAACCCCTCCCCCATCTGAACTGGCTGACATGGAAGGCACAGCATGATCATAGGTGATATGTCACTTGGTTGGGTCAACAGGGAGTATTATTAAAGAGATGCTATACATTGAAATACAGACAGAGATGTAGTAGTCCCAGAGTTAAGGATCCCTCCTGATTTAAGTTGACTTACCGTGTTATAATAAAAAAAACAACGCTTAATCATACTCTCTCTCTATCCATTTGTCACTTCGTCTGCAGGTATGTTTTTTTGTATTATTCTTTTTATTTATTTCACCTTATTTAACCAGGTAGGCTAGTTGAGAACAAGTTCTAATTTACAACTTTGACCTGGCCAAGATAAAGCAAAGCAGTGCAACACAAACAACAACACAGAGTTACACATGGATTAATCAAACATACAGTCAATAATACAATAGTATGTCTATATACAGTGTATGCAAATGAGGTAGGATAACGGAGGTATGGCAATAAACAGGCCATAGTGGCGAAATAATTACAATATAGCAATTAAACACTGGAGTGATAGCTGTGCAGAAGATGAGTGTACAAGTAGAGATACTGGGGTGCAAAGGAGCAAAATAAATAAAATAGATAACAGTATGGGGATGAGGTAGTTGGATGTGCTAATTGCAGGTGGGCTATGTACAGATGCAGTGACCTATGAGCTGCTCTAACAGCTGGTGCTTAAATTATTTGATGTGAGAGAGGAAGCCAGTCCCATCATCGCAACCTCACCCCCTCTTAAGATAACCTTCGGGCCAAATGGGGGCCCAAGGCTGGTTAGGAGACACCGCAATTGTGATGAACTGAGAGAATATTAGGGTAGCACTGTAATTCATGTATCATATGCTGTCTGCCGCTGTTCTTACCTCTTTCCCTTTCTGTCTTCTACACCTCTCTCCCCACTTCGTCTTTCTTCCTAGTTTTATAATGCACACCATATGTGCATTGAAGTACAGATTGAACTTGTATTTATAATATTATACTTATCATAATTATAATGCATTTATGTATTTATAACGCCTGGAAAATGAACTTTTTTCAATACAGTGTTTCACATTCTCCCCCCATTGAAATTAAGTATCTCATTGAAATACTATCCTGTGTCCTCAGATTAATGCAGATGAAGGGAGTTAGATATGCATAGTTTCTTTCTGTATATATGAATTACAAATCAATCATGTTTCTACTCTATTGCATAGTTACAATGTGTAATCATTGATGTTCCAGGAGCAGGAGTGGTAAACACTGTTGAAGTGAATAATTGTAAACCATACTACATGCAGATCCAGCATCTATCAAATAATGGAGTTTGATATGACTGAAAAAGATTATCTCAGAGATTCATATCTGAACCATACCTTTATTTGCCAAGGAAGTGTACATGATCAGTGGATATATTCAATGTACAGGCTACAGTGTGGGAATCTCGTGCGTGGTATAGTACATGTGAATATAGGACTTGCATCGTTGGCACAATAAAGTTACTATATTCTACTCTATCCATAGGCTTCATTAATGTCATTCAGACTTGAAGTTGATACAACAACTGTGATAGCTGAGGTTCATAGATTGGTATGCATATTAGTTCAGAACCTAAAGTTTTAGGGTCCATACACAGATCGGCTACATACTGTAGCTAGCTACACATCCATAGGCATACAGTTATTTTTTTATCCCCCACTACACAATGAGCAAGTAAATAGTTAGCCAGCTATGTTACTTCAGCTGTATTGCAAGGCAAGCGTACGCAATTGTACATTCAATATTCAGTAAATGCTTTAGCTAGCTAGATTCTTTACATCCACTGTTTCACAAGACGACAGCCTGGATTGCTGGATTTCTCAGGAGTCCCTAAATCATTAAACAAATACAAATTCATTATCCTAACACTAGCTAGCTGGCTAATGTTAGCTAGTCAGATAACTTACTAAATAGCGATTTTCGTAAAATTTACTTTATGACGAAAAAATATGCACAAACGTTAGTTAACGTAGAGACAAACATATTCCTCTCAATTGTACATTTTTTGCTTGACTCATTATGACATTACATCAACTTACATCTGTTTCCACCGTAATGTTTTGTCATCCATCTTTGTTGAAGAACAACACAAGGCAAGGGTGGCTCGCGTCAAAATTCGTCATTGGAACCACTCGATTTGATTGGTCATATAAAAACCTTGGGATCCAAATTCATAATGAGTGATCTAACTCCCCCTTGTGGTGGTCTGGAGCAATGAAGCCGTGGCGCTGGGTACTTCTAAGTCCCGCGGTGCTAGCTCGCAACTTTTAAAGGACGAACCACTGTAGTTACTGGCTAGCTAGGTCTTCAGCCAGCATGGAACCAAAGGGGGTGAAGGGTAGTTTAAAACTCTGACACAGTTGTTGTGTGCTGCTGTGTGGCTTTGTTGTTGTTTGAGCTGCAGATTACCCTGTTAATTACCAATGGGCATATATCAAAATGATGACCATTGAACCGATTCCCAGATGTCAGATTACATGTGTGTTTTACATGAAAAAATAAGTACATAAATAGGGAAAACTTACTCTAACAGTATGTATTAGGCTGTTTGGGGAAGGTTTCAATCCTAATCAACCAAAATAAAGGTAAAATAAAATCCAATGGGAGTACATCTGTTGTTGAAGTACAGTAGATCAATACATTTACAGTGCTCTAGCAGATGTCGACGTGGGTATGCTGAAAAGCCTTGTATAGGTCCAAATCAATTTAAATTTCCAGACTTTTTCAGACAAAAGCTAATATTTCACTTAACATGTAGATAATTTTCCTGCCACATTATATATAAGCATTATGTAAGATTAAGGTATAATTACAGTGTAGCGACCATGACGTTTGGCAAATTATGACTCCCACAAGGGCATGGCTCTGCTTTCTTGGAGCTGTTTAAAGCTTGCAGGTCTCTGGGACATTAGTGGTTTCATGTGTATGTTTGTGAAATGGCTAACTACTAGTGAGCGATGTGCTAGCTGTGACATCACACACTCTGAGACATATAAGTAGTTGTTTCCGTTGCAAGAGCTGTAGTTTCACTACTTTATGGATGATGTGTTGATGTGTTCAGAGAGCCCAGGTTGGGACAACTGTGATAAAATGTACTGATACTTGTGAAGAGAGAATGTATACTGAACAAAAATATAATCACAACATGCAACAATTTCTACAATTTTACTGAGTTACAGTTCACATAAGTAAATTAGTCAATTGAAATAAATTCATGAGGCCCTAATCTATAGATTTCACATGACTGGGGAGGGGTGCAACCATGGGTGGGCCGTTATTGAGTAAGTTATTCCACACAATTTTATTGAATTTTTTATTTCACCTTTATTTAACCAGGTAGGCTAGTTGAGAGCAAGTTCTCATTTGCAACTGCGACCTGGCCAAGATAAAGCATAGCAGTGTGAGCAGACAACAAAGAGTTACACATGCAGTAAACAATTAACAAGTCAATAACACAGTAGAAAACAAAGGGGGAGTCTATATACAATGTGTGCAGAAGGCATGAGGAGGTAGGCAAATAATTACAATTTTGCAGATTAACACTGGAGTGATGAATGATCAGATGGTCATGTACAGGTAGAGATATTGGTGTGCAAAAGAGCAGAAAAGTAAATAAATAAAAACAGTATGGGGATGAGGTAGGTGAAAAGGGTTTTACAGACAGAAATACCCTTCAGCTTCATCAGCTGTCCGAGTGGCTGCTCTCAGACGATCTCTCAGACGATCCCGTGGGTGAAAAAGCCGGATGTGGAGGTCCTGGGCTGGGGTGGTGAGAATGGTCCGTGGTTGTGAGAATTGTTGTATAGGTGTATAGGAAAGGATGAAACAGTGTCTGTGTCACCAATAAATACAGGTAGTAGCGTTAATCCCCCTGCACAGTCCCCGCAGCCGGACAATTTTCTCACAACTTCTGGAAATAAATGTAGTCAGCATGCTCAACCAGTGTCGCTCACTCAGCCGATAGAAACCGGTTTTCCCCGGCTAAACAAGGAGTCGGAGTCAGAGCCCGAGCCTTCCCAGGTCTCTCATCCACCCGCTACGGAGTCTGAGTCACCAAAGCCTTCCACCATTAGGTCTGACAAATTGAAAACCGAAATCAGTGGCAACTCCATTTCACGCAATATTAGACTTTAACAACAATCATCCAGCGATCATACATTGTTTACCAGGGGGCGGGGCTACAAACGTAATGTCTAATTAGAAGAGGGTGCTGGTTGAGATTAAAATTGAGTATAGTTGGTATAGGGATCTTGTTATCCTCGTCGGCACCAACGATTTTAGGATTAAACAGTCAGAGGTCACCATGCACAACATGGATACAGCGTGTCATTTAGTTAGGAAGATGTGTTGTCATCAAGTAATTGTCTCTGGCCTGCTCCCAGTTAGTGGGAGCGATGAGCTCTACAGAAGACTTGCACAACTCAATCGCTGGTTGACAGAAGTTTTCTGCCCCACCCAAAACATGTAATTTGTAGATAACTGGCACTATTTCTGGAACTCACCCACAAACAGGACCAAGTCTGGCCTGCTGAGGAGTGACGGACTCCATCCTAGCTGGAGGGGTGCTCTCTACTTATCTGTCAACATAGACAGGGCTCTAACTCCACTATCTCCACAATGAGATAGGGTGCAGGCCAGGCAGCAGGCCATTAGCCAGACTGTCAGCTGAGTGGAGTCTGCCCCTAACACAGTGTAGTCAGCTCAGTTTTTCTCATTGAGACAGTGCCTGTGCCTCGATATAGGTCTGGCAAATCCGAACTTGGAGGTGTTCGCTTTAGCAATCTCATTGAAATGAAGACTTCCTCCATTCCTGTCATTATTGAAGGAGATAATACCTCACATCTCAAAATAGGACGACTTAATGTTAGATCCCAGTCATACTCAATGAACTAATCACTGATCATGAACTTGATGTGATTGGCCTGACTGAAACAGCGCCCAAGCCTGAGTAATTTACTCTACTCCTGGTCAAACTAGGGACTAGTGTTGCTAACATTTATGACATGAAATTTCAATTTACAAAACAAGGTTCTAGTTATGAAATATATGCAGCCAACCACAGTTTATAGCTACTGTTTACAGGCCTCCTGGGCCATATACAGTGTCCCTCACTACATATACAGGCCGCCTGGTTCCTATCGGACCTTGTGTTCATGGCAGATAATATTCATGTTTTTGGTGACTTCAATATTCACATGGAGAAGTCCACATACCCACTCCAAAAGGCTTTCAGAGCCATCAGATACAGTGGGTTTTGTCCAACAAGTCTCGGGAGCTACTCATTGCCACAATCAAATCAAATTGTATTTGTTACATGCGCCGATTACAACAGGTGTAGAGCTTACTGTGTAATGCTTATTTACAAGCCCTTAACCACCGATGCAGTTTTAAGAAAAATAAGAGTTAAGAATTAACTCACATTGGCAATGGAGAGCATGATTATACAGTTGTCCGGAACAGCTGGTGCTCTCATGCATGCTCTGGTGTTGCTTGCCTCTAATCATGCATAGAAGTCCTTTAGATCATCTGGTAGGCTCGTGTCACTGGGCAGCTCATGGCTGGGCTTCCCTTTGTAGTCTGTAATAGTTTACAAGTCCTGCCACATTCAACGAGCATCAGAGCCAGTGTGGTAGGGTTCAATCTTAGTCCTGTATTGACACATTGCCTGGTTGTTGGTTCGTTGGCGGGTTTAGCGTGATTTTTATAAGAGTAAGGGTTAGAGTTCCTGCAGTCTACGAATAGTGGCTGTTCACAGCACAACTCTGTACTTTGGTTCAACCATGTGTCTGAAAAAACATGCATTTTACTTTTGTAGCCTTTGATATATTAACCCTCCTCTAAACCTGTTCAACTGTAAGTGATGTAGCAAACTCCTGACTGATGTTTTGCATAGAATAATGACAAGGATGTGCTCTAAGCCTGTTTTTATACTTTTGATTAATTGAACATTTAATATATTATATACTGCGTCCCCACAATCTCCAGGGACCCAACGTAGTTAAAAAAAAATGTTTTTCACCTTTATTTAACCAGGTAGGCAAGTTGAGAACAAGTTCAATTGCGACCTGGCCAAGATAAAGCAAATCAGTTCGACACAAACACCAACACAGAGTTACACATGGAGTAAAACATACATACAGTCAATAATACAGTAAAAAAAAGTAAGTATATATACAATGTGAGCAAGTGAGGTGAGATAGGGGAGGTAAAGGCAAAAAGAAGGCCATGGTGGTGAAGTAAATACAATATAGCAAGTAAAACACTGGAATGTTAGATTTGCAGTGGAAGAATGTGCAAAGTAGAAATAGAAATAATGGGGTGCAAAGGAGCTAAATAAATAAAAACAGTAGGGGAAGAGGTAGTTGTTTGGGCTATATTAGAGATGGGCTATGTACAGGTGCAGTAATCTGTGAGCTGCTCTGAAAGCTGGTGCCTAAAGCTTGTGAGGGAGATAAGTGTTTCCAGTTTCAGAGATTTTTGTAGTTCGTTCCAGTCATTGGCAGCAGAGAACTGGAAGGAGAGGCGGTAAAAGGAAGAATTGATTTTGGGTGTGACCATAGAGATATACCTGCTGACACGCATGCTACAGGTGGGCGCTGCTATGGTGACCAGCGAGCTGAGATAAGGAGGGACTTTACCTAGCAGGGTCTTGTAGATGACCTGAAGCCAGTGGGTTTGGCGACGAGTATGAAGCGAAGGCCAGCCAATGAGAGCAGACAGGTCGCAGTGGTGGGTAGTGTAGGGGGCTTTGGTGACAAAACGGATGGCACTGTAATAGACTGCAGATTTAACTTTGGATTGGAGATGTTTGATGTGAGTCTGGAAGGAGAGGTTACAGTCTAACCAGACACCTAGGTATTTGTAGTTGTCCACATAATCTACGTCAGAACAGTCCAGAGTAGTGATGCTGGACGGGCGAGCAGCGATCGGTTGAAAAGCATGTATTTAGTTTTTCTTGTATTTAAGAGCAGTTGGAGGCCACAGAAGGAGAGCTGTATGGCATTGAAGCTCGTCTGGAGGGTTGTTAACACAGTGTCCAATGAAGGGCCAGAAGTATACAGAATGGTGTCGTCTGCATAGAGGTGGATCAGAGACTCACCAGCAGCAAGAGCGACATCATTGATGTATACAGAGAAGATAGTCGGCCCAAGAATTGAACCCTGTGGCACCCCCATAGAGACTGCCAGAGGCCTGGACAGCAGGCCCTCCAATTTGACACACTCAACTCTATCAGACAAGTAGTTGGTGAAACAGGCGAGGCAATCATTTGAGAAACCAAGGCCATCAAGTCTGCCGATGTGGTGATTGACAGAGTCGAAAGCCTTGGCCAGGTGAATGAATACAGCTGCACAGTATTGTTTCTTATCGATGGTGGTTAAAATATTGTTTAGGAACTTGAGCGTGGCTGAGGTGCACCCATGACCAGCTCTGAAACCAGATTGCAAAGCGGAGAAGGTGCGCTGGGATTCTAACTGGTCGGTAACCTGTTTGTTGACTTGGCTTTCTAAGACCTTAGAAAGACAGGGTAGGATAGAAATTGGTCTGTAGCCGTTTGGGTCTAGAGTGTCCCCCCCTTTGAAGAGGGGGATGACCGCAGCTGCTTTCCAATCTTTGGGAATCTCAGACGACACGAAAGAGAAGTCGAACAGGCTTGTAATAGGGGTTGCAGCAATTTCGGCAGATAGTTTTAGAAAGAAAGGGTCCAGATTGTCTAGCCCGGCTGATTTGTAGTGGTCCAGATCTTGCAGCTCTTTCAGAACATCAGCTGACTGGATATGGGAGAAGGAGAAATGGGGAAGGCTTGGGCGAGTTTCTGTGGGGGGTGCAGTGCCGTTGACCGGGGTAGGGGTAGCCAGGTGGAAAGCATGGCCAGCCGTAGAAAAATGCTTATTGAAATTCTCAATTATGGTGGATCTATCGGTTGTGACAGAGTTTCCTATCCTCAGTGCAGTGGGCAGCTGGGAGGAGGTTTTCTTATTATCCATGGACTTTACAGTGTCCCAGAACTTTTTTGAGTTTGTGTTGCAGGAAACAAATTTTTGCTTGAAAAAGCTAGCCTTGGTTTTTCTAACTGCCTGTGTATATTGGTTTCTAACTTCCCTGAAAAGTTACATATCACGGGGCTGTTCGATGGTAATGCATCGAACAGCGCCTGTTTTTGTGTTGGTTAAGGGCAGTCAGGTCTGGAGAGAACCAATGGCTATATCTGGTCCTGGTTCAACATTTCTTGAATGGGGCATGCTTATTTAAGATGGTGAGGAAGATATAAAAATAAAAAAAACAGGCATCCTCTATTGACGGGATGAGGTCAATATCCTTCCAGGATACCCGGGCCAGGTTGATTAGAAAGGCCTGCTCGCTGCAGTCTTTCAGGGAGCGTTTGACACTGATGAGTGGAGGTCGTTTGACCGCTGATCCATTACGGATGCAGGAAATGAGCCAGTAAACTCAGATCTTGGTTGAAAACAGCAGAGGTGTATTTAGAGGCCAAGTTGGTTAGGATGATATCTATGAGGGTGCCCGTGTTTACAGCTTTGGGGTGGTACCTGGTAGGTTCACTGATAATTTGTGTGAGATTGAGGGCATCAAGCTAAGATTGTAGGATGGCTGGGGTTTTAAGCATGTTCCTGTTTAGGTCACCTAGCAGCACGAGCTCTGAAGATAGATGGGGGGCAATCAGTTCACATAGGGTGTCCAGAGCACAGCTGGGGGAGGAGGGTGGTCTATAGCAGGCGGCAACGGTGAAAGACTTGTTTTTAGAGAGGTGGATTTTTAAAAGTAGAAGTCCAAATGGTTTGGGTAACGACCTGGATAGTAGGACAGAACTATGCAGGCTATCTCTGCAGTAGATTGCAACACCGCCCCCTTTGGTCATTCTATCTTGTCTGTAAATGTTGAAGTTAGGGATGGAGATTTCAGAGTTTTTGGTGGTCTTCCTAAGCCAGGATTCAGACACGACAAGGACATCCGGGTTGGTAGAGTGTGCTAAAGCAGTGAATTAAACAAACTTAGGGAGGAGGCTTCTAATGTTAACATGCATGAAACCAAGGCTATTACGGTTACAGAAGTCATCAAACGAGAGCGCCTGGGGAATAGGAGTGGAGCTAGGCACTGCAGGGCTTGGATTCACCTCTACATCACCAGAGGAACAGAGGAGAAGAAGGATAAGGGTACGGCTAAAAGCTATGAGAATTGGTCGTCTAGGACGTCTGGAACAGAGAGTAAAAGGAGCTGGTTTCTGGGGGCGATAAAATAGCTTCAAGGTATAATGTACAGACAAAGTTATGGTAGGATGTAAATACAGTGGAGGTAAACCTAGGCATTGAGTGATGATGAGAGAGATATTGTCTCTAGAAACATAATTGAAACCAGGTCATGTCATCGCATGTGTGGGTGGTGGAACTGAAAGGTTGGATAAGGTGTAATGAGCACGGCTAGAGGCTCTACAGTGAAATAAGCCAATAAACACTAACCAGAACAGCAATGGACAAGGCATATTGACATTAAGGAGAGGCATACTTAGCCGAGTGATCATAAGGGTCCAGTGAGTAGTGAGGTTGGTTGGGGTCACAGCGATTCAGACAGCTAGCCGGGCCATGGTTCGCAAGCCTGGAAAGGATGGAGGTATTTGTTTAGCCATCTTGTGAGTTTCCGGCGGTAGATTAGTGGGGTTCTGTGTGGTAGATGGGACCAATCCAATTGGCAATATAGATATAGTTATGGACCTATTCAGATAGCAGCCGATAAGACAGCTAACGATTAAGCGGGCCGCAGATGGGCGTTCAGGTAATGTCGTGATAGGGGCCAGTTGGATAACTCGCTCGGGCAGATATGTCGGTATTCCTGTGTTGAAGGCCGCACCGGCAGTAAAAGGGGTCCCGATAGGTGATTGTAGCTCAGGAGTGGCTGATGGAACTCTTCAGCTGGCTAGCTCCGGATTGATGTTTGCTCCGCGACCGACATAAGCCAATAGTCACTCAGATAGCAGCTAGCTAGCTGCAAGATTCAGGTGTAAATGTCCAGAGCTTGCGGTAGAAATCCGGGGATATGGAGAGAAAATAGGTCCGGTATTCTCTGGTCTGAGTCGCGTTGTACAAAACTGGCAAGAGCTTTTCGAGCTAAAGGATAGCTGATGACCGCCAACCGTGGTTAGTTGAATACTGCTCTCCTCACAAGTTTTAAGTTTCAAAGTTTATTTGCTATGTGGACAACAGGTGTAAAGCTGTACAGTGAAATTCTTTCTCACCAACCTACACTCAATAAACCATAATACAAAGTCAAAACATGTTTTTAGGAATTTGTGAAAACTGATTGAAAAGGAAATAAAGATCTAATTTATGCAAATATTCACACCCCTGAGCCAAAACATGTTAGCATCACCTTTGGCACCGATTACAGCTGTGAATCCTTCTGGGTAAATCTAAGCTTTGCACACCTAGATTGAATATTTGCACATTATTATTAAAAAAATTCTTCAAGCTATGTCAAGTTGGTTGTTGATCATTGCTAGACAGTCATTTTCAGGTCTTGCCATAGATATCCAAGCCAATTTAAGTCAAACCTGTAACTTGGCCCCCCAGGAACATTCAATGTTGACTTGGTAATTTTTTAAATTTATTTAATCTTTATTTAACTAGGCAAGTCAGTTAAGAACAAATTCCCATTTACAATGACTGCCTACCCTAACAATGCTTGGCCATTTATGCACAGCCCTATGGGACTCCCAATCACAGCCAGTTGTGATACAGCCTTGAATTGAACCAAGGTCTGTAATGATGCCTCTAGCACTGAGATGCAGTGCCTTAGATCGCTGCGCCACTTGGGAGCCCAATGCATTTGGTAAGTAATTCCAGTGTATATTTGGCCTTCTGTTTTAGCTTATTGTTATTGCTGAAAGGTGAATTTGTTCCCATTTTTTTTTTTTTTTTACCCCTTTTTCTCCCCAATTCCATGGTATCCTATTTGTAGTCTTGTCCCATCGCTGCAACTACCGTACAGACGCAGGAGAGGCGAAGGTAGAGAGTCGTGCATCCACCCGGCTTGCCACAGGAGTCACTAGTGCGCGATGGGACAAGAACATCCCTGCCGGCCTAACCCGGACGACGCTGGGCCAATTGTGCACCACTCTCGGTCGCGGCTGGCTGCGACAGAGCCTGGACTTTAAACGGGATCTATAGTGGCACCGCTAGAACTGCCATGCAGTGCCTTAGATCACTGTGCTACTCACTTAATTTTTTTATATATATTTTTTTACTTCTTAGTCCTTGCTGATGACAGGCATACCCATAAGATAATGCAGCCACCCCATGCTTGAAAATGTGAAGAGTGGTACTCAGGGATGTGTTGTGTTGGAGATGTCCTAAACATAATTATTGATTATGTTATTATTATCTGATCCTGCAGGTCATCTATGAACCTTTGAACATCTTGGCCATGTTCTGTTATAATCTCTACCCAGCACATCCAGAAGAGGACTGGCCACCACTCAGTGCCTGGTTCCTCTCTAGCCTTTTTCCTAAATTCTGGCCTTTCTAGGGAGAATTTCCGTGCAACCGTGCTTCTACATCTGCATTGCTTGCTGTTTGGAGTTTTAGGCTGGGTTTCTGTACAGCACTTTGTGACATAGGCTGATGTAAACAGGGCTTTATAAATACATTTTATTGAAACATAACACTTTGTATTCAGGACATTAAGTTTAATTTCCTGGAATTTTTTGTTGATTTTTGCATTAGTGCGTTATTACAAACAAAATCGAATCAAATTTATTTCTCACATACACATGGTTAGCAGATGTTAATGTGAGTGTAGCGAAATGCTTGTGCTTCTAGTTCCGACAATGCAGTAATAACCAACAAATAATCTAACCTAACAATTCCAAAACTACTACCTTATACACACAAGTGTAAAGGGATAAAGAATATGCACATAAAGATTTATGAATGAGTGATGGTACAGAACGGCATAGGCAAGATGCAGTAGATGGTATCGAGTACAGTATATACATATGAGATGAGTAATGTAGGGTATTTAAACAAAGTGGCATAGTTTAAAGTGGCTAGTGATACATGTATTACATAAAGATGCAGTAGATGATATAGAGTACAGTATACACATATACATATGAGATGAATAATGTAGGGTATGTAAACATTATATTAAGTAGCATTGTTTAAAGTGGCTAGTGATATATTTTACATACATTTCCATCAATTCCCATTATTAAAGTGGCTGGAGTTGAGTCAGTGTGTTGGCAGCAGCCACTCAATGTTAGTGGTGGCTGTTTAACAGTCTGATGGCATTGAGATAGAAGCTGTTTTTCAGTCTCTCGGCCCCTGCTTTGATGCACCTGTACTGACCTCGTCTTCTGGATGATAGCGGGGTGAACAGGCAGTGGCTCGGTTGGTTATTGTCCTTGATGATCTATGGCCTTACTGTGACATCGGGTGGTGTAGGTGTCCTGGAGGGCAGGTAGTTTGCCCCGGGTGATGCGTTGTGCAGACCTCACTACCCTCTGGAGAGCCTTACGGTTGGGGGCGGAGCAGTTGCCGTACCAGGTTGTGATACAGCCCGACAGGATGCTCTCGATTGTGCATCTATAGAAGTGTGTGAGTGCTTTTGGTGACAAGCTGAATTTCTTCAGCCTCCTGAGGTTGAGGCGATGCTACACCTTCTTCACGACGCTGTCTGTGTGGGGGGACCATTTCAGTTTGTCCTTGATGTGTACGCCGAGGAACTTAAAACTTACTACCCTCTCCACTACTGTCCCATCGATGTGGATAGGGGGTGCTCCCTCTGCTGTTTCCTGAAGTCCACAATCATCTCCTTTTGTTTTGTTGATGTTGAGTGTGAGGTTATTTTCCTGACACCACACTTCGAGGGCCCTCACATCCTCCCTGTAGGCCGTCTCGTCGTTGTTGGTAATTAAGCCTACCACTGTAGTGTCGTCCACAAACTCGATGATTGAGTTGGAGTCGTGCATGGCCACGCAGTCGTGGGTGAACAGCGAGTACAGGAGAGGGCTCAGAATGCACCGTTTTGGGGCCCCAGTGTTGAGGATCAGCGGGGTGGAGATGTTGTTACCTACTCTCACCACCTGGGGGCAGCCCGTCAGGAAGTCCAGTACCCAGTTACACTGGGCGGGGTCGAGACCCAGGGTCTCGAGCTTGATGACGAGTTTGGAGGGTACTATGGTGTTAAATGCTGAGCTGTAGTCAATGAACAGCATTCTCACATAGGTATTCCTCTTGTCCAGATGGGTTAGGGCAGTGTGCAGTGTGGTTTGAGATTGCATCGTCTGTGGACCTATTTGGGCGGTGGGGTGGGTCTAGGGAGTCAGGTAGGGTGGAGGTGATATGGTCCTTGACTAGTCTCAAAGCACTTCATGATGACGGAAGTGAGTGCTACGGGGCAGTAGTTGTTTAGCTCAGTTACCGTAGCTTTCTTGGGAACAGGGACAATGGTGGCCCTCTTGAAGCATGTGGGAACAGCAGACTGGGATAAGGATTGATTGAATATGTCCATAAACACACCAGCCAGCTGGTCTGCGCATGCTCTGAGGACTCGGCTGGGGATGCCGTCTGGGCCTGCAGCCTTGAGAAGGTTAACACGTTTAAATGTTTTACTCAAGTCGGCTGCAGTGAAGGAGAGTCCACAGGTTTTGTTTGCGGGCCATGTCAGTGGCACTGTATTGTCCTCAAAGCAGGCAAAAAAGTTAGTCTGCCTGGGAGCAAGTCATCCTGGTCCGAGACGGGGCTGGGTTTCTTTTTGTAATTCGTGATTGACTGTAGACCCTGCCACATACCTCGTGTCTGAGCTGTTGAATTGTGACTCTACTTTGTCTCTATACTGACGCTTAGCTTGTTTGATTGCCTTGCGGAGGGAATAGCTACACTGTTTGTATTCGGTCATGTTTCCGGTCACCTTTCCCTGGTTAAAAGCAGTGGTTAGTGCTTTCAGTTTCACGCGAATGCTGCCATCAATCCACAGTTTCTGGTTTGGGAATGTTTTAATCGTTGCTATGGGAATGACATCGTCAATGCACTTTCTAATGAACTCGTTCACCGAATCAGCGTATTCGGCAATGTTGTTGTTGGAAGCAATGCGGAACATATCCCAGTCCATGCGATCGAAGCAGTCTTGAAGTGTGGAATCAGATTGGTCGGACCAGCGTTGAACAGACCTGAGCGCAGGAGCTTCTTGTTTTAGTTTATGTCTGTAGGCAGGGAGCAACAAAATGGAGTCGTGGTCAGCTTTTCCGAAAGGAGGGCGGGGGAGGGCCTTATATGTGTCGCGGAAGTTAGAATAGCAATGATGCAAGGTTTTACCAGCCCCGGTTGCGCAATCGATATGCTGATACAATTCAGGGAGTCATGTTTTCAGATTAGCATTGTTAAAATCCCCAGCTATAATGAATGCAGCCTCAGGATATGTGGTTTCCAGTTTACAAAGAGTCAAATAAAGTTAGTTCAGGGCCATCGATGTGTCTGCTTGGGGGGGATATATACGGCTATGATTATAATCTAAGATAATTACCTTGGTAGATAATGCGGTCAACATTTGATTTTGAGGAATTCTAAATCAGGTGAACAGAAGGACTTGAGTTCCTGTATGTTGTTGTGATCACACCACGTCTCGTTAATCATAAGGCATACGCCCCCACCCCTCTTCTTACGAAAAAGATGTTTGTTTCTGTTGGTGCGATGCGTGAAGAAACCAGCTGGCTGCACCGATTCCGTTAGCGTCTCTCGAGTGAGCCAATGTACCGTGAAGCAAAGAACGTTACAGTCTCTGATGTCCCTCTGGAATGCTACCCTTCATCAACCTTGTTGTCAAGAGACTGGACATTGGCGAGTAGTATGTTAGGGAGTGGTGCGCGATGCACCCGTCTCCGGAGCCTGACCAGAAGACCGCTTCGTTTCCCTCTTTTACAACGTCGTTGTTTTGGGTCGCAGGCTGAGATCCATTCCGTTGTCCTGGGTGGAAGGCAGAACACAGGATCCGCTTCGGGAAAGTCATATTCCTGGTCGTACTGATGGTGAGTTGACGTTGCTCTTATATTCAGTAGTTCTTCCCGACTATGTAATGAAACCTAAGATTACCTGGGGTACCAATGTAAGAAATAACATGTAAAAAAATAAAAAATACTGCATAGTTTCCTAGGAACACGAAGCGAGGCAGCCATCTCTGTCGGCGCCGGAAGTTGGGATGCATGTTTTTGAATAGTTTCATTCTGCACAGGATTCCTTTTTTTCACTCTGTCATTTAAGTTAGTATTGGGAAGCAACTGCAATGTTGTCGGTCCATCCTCAGTTTTCTCCTATCACAGCCATTAAACTCTGCAACTGTTTTAATGTCACCATTGGCCTCATGGTGAAATCCCTGAGCGGTTTCCTTAGGAAGGATGCCTGTATCTTTGAATTTACTGGGTGTATATATACACACCACCCAAAGTGTAATTAATAACTTCACCATGCTCAAAGGGATGTTCAATTAATTTACCCATCTACCAATAGGTGTCCTTCTTTGCGAGGCTTTGGAAAATCTCCCTGGTCTTTGTGATTAAATCTAAATTCAATGCTCAATTGAGGGACCTTACAGATAATTGTGTGTGTGGGGTAAAGAGATAAAGTAGTCATTCAAAAATCATGGAAACACTATTATTGCACACAGAGTGAGTCCATGCAATTTATTATTTGACTTGTTAAGCACATTTTTTACTCCTGAACTTATTTAGGCTTGTATATTGCACACTCTTTAGTTTATCCATTTACATCTCACACGATTTTACATTTAATTTTTCAAACTTTATTTTAAAAACAAACCGACCAAAACAAAACTGGACCGGCACAGACCTAAAAACAAAAGTATTATATTTTGATAGATTCCTAACAGCAAGTGTTTTACTGAGTCCTCTTTTACTGCTGTCTGCTATGTTGTCATTTTAATCCATAGAGACGTGAAGGAGAAGCTCGTCGGATGTTGAAAATAAAATGAATGAATGATGAAAATAAAACCTAATATAACTCAAACGGAAAGCATTTGCATTTTTGCGCAGTCCAGGCAAGGCTTGACATTTCAGATTTCCATTTTTTATTAATTCGTACAAATTTCAAAAAAGATTATTCCACTTTGACATTATAGAGTATTGTGTGTAGGCAAGTGACACAAAATCCCAATGTAATACAAGGGTTGCGAATACTTTCTGAAGGCACTGTAGGCAATGTGCAATGGGGAGGGATTACATTATCAGCACCAACAACATTGCGTCTGAGACACAAAGCAAATTATTATCCTGTAATTTTATCACAGATTACAGCCCTCTGGTCTGATCCAGTGGGGGATTAATATGTTTATGTACCGGAAACACTGCTCTCTCTCTTGCTTCTCTCATTAAAAACCTAATTTAGCAGGCGTCAGCCTGATTAGTTCACACTGGAAAACATTTCCTTTAAAATGTACAGTAATTTACTGACAGAAATTGGTCAGTAAATTACTGTAATGTAATGTACAATACAGCTGATGTAATCAATTTTATGCTAATCCATTTTACAGTACCAACACTTACTGTAATCTAATATACTGTACACTACTAGAATTTTCCATGCAGCGAAATATTACCCAGTGTTCTTTGCAAGTTCTCATTTTCACATTTACACTTTGGTCATTTAGCGGGCGCTCTTGTCCTTAGCAACTTACAGTCCATTCAACCAAGGTTGATAAAAAAAATATACATATCACAGTAATAGCAAGTAAAATGTTTCTCTAACCACTACTGTAAATGTTGTAGTTAAATCATAAAAAGTATAAGAACCACTAACACTCTTATCTGTTCCCTATATACATGTTATTGTTAGTGAATTACTGCCACATATCACCTGAATTGGTAGAGGACTAGTTTTTCACAATTCCTGACATTTAATCGTAGTAACAATTCTGTGTTTTAGGTTAGTTAGGATCAACACTTTATTTTAAGAATGTGAAATGTTAGAATAATACTAGAGAGAATGATTTATTTCAGTTTACATACACTCAATTAGTATTTGGTAGCATTGCCTTCAAATTGTTTAACTTGGTTGAAATGTTTCGGGTCGCCTTCCACAAGCTTCCCACAATAAGTTGGGTGAATTTTGGCCCATTCCTCTTGACAGAGCTGGTGTACCTGAATCAGGTTTTTAGGCCTCCTTGCTCGCACACGCTTTTTCAGTTCTGCCCACAAATTTTCTATAGGATTGAGGTCAGGGCATTGTGAAGGCCACTCCAATACCTTGACTTTGTTGTCCTTAATACGGCTAGGGGTTCCTCTAGCGGCACCCCTCGACAACATTCCGCTGAAAAGGCAGTGCACAAAATTCAAAAATATTTTGGGGAAATATGTACAATGTTTGCCCACTGACAAAGAAATTATCCGTCTATAATTTTAATGGTAGGTTTATTTGAACAGTGAGAGGCAGAAGAACACCAAAGAAAATCCAGAAAAACGCATGTCAAAAATGTTATACATTGATTTGCATTTCAATGAGGGAAATAAATATTTGACCCCTCTGCAAAACATGACTGAGTACTTGGTGGCAAAACCCTTGTTGGCAATCACAGAGGTCAGACGTTTCTCGTAGTTGGCCACCAGGTTTGCACACATCTCAGGAGGGATTTTGTCCCACTCCTCTTTGCAGATCTTCTCCAAGTCATTAAGATTTCGAGGCTGACATTTGGCAACTCGAACCTTCAGCTCCCTCCACAGATTTGCTATGGGATTAAGGTCTGGAGACTGGCTTGAGCCACTCATTTCTGGCCTTGGCCATGTGTTTTGGGTCATTGTCATGCTGGAATACCCATCCACGACCCATTTTCAATGCCCTACCTGGTTAAATAAAGGTGAAATAAAAAAATAAAAATAAAAAAGGTAGGTTCTCACCCAAGATTTGACAGTACATGGCCCCGTCCATCATCCCTTTGATGCGGTGGAGTTGTCCTGTCCCCTTAGCAGAAAAACATCCCCAAAGCCTAATGTTTCAACTTCAATGTTTGACGGTGGGGATGTTGTTCTTGGGGTCATAGGCAGCATCCCTGCTCCTCTAAACACGGCGAGTTGAGTTGAGGCCAAAGAGCTCCATTTTGGTCTCATCTGACCACAAGACTTTCATCCAGTTGTCCTCTGAATCATTGAGATGTTCATTGGCAAACTTCAGACGGGCATGTATATGTGCTTTCTTGAGCAGGGGGACCTTGCGGGTGCTGCAGGATTTCAGTCCTTCACGGCACAGTGTGTTACCAATTGTTTTCTTGGTGACTATGGACCCAGCTGCCTTGAGATCATTGACAAGATCCTCCCGTGTAGTTCTGGGTTGATTCCTCACCGTTCCCATGATCATTGCAACTCCACGAGGTGAGATCTTGCATGGAGCCCCAGGCTGAGGGAGATGGACAGTTTTTTTGTGTTTCTTCCATTTGCGAATAATTGCACCAACTGTTGTCACCTTCTCACCAAGCTGCTTGGCATTGGTCTTGTAGCCCATTCCAGCCTTGTGTAGGTCTACAATCTTGTCCCTGACATCCTTGGAGAGCTCTTTGGTCTTGGCCATGGTGGAGAGTTTGGAATCTGATTGATTGATTGCTTCTGTGGACAGGTGTCTTTTATACAGGTGACAAGCTGAGATTAGAAGCACTCCCTTTAAGAGTGTGCTGCTAATCTCAGCACATTACCTGTATAAAAGACACCTGGGGGACAGAAATCTTTCTATTTGAGAGGGGGTCAAATACGTATTTCCCTCATTAAAATGCAAATAAATGTATAACATTTTTGACATGTGTTTCTCAAATTTTTGTTGTTGTCTCTCACTGTTCAAATAAACATGCCATTAAAATTATAGACTGATAATTTTTTTGTCAGTGGGAAAACATACAAAATCAGCAGGGGATCAAATACTTTTTTCCCTCACTGTAACTTTCATACATTATCAAGTGCAATACACCAAATGAAAGATAAACGTCTTGTTAATCTACCTATCATGTCCGATTTCAAAAAGGCTTTACAACGAAAGCACAGCATATGATTATGTTAGGTCTGAGCCAAGTCACAAAAACACACAGCCATTTTTCCAGTGAAAGAGATGAGTCACAAAAACCAGAGAGATAAAATGAATCACTAACCTTTGATGATCCTCATCAGATGACACTCATAGGACATCATGTTACACAATACATGTAGGTTTTGTTCGATAAAGTGCATATTTATATCCAAAAATATCAGTTTACATTGGCGCGTTACGTTCAGTAATGTTTTGCTTCCAAAACATCCAGTGATTTTGCAGAGAGCCACATCAATTTACAGAAATACTCATAATAAACATTGATAAAAGATACAACTGTTATTCACAGAATGAATGCAACCGCTGTGTCAGATTTCAATTTTTTTTTACGGAAAAGCCTAATCTGAGAACGGCGCTCAGAACCCATAAAAGCCAGAGGAATATCCACCATTTTGGAATCAACAAAGTTAGAAACAACACCATAAATATTCACTTAACTTTGATGATCTTCATCAGAAGGCATTCCCAGGAATTCCAGTTCGACAATAAATGACTGATTTGTTCCATAAAGTTCCATAATTTATGTCCAAATAGACACTTGTTGTTAGCGTGTTCAGCCCAGTAATCCATCTTCATGAGGCACAGGCACTTCATCCAGACAAAACCTTGAAAAGTTACGTTACAGTCCTTTAGAAACATGTCAAACGATGTATGGAATCAATCGTTAGGATGTTTTTACATAAAACATCAATAATGTTCCAACTGGAGAATTCAGAAAAGCACTGGAACGAGAGGTAACTCTGTGGTTGACATCTAGATGGTTGACATCTAGTGGAAGCCCTAGGAAGTGCAACCTCATCCATATCTCAACGTGTATTCGGTAGGCCAAGCTTTGAAAGAGTACAAACCTCAGATGTCCCACTTCCTGGTTGGATTTTTCTCAGGTTTTTGCCTGCCATATGAGTTCTGTTATACTCACAGAAATCATTCAAACAGTTTTAGAAACTTCAGAGTGTTTTCTATCCAATACTAATAATAATATGCATATATTAGCATTTGGGACAGAGTAGGAGGCAGTTCACTCTGGGCACGCTATTCATCCCAATGTGAAAATGCTGTCCCCTATCCCAAAAAGGTTAATTTAACCTCTCTTGGATATGCTAGCGTCCCATCTGGCCAACAGCCAGTGAAAATGCAGAGTGCCAAATTCAAATAAATTACTATAAAAATCTTACTTTCATGAAATCACACATGCCAGATAGCAAATTAAAGCTACACTTGTTGTGAATCCAGCCAACATGTCAGATTTCAAAAATGCTTTCCGGCGAAAGCAAACGATACTATTATCTGAGGATAGCATCATAGTAAACAAAGCGAGAGAATCATATTTCAACCCTGCAGGCACGACACAAAACACAGAAATACAAATATAATTAATGCCTTACCTTTGACGAGCTTCTTTTGTTGGCACACCAATATGTCCCATAAACATCACAAATTTTGATCCAGAAAAAGACCGGTTCCAACTTGCGCAATGTGACTACAAAATATCTCAAACGTTACCTGTAAACTTTGCAAAAACATTTCAAACTGCTTTTGTAATACAACTTTAGGTATTTTTTTACGTAAATAATCGATACATTGAAGACGGGATGATCTGTGTTCAATACAGGAGGAAAACAAACTGTAGCTAGCTTTCTGGTCACGTGCCTCTATCTAACAGTACACTTCAAGTTACCCTCGTTCAAGATGGCCGTACTTCTTCATTACACAAAGGAATAACCTCAACCAATCTCTAAAGACTGTTGACATCCAGTGGAAGCAAAGGAACTGCAAGAAGGTCCCTTAGAAATCTGGATTCCCAAAGAAAACACATTGAAAAGAGAGTGACCTAAAAAAAAATCTGAAATGTTTGTCCCCGGGGTTTCGCCTGCTATAAAACAGTTATGTTATACTCACAGACATGATTCAAACAGTTTTAGAAACTTCAGTGTTTTCTATCCAAATGTATGATACGCCTATCTTATCTTCTGGGGATGAGTAGCAGGCAGTTGAATTTGGGCATGCATTTCATCCAGACGTGAAAATACTGCCCCCTGTCACCAATAAGTTAAGGAGAAGTCTATCTTTAATTCTGTGAATAACACTTGTATCTTTTATCAATGTTTATTATGAGTATTTCTGCAAAATCACTGGATGTTTTGGAATCAAAACATTACTGCACGTAAGACGCCAATGTAAACTGAGATTCTTGGATATAAATATGAACTTTATCGAACAAAACATACATGAATTGTGTAACATGATGTGTTATCTGATGAAGATCATCAAAGTTTAGTGATGAATTTTATCTATATTTCTGCTTTTTGTGACTCCTATCTTTGGCTGGAAAAATAGCTGGAAAAGGGTTCCGCTCCTTCTCCTGTGTCTGTTCTGGTTCATCATTTGGATGGGGCAGGAGGTAATTTACTTCCGCCTTATTTGGCTTTTTTTACGTTCTTGGCCGGAGTTCTTTCGTCTACTGGTTTTCTCGTGACAGAGTTCACATCCAATTCTGGGCATCCGATTACTCTCAGTCTGTAAAGTATCCTCCTCCTCAAGGATTACATCATTATCTTGGGGATTTGACAAATCTTTGCAAGATTCCAGTTCTAAAGACATCCAGACCAATAGTTCTAAAGTCGTACAGAAAAATAGGATTGTGTTTTGCGGGAAGCTGCCAGTTGAGGACTTGTGAGGCGTCTGTTTCTCAATCTAGACACTAATGTACTTGTCCTCTTGCTCAGTTGTGCACCGGGGCCTCCCTCTCCTCTTTCTATTATGTTAGAGCCAGTTTGCACTATTCTGTGAAGGGAGTAGTACACAGCGTTGTACGAGATCTTCAGTTTCTTGACAATTTCTCGCATGGAATAGCCTTCATTTCTCTGAATAAGAATAGACTGACGAGTTTCGGAAGAAAGTTATTTGTTTCCGTCCATTTTTGAGCCTGTAATCGAACCCACAAATGCTGATGCTCCAGATACTCAAGTAGTCTAAAGAAGGCCAGTTGTATTGCTTCTTTAAATAGCACAACAGTTTTCAAATATGTTTTTTTTCTAATGATCAATTAGCCTTTTAAAATGATCAACTTGGATTAGCTAACACAACGTGCCATTGGAACACAAGAGTGATGGTTGCTGATAATGGGCCTCTGTACGTCTATGTAGATATTCCATAAAAAATCAGCTGTTTCCAGCTACAATAGTCATTTACAACATTAACAATGTCTACACTGAATTTATGATCTACAGTGCCTTGCGAAAGTATTCGGCCCCCTTGAACTTTGCGACCTTTCGCCACATTTCAGGCTTCAAACATAAAGATATAAAACTGTATTTTTTTGTGAAGAATCAACAACAAGTGGGACACAATCATGAAGTGGAACGACATTTATTGGATATTTCAAACTTTTTAACAAATCAAAAACTGTAAAATTGGGCGTGCAAAATTATTCAGCCCCCTTAAGTTAATACTTTGTAGCGCCACCTTTTGCTGCGATTACAGCTGTAAGTCACTTGGGGTATGCCTCTATCAGTTTTGCATATTGAGAGACTGAAATTTTTTCCCATTCGTCCTTGCAAAACAGCTCGAGCTCAGTGAGGTTGGATGGAGAGCATTTGTGAACAGCAGTTTTCAGTTCTTTCCACATATTCTCGATTGGATTCAGGTCTGGACTTTGACTTGGCCATTCTAACACCTGGATATGTTTATTTTTGAACCATTCCATTGTAGATTTTGCTTTATGTTTTGGATCATTGTCTTGTTGGAAGACAAATCTCCGTCTCAGTCTCAGGTCTTTTGCAGACTCCATCAGGTTTACTTCCAGAATGGTCCTGTATTTGGCTCCATCCATCTTCCCATCAATTTTAACCATCTTCCCTGTCCCTGCTGAAGAAAAGCAGGCCCAAACCATGATGCTGCCACCACCATGTTTGACAGTGGGGATGTTGTGTTCAGGGTGATGAGCTGTGTTGCTTTTACGCCAAACATAACGTTTTGCATTGTTGCCAAAAAGTTCAATTTTGGTTTCATCTGACCAGAGCACCTTCTTCCACATGTTTGGTGTGTCTCACAGGTGGCTTGTGGCAAACTTTAAACTACACTTTTTATGGATATCTTTAAGAAATGGCTTTCTTCTTGCCACTCTTCCATAAAGGCCAATTTTGTACAATATACGACTGATTGTTGTGCTATGGACAGAGTCTCCCACCTCAGCTGTAGATCTCTGCAGTTCATCCAGAGTGATCATGGGCCTCTTGGCTGCATCTCTGATCAGTCTTCTCCTTGTATGAGCTGAACGTTTAGAGGGACGGCCAGGTCTTGGTAGATTTGCAGTGGTCTGATACGCCTTCCATTTCAATATTATCGCTTGCACAGTGCTCCTTGGGATGTTTCAAGCTTGGGAAATCTTTTTGTATCCAAATCCGGCTTTAAACTTCTTCACAACAGTATCTCGGACCTGCCTTGTGTGTTCTTTGTTCTTCATGATGCTCTCTGCGCTTTTAACGGACCTCTGAGACTATCACAGTGCAGGTGCATTTATAGACTTGATTACACACAGGTGGATTGTATTTATCATCATTAGTCATTTAGGTCAACATTGGATCATTCAGAGATCCTCACTGAACTTCTGGAGAGAGTTTGCTGCACTGAAAGTAAATGGGCTGAATAATTTTGCACGCCCAATTTTTCAGTTTTTGATTTGTTAAAAAAGTTTGAAATATCCAATAAATGTCGTTCCACTTCATGATTGTGTCCCACTTGTTGTTGATTCTTCACAAAAAATACAGTTTTATATCTTTATGTTTGAAGCCTGAAATGTGGCAAAAGGTCGCAAAGTTCAAGGGGGCCGAATACTTTCGCAAGGCACTGTATTTGATGTTATTTTAATGGACAAAAAAAAGAAGTTTTTCTTTCAGAAACCAGGACATTTCTAAGTGATCCGAAACTTTTGAACGGTAGTGTGTATATATATTTCTAAATGAATAATAATGTTCAAAAGAGCCCAGTTAGCTAGCTACTTCAAATAGGTTCCTGGTTCATTTAGCAACTGGCATAGCTATCTAACTTAGTTGTTTTCAACGCGTGATGCATAGACATTGCAAACACATGTCACCGAATATCCCTCAAACTTGTCAAAACTATTAGCTAATGTTAAATGATGCTGACCGAATTTAAAAGACTGCTAGCTAAAACTGCAAGATTTTTAAAAACAAATGTATTTCCACATGAGCCATGTCAGCTAAAGTTGGCCAGTTAGCTGGCAGCTTTTTCTATTTTACCGGCGTGGATGGTTAGCTAACATTAAGTTAACGATCTATCCTC
Source organism: Oncorhynchus kisutch (assembly GCF_002021735.2). Taxonomy (NCBI): domain Eukaryota; kingdom Metazoa; phylum Chordata; class Actinopteri; order Salmoniformes; family Salmonidae; genus Oncorhynchus; species Oncorhynchus kisutch. The sequence goes on along the minus strand of NC_034191.2, from coordinate 53,506,757 downwards.
AGACTATATTTAGCCAATTATCGTTAACGTTACCCATATACAGGCCATTTCCAATTTCAATAAAATAGAAATGTTTGAAATACCATGTCTGTTAGACTCAATTCGACTTTACTAACAAGAGGGCTTAGTGTTTGAGCCTATTTAAGAAATAAGAGGTTGACCTACCTGTTTGACAGACGAAATTAGGCTATCGCCCGCTATTCATAAATGTGTTGGCCATTTCCTCCACCCACCATGCACTCTTTAAATATACACAAAAAATGCCGGTTCCTCAAGGGCTCTTTGGAAAGGGTGATGGTTCTACGTGGAACCACACTGACCCAAAGAACCCTTTGAGCCCTTCAATAGTTATTTACAGTTCAATAAAAGGGTTCTTTATTGCCCCATAAAGAGTTGTAACCATAGCAGAACCCTTCTTTGGTGCTATATAGAACCTTAAGAAAGGGTTATTTATAGCAACATACAGGTTCCATTTAGAACCTTATGAGCATGGTTCTTCATAGAACTTTCAAAATAAGGTTCCTTATAGCACCAAAAAGTGTTACACTATGGTTACAAGCCAAATAACCCCTATTTGAGACTATATAGAACCATTTGTTTTTCATGTGTAGCTTATCGTGTCAACGAAGGGCTGTATTGAGTTAAAACCAGGACTTGAATTGAGGAGGTATGAGAGGGAATGCCATAAACCTAACTTTTATTGAAGAATATGGCAAAAAGCATAGACGTACCCCTTGTTAACTTTAGATTTTCATGAAAATAAAAAGGATTTGATTATATAAAGTGATTTATAACAGCGCTTTGACCAGCCATGCGTTATGCTAGAAACAAGCTGTAAATTATCCAGAAAAGACATGACTGCATATGGGGATATATTTTTATAATTTCTTTGGCTGAGCTACAACCTTCTGTAGCTGAGGAGACTAAATCTGAGACATCATTATGAATCGGAGCATGGTACTTTCAAAAGTTAGGCCTACCTTTCCATACTAGAAAGAGTAGACTTACCGACGCAGAAACATTTCAGCTTTAACTGCTGGCTACGCTTAGCCCGACGATAGAAGTTTACAAGTGTTTCTCTAAGAGCTATCTGGGTTTAAACATGTTCTATTGTAGTGAATAACTTAATCAATTGATAGTGACAGAATTAGATTACTTCCCAAGCAAAGTCAAGTTTTTAAGTCATGTAAAATGATGTAGCATTTAAGGCAATTTTTTCTTGGACCTGCACATACAATGATAGATTTATGCTATGATTTTACTATAAAGGAGACCTTCCACCCCTATTCTTGTCCATGGTGGTCTGCGAAGCCACAACCTTCTGGCCAACAGCCCTGTGCGCTACAAAATATTCTGCGTTGCCATGTAATGCTTACAGGACGAAGAACACTTTCTAAATCTGCACATCAACGTCTATGGTCTGTCCTAGAAGTGAGGGTAAACGGTAAGTATGTTTTTATGCTATCCAATTTATGTTTTAATTGTTATTATAGTGGAGGGTCAACTTGTTTTTATCAAGCATTCAGAGGGTAAAGTAAAATAATTTGGGAGGGCCATCTATTTTTGTTTCAGAGGTCCAATTTTCTCCAGGTAACCCTTATTCTAAATAAACTACCTAGCAACTACCCCCACCCCCACTCTCATCACCAAGACAATACATTCAGCAGCTTACAATATGTCATATGTTAATTCTTATACCAATTGAATATGATTGGTGAAAACGTATTTTGTAATATTGGTTGCTATGGCAAAGCCACTTTTCTCTTCCTCTGTGAAAGACATTTCTTTTCAATAAAGGATGATAATGGCATGAACCATGTTTCGACTGTCTCATGAAATAAGTATTGTGTTTTGAATGGATTACTTAAAGACGGTTAATTTCTTATGACATGCAATTAATTTGTTCCTTCAAAACATGTCCACGTTAATTGAGAAAAAGAAAAATGTGTGTGTGTTCTTTTTTTCTGTGTGCATGTGAAAAAGAACAATAGAGACAGTAAGAGAGAAAGGGAGGGAGTAAAAGATATGAGAGAAAAATAAAAAGAATAAGAGTGAGAGAGATACACAAAGCAGGGAAGTGGGCAGAAGGATGTGTGGTCTATTGGCAGCAGAGGCCATGATTCACAGTGTGGCTGGTAGTGTGTAGCGTGTGTGTGTGTGTGTGTGGCTGGCAGAATGTCTGTAGTGGGGGGAATGGCTCTAGCCTCACCCTCTGATCCAACAGGTCCCAGACGTGCTCAGTGGGATTGAGATCCGGGCTCTTCGCTGGCCATGGCAGAACACTGACATTCCTGTCTTGCAGGAACTCACACACAGAACGAGCAGTATGGCTGGTGGCATTGTCATGCTGGAGGGTCATGTCACGATGAGCCTGCAGGAAGGGTACAACATGAAGGAGGAGGATGTCTTTCCTGTAACGCACAACTTTGAAATTGCCTGCAATGACAACAAGCTCAGTCCGATGATGCTGTGACACACTGCCCCAGACCATGACGGACCCTCCACCCCCAAATTGATCCCACTCCAGAGTACAGGCCTCGGTGTAATGCTCATTCCTTCGACGATAAGCACGATCCGACCATCACCCCTGGTGAGACAAACCGCGACTTGTCAGTGGAGCACTTTTTGCCAGTCCTGTCTGGTCCAGCTACGGTGGGTTTGTGCCCATAGACGACGTTGTTGCCGGTGATGTATGGTGAGGACCTGCCTTACAACAGGCCTACAAGTCCTCAGTCCAGCCTCTCTCAGTCTATTGCGGACAGTCTGAGCACTGATGGAGGGATTGTGCGTTTCTGGTGTAACTCGGGCAGTTGTCTTTGCCATTCTGTGCCTGTCCCGCAGGTGTGGTGTTCAGATGTACCGATCCTGCGCATGTGTTGTTACACATGGTCTGCCACTGCGAGGACTATCAGCTGTCCGTCCTGTCTCCCTGTAGCGCTGTCTTAGGCGTCTCACAGTATGGACATTGCAATTTATTGCCCTGGCCACATCTGCAGTCCTCATGCCTCCTTGCAGCATGCCAAAGGCACGTTCACGCAGATGAGCAGGGACTCTGGCAGCTTTCTTTTGGTGTTTTTCAGAGTCAGTAGAAAGGCCTATTTAGTGTCCTAAGTTTTCATAACTGTGACCTTAATTGCCTACCGTCTGTCAGCTGTTAGTGTCTTAACGACCGTTCCACATGTGCATGTTCATTAATTGTTTATGGTTCATTGAACAAGCTGCATGGAAAACAGTGTTTAAACCTTTTACAATGAAGATCTGAGGTTATTTGGATTTTTACTAATTATCTTTGAAAGACAGGGTCCTGAAAAAGGACGTTTAAAGGAGTTTAAATACTGCATTACTTTTGACCAGCACCATTTGAGACTGAACCTATGTGACCCTTAATGTAAGAGTAGGATATGTCTTAGAAATGCCAAACCCTACATAATGTTCCTGTATGTAGCCTAAGCAAGGCATTTCTGCAGTCCGCACCAAAATTCCCTGAGAGCAATGGGTGAAACACTGACAGATTATATGACCACATTGTCAGGAACAAATGTTTTGAGGCTGAGAAGCAAACTCATTATAGACGACTGATGTAAGTGCTGCCTCGACTGTTCAGGAGTGGGCAGGGTGGTCAAAACATACGATCTGAAAGTGTTCCTTTGTAATGGATGCTATTAATAGGTGTTGTTTCATGTTTACCCCACTGATCAGTCATATTGAGAGTTGAGGTCAAACTCATTGATCATGGATTTGACCGCTGGTTTAGATGTGGGTGTGGGATCGTTCCCCTAGAACACCTACGCATCTCAGAATCAACCTCCTGATTCACTGACTAAAATAGAAAACAATGACTTGATTGTGTGTATGTGTGTGTGACCTGATTGTGTGTGTCTGTGTCTGCTAAAGTAGCCTGAAGGTCACTCACACATTTCCCTTGCCCCTATATACCACTCTCATTCTCAGTCCAGGAATGCATCCCAAATGGCACCCTGTTCTGTATATAGATTGCTCTGGGCCTGGTAAAAATAAATACACCATGTAGAGAACAGGGTGCCATTTGGGACACAGGCAAAGGATTTCAGGTGACATTGAAAAACCTTGAGATAAATGAGGAAACCATCAGCTTTACAGAACAATCGGGCTCGGAATGCAATAAATCTGTAAATATCATTGCGAATGGCAGAGCTCTCTGCAAGGCAGAGCCCATAAGCCGTGATGCAGTGATGTTGTTGAGGGGCGAACTGTAAAGTTGTCATAAAAGCCAACATATGCTCCGTGAGACGGCACATATGTGCAAAACTGAATAACCTGCCGCTTCCATGTAACTATGAACGCTTAAAAATAAATGTAAATCTTCACTCGCCTCACCAGTTCTATTTAAATGCAATCAATGGACAGTAAAATAAGACATTTGTGCGCCGTTGAAATATGTTTCTCATTATGGATGTCGGTAGAAGGGCTGTTGCACACACTCATACGGCTCTTGTCGCTTTAATCGTCTGCTTTCATATCTGTAGTAATAGGACCACAACAGCTGCTGTTACTTTAAGGTAAAGCCATTTGTGTGTAATGTGGTTGAGCACAGTTAATTGGATGGATAGAGAGAGTGAGAGACACACACACACACATATTCAAGAAGCTCATGTATGTCATGGTAGAAGAAAAAGTGGGATTATTGTGATTTAATAAATGGGTGCAGTCCAAGCGGGCCAGGGAAGGGAAATCTTTCCTCTCTGAAGATTTGAAAATAAACTCTAACCCCCTATTTTTTACCCCTTCCTCTTTTGTCTTCCTAAACCACATACAAGCCCTGAGCCCCTCCAGCAAGCTGGTCACAAAAGAGCAGTAGCAGCACAGAGGGAATACACACCAAACGAATAGGGTTCCTCAAGGGATGTATGGGAAGGGTGATGGTTCTATGTGGAACCATACTGACCCATTTAACCCTTTGAGTCCATCAATGGTTCTTTGAGGGACAGTCAAGTTCTTCCACATCGAACTCAACAAACCATATGGACCTCACTTTGTGCATGGGGGCATTGTCATGCTGAAACAGAAAAAGGCCTTCCCCAAACTGTTGCCACAAAGTTGGAAGCACAGAATCGTCTAGAATGTCATTGTATGCTGTAGATTTAAGATTTCCCTTCACTGGAACTAAGGGGCCTAGTCCAAACCATGATAAAAAAAACAGACCATTATTCCTCCTCCACCAAAATGTACACTTGGCGCTATGTATTGGGGTAGAATTATCCTGGCATCCACAAAACACAGATTGGTGAAGCGTGATTCATCACTAAAGAGAACTTGTTTTGTAAACTTTACACCACTCCAGCCAACGCTTGGCATTGTACATGGTGATTTTAGGCTTGTGTGCGGCTGCTCGGCCATGGAAACCCATTTAATGAAGCTCCCGACTAACAGTTCCTGTGCTGACGTTGCTTCCAGAGGCAGTTTGGGACTCGGTAGTGAGTGTTACAACCGAGGAGAGACCGTTTTTACACGCTACACGCTCCAGCAGTCTGCGGTCCCATTCTGTGAAATTGTGTGACCTACCACTTCACGGCTGGGCCGTTGTTGCTCCTAGACGTTTCCACTTCACAATAACAACACTTACAGTTGACCGGGGCAGCTCTAGCAGGGCAATAATTTGACATACTGACTTGTTGGAAAGGGGGCATCCTATCACGTTGAAAATCACTGAGCTCTTCAGTAAGTGCATTCTACTATTCTACTTTTGTATGTATAGTGTAGCTACTCTACTGGTACCAACATGTGACTGTGGTGTCAGCAAATATAATTAAAAGTTTACATTATTAATCTATGGCAAAAATACTTACATTTCAACAGATGCTTTTATCCAGAGTGACTTACAGGAGGAGCAATTAGGGTTAGGTGCTTTGCTCGATGGCACATTGACAGATTTTTCACGTAGTCAACTCAGGGATTCAAACCAGAAACCTTTTAGTTACTGGTCCAGTGCTCTTAACCGTTAGGGTACCTGCCACCCGTATCCTCTTCCATCTTTGTCTGGTGTTAGTTATCTAGGTCTTCAGCCAGCATGGAACAAAAAGGGGGGAAAGGTTGTTCAAAACAATGATGCAGTTGTCCTGTCAACATATCCATCAGTGCTGCTGTGATCTGCATCACAAAATACATGCCAAACAGAAGATGTGTAATAGAAATTGACAACAGTAACCACGTTTCTTTCCACAGTTTTTATGTGAGTAAAGTCATATTGTATAAATAAAAAATCACGACAGCTGTGATGGAAAAGCCGGCAGATAATTTGTTCGTTCAACCTTGTGGGATCTTGTTCTATCTGTAAAATGTATTATCTGGGAATTGGAAGTGGAAATGCCATTATGCACAATTATTGATATAATAACCTTCATATCCAAGTCATTTTGGAGTCACATGATGTGGTGTGTGGTCCCACTACGACTCTGGGAAACCAGTCAGTTTATTAGGCTACAGATGAAATGAGTTATGATGAACGGTGATGAGCTTGATGCTGGTTTCAATAAATATAAATTGTTTTTTTCTGGTGACATGACGATTGATGATTGACTGCCGTTTGACAAATACACATTTTCTCGTTTTTATCCATAATAACCTCATCATGTAGACTAGGCAATCCGCACTGTATCTGTGAGTTGTTTGCTAGAGCCCAGGTGCCAAAACCAGAGTAGGCACATTTTCTATTCAACGTAACAGTTTTTGTGACAAAACTATCGGTAGAGTTGAAAATGCGAGGGAAACTTCAGATTTGTATTAATTACATGAAAACTTAAGCGAAAATGTTGCATGCAGTATGTCATCATGCACTGACAAGTCCATTTGCTGGAAACATACCACTGATGGGAATTTTTGCATATATTCTAGAATATTTGCATTAAAATCTGTTGGCAATTGGATGGAGACCTAGCTACTGATGCATTTTCAATGTTGTTTAATTTGTTTTGTGTATCACCAAATTAGTTTGAGATGATTTTACTGCAGCACTGCTCAATGCATCCAAGTTTCATGACATAGGTCTTTCAAAGAGCTCTCAGGCAAAGTCGAGCTTATGAATATGCCTTCTTTTCAAACTTCCTGGTAGTTAGCCATGAGAGAAAAGTTATTTTTTCAACAACAAATAATAGCCTTTCTAACCCCAAAACATATTATGGGTGATATTTTAGTCGCTCAAAATGCTAGTTACGAAGTAATCAGAATTACTGTTCGGGTCCTTTGCATTCGCATTGTACAAACTTAACATGTTGAACAGGAATGATATTTACGCTGGGAAAGTGGGCACTGCATATGATAGATATGGAGGGAGGACCGATGTAAATGTTAAATAATACTGTTTCTACTAATTCTCTAACCAACCAAGGTGCATGAACAATGGAGCAAGCAAAGAGAAAAGAAGGTGTGCAGATCGGTACTGGGGATGATGACACAGGTATTGTATTCAAAAAGCCGTACATGCTCCCTCCCAAACAATGGCCATGTATGCTCCCCTTTGTGTTTATTTTCAGCATCTCTGTAAGGAACCGATACAGATTGTAATAATGATGTGAGTAGGCTAGAATGTAAATTAGGCACTTTTTACAGTGTGTTGGACAAAAAAATATACCTTTGCTTCCCAAATGGCAACCCGGCACCCTATTCCCTTTATAGTGCACTACTTTTGACCAGAGACCATTCTTGTCAAAAGTAATGCAATATATATGGAATATTTTGCCTTTTGGAATGCCGCCACTGTAACAAAGGAGACCTTCATGAATAAAGCCTTGGTTCGTAATCTATAATTCAAGTTGATGGCTGAGCTATGCGTGTGATAGACACACATTAGACCTGGACCATGTTACTGTACAGTGCAAGCCAGAATAACAAATGTGGATTTCAGATTCGATTTTCAGGAGGCCGGGCTTATTAGGTGCCTGGCTTCAGAAAGTTATGTTTGGCCACCTGTGAGAGTAAACATACATTTTTTACATTCAATATTTTTGCATATTACATATTGTAACAAAGTGGTATCTATCCTAGCAATGGGATTTGCATAGGCACCTGTTCAATGCCATGTCAAGATGTAGATTTCCATCTAAACAGACATTGTCAAAAGTAATGATTTATCATGAGAGGGCCATAAAGAATACCTAGTAATTAGTGATGGGCATTTCAAGTGTTTTTGATGAGTTTCATCATTTGGCTCTGTTCACGTTAAAGAGCCTGATATTTTGACTCCCAAATGGCTCTTCATTCAAATGGTTTGAAAATCGACCTAGAACCATGAAGAAATTGCAAATCCCTAATGTAAAGCCCAAAAAGTAGGTTAACATTATGTCAGATTGTGATAGGCATGTTCAAATGCATTTTTAACTGTCCAAGTTATTAGATTGCCTGTAAAAATGTTGTCATTTATTTTCAGAATATCGTTTGAAGCTAAAACAAAAAAAACTGTGAGAGTCTTTTGTTAAGGAATGTAGCTAGATAGCTAGCTAGGTAAACAATGAATCCCAACGCCTGACGTAATGTTAGTTAGTGAGCCAGCCAGCTAACGTTATGAAATGAAAAAACTGTCAAAATTAGAGTGGAGTCTTTTGTTAAAACCTATTTAGGATCCACCCTTTTTTTCCCAATTTTAGCCTAAAAATAACTGCCTGTAGTTCAGGACCTGAAGCAAGGATATGCATATTCTTGGTACCATTTGAAAGGAAACACTTTGAGGTTGTGGAAATGTGAAAGGATTGTAGACGAATATAACACAATAGATCTGGTAAAAGATAATTGTTATTTTTTATTTTGTACAATCATCTTTGAAATGCAAGAGAAGGCCATAATGTATTATTCCAGCCTAGGTGCAATTTAGAACTTCTTCTAGATGGCAGCAGTGTATGTGCAAAGTTTTAGACTGATCCAATGCACCATTGCATTTCTGTTCAAAATGTTGTATGATGATTGTGCACTCTTCTCAAACAAAATCATGGTATTATTTCAGCTACTGTAAATTGGACAGTGCAGTTAGATTAACATGAATTTAAGCTTTCTGCCAATATCAGATATGTCTATGTCCTGGGAAATGTTCTTGTAACCTACAACCTCATGTTAATCGCATTAGCCTACGTTAGCTTAACCGTCCCGTGTATAGGACACCGATCCCGAAAAAGATTTAAAACATGTAGCTAGTTAATCAAAACAATGGACCATCATCACAACTCATGATGTTACTGGCCTGCAGGAATATGCAGGTAGCTAACCACTAGGTTCTATGGCTAGAACTAGTCAAGCAAATGTGTCTGATAGATGAAAAATAAGATCATACACATATAACATTAGCTAGCGACCCAGAAAGCTAATATTAGCTAGCTAGTAGTACACTTGAAATGAAAAATGAAACAAATTTCTGTCAAAATTAGATATTGAGGCACATGAAAGTTCACATGTTCGAGAAGGCATTTCTGCCAAATAACGCATTTTGAAAAAAAGAAAATGTTTACGTTCAAACAGCTCTCCTGTGAAGTTTTGACTTACAAAACAGTTTTCCTGAATTGGGTCACATATCTGAATGTTGGTGAATTAGTTACCATCTTTTCACCAGCATGTTTTTGAAGTAAACCTGGCATAAATTAGCTATTACAGTTATTGGTGACTTGAGGAATCCTGGAGATCCTCAAGGAAATCCAGGGGCCGGTTGCACCAGTTAGCCCTTAGATAAGTGGATCGTAACTTTATGTCCAATATAAAATGTGCTCTACACCGGACCTAACAATTATACCTGTTGCACCATCTGGGCATAACCCCTTCTATGAGCTACGCCTGGGCGTAGATTCTACGCCCAGATTCTTTGTTCATATTTTACATCCTCTCAGGCTTTTCATGTTGCCTATGCATGAGTAAATAGCAAAATAATACATTATAGCATGCTAAACATGTCTGATCAGATTAGCAAACGAATAGATGAGCTATGCTCTCCAGTTATTTGCCCAGCCAAATAACCATATATACAGATGGAGATTCAGTGAAACAAAATCACGTAGATTGATTATCAGACACGTCAAGGACTTTTGATCAGGATATACTTACTGTAGGCTACGTGAGTGAAATGCAAAATAATCCACTTGTTATACTAGGCTACATGCTAGCAAAATGTTCTGATCAGTACTAATAGATGAGAAAACTAGACTAAAGATTATCATCATGAGCACTCACCTCAATTTAGCTAACATTTCCCAGCATAACCAAATATCAAAATGGCGATTCAGTGTAAAAACAAATCTGACAAAAATCTGACATTGATTAATTTATCAATCTTGCTTGTCTCAAAGCACCGTGATGGCCCTGTCCCAATCAAAACGGTGCTGAAATTGTATTTGACCACATGCGGCTATGGCTTTACATGATTTAAATTGGTTGGATGACTTTGGGAGTTTCAGTAAGCAACCATTTGATACATGCCTTCTATGGTATTAGCCTACTTTATTCCAGTATTTTTGAGTGATATTCATTCACACAGTAATTTTCTTTATGGATCCATCCAGTTGTGGCAAAGATAACGTGCATGCATAGTACTGAGCTTTGCGAAGTGATGGCAAAGTGACATGCCTCGCAAAGTTTAGAACTGCCACAAGAATGGTAACAGCCCAGTAACGGGTGCTGTCAAACAACCATCAGTATGAAGCATCGAATCTCATGGATGACCATTATGCCGGATTTAGCTGCGACCAGTCTCATTTTTGGTTCGTGAAACAGGTGCAAATTCTGATCCCAAAGTCGGAAGTAGCTACGCCAAACCTAGCATTTAAGAGCAACTTGTGCAATCAGCCCCTGTAGTCCACACTAAAAAATGTGGGTTCCTAAAGGGTTCTTAGGAAGGGTGATGGTATGTGGATCCATACTGACCCAAATAACCTTTTGAGCACTTCAGTGTTTCTTTGCAGTTCAAAAAAGGGTTCCCTCCTTTTTCAGTTATAATTATAATGTAGGTGCAGCAGCTCATTCAAATATTTTAGGGTGTCGTTTGTGCACAGTTCTTTTTGTATAAACATGAGTGAGAGTGCCATTCAACTTGATTTAATGCGTGGTGTTATACTGTTACTTATATGTCTTTTTGACAAGGAAAATTATGTTTGAATGGTACTATGCAGTGCACAAAGCCCCTTGTGGAATTGTTTTGTCAAGTTTCCTTGTATGCTTTTTTGATGGGGAAAATGGGAAGTCAGCCGTATTGCCACTTTCTTCTTGGGCAACATGACCAAATTCACATAATGTAAGTCGTCGATCTGTCACTCATTGAAAGCAAGTCTAAAACATGCTATATGTGTTCTATTTGTGCTATTTCTATGCTTATCGTTAAATTTTGTTTTTGCGTCTTTTACTTTAGTTTTTTTACACCAGCTTCACACAGCAAAAAATACAATATTTGTGGATATGGAAAATATATTTCACAGTATTTTGGATAGTACAATGATTATCTACACCATACTTGCTTATTTTGTCACATAAACAGAAATTAGGAAAACTATTAGAATTTTAGCAATTAGAAAATGGAGGAGCAATATCTGCGTAATGCAAAGTGCATATTTAAAGAATGTGCTTTTCATTAAATCATGCATAGCTGTTCTTTCTATAGCCTAAAGTAAATGTGTTCATATGGGCAGAATATTATCTATAGGCTATAGCATACCGAATTCTGATCAGCTATGAAAATAAAACATTTTAATGCGAAAATAATATATATCTGCTAAAAGGAAGACATTTGGATGTTTCAGTTAACAGTTGAGCTGATAGGTATTTTGCACTGTTTCACTTGATGCTTGAGTTGGAGGCGTGCATGGCCACGCAGTCATGGGTGAACAGGGAGTACAGGAGAGGGCTGAGAACGCACCCTTGTGGGGCCCCAGTGTTGAGGATCAGCGGGGTGGAGATGTTGATTCCTACCCTCACCACCTGGAGGCGTCCCATCTAAAAGTCCAGGACCCAGTTACACAGGGCGGGGTCGAGACCCAGGGTCTTAATGATGAGTTTGGAGGGTACTATGGTGTTAAATTCTGAGCTGTAGTCAATTAACAGAATTCTTACATGCTAGGTATTCCTCTTGTCCAGATGGGCCACGGTGAAGGAGAGCCCACATGCTTTGGTACCGGGCCATGTCAGTGGCACTGTATTGTCTCAAACTGAGCAAAGAAGTTGTTCAATATGTCTGGTAGAAAGACTTCGATGTCCGCAACGGGGCTGGTTTTCTTTTTGTAGTCCGTGATTGACTGTAGACCCTGCCACATACGTCTTAATGTTTGAGCCTTTGAATTGCGACTCTACTTGGTCTCTATCTCTTTGCTAGTTTGATTGCCTACTTGATGTGGGATAGTCATGGCTCTATGTAGTACTGTGCGCCTCCCACAGTCTGTTCTGGGACTGTGAAGAGACCTCTGGTGACATGTCTTGTGGGGTATGCATGGGTGTCCGAGCTGTGCACCAGTAGTTCCAACAGACAGCTCAGTGCATTCAACATGTCAATACCTCTCATAAATACAAGTAGTGATGAAGTCAATCTCTCCGCCACTTTGAGCCAGGAGAGATTGACATGCATATTATTAATATTAGCTCTCTGTGTACATCCAAGGGCCAGCCGTGCTGCCCTGTTCTGACCCAATTGCAATTTTCCTAAGTTACTTTTTGTGGCACCTGACCAGACAACTGAAAAGTAGTCACGGTGCGACAAAACTAGGGCCTGTAGGACATGCCTTGTTGATAGTGTTGTTAGGAAGGTAGAGCAGTACTTTATTATGGACTTACTTCTCCCTATCTTAGCAACTGTTGTGTCAATAGGTTAACAATCCAGGGTCACGCCAAGAAGTTTAGTCACCTGAACTTGCTCAATTACCACGTAATTTATTACTTGTTTTAGTTGAGGTTTAGGCTTTAGTGAATGATTTGTCACAAATACAATGATTTTAGTTTTAGAAATATTTAGGACTAACTTATTCCTTGCCACCCACTCTGAAACCAACTGCAGCTCTTTGTTAACTTCTCTAGGGTAGGGGCAGTATTTGAAATTTTGGACGAAAAGCATGCCCAAATTAAACGGCCTGCTAGTCGGGCCCAGAAGATATGATATGCATATAACTGGTAGATTTGGAAAGAAAACACTCTTACGTTTCCAAAACTGTTAAAATAGTGTATGTGAGTATAACAGAACTGATTTGGCAGGCGAAAACCTGAGAAAAATCCATTCAGGAAGTATTTTTTTTGTGTTGGTTTTGTAGTTTTCTATTCAATGCCATTACAGTATCCATTGACTTAGGACTCAATTTGCAGTTCCTATGCCTTCCACTAGATGTCAACAGTCTTTAGACTTTTTTTTCAGGCTTCTATTCTTATAAATGAGGGAGTAAGACCAGTCTGAATGAGTGGACCCTAACGTGTCACAGAGCTTTTTCATGCACAATCCCGAGAGAGTGCATTTCTTGTTTACCTATTATATTGACAACGTTATTGTCCGGTTGAAATATTATAGATAATTTACCTGAGGATTGAATATAAACATCGTTTGATATGTTTCTATGAACTTTACGGACACAATTTGGATTTTTTGTCTGCCTGTTTTGACTGCGTTTGAGCCTGTGGATTACTGAAGAAAACGCGCAAACAAAACTGAGGTTTTTGGATATAAAGAGACTTTATCAAACAAAAGGAACATTTATTGACTAAATTCATGTCTTCTGAGTGCAACCATATGAAGATCATCAAAGGTAAGGGATTCATTTTATCTCTATTTCTGAGTTTTGTAAAGCATCTGCTTGACTGGTTACTGTTTGTAATAATTTGTGAACTGGGCTATGTTCTCAAAGAATCGTAAGGTATGCTTTCGCCGCAAAGCATTTTTTAAATCTGACACCGTGGTTGGAATCACAAGAAGTTAATCTTTAAACCTATGTAAAATATGTTTTGTTTTCTGAATTTTTATAATGAGTATTTCTGTCTTTGAATTTGGCGCTACAATCTCACTGGATGTTGGCCAGATGGGACACTAGCGTCCCACGTAGTCATTTCAGTCACTGTAGTAGCTGACATGTATAGTGTTGAGTCATCAGCATATATAGACACACTGGCATTTCTCAAAGCCAGTGGCATGTCATTAGTAAAGTTTGAAAAAAGTAATGGGCCTAGACAGCTGCCCTGGAGAATTCCTGAATCTACTTGGATTATGTTGGAGAGGCTTCAATTAAATAACACCCTCTGTGTTCTGTTAGTTAGGTAACTCTATATCTACAGTATAGAAGGGGGTGTAAAGCCATAACAGATATGTTTTTTCCATCAGCAAACTATGATCGATAATGTCAAAAGCCACACTGAAGTCTAACAAAATAGCCCACACAATATTTTTATCAACAATTTCTTTCAGTCAATCATCAGTCATTTGTGTAAGTGCTGTGCTTGTTAATGTATTTCCCTATAAGCACGCTGAACGTTTGTTGTCAATTTGTTTTCTGTAAAATAGCATTATGTCTGGTCAAACACCCTTTTTTCCAAAGCTTTACTAACAGGCTGATTGGTCGGCTATTTGAGCCAGTAAAGTGGGCATGACTATTCTTAGATAGCGGAATTTGTGTTTATTACAGCACAGCCACTGTCTGTTTCAGACAGTCAATGCCTTTCTATCGCTATCATAACAGAATGTAATTCAATGGGGGACTTCTGACAGTATGGATGGTTATGGGAATCTGGAGTAAAGTGATGAGGATCATGAGATGACAGGCACAGATGATGGAGAGTATATCATCACTTTGAGTTTTAGCCTGCCATGTTGTGAATCTTATTGCTTTAGCTTTCCATCCACCGCAATGTCTTCTTAATGTGGATTGATATTGCCACTGAGGTTAGAAGGACCCCAAAAGACCCCTCCTGAGCTGTCAGTGATGATGCCTGCCTGGCCTGCCAGCCCAGTAATCAGGATAGGCTTTTGTCCCAAATGGCATCCTGTTTCTTACATAGTGCACTATTTGCTCTGGTCATAAGTAGTGCACTGTATAGGAAATAGGATGCCATTTGTTATCGTCGCACATGAGGGTGACATTTGGTATCCTCTCAGATGAGTGTATGTCTGATGGTGATTACACTCTGTGTATTCATAAGTCTGTCACAGAGGTTTTGTTGCTCAGTCTATAAAATAAATAACCAACACACTTCCAGAGGATAGGCTCTTAAACATAAAGGTGTAAGATGGAACCAAATTAGGTTTTTGAGAGCGATGCCATAGGGGAACCATTGTAGGGTCTCGGAAGAACCATAAATGGGATGTTTCTTTTGAAGAACCATACAAAAATCCCAAACCAGAAGGCCTTCCAGGACCAAAATAGAATAGCACTGTTGTAGGGTTTTAAGCCTTATTTGCAGTAGCTGAGGAAGAACCATTTAAGAACCTTTATTATTTTCAGTGTATACACCATCAAGAAACAGATAAACTTTAGAAAGCAAAATGGAATTTGTTCAATTTGTTTTGATAACAGACCACAAAATTACTCATTAACCAGCCAGAACGTGGCGACGGCCAGATTCTATTGTCCTTGTCTCATTTAATGCTTGTCATGTATGAAATTAACTATTGGGGCCTCCAACAGCACTTATTATAAAAAATAGCCAGTAAAAAATATTGCACTCATGGGATCCAGAAACTACTTTAACAAGTTTAATGAACTCTCACTAACTTTAATAGATTTTTTTCCAACTCATCCATCTTCATAAAGAGCATCTTCCCTAAAGTCTGCAGGCGAGAGGTGTCATTTAAAACAGCTGTGCCAGGCAAGCATAGTCAGAGAGAGAGAGAGAGGATCCTCACGATGAATCGCATACTTTCCCCCCTCTTTTCCCCCAATCCCTCTGTTTCTTAACTGGCAAATATCAATGAATGGTCTTGATTTTCTGGCAGCCTAGAGGTCAGGAAATGAAGAGCAAGTGGGAGAAGAACTACAGAGACTTCCTTAAGTTTCTAATCACCTGTATGGAACCAAAGGGATGTGGAGGAAGTGATGGGTGGAGGCTGGGGAGACGTGCTCCCAGTGGCACCCACACACGCTCCCACACACGCACGCTCCCACAGACACAGACACACACTCTCACACACACTGTCCAAGGGGCAGTATTAGCAAGCACCCTCAGCAGCCAGCCGAAGTTAAGGCTCCAGGCCAGCACCTAGCCACACAGAAAGAGATGTGTGTGTGCTTGTCTTTTATTTATTTTTTAATTATGAACTCACTACAGTACCTTGCAAAAACTAGTATCCACTTGTAAACAAACACACAAATACATACACACTCATGCAATGTGCATAGACGTTCATGTTAAAAAGACATAAGACCATTGTCTAGTCAAGTATTTTTAGGAACTGCTTCCATACATAAAGAATTCATCCCAAATAGCACCTCATTGTATATACTGTGCACTACTTTTTATGGGCCCTAGTCAAATGTAGGGTATTATTTAAGGAATATGATACCATTTGGGATGCAATCAATGACAAGTAAGACTGGTAATAAGCTGTGTTGCTTGGTTGTGTATAATGGAGGGTGTATGGGACATCACCCACTGAAACCCCGAACCCAACCTTAGAGCAACATCCTGTGGAAAACAAGGGTGACATTCAAATATACAATAACATTTCAAATATAGCAGTGCTGCAATGACGGGAAGCATAGTTAATCCATATTTATGGAGCAGTGCTTTATGAATAATATCTTTATATTGCCAACCGCCAATAAACCCCAGAGGATAATAATATCTTATATGGTTTGGTCGCTGCATAATGCATTTGTGAGGATGTGTCAAAATGACAAACAAAAAAATACCTGTATTTTTATTATTGTCAGTATTTTAGCATATAGTTGTTCTTGAAAAATAGAGTAGCAGTCAAAAGTTTGGACACACCTACTCATTCCAGGATTTTTCTTTATTTTTTACTATTTTCTACATTGCAGAATAATAGTGAAGTCATCAAAACTATGAAATAACACCAATGGAATCATGTAGTAACCAAAAAAGTGTTAAACAAATCAAAATGTATTCTTCAAAGTTGTCAGCCTTTGCATTGATGACAGCTTTGCACAATCTTGGCATTCTCTCAACCAGCTACATGAGGTAATCACCTTGAATGCATTTCAAGTAACAGGTGTGCCTTGTTAAATATTGATTTGTGGAATTCCTTGCCTCCTTAATGAATTTGAGCCAATCAGTTCTGTTGTGACAAGGTAGGGGTGGTGTAGAGAAGATAGTCCTATTTGGTAAAAGACCAAGTCCATAATATGGCAAGAACAGCTCACATAAGCAAAGAGAAATGACAGACCATCATTATTTTAAGACATGAAGGTCAGTCAATCCGGAAAAATTTCACAAACTTTTAAAGTTTCTTCAAGTGCAATCGCAAAAATCATCAAGAGCTAGGATGAAACTGGCTCTCATGAGAACCGCCACAGCAAAGGATCTCTGCTGCAGAGGATAAGTTCTTTGGAGTTAACTTCACCTCAGGTTGCAGCCCAAATAAATGCTTCACGGAGTTCAAGTAAGAGACACGTCTCAACAGTTCAAAGGATACTGTAAATCAGGCCTTCATGGTCAAATTGCAGCAAAGAAACCAATACTAAAGGACACAAATAATAAAATAGACTTGCTTGGGCCAAGAAACACGAGCAATGGACAATAGACTGGAAATCTGTCCTTTGGTCTGTTATTTTTCTCCAACCGCTGTGTCTTTGTGAGATGCAGAGTAGGTGAACGGGTGATCTCTGCATGTGTGGTTCCAACCGTGAAGTATGGAGGAGGAGGTGTGATGGTGTGGATGTGCTTTGCTGGTGACACTGTCTGTGATTCATTTAGAATTGAAGGCACATTTAACCAGCATCGCTACCACAGCATTCTGTAGAGAAACGCCATCCCATCTGGTTTGTGCTTAGTGGGACAATCATTTGATTTTCAACAGGACAATGACCCAACACACCTCCAGGCTGTGTAAGGGCTATTTGAACAAGAAGGAGAGTGATGGAGTGCTGCATCAAATGACCTGGCATCCACAATCACCCGATCTCAACCCAATTGAGATGTTTTGGGATGAGTTGGACGGCAGAGTGAAGGAAAAGCAGCCAACAAGTGCCAGGCATATGTGGGAATTCCTTCATGACGGTTGGAAAAATATTCCAGGTAAAGCTGGTTGAGAGAATGCCAAGAGTGTACAAAGCTGTCGTCAAGGCAAAGGTTGGTTTCTTTGAAGAATCTAAAGTATTAAATATATTTTGTTTGTTTTAACACCATTTTTGTTACAACATGATTGCATATGTGTTATTTCATAGTTTTGATGTCTTCACTATTATTTTACAATGTTAGAAAATAGTAAAAATCAAGAAAAATCCTTGAATGAGTAGGTGTGTCCAAACTTTTTACTGGTACTGAAAGTCTAAGAAAATCCTTCGCCCAGCAGCACTATACAAACTGACCATATGCTTCCCTTTCGAAACAGTCTGTGCATATATTATGACAAAATATTACTACCAAACAGCGTGACTCCTCGGCAAAAACGTCTAAATTATTGACAGATTTCTGGCTTTATCTTAGATTTAACCTATCTATTTTGAGGAAGCATGTTGGTTGTTACACCGTATCAAGAGTAGTGTTGAGGGATCAACTGAAACGTCGGTACCATTATTTTAATTCCATTTCGTTCTTTTTTTTCTGATCACAATGCTCAGTTTCTCTAGTGTCAGAGATTGAGTAAAACCAAAACGTTTTATTTAGCTTGCTCAGTTGTGGCCAGTAGAAATAAAAACATAGTTACAAAGAGAGGACCATTAGTTCAATACAAAAATCAAATCAAATCAAAGTGTATTTGTCACGTGCGCCAAATACAACAGGTGTAGACCTTACAGTGAAATGCTTACTTACAGGCTCTAACCAATGGTGCGAAAAAAAAAAAATGTGTGTGTGTGTGTGTGTGTGTGTGTAGGTAAGTAAAGATATAAAACAACAGTAAAAAGACATTTGAAAAAAGAGTAGCAAGGCTATATACAGACACCTCTTAGTCATGAACATGAATGTATAATTAAAGTGACTATGCATATAAGATTAACCGAGAGTAGCAGCAGCGTAAAACAGGGAAAAAGCAATTCAAGTTGCTTTAGCAATGTCAAATATTATATACTTAAAATGACTAAGCAATACTCACCAATAAGACATCCATCCTCAAGAGCTCACTAATGTAGGCTTATAGGCCAACGTTGCTGTTCTGCAGAATGAACGAATTGTGCATTTCACCTGGCAACCTTGCCACAACATTCGACAGCGACGATTGCACATCACATAACCTATCACCTGCATATCATGAGTGGAAGCCTTTTCTGTTCACATAGTTGAACTCATTTGGAGTGGTGCTTTTATGGTGAGGTGGGTGCCGTCCATTGATCCGTTTGTATTTGGGAACCCGTTGATGGCAAATAAACCCCTCTTTACTTCAACATGTTAGTTTATGGAAATTATATTATAGTTCGTTTCAATGATGATTGCATTTGAAACATTGGCTCATCGAGTGTTGTGAGATGCTGATCGTCAAGGTCCTGCTGAAAAGTGCTTGTTGGCAAAAAACCGAGGGTGGATAGCAATTGAATGTGCACCAGAACGGCATGTGTTTGCCTATATAAAGTAGGTCCTAAATCATTTAAAAAATCGTATAAGATTGACTCATCAGATATTGTTTCCCAAAATCAATCTGTACTTTCTGCAAAAAAGTTAGACCTGTCAAAAAAGTAAGAGCTCTCTGCAAAATGTGCCAAATCTTCCAAAAGAGCTAAATCAGTCACTTCTCATGCCATTTCCCATTATCTCAGTCTTTTGTAGTGTTTCAACAATGGTTTCACTTTCACACGTGCCTCTAATTTGTGGGCACAAGGACTATGGTGGTCTGCTTGAAACATCTGCAGACTGGGTCAGGGAAAGGTTGAACATGTCAGTTAAGACACTTGCCAGCTGGTCAGCAGATGCTCTGAGTGTACGTTTTGGTAATCTGTCTGGGCCTGCGACCATGTCAATGTTAACCTGTTTAAGGGTCTTACTCACATTGGCTATGGAGAGCAAGATCACACAGTCATCCAGAACAGCTGGTGCTCTCATGCATGGTTCAGTGTTGCTTGCCTCGAAGCAAGTATCGAAGGCATTGAGCTCGTCGGGTAGGCTTGTGTCACTGGGTTTCCCTTTGTAACCCATGATAATTAGCAAGCCCTACCACATCTGATGAGTTTCAGAGACGGTGTAGTAGGATTCAATCTTAGTACTGTAATGTTGCTTTGCCTGTTTGATAGTTCATCGGATGGCGTAGTGTTAAGTTGAGTTGATTTTATTTTTACAGGGACAGTGCACATTAATCAACGTTTCAGTAAAAGTGACGGTTTTTGCCAGCCGACTAATTTTCATCCGCAGGTTATTAAAAACAATTACAATATAGACCAGCATTGAGCAGTGAGCACACACAGAGCAACATGGGACAAGCAAAACATAGAATACAGACAGATCAACATAGGACAAGCAAGACATAGCAAACAGACAGAGCAACATAGAACAAAAAGAAACAAGGCAAAATTCATAAAAGCAACAATGTGTTTCCACACCTCACAAGCTACAGACAACAGACAACAAACAACATGGAAAGCGGCAATACACAGCTAGGGATTATGTTCACAAATCTGATTGACCTTTAGCCATGTCTTCATGCATTTTGTGAAAGTGTGATATGTGGTGCAGTTATGTGTGTCTGATGGCAGTGTATTCCAGACATGGGAAGCTCTCACAGATGTCATGACTGTCCTGACCAGGTTAGGTTACAGGAGACCACAACCCTACAGATTATCTCTCAACCCCAACAGAGGAGGAGAGATCTAGGAGTCTGAAGATGTGGGATGTTTTATGATCCCTCACGCCCCTGGTAAATCTCAGGCCACAGACAAATTCCTTTGTCCTGTTACTATGGAGAACCAGCCTCAGAACATTAAACATGAAATAAAGGGACTTTGGAACAATGGTTTCCTTCAGCCACAATGGTGGGCATGACGATACATGGAATATGAAAATGTATGTCATTTTTGTTTTGTTATTAGAGGTTAATAGATGACGGTATTACGAAAACATTGTAATGTGAAGAGTTTTCCTAGTATATGTTTGATGTTTATACATTGTACGTTGTATGGAAAATATCCAAATCAAAGAGAATGTTTTGGGGAAGATGAAATGTTAAGTTGTCTAAAATTGGATTTGAATAAAATCTAGACCTTGCCTCATTAACTTGGTACACCCAGAGAATTGCCCTAAAGGCGGTTATGCCCACTTCTGACCCAAAGGTATAAAACCTGTGAGTATAGAATTTACAGGAGGACTACGTGACCCAAGCTGCAGCAAGGTCTAAAAAGTCAACGAACCCAGAACGCAACGCAAGTTTGAAGACAAAGAAATACTTTTCTACCCAAGCTACGGATGAGTAGCTGTGTCTAAGAGTGTGAATTCAAGTCGAACCACCTAGCCTCCATCTCCCATCGAATCGTGGTATCTAAAGGGTTTCATTGCAATGCTGTGAGCTCTGAGCTACAGAACTGTCTGTCCTCAGAAGACCCCTTCCAGGGAAAAGGGTGAGGGAACAAACTCCTAAGCCAAAAGGACACTGATATCGGGAGGGCGGTCAGAGGTGCGCTGGAGTAGTGAGTCATTGAGCCGCCTGAAGGCCTACGCAGAGAATCCTCGGAGATCATCCCCACATAATTACATCACTATATTCTGACCCATAAGAGCGGCAGTTTGGGGCAAGGCTAGGGTTAGAATAGCATAGCTGACAATTTCACCCTAATGTATATTTCTCTTGTGTACTTTCTTTTTTTCTCTCTCTATTGAAATCCCCACTGTGGGTAACACGCGCCATAGTGTGTTGGCCCGTAATACTAAGTTCTAATCAATAGCCTATAATGTATTTTGTCTATGTGTATCTTTTATCATCATTTTAGCTTTTTAGTAAATAAATATTCAACTAAGATTGGTGTGGTACGAACTCAGTGGTGAGACCCGGGCTATTTGACATTCAGAACGAGATTGGTAGAGGCAACTGGTTAATTAGCGGCTGTTGTGAAATCGATATTCTGATATTCTTTGAGTTAATTTGGGAAATAGAAATTCAATAAAAACTAGTTTTCCCATGGTGCCCCAGGTTAATGAGTTAATAATTGCTTGATTCAGTTAATCACGCAATTAGACACTTTAATCATTAGATGAACAACAGTCGTCACATTAACTAATACAATGTCACGACACAAAGAAAGCGGATTTACTAAAGGTACTTTTCCTTAAGGGAACTGTACAGTCACATCTCATGGCAGACCTTGTGGATCTGCTGCCATATGTTTGGGTTTTCTGTTTAACAAAAATACTGAGTGGAGGGGGAGCCAGGCCATTTAGGATCTTGAATACAAGACATGCGTCGGTGTATTGCACATGATTTTCCCATCTCAGGAGCTCATGCTTTCTGATGATGTAACAGTGATGATGGCTATTGGGCTTCCTATCAAGCACTTTGAGAACCTGTTTGTAGACAGACTGAATGGGTTTTTAATGTTGTACAGCAAGCTTGGGCCCAACTAGGCAAGCAGTATGTTAAGTTGGTAGAGTATCATAGATTTGAAGTACAGTTTTGCTACCTCTGTATTCAAACAATTTAGTATACATCGGAAATTAGCTAGGTTGAATAAAAAAAATTTAATGACCTTTTTCACATGCTTTTTAAAAGAGAGGTTAGAAACAAGTATGATGCCAAGGTACTTAAAATCAGTTACCACCCGGAGCTTCTCCCCTGACACATAGACATCTGGCTCAGAAGCATCTGTTGCCCTCTTTGTGAAGAACATGCAAACAGTTTTTTCATATTGAGATGCAAACACGAGTCACTGAGCCACTTTGTAACTTGGACCATTACAGTAGTGAGTTCTGGTGCAGCTTGTTGTTTGCTCTTTGCATGCACATATATGACTGTATCATCTGCATACATTTGAACTTCAGACCCAGTACAGGCAGAAGGCAGATCATTAATGTACAGGCTGAACAGGAGGGGCCCCAGTATTGACCCTTTGGGCACTCCCACATCATAGCTAAGAGTGGGCGACAGCTCATTGCTCACTCTGACATACCGAGTTCTGCCCTCAAGGTATGATTTCATCCATTTCAAGGCATCGGGGGAAAAGTTGAACTTGGACAATTTTGCGATGAGAATCTTATGGTTAACAGTATAAAAAGCCTTCCTAAAGTCCAGAAACACAGCCCCAACAATGCCCCCTTTGTCCATTTCGGACTTCACATTTTCCAGAAGAAAGCAGATGGCCGTTATTATGGCCAACTTCCATACCCTTGGAAACACCCCCAGACCAATAGATGTGTTGGTGACCTTAGTAATGAGGCCAATGAGTGACTCTTTGTAGTGATCATTCCAGTTAATTCCCTTAATTGCATTTTCAAAATAGTTTAATTCACTCTTAAGTATTCTTATTTGATCCAGCTTGCTAACAGTAGAGAGGTTAAACCTGCTCTTAGATAGCTTTCTGGCTATTAGTGTCAGATTAGGATCAGATAGCCCAGTAACCATATTGAATGATTCCGTCACTCTCTCTGGTTTATTACTGAACACCAAATCAATCTGTGTTTTAGAGCAGCAAGTCACCCTGGTTGGCCCTTTAACTAGCTGTGTAAAGTCAAAGGTATTAGTGATCCGTTTGAGGGTTTCCCTACAAGACTTGTCTTCATAATTAATATTAAAATCTCCCATTAAGATGACCTCTTTCCCAAAATCACATTCCCTAAGCATGTTATTAAACTGATCAAAAAACACACTTTTGGTGGAAGGTGGCCTTTACATTCCAATAAAGGTAAAAGACATTTGGGGAGACAGTGTAACGTTCAGGCCAATACATTCTAGTTCATTATCACATGACCACTCAATTTGTTTACATCGGATATGTTCTTTAATATAAATCATCACACCTCCTCCTCTTCCTTCAATCCTGTCTCTCCTGAAAACACTGTAGCCAGGCACAATCAAAGCAGCAGATGGAGAGTTTTTATGGAGCCATGTCTCTGAGAGGCAGAGGAAGTCAAGGTTGGAGTCTGTGAGTAGATGTTGAATTTGATCACTTTTTGGAATGACACTACGAATGTTCAAGTGCCCCCCTAGTAGTCCCTTGGGCTTAGCTCATGGGTCCCAGATGACTCGAGAGTGATTGACACAATGAAAAAAGTTACATTTCCTGTGTTTTCTGATGCCTGGGTTTAGGCCGTTTTGTTTAGTTTTGATTAGGGGCAGTTCAGTAGTGTAATTAACAATCCCTCCCGCATGTACTGGATGCGGGGAACTAATTAAAACAGCTTGCGTATCAGAAGTAGAGTCAGAGATCACATATTGTGACTTGGGTATGTTTGAAGAGTCAAAATCTACCCTGGAGCCGGATGAGTCGAAAGAAACCATGGGACCAAAGCACTCACCCACTTCCACAGCGGCGACGATCAGTGGACGAGGCCATCCACTGCTTTCCACTCCGGCGAGTATCACTGGCTCGGGGATGATAGGCCCAGGATTGAGTTGCACATCCCCGGAGAGCAGGATGATAGTGAAAAGGTAGTTTAATAGTTTCCGATAAATGTTGGACTTGTGTTTGTCACACCTAAGCGGTTTAGAGGATATAGGGAGCGAGGTAGACTTGGTCATTATTCAGAACATTATTGTATGCTGTGTACTGTCCGCTCCCATGGAGCGGTGAACCAATGTGTTTGGTGTTGGTATTCTCTGGCAGTAGATTTATTGTGTCATCCCAGCAAGGACGCACTGAGATTATCAGTAGAGCAGATTTGGATAAAATAACAGCATTCGTATAAGAAGCGGCACCTGCCGCACCACCCTGTCTTCCATCCACCATTACCAGAAAGGCTGTTTATCCTCAGATGTTCCGAGTGGGATTTAAGCGTCCAGATTAGTGTCTCGCTCCTTGAAAACGGCAGCTCTAGTCTTTAGGTCAGTACGGATGTTGCCAGTAATCCATGGCTTCTGGTTAGCATATGTACATACACGTTCACTGTGTGGACGACATCATCAATGCACTCATTAATGAAGCTGGTGACTGATGTGGTAAACTCTTCAATGTTATCGGATGTATCCCAGAACATATTCCAGTCTGTGCTAGCAAACCATTCCTGTAGTTTAGCATTGAATTCATTGGACCACTTCCGTATTGATTTTTTTTGTTGCTTGTAAACAGGAATCAGGAGGATAGAGTCATTGTCAGATTTGCCAAATGGAGGGTGAGGGAGAGCTTTGTATGCGTCTCTGTGTGTGGAGTAGAGGTGATCTAGAGTTTTTTCACCTCTAGGTGACACGCTGGTAGAAATTAGGTAATTTTCTTACATTCATATCACCAGAGACTAGGAGCACCGCCTCTGGATGAGCATTTTCTTGTTTGTTTATGGCCATATACAGCTTGTTGAGTGTGGTCTTAGTGCCAACATTGGTTTGTGGTGGTAAATAGGTACTACAAATATAGGTAAATAGTATGGTCTAAGGCGAGCAGAACCTGGAGACTTTGTTAATAGAGATTGCCCACCAGTTGTTTTTAACAAAGAGACACACTGTCACGTTCTGACCATCGTTCGTATGTGTTTTCCTTGTTTTAGTGTTGGTCAGGACGTGAGCTGGGTGGGCATTCTATGTTGTGTGTCTGGTTTGTCTATTTCTAGGTTTGGCCTGATATGGTTCTCAATCAGAGGCAGGTGTTAGTCATTGTCTCTGATTGGGAACCATATTTAGGTAGCCTGTTTTGTGTTGGGTTTTGTGGGTGATTGTTCCTGTCTCTGTGTTTGCACCAGATAGGGCTGTTTAGGTTTTCGCACGTTTATTGTTTTTGTTAGTTTATTCATGTATAGTGTCTTTATAAATTAAACATGAATAACCACCACGCTGCATTTTGGTCCGCCTCTCTTTCACCAGAAGAAAACCCTTACAGAATCACCCACCACAACAGGACCAAGCGGTGTGGTGACGGGCAACAGCAAAAGCAGCAGCAGCAGTGGGAGAGGCTGCACTACTTGGGAGGAGATTCTAGATGGGAAAGGACCCTGGGCAGAGCCAGGGTAATATTGCCGCCCCAAAGCCGAGCTGGAGGCAGCAAAAGCAGAGAGGCGGCATTATGAGGAGCTAGCACGGCAGAGCAGATGGAAGCCCGAGAGTCAGCCCCAAAAATGTCTTGAGGGGGGGGCACAGGGAGAGTGTGGCAGAGTCAGGAGTCAGACCTAAGCCAACTCCCCCTGTTTATCGTAAGGAGCCAAGGAGGAAACCAGAGCCAGTGTTGGAGGTGAGCGAAGCAGAGACTGTGAAGGAGTTAATGGGGAGATTGGAGAAGAGAGATATGAGGGAGTTGCTGTGTTGGTGCATGAGACACGGAATTCGCCCGACAGAGCGTGTCCGGGATTTGATGACACCTGGTTCAGCTCTCCATACTCGTCCTGAGGTGCGTGCTAGTTGTCTGGTGAAGACTGTGCCAGCCTCATGCACCAGGCCTCCTGTGCATCTCCCTAGCCTTGCACGTCCTGTGCCATCTCAGCACTACAGTGCTCCTAGCAGTGCTAACCGTGGCGAGCGTGGTGCTGGTCAGGCACCGTGTTATGCGGTGGTTCGCACGGTGTCCCCAGTACGCGTGCTTAGCCCGGTGCGCTACATCCCAGCTTCCCACATCTGCCGGGCTAGTGTGAAGATCCAGCCAGGGCGGTTAGTGCCAGCCCTGCTCTCAAGATCTCCAGTACGCCTTCACGGTCTGGTCCATCCAGTGCCACCTCCACACACCAGCCCTCCAGTGGCAGCTCCCCGCACCAGGCTTCCTGTGCGTGTCCTCGGCCCAGTACCACCAGTGCCAGCACCACGCATCAGGCCTACAGTGCGTCCCGCCTGTCCAGCGCTGCCGGAGCCTTCCTCCTCTCCAGCGCAGCCGGAGTCTCGTTCTGACCATCGTTCGTATGTGTTTTCCTTGTTTTAGTGTTGTTCAGGACGTGAGCAGGGTGGGCATTCTATGTTGTGTGTCTGGTTTGTCTATTTCTAGGTTTGGCCTGATATAGTTCTCAATCAGAGGCAGGTGTTAGTCATTGTCTCTGGCTGGGAACCATATTTAGGTAGCCTGTTTTGTGTTGGGTTTTGTGGGTGATTGTTCCTGTCTCTGTGTTTGCACCAGATAGGGCTGTTTAGGTTTTCGCACGTTTATTGTTTTTGTTAGTTTATTCATGCATATTGTCTTTATAAATTAAACATGAATAACCACCACGCTGCATTTTGGTCCGCCTCTCTTTCACCAGAAAACCCTTACACACACACCACTCCCTTTGAGTTTACCAGACGCTGCTGTTCTGACCTGCCAATGTATAGAAAAACAAGCTACATTAATGTTTTCCATGTCCTTGTTCAGCCACAACTCGGAGAAACATAGGATATTACAATACTTCAGATCACATTGATAGGATAGTCTTGAATGGAGTTTACAGTTTATTCTCCAGTTCACCAATAGAATAGAGGGTAGAGGCAGTTTATCCACTCGCCTACGTGTGTGGTTTTGGTTCAAAGTGATGTGTATCAGTTTCAGGTCTCTATTAGGGTAAAGCTATGTCCTAAAAATAAGGCTTTCTGAAATATATACTATATGTTATTGCGTTATATATTTTATTGTTTTAATGATAACACATGCAGTTAGAATCTCACTTGGTGAAATCAGTACAATAAAACATTAATGGATGCAACAACCATGTTGCTGTCAATAACAAATAAAGTAATGGGTGGAAACTCTGCAATTCACTCAAAAGACAAGGACAAATTCCAGTGTGAATTTATCACTGGTTCTTTCAGTGTGGCTTTCACAATGGAGAATATGCTGTACACACATAGCAAGCGCACACATGCATACTGACACATGCATACTGACACCACACTCACTCACTCTTTTATATTCTTCAAACTAGCCACCCTTTGCATTGATGACAGCTTTGCACACTCATGACATTTTCTCAACCAGCTTCCTGTCTTGATGGAGTTCCCATATATGCTGAGCACTTGTTAGATGCTTTTCCTTCACTCTGCTGTCCTGTCCAACTCATCCAAAACCATCTCAATTGGGTTGAGGTCTGGTGATTGTGGAGGCCAGGTCAACTGATGCAGCACTCCATCACTCTCCTTGGTCAAAAAGCCCTTACACTGCCCGGAGGTGTGTTGGGTCATTGTCCTGTTGAAAAACAAATGGTTGTCCCACAAAGCACAAACCAGATGGGATGGTGCATTGCTGCAGAATATTGTGGTTGTCATGCTGGTTAAGTGTGCCTTGAATTATAAATAAATCATTGACAGTGTCACCAGCAAAGCACCCCCACACCATCACACCTCCTCCATGCTTCACGTTGGGAACCACACATGCAGAGATCATCTGTTCACCTACTCTGCATCTCACAAAGACACGGCAGTTGGAACCAAAAATCACAAATTTGGACTCATCAGACCAAAAGACAGATTTGCAATTAGTGTCCATTGCTCATGTTTCTTGGACCAGGCAAGTCTCTTATTATTATTGGTGTCCTTTAGTAGTGGTTTCTTTGCTGCAATTTGACCACAAATCCTCTGAACAATTGATGTTGAGATGTGTCTGTTACTTGAACTCTGTGAAGCATTTATTTGGGCTGCAATTTCTGAGGTGCAGTTAACTCTAATGAACTTATCCTCTGCAACAGAGGTAACTCTGGGTCTTCCTTTGCTGTGGCGGTCCTCAAGAGAGCCAGTTTCATCATAGCGCTACATGGTTTTCTTACTGCACTTGAAGAAACTTTCAAAGTTAAGTCATTTAGATTGTTGCGTAAATCAACTCTAGGGGATGAACACTTAAACTATGGTTATTTTACACCACTGAGTGATAATCTAACACCTGAATCAAGAAAGGCTTCCTAATACCAGGGCCACAACAGAATTATCAGCCGCTACTAGAGCAGGCCCAACCTATACCCTGCTGGGCCAGTTCTTTAGAAACCTTCACAGTGGCAGACAAGCAGCAGCTGCATTCAACACACCTTCTAGTTAAAGAGGGGTGTGTGTCTTTGAAGCTTCAGCTTCTGTCAGTGGGCAGCGGGTGTACATATCCATCACACAGTGGTGGGCACAAGCACACAGGCACCCTCTATACTCTTAATTCCAAAATGTGCGTGTGTGTATATCGACAACAACACATAATGTGTTAGGAAACGTTGTGTTACAGAAGCAAGGCAAAGAAATAAGGTAAATATTTAGGTCTAGGCACCTACACTGGAGTCTGTAGTTTGTGATAGTACCACTCCCCCATGACGCAGCATCACCCAGCCAGACAATCAGTCTACACTACAGCCACATGGCCTATGCAATACCAGAGACAGATCCCTCTCAGTGTATGTCCCTATTCCCTATATAGTGCACTACTTTTGATCACACATCAAATTGGCCAGTGTTACCTAGTGTTGATTTTTCAGTGCAAGATTTCTAGTGTTGATTCAGTTAAATTAACACTCACTTGTGTAAAATAACCCCTGTGTTGTTATTAATGACCAGTTGAGTGTGAGAGTATGATTGTGTCAGTTTTACTATGTGGAGAGTAAAACATTCCCATCAAAACCAAAGCCATAATTATGATATTCCCCAGCAGGCTCAACTGCAAGTAGATTTAAAATATATATATATATTATTTGTGTTTTCGCATGTACATTGATTGATTAATCTTATGCTACACAAAGGTAAATAACATACATTTTCTAAACGAATGCAAATAGTTAGTTAGAATTATTGCACTCGTGACTGAAATTGTTATTCCATATTAATTATTAGGGGGTACTCTCCTTTTATCAAAATTTAGTGACAGTTATTTCTGGATGCCAAATGTTTTACTACAAAGGAGGATGAATTAATTATCCAGCTGCCATTGATCAACATGACAAAAATTGGCTGATTTTCAGCTTCATTAAGAAAGCTGAACTTCAACATGTGTTTTGGTTGCTGAGTTAATTAGAGTTTCAAGCTTTTCTTTCGAAAGAGTTAAAGGTTAATACAGAATATTTAGTTACATTTGCTGATTAACTAACTTAAACTGTATTGTCGTATTCCCCTCTACTTGCGGGAGGATGAAAATTCCAACTATTGGATATCCTAGTTAACTTAAGTGGTCTACGATTATGTTAATTAAGGTTTGAGCATTTCCACAGCAATTCCTGAAGTCTTGGAAATGCTTACATAAGAGCATGCGAAAATAAATAGTAAATAAATAAATAAATAAATTGTAAATAATATTGTAATACCGTTAACCCAACACTGAGCTACTTTGGCATAATGGTTAAAAATACTATATGAGGCATTATCGCAAAAAAACATTGATGCAAACTATTTACACTTCCTAGTGTTAAAAATACAATATTTGACCCACCATTTGGGTTTGGTACAATGTAGCAAAATTTGAAATGGTGTCTTTTACATTGGATAAAAGTAGAGACTCAGAGATATCAAATGTTTTATCATAGACTGCAGTTGAGGAACAATTGACAAACTTTTACCCCCACTTTAGAGAAAATGGCACTGTTTTGGTACACCTAGTGGAGAGCTCTTCTTTCTACACCCATTCAGCATCATTCACACCCTCTTAAGCCTAAACTCCATCCATCTCTTTAAGGATTCACATGTGAGGTCATGTGCTAAAGAGAGTGAAAACGGTAGTGTAGTAAACAACCAACATTTTCAAGACTAAAAGTGCCGAAACTACTAGCAAAAAGTAGTAGTAAAAATACACTTTATCTTGTCCTTGGCCTATATCCTAATCTGACTTTGTTGCAGGTCATACTATTCTTCACATTACTGTCACATTACCATTACCAGAGACGGTAATGTGAAGAATAGCTTTGAGGTGTAAACGGTAACATGTAGCTAGCTAGCTAAACAATGAACCAGAAACCCAGTGAAGAGCTCTTCTTTCTACACCCATTCAGCATCATTCACACCCTCTTAAGCCTAAACTCCATCCATCTCTTTAAGGATTCAAATGTGAGGTCATGTGCTAAAGAGAGTGAAAACGGTAGTGTAGTAAACAACCAACATTTTCAAGACTAAAAGTGCCGAAACTACTAGCAAAAAGTAGTAGTAAAAATACACTTTATCTTGTCCTTGGCCTATATCCTAATCTGACTTTGTTGCAGGTCATACTATTCTTCACATTACCGTCACATTACCATTACCAGAGACGGTAATGTGAAGAATAGCTTTGAGGTGTAAATGGTAACATGTAGCTAGCTAGCTAAACAATGAACCAGAAACCCAACTCATTCTACCATACACCACGCATGAATCTGCAGGTAGCTAAAGCTAACTAACTAGGGTCTTTGTTAGCTAGCTAACATTAGGCAATAACTAGCAAAGCAAATGGGTCTGAGATACTAATATTATTACTACACAGATCATACATGTAATGTTAGCTAGTTAGCTATCTGAAACCTCAGATTTCCCACTTCCTGGTTGGATTTTTTCTCGGGCTTTTGCAAGCCATATGAGATCTGTTATACTCACAGACATAATTCACAGTTTTAGAAACGTCAGAATGTTTTCTATCCAAATCTACTAATATGCATATCCTAGCATCTGGGCCTGAGTAGCAGGCAGTTTACTCTGGGCACACTTTTTGACTTGTTAATTGTTTACTCCATGTGTAACTCTGTGTTGTCTGTTCACACTGCTATGCTTTATCTTGGCCAGGTCACAGTTGCAAATGAGAACTTGTTCTCAACTAGCCTACCTGGTTAAATAAAGGTGTTCTCAACTAGCCTACCTGGTTAAATAAAGGTGAAAAAAAAATTGTATAGTTCATTTGAAAACTTTAAGACTTAAATGGGGAACAATAATAAATCTTTAACATCTTCAAAAGTGTTATTTTATCACCTGTACAGTGTGACTTATAAGTTCACTGAAAATAGTGTACATGTAACACTTTCTGAGTTAAATGGACACGATTGATTTTGCTGTGTATCTCACTGTGTATCTCACTCACCTCTTCATCCTACCCCTCACTTTTTCGAACATTCTGTTAAAAATCGCGCAACATTTCAGCGCCCTGCTACTCATGCCAGGAATATAGTATATGCATATGATTAGTATGTGTGGATAGAAAACACTCAGACGTTTATAAAACTGGTTAAATCACGGCTGTGACTATAACAGAAAGTGTGTTTCATCGAAAAGCGCAGGAAAATCTGATCACTGAAAATGGGAAAATATATCCATGCGCCACTTGAACCCATTGTTAAATGTGAACCACATTAAATGGAGCAGAGGTTGCAGTACCTACAGCTTCCACACGATGTCAACAGTCTTGTCATTTGCCAACGAATTGTTTCTTTGTCAAACGGACACGAGGCATCACATTTCTTCCGGTCTCCGACCGGATATTTTGGTGGAGATTTATCCGGACATCATTTCCAGAGGTACAGCTATAGAATATACATCGCCTTGTGATCAATTTGATCGCTTATTAACGTTTACTAATACCTAAAGTTGCATTACAAAGGTATTTCGAAGTGTTTTGTGAAAGTTTATCGTCAACTTTTTTAATTTTAAAAAATGACGTTACGTTATAAAACGCTATTTTTTCCTGGATCACAGTCTTCATAGATCGATATCTAGGCTATATATGGACCGATTTAATCGAAAAAAAGACCCAATAGTGATGTGTATGGGACATCTAGGAGTGCCAACAAAGAAGATGGTCAAAGGTAATGAATGTTTTATATTTTATTTGTGCGTTTTGTGTAGCGCCGACTATGCTAATTATTTTGTTTACGTCCCCTGTGGGTCTTTTGGGTTGTTACATGCTATCAGATAATAGCTTCTCATGCTTTTGCCGAAAAGCATTTTAAAAATCTGACTTGTGGCCTGGATTCACAACGAGTGTAGCTTTAATTCGATACCCTGCATGTGTATTTTAATGAACGTTTGAGTTTTAACGAGTGCTATTAGCATGTAGCGTAGCACATTTGCATTTCCTGATGTCTAGATGGGACGTCTGCATCTCAGGTAGGAGCAAGAGGTTGTAAGTTTGTTTTCACTCTACTAGACTAAGCATATATAGCCTATCTGATTTGATGATGTTTAAATGTTGCGATGGTGCTGGAATAGTGGAGGCAGTGCCGTTGTTTTCTCTGTGCTGACTTGCGGTAACTCTTTGTGGTTCTAAAGCAGTAGTTGTTCAGTAAACTTTCGGAAACATGCACTTGCTTGACCATGCTGTAGTAGGTCACGTAACTGTTTGTTACAGGCAATATTTGCTTTGGGGACTTAACTGGGCAGATATTTATCTCTGGCTTTGTGATGAAACAAACATATGTGTGGTTGAATTTATTCCTCCACTGTATGCCTGTTGTCTTTTTGTTGTCTGCCTTATTGTATATCATGGTGGCATATGAACTAGTGGGTTAAAGTAAAAACATTGCAATTATCATAACATACATTGTAATAGTTTTTTTTCCTGGTTTGGCTTCCCCAGTGATTTTGCCCAAGCACCGCCACTGGCATAATCCCGGAGGAGAGTACAACATTATAGGATTCACATAAAAACACTTCAATGCTTCTTCTTAGACAAGAATGCCGATTTGTGCATCAGCAGATAATAAATGTTTTTCTTTGTATTCTGTAATAGACACTAGTTCCAGGTAGAATAACTGGGTCATTCCACAAATGAGGTGCTTTACGAGTAGTGTAATATGTTTTATTTAACTGAATTTAGCATTCTGTCCTAAAGAGCACATGTTCAACTCAAAGAAAAACAATTTACCCATCTCAAGAAACAATGAAACAAAAATTAAGTGCCAAATACAGGAACATGGTTAAGGAAACAGGGTTGACAACTTCATCTTAAATCAGCCATTAATTAATTGCCTTGTGACAGGGGGAATGGTACATTTTATTTGGATAGTCCATCTGTAGATATTCTACAGATGGTCATACAATTAGCAAACTGTTGATAAGAAACTTCTTGCTTAGGTTACGGTTAGGATTAGGTTTAGAATAAAGGTTAGGTTAAGGATTAGGGTTAGTGCAATCAGTTGGAAAATGAGATGTTGGGAGAGTTACCCCTCATGTTAGCTCTTCCACTTATGTTAGAAAACAAAGGCTGAAACAGGTGTAGTCTCCTGTTTAGTTTGGTCCGTATTCTTTGTAACTCCTTATCCTAAGTTATCTGGGGTTTTTCTTTGAGTTTCTCTTTTTTCTTTTGTCTGAGACAAATCTAGTGGGCATCCTTCGTGGGTGTCTTTTAGGTCCCTTTCTAGTTGCTTTACCAACATTAGGTGAACACCCCCATGGGTCTCTTTCAGAACCCGTTCGAAACCCCTTTTGTTTTGGTTTGGTTGTCATAGTGACTCCTTTGTTAGTTCCCTTTTCTGTTGAGCGATGACATCTAGGGTTGTTGTTAGGAAACGTAAGAGGTTGTAAATATGTATTATCATAAGGAGATAACTCACTTTGCAGCAGACTACAAATGTCTCACTGCATTCTGTTCATGCTGACAGACAGCCAGACAGACAGGCACACAGGCAGACAGACAGGCAGAAAGGCAATTGGCACCCATTTCCATATGTAGTGTACTACTTTGACCAGGCCCTATAGGGCAATCACAGATGAAAACAACTCTAAAACACATGGATGCGTGCCAAATGGAACCCTATTCCCTAGAGTGCACTGGCCTCTGATCAAAAGTAATACAGTATATAGGGAAGAGGGTGCCATTTGAGATGCATATAAAGTCTGTGTTGTATAAAATGTTTTATCTGGCTGTTAGCAGGCTTGGCTTGAACACTTCTCTATTGTTGTCAGAGCTGCCTTTTGAAGCCTATTGATGATGGTTTCTTCACTCACATCTTTGTGCTAACCCTGTTATAAACAATCAATACAATACAGAGGACAGATGACACAGTATGGATTATGAGCGGTATTAACCCTTTGAATGGAATTTTGTAACACGATCTGTGAGCTCTCGTTAGTGGAACCACTATCTTAGTGGTTCCTGGAGTCCGTACATTTAAAAAAATAGTTGTATTGTTCTTTAGTCGTAGTGTTCTTAGTTTACATTTGTGTTGCTGTTCTTGTCCATTAGTGTTCTGTATTTTGTAATGTTCTATGTTTTGTGTGGACCCCAGGAAGTGTAGCTGCTGCTTTTTCAGCAGCTACCGGGGATGCGAATATAAATGATAAACCAATGTGACTGTTTTTCTTTTCAGATTTTTAACTGTCAAACCAACAAATGACTATTTATAATGAACACTGTAGAGAAAAGATAAGACGTCGTTTGCAAATGAATGCTTTAATATGTACATTTTCTTGTAGAAAATAGGAATTCAAAATCATTTCTGTCAGTGGAAGTACGTATTATTATTCAAACACAGACCAAGAGGAGGAATATACATAAATCAAAGAGAAAATTTCACCTCTGTAACTCAAGCACACATTGCTCTCGGATAAAGCCAACCATAATTCATGAGTAAACATCTTGCTTTTACAATGAATTTCAGGAGCATTTTTTCATTTTTTTCTGCTTTTCAATACAGAGAGGGAGGAATATGTTTCTATCCTTTTGTTAGCTTCCTCTCCCTCAGTGTAGCGCAGCAGAGCTTGAATCACTGCAATTATTCCCAGTAAATACGGTGTCTCTCCACCGCAACCTGATTTAGTACCACCCCTGTCCAGGACCGAGGGCCCTAACAATGGTGGTGGTTTTGGAGAGGTTGTGCTGTTAAGGTTCAGAACAGTCATTCTGATTCCCATGTAAAATGTCACCATTCATATTTTTTGGGTGATAGAAATGCTCCAAAATTTTGAAAAAGTACTTTTTCTTTCATGCTACTATAACTACCAGGAAGTTTGAAAAGGCAGACTGAATGGGCGGGGAGCTTATATTCATGAGCTCAACTTGACTGTCAGCTCTTTGAAATGGCTATGTCAAGAAACTTGGAAGCAGTGTTGCAGTAAAATC
Source organism: Oncorhynchus kisutch (assembly GCF_002021735.2). Taxonomy (NCBI): domain Eukaryota; kingdom Metazoa; phylum Chordata; class Actinopteri; order Salmoniformes; family Salmonidae; genus Oncorhynchus; species Oncorhynchus kisutch. Next base: position 53,470,689 of record NC_034191.2, on the reverse strand, counting down.
ATTTCAAGCATATTTGTGATACATAAAGCAACTCAAATAACATTGAAATTGCATCGTTTTTCATACTTTGGTCATCACACTTTGATCTGGTTTTCTCCAAATATCATCCAATTTCATGAAAAACAAGATTTTGACTGTTCATGGTCTTGACCAATTTTGATATATTTGGCTGATTTCGCTGCATAAACAGGATTAGAAGAAATTACTTTCAGGATTAGAAGAAATTACTGCTAAATGCTGAGTCCCGTGCGCATATGCTGGTTTAGCATAGCTAGGTTGTGGTAGTCAAAGTAGTTTTTAACTCTAATGCAGTTGATTGGTAATGATGATATGAACATGTGTTGGGGTTGACATCCATACAAGAATTACACGAACATTTTTACCTCGTCATAGTGTGAAATATACATATAAACAATAGCCGAAATGTAGGCTAATTTAGTTGTGTTTGCAATGAAGCGACTGGATATTTTCCCCATGGCCCTTTCCCCCCACTTGTTTCCATGGCAATTCCATTCTTTTGGTCAAGTTCGATTTACCTCTTTAATGCATCTATAATCTTATTTTTTTATAGAACCTTGGGAAAGGGTATGTTATAGCACCATAAAGGTTCAATTTAGAACTGTATGAGCATGGTTCTTTATAGAACCTTAAGAAAAGGGTTCTATATAGCATCAAAAGGTTACAAGTCAAATCATTTATTTGGCACTATATAGAACCATTTCATTTTAGTGTGTACAAGTCAGTATTCAGGTGGTTATTGTGTTGATAAATGTGGTAAATTGTATCATGGGGGAAAGTAATGAGGTCACTTCCATTATGTAAGAAAATACAGAACACAGAAAATCGGCATTATTTGTGGGTTTTTCATTCACAGCATCATCTCATACCCCTTTCTCTCGCTCTAATCCACCGTAAGATGAGTTTCCTCTTGACATTTAAAAACAATCAACCTGGAAACATTCAAAATAACACTGCATGATATAAAACCAACACTGAATAAAGAACAGAGAAAAAAAGAAAGATAAATGATGTAAGAATACCTTCATTTGGTGTGCTGCTTTGAAAGTGTCATCCTAGCCAGTGTTGATTTCAGCTCGGTCTTTGTCCAAGGCCTTATTAATAATTATATTGACATTGTTGAGCCTCTTCCTCTTAATATAATGGGATCACTGGGGCGATAAGACTCTGCTTGCATCCCAAATGGCACCCTATTCCCTTTATAGTGCAATACTTTTGACCAGAGCCCATAGGGGTCTTGTCAAAAGTAGTACACTATATAGGGAATAGGGTGCCATTTGGTACTAAATCCATCTGAAGGCCTTCTGAGTCACAGACACTCTGAGCTCCATCGGGACCACACACACGCACACACACACGCAGTATAGCTGGGGGACACAGTACACACACACACTGAGCCACGTTGTGACTCTCTCTTTTAATCTCCCCCTCTCTCATCTGAATTTCATAATGTTGGGACTGATAGGCTGTGTTCGAGTTGAGCACCGCTACAAAATGGGATGATTGACAAAGGTGTATGTGTATGGAGTGTGTGTATTCTACCTGTATGCTATGTGTCCATGCATGTGTGTGTGTGTGTGTGTGTGTGTGTGTGTGTGTGTGTGTGTGTGTGTGTGTGTGTGTGTGTGTGTTAGTGCGTGCTTGTGTGGATAAATGGGTGTAAATCAAAAATGTGCTAAGTATACCTGTATTTATTCAGCATTACAAGCATCATCATCTGTTCGGTACACAGTTACTCTGCTCAGACAATCCATCTCCAACAGTTCTCCAACTGTTCTCTATTATCACTGGTTCCTGCTTTAGCCCTATGGAGACACTCAAAATGGCCACCATTATGGCATTATTGACTTGAATATGTATTTCCATTCCAGTGATTCCATTTCTGTGGGTAGAGCACCTTGTGTGGTTGGGCTTGCATTTTGACCCTGTTTTTTTTAGATAAAAGTCATTATGCATCATGAAGGGAAATGTCAGAGGTTATTGAGCCCATGTATCACACACACACACATACACACAGTAATGGCCTGTAATTAGCAGCATGATTAGGAGAAGTAATGACCCAGGAAAATATTGTCCATCGTCTTTATCACACAACGTCTCTGAGATATAGGAGGCAGGGTGAGTGTGTGTAGTGTGACCAGTATAGCTGGGGGACACAGACACTCAATCATTAGTTCAATTAAAGTATGTGTTGATGAGGCATAAGGGACATTTGGGGGGTCGGTGAGAAATTGCAGGTGGCAGAGAGTTGATGATGAGTCTGAAGAACACAAATAACAAAATCAATGGTGTACATTTAGCTCAGAAATTGTTACATGTACACTAATTTCAGTAAACATGAGTCCCACTGTACACTTTTGAAAGTTTTGAAGATTTAATTTTGTTGCAGTGTTCCCCATATAAGTCTTAAAGGATTTGACCCTTTTTTTACAATTTTCGTCGAAAATGACATACCCAATCTAAGCAAGGATAGGCATTTTCTTGATATCATTTGAAAGGAAACACTTTGAAATTTGTGGAAATATGAAATTAATGTAGAAGAATACAACACATTACATCTGGTTAAAGATTACACAAACAAAAAAACATGCATTTTTTGTTTTTGTTTTGTTCCATCATTTTTGAAATGCAAGAGAAAGGCCACAATGTATTACTCCAGTTTAGGCCATTTAGATTTTGGCCACTAGATGGCAGCGGTGTATGTGCAAAGTTTTAGACTGATCCAATGAACCATTGCATTTCTGTTCAACATGTTGTGTCGTGTCTGCCCAAATGTGCCTAATTGGTTAATTAATACATTTTCAAGTTCATAACTGTGCACTCTCCTCAAACAATAGCAACCTTATGCTAATCACATTAGCGCACATCAGCTCAACCACAGGATGGGACACCGATCCTGTACAGGTATTCAAATTAACTTGATGGTGGTGTTTGCATAGCTCTACTGTAGAGTAATATGCAACATCTGATTTAGAGTAAACTGGTCTCACTTTGGTTAGTGCTGACGCTGTTACACTTTCTCAGAGTAAGAAATGATAGTAAATTGTTTTGGGTTGTTGCAATTTGCATATTTCCCAGGGTGCCTTTCTTTATGAGGGAATTATGAAAATACCACCCATAACAGTATTTGTGTGTGAAAGAGAAATGTTTGTTGAATTCTTTACTTACAAAAGCCTGTATATTTCACTAAGTGAGTTTCTAGTTGAAAGATATGAATAAACTCTTTGACAATATAATAAGGCCTTACATTGATGGCCTAGTTTTATTCTGACATGGTGGTACTAGGATCATGGTTTACAGACCACCTCAAGCCTGCATGTCACATTATGGTTCAATAATGTGACTTGTTAGATACTACTGTTAGATACTGCTGGAGCTAGGAACACAAGCATTTTGCTACACCAGCAATAACATCTATCTAAATGTGTGTATGTGACCAATACAATTTGATTAGATTTTATTTGAATTCTGAAGGTTTACTTTTAGAATCGTTTTTAATATCTCTGTTATTTCATGTACATTGATTGGTTAGTCTTGTGCTACACAAAGATTCGAACAAACATTTTCCAAAGCAAATCCAATCAGTTTCTTAGATTTATTGCACCCGTTATGGAAATGGATGTTCCAGTTCTAAACGGCATTTGCAGGTGAATGAAAATTCCTTACTCTGGCTGAATTCCAATAGGAGTTACACATCACTTTGTAAGCGAGCATAATGTAATTGTCAGGCCTAATGTGGGCTGTGAACAATTAATTTTAGGCCACTGTATTAGAGTAGAACAAGGGCTCAAATTAAGTCCTTAAGATATTTGTAATGTATTGTCATAGGGAGTCTATTTTTAACGATAGAGTTTTCCTAGAAACTTCAAAAGGCATGGCACACTGGGAAATTATATTGGAGGCATGACTTAGAGGGGATGTTGCTTCGTTAGTTATTTTTGGCAAACTGTGCGTGTAAGTGTTGTACCAGTTTAAGGGACACACACAATCCATGTCTCAAGGCTTAAAAATCATTCTTTAACACATATCCTTTGGGTGGTTGACCATTCATTATACACACGGGAAACTGTTGAGAGTGAAAAATACTGCAGAATTGCAGTTCTTCACACATACTGTTCTTAACCTGTCTCCTCCCCTTCATCTACACTGATTGAAGTGGATTTAACAAGTGGCATCAATAAGGGATCATTGATTCACCTGGTCAGTCTATGTCATGGAAAGAGTGAATGTTGCCTGTTCGGGACTAATCCAATACAACATATTACTGAATACAACTCTCCATATTTGCAAGCTTAGTGATGACTGTGTCATGTTATGGGTATACATGTAATCGTTAAGGAATAGGGAGTTTTTCAGGATAAAATAGAAAGGAAATGGAGTTAAGCATAGGCAAAATCCTAGAGGAAAATGTGGTTCAATCTGCTTTCCGGCAGACACTGAGAGATTAATTCACCTTTCAGCAAGACGATAACCTTAAACAAAAGGCCACATCTACAGTACACTGGAATTGCTTACCAAGAAGACAGTGAATGTTTCTGAGTGGCCGAGTTACAGTCTTGACTTAAATCTTCTTGAAAATCTATGTCAAGACCTGAAATTAGTCTGGCAATGATGAACAACCAATTTGACAGAGAATTTAAGAATTTTTAAAAGAATAATGGCATATGTTGCACAATTGAGGTGCAGAAAGCTCTTAGAGACTTACCCAGAAAGACTCACAGCTGTAATCGCTGCCAAAGGTGCTTCTACAAAGTATTGTAAATGAGACATTTCTTGATTTCATTTTCAATAAATTTGCCAACATGTCCACAAACATGTTTCACTTAGAAATTATGGGGTATTGTGTGTAGATGGGTGAGAGACAAAAAGCAATTTAATCCATTTAGAATTCAGGTGGTAACACAACAAAATGTAAAATAAGTCAAGGGGTATGAATACTTTCTGAAGGCACTGTACACTTCCTTTATTCCTCAGTCAAGAAGAAGAACCACAATGGCCAGAACACACAAAATCCAGATGACAGGCGAAAAAGGAAGACAGACGACAAAACAACCCCATAATCAAAATCCCAACCCCAAGGCAGCACGCAGGCGACAAGATGTCCCCTAACCCCTCAGAGAAATGAACTCCCCTTCCAAAACATTCCCATACCACTCCATACTTCCTCTCCACTCGTTACCACCCCTGATCGCTCCATCTTGGCCCCTACGGGCCCAGACCCGTACTTCATGGCCCTTAATGACCCTTACCCACTCCCTTGACCTTATAGACCTCACAGGAACACATCCCCCCCTCCTTTCTGACCATCACGGCCCCTGATCCAGCACAGTAGCAAACCTTAGTCTAGACACCTGACCCTCCGAACCGCCTTAACCCTTTCTAGCACCCCCCATCCCACCACACAGAAAGTTCAGGGGGCCACCAGGTCATCAGTGGGGTGGCATGTCAAGACCTGTGAACAACAAAGAACAACCTAACAACACAAAGATCCGCTTGATGCCCTGAACCACCTCTGCAACGAAATGAACAAACCGGTACCTAGACCCCCCCCCTATAACCTATCATTATGTCACAGACAATACCATCAGAATAGAAAGAACCACATAAGATGGCTGTTCATAGTTGCCTCCCACTAGGGAATATGTCCACAGACGGCACAAGGTATGTACAGAGAACTGCCCCCACGGATGCACTTACACAGAACACACCTACCAACTGTTTTTGAGTTATTCATGGACAGGTGGATCTGGGCACTTTGTTCCCTCTGTTTTCCAGCCTCCAGTGTCCACCCTTTACTACCCTACCTTCTCCCTCGCAATCTCTTTCCACTTCCTTCCTCCCTCTACACCTATCCCTCTCACAGAACCAGACCAGAACCAGGAACCATTCATCACCACCCCAGAAGAGGCGCTGAGGAAGGATCAAAGCTGGAGACCTAGGCCTGGAGTGAGCAGGCTACAGGGGAGTACCATCACTAACCTCCTGGTCCTGGGCTTCCAAGTTTGTCAGCTCGCTCCTCACAATGTCCTTCCTCCTCTACAGATCCAAAGCCAGACCCAGTTTCAGCATTCCAACCCAGCACCTGCAGCAGCCCCAGTTTCCCAGTTCCAGGTTGTTGGTATCTGGTCCCCAGTGACAACACCAGTCCCAGTACCAACCCCTCCGCCAACCCTGGACACAGCAGCAGCCACCACAATTGCCACCCCCCCAACCATTGCCAGCACAGACCCAACCCCTTCCCCTAACCCCAATAAAAGGACACAGACAGACTGTCAACCACTCCAAAACTCAAGCGGGCAAGAGCCACTCTCCAACAAACACTGTCAAACAGAAACAAACAAACAAACAAACAAATCAATTAACTGTATGACACTATACATTTTAATTACAATTTCTATCATTTAATCTGATGGTTTTTATTTTATTTTATACCTTATGCTTGCTTTTGTTGACTTTTTTTATTGCCTATGTTTGATTTAATAACTGATTGATTAATTATGATTAATTGACTTGCCATTTATGGAATTGCTTGAATGCCCTGTTTTAAACTTTTTTACTTGAATGCCATTTGAATCATGTATGACTTATGACCTTCCTAGTGTTAAAAATACTTTATTAGGTGTTATTGCATAACAACATTGGTGCAAACCATACAAACTTCCCAGAACACCAGAAGTGTTAATTGTCTAACACCGACAAAGTGTAAAAGCATCAGCAATAAGCACATTGTTAATTTAACTCTGAAAAGTGAGGACCTCCATATACACTGGCCCAATGTTAAATTTAAAACTGACAGGGTTGATTCAACTCTGGAGAACTGACTGTGCGTGCACTCTCTCTCTCTTGCACTCACTCTCTTGCACTCACTCTCTTGCACTCACTCTCTTGCACTCACTCTCTCTCTCTCTCTATCTCTCTACAGTGAGTTCTCCAGGCCACAAGATAATAGGTGGTTAGGGGTGCAACAGATAGGGAATAACAATTGTGATGATCCTTTCCACTCCCTTGATGTAATAGATGAAAGCGACCATCATGTAATAGGACTACTTATGTCTGTCAAGACGGGGGAAATCTTCACCCCAGTCAGAGTAATTTACCAAGCACTTTTTATATATGGTTAAATGTGACCCATTACAGAAAGCTGGGTATATGTCGCATGTCAATTCTTCACAGGAGAGACATTTGAATGTAAAAAAAAAAATTTCACCAATTTCTCCAACTCGTTGCAGAAAAGCCTTCTTGAACATGGGAACCTTCATTTGCATTAAAAACACACTTTGTAATCTGTAATTATTAATCAAATGTGAAATCACAAAGTACAAAGTACACAAAATACAGAATCTTCCCTAGCCATGATTAGTGGAAATACTTTCAGAGGACACTGTAACTCTGTCTCCTGTGGCTAAAGCAGTCTGGACTGGTTGAGGCCTAGTGGGAAGGGTTATTTTAAAAGAGTCCCAGTCTGCAGTGAATTATCATAATCCATAAACCGGTAATAGTCTACAGTTAAAATGACAAGAAAGCTGCATGTACATATGTTATTGTCTCAAATGTGTTAAAAAAGTTGTTTTCCTTGCTAGGTATTGTTAGCTATTTAGCTAACTAGCTAGAAAGTTGCATACAGGTTCCATTATAGCTTGCTTCATCCCGCAACAAGCCATTGTTTATAGATGGCTTGTTGCAGGGCAAAGCATCATGAAGACAGCTAGCTGAGCTGGCCAATTGCGTTTGGCTATTAACCCTCTAAGGTTGATCTCCCCTATGAAAATCTAGTTAGCATAATTTAAAAAGCTAGAGATATCTGTATCCGCCTATGTCGCACTTCCGCATCTGCGGTGAAAGACAACAGAGCTAGAGCTATATTTGTCAGACCATTAGTCATCCCGAAATCGGTCTTCTCACAAAATTGTTTGTAGTGTCCAATTGGTTTGCCCTAGAAACTATTATGACCCCTCTACGGAAAGATAGACTCTCACGAACACGTTGGTTGTTTTGCTACGACCCAAAAAAGTGTCTTGGGGCTAGTCTGAAATCGATACAGCCAATCTGCCAACTTCTGTCTATAGTGTCCGAACAGTTTGGGCTACAAATGAATATGACCCCTTTGTGGAAAGCTGAGACTCTCATGAACATATACATGCCTTGCTCTAGCATGCCCACAGGCCTCACAAGACTCATCTGAAGGTGCCTCAGTACCAGTTGAAAAAAAATGAATGGAAGTACTGTTTACAGTGCATTCGAAAAGTAGTCAGACCCCTTGACTTTTCCCACATTATGTTACGTTATAGCTTTATTCTAATTGATTCAATAATCACAGATCTACACACAATACCCCATAATGACAAAACAAAAACTGTTTTTTAGATATTTTTGCATCTATAATAAGTATTCAGACCCTTTACTCAAAACTTTGCTGAAGCACCTTTGGCAGCGATTACAGCATTGAGTCTTCTTGGGTATGATGCTACAGGCCTGGCACACTTGCATTTTGGGGAGTTTCTCCCGTTCTTCGCTGCAGATCCTCTCAAGCTTTGGCAGGTTGGATGGGGAGCGTCAAGCACAGATATTTTCAGGTCTCTCCAGAGATGTTTGATCGGTTTCAAGTCCGGTCTCTGGCTGGGCCACTCAAGGACATTCAGAGACTTGTCCGGAAGCCACTCCTGCATTGTCTTGGCTGTGTGCTTAGGGTCGTTCTCCTGTTGGAAGGTGAACCTTCACCCCAGCCTGAGGTCCTGAGGGCTCCAGAACAGGTTTTCATCAAGGATCTCTCTGTACTTTGCTCCGTTCATCTTTCCCTCGATCTTGACTAGTCTCCCAGTCCCTGCTGCTTCACCGTAGGAATGGTGCCATATTTCCTCCAGACGTGACGCTTGGCATTCAGTCCAAAGAGTTCAATATTGGTTTCATCAGAGCAGAGAATCTGGTTTTTCATTATCTGATAGTCTTTTAGGTGCCTTTTTACAAAGTTCAAGCAGGCTGTCATGTGCCTTTTACAGAGGAGTGTCTTCTGGCTGGCCACTACCATAGAGGCCTGATTGTTAGAGTGATGCAAAGATGGTTCTCCTTCTGGAAGGTTCTCCCATTACCACAGATAAACTCTGGAGCTCTGTCAGAGTGACCAGTGGGTCCTTGGTCACCTCACTGAGCAAGGCCCTTCTCCCCTGATTGCTCAGTTTGGCTGGGTGGCCAGCTCTAGGAAGAAATTTGGTAGTTCCAAACTTCTTCCATTTAAGAATCATGGAGGCCACTGTGTTCTTGGGGACCTTCAATGATGCAGAAATGGTTTGGTACCCTTCCCCCAGATCTGTGCCTCGACCCGATCCTGTCATGGAGCTCTACGGACAATTCCTTCAACCTTGCTTGGTTTGTGCTCTGACATGCACTGTCAACTGTGGGACCTTATATAGACAGGTGTGTATCTTTCCAAATCATGTCCAATCAATTGAATTTACCACAGGTTTACTACAATCAAGTTGTAGAAACATCTCAAGGATGATCAATGGATGCACTAAATTTGGAGCCGCATAATAAATGGTCTGAATACTTATGTAAATAAGGTATCTGTTTTTTATTTTTAATAAATGTAGAAACATTTCAAAAAACCTGTCTTCCCTTTTTAATTATGGGGTATTGTGTAGATTGATGAGGAAAACAAATAACTTAATACATTTTAGAATAAGGTTGTTACGTAGCAAAATATGGAAAAAGGGAAGATGTCTGAATACTTTCCGAATGCACTGTATATGGACACTGTTAAAGGCGAAAATAAGGGTTTAAGTACATATAAAAAATAAGTAAATACATGTTTAATTATCTTTCTTAAATATCTCAGATATAAGACAGACACTTCAGAATAAAAAAATTTGAGCAGACTATCTGTTGTTCCATGTAGTGAATCTGTTATTCAATGTGTTTGTATGGGTTAAGGTCAAATCAAATGTGTCATTTTTGGTGTCTCCTGGTGAAAATGCTGCAAATGGTTGGTGGTTGGCTTGTGTTGGTCTGGATGGTGGTGGCGTGAGGAGGGCAGATGGAAAAAGAAGAAGCATGGGAGGAGGGCAGTAGGCCAAGGGGTTAGAGGGAGTAAAGGCTTGTCACGGCAGTGCTTTGACACACCTCGAGGCCTGCAGTCTGTCATATCCTTCCAAGCAATTATTAAGAACCTGGTGGCACTGCAGAAACATTGTTGCATTCCAACCAAGAGGTTGCAAGTTCAAATCCCCAAAGAATGAATGTATGCTCTATGTCAAGTGTCCTTGAGCACCGCTAGTTTTATGTTGACGGTGATAATTTTGCAGCATTTAGCAAAGTGACAATAATACTGCCCATATCTCTTTAATGCTTACAGGTCTGGTGGTGTAGCTCCACTGTAACAGGTAGCTAGCAACCAATAGATTATGAGTTGAAGTCCCAATTTTGGTCACAGCACAAGATTTTACAGTGATAGAAATCAGAATACAGCAGCATACTCTCATTTCATAGAAAGAAGACCTAAAAGTTGCATATATTTACTATCCGTTTTACTGAAACTTTAGGCAAAGAGCAGGAATGTATTTTGCCAATTTCCACGGTGGTGGAGCAGGGACTTCAGGTAGCTAGCAACCAAGAAGATGTGAGCTCAAATCCCAAGGGAGGTTTAGTCATATGTATTCAGTATACAGCAGCATACTGTCCTCTAAAATTAACACTTAAATGTAGCTGTAAAAATACAGTAACTAGTTGTAGATGTACTGTATTTTCACTGCAACTAGACAACAATTTTGAGGGGACCATGACACAATGTTCTAAGAATGTCCCAAAAACATCCTTGGCAACGTCCCTGTAACCAACTGGGAATTAGACAAAACCTGCAGGGGACTATGACTGTAAAATTTAAGTCAATTATGCCTTTCATAGTAAAATATTCAAACAGTTGACACCTAGGTTTTCACACTCGGGTTTTTCTCAAAAAGCTAATCTTTTTTAACTGTACTCAAAAACATAAAGTGATAAGAAATCTTATTGACAGATGAGTTAGTATCACTTTTATGATTTGCATTTTGCTGAACGTTGGAGTAGTTTGAGGAGCCACTACTCAATTTATTTAATGAGTTGGCAGTTACTTTTTACAGTGCAAGCACCACCTGTAGGGAGAAAGTTTGGTTCTTCCCTGCCTGAATCTTACTAAAATGCTTTCCTTTTTCCCCTTCCATTTTGCTTTTGCTGATTTATCTGGCTCAGCTGGTGCACCTTTGATAAATAATGATTTTTCAGGGCTCCTTGTGAAAACGAAAAGCCCTCATAATGCAGTTGGGCATGGTGCATTCAGACAGCTAGACGACTGGAGAGAAAATAAGGTTTGTTACCCAAATGGCACCCTATTCCCTACTTAATTTTGACTAGAGCTCTGGTCAAAAGTAGTGCACTATGTAGGGAATAAGGTGCCATTTGGAACGTAGCCTAAGGCTGAGAATCCAAATGAGGAAAACTAATATAAGTGGCTAAGCGCTGTGTTTTTGTACTGCTGAGAGCTCTCCTGTATAATAGCGCGCTGCGTGCTATTGAGTCAGCTCATCTGCAAAAAAGTAAAAACATGAATTACCGGAATAAAAGGGAACTCACATTACCGGCTTTTTAAAATTCATCATCTCGCAAACCTTTTGTGCGAGACTAACACTCATGAGAATATAAACTGTGAGAAGGACTTTAAAGCTAGTTGGGGGGTGGTTTCGGAATAGTTTTGGTAAATGATTTTAGTCTCTGTGGGTGACGACATAGCAAGATGGTTTGATTGAAAGGTTGATTAGGATGTCTTTTCAACAAGTATTATTGTATAGTTCCCTATTCCTTTTCCATCAAAACTACCATTCAGGCAGTGATGCAATTACACAATATGTTTCTTGACAGACAGCTGAGAGTGAATGTACAATCTTCTGTAATAAGCATTATTTCAAACATGAGGCCTGAATCTCTCTCATGTTAGTAGGAGGAATATATCACATAATAAAGTGCTTTCTCTGGTTTATTTTGAGGTTTATTATTTCCCTTCTAACAGACTTTTAAGGATATTATCCTTCCTCTGCTCTGCATCTCTCAGGTCGAGAAGGAGTAGAGAAGTGAGAGAAAAGCTGGAGGAGAGTAGCAGATGAGCAGTAGAGAGTAACATAATTTATAGAGTAAAGCACGTCAGATAAAGAGAGTGAGAAGAGAGAGAGATCGAGAGAGAGACTGACGGACACACAGACAGAGACCGAGATAGAAAGAGAGAACTACTTGCCTGTTGAGGAACAGAGGCAGAAAGTATAGCCTCTCTATGTCCCTGCTCTGCGGTGTATGGACCTGGGGTGAGAAGGAGATAGTAGGACAGAGAGACATGAAGTCTAACGCACTGTGTCTGCAAAGATGTCATAATATGGACTGTGTTTTAACTGGCACCTGTAGGGATTTCAAACCACTACAGTAGATGTGTTTTTTCCATTAAACAGCACACACCATGTTGCACAAATACCATGTTAGTGTAGGTAGGTTGTGGTGTACTTACAAAGTAACTACATAGTAACTACACTGAAGTTAATGTGGTTTCCTTCATTTACAATTCAATAGTTGTTGTGCCTTAGCAGTCACTATTGATGGACACAACACCGGAAAAATACAACTATTTAACAAAAACACTTATACAAACATGCAAATAGCTGTTTCTCTGCAGTACTAATGCTATCAATTAATTAATGTCAGAAAAGTGTGTTACATCCTGTGCAAAACAGAATGTCTATATCCCAAATGGCACCATATTCCCTAAATAGCGCACTAATTTTGACCAGAGCCCTATGTTTCCTGGACAAAATTTGTGCACTAAATAGGAAATAGGTTGCCATTTGGGTCGAATGTGAATAACTTCATCTCGAGCACGTAAGCTACACAGACCATTTAGATGCAAATAAACCAGTGACTGTCCATAATTGTCGGCAAGACAACAGAATGCCCATTGTGACTTGTGTTGTGGGGCAGTGTTTTGGAAGTGGGCTCTTTTAATTCCTGACAATAATCAATCACATTGTATAACCCTGAATCATACACACTGAATGGAACTGGAGATCTAGAGTGTCCCCCAAATAGCTCCCGATTCCCTGTTAAGTAAACTACTTTTGACCAGAGCCTTATGGGGGGTTACAATGCCATTTGGGATGCAAAGATAACTACATATTGGCCACGACTCGTCTCCAATAATAAAACATACGAAAAAATTAACCAAAGACTCAAGTTTTGACTCAAAGTTTTGCTCCAAACTGATGATTAATCTTTAAAACATCTTCGATGTAAAGTCCCCTGTTTGGGGGGCCGCCTTGGTTCTGGTACCTGTTCCAATTGACATGTTTGTTTATAAATCGATCTGTGGACACTGTAGATCGAAATGGCATGCACTGAGCAGTTGCCCTGATTCTCACAGACACAGGAGTCAGTCTCTTCTGCCTGTATGAAGCAGGGTGTAAAATCTGACACCACTTGAAGCTGGAATGTCCCTCCTACCATTTCGTTCGTCTGTCCATCAAATCCTGGCTGAACCTAGTCACAGTCACGAAAAGAGCATATGCCTGGAATACTTACATCGTAACGCACATTCAGAGACTGATTTATAACACCTAATTCAGGAATCCAAGATAGAGGAAGGCAAGCTAAAGCTCTGTGAGAATATCACAGCAATGGGGGCAGACATTTTGATCAAAAGAGACCTGTAGAAAATATGCACATTTTCTCTAACACTAAATATACAAATACAGTGCTGTGAAAAAGTACTTTTCCCCTTTCTAATTTTCTCTACTTTTGCATATTTTTGATACTGAATGTAATCAAATCTTCAATCAAAATCTAATATTAGATAAAGGGAACCTGAGTGAACAAATTACACACTTAATTAATTTATGTCATAAACAAAGATGCCCTCTTACACTCAATAAATGGTTGTGCCACCTTTAGCTGCAATGACTCCAACCAAACGCTTCCTGTAGTTCTTGATCAGTCTCTCACGTCAATGTGGAGCAATTTTGTCCCTCTCTTCCATGAAGTACTGCTTTAACTCAGCGACATAATCCCACTTAAGATGTTGTGGCAGGACTTAAAACAAGCAGTTCATGCTTGAAAATGGCTGCAGGGGCAGTATTGAGTAGATTGTATGAAAAGGTGCCCATTGTAAATGGCCAGCTCCTCAGTCTCAGTTGCAAATATATGCATATTATTATTAGTACTGGATAGAAAACACTGAAGTTTCTAAAAATGTTTGAATTATGTCAGTGAGTGTAACAGAACTCATATTGCAGGCAAAAACCTTAGAAATTCCACTTCCTGTTTGGATTCTTTCTGGGGGTGGCAGATTTTCAACCTAGCTCTCATTGAAATTACAGCGAGATATGGATGAGTTTTCACTTCCTACGCCTTTCACTAGATGTCAACAGTCAACAGAACTTTATCTGATGACTCTAATGTGAAGGGGGGTCGAATGAGACAGGAAATAGTCACCACTGCGACGAGTTAACCATGCTTTCACTATGCGCGTTCACAAGGGAAGGACCTGCGTTCCACCGCTCATTTGAAGTCATTCTAATTCTCCGGTTGGAACATTATTCAAGATATATGTAAACAATATTCTAAAGATTGATTCAGTACATCGTTTGACATGTTTCTACTGACTGTTACAGAACTTTTGGACATTTCGTCAGGTTATAGTCGATGCGCTTTGTGACTTTGGAATTGTTTACCAAACGCACGAACCAAAGTAGCTAATTGGACATAAATAACAGACATTATTGAACAAATCAAGCATTTATTGTGGACCTGGGATTCCTAGGACTGCATTCTGATGAAGTTCATCAAAGGTAAGGAAACATTTATCATGTATTTTCTGGTTTCTGTTGACTACAACATGTAGGCAAATGTTTCTATTGTTCTGAGCTCCGTCTCAGATTATTGCATAGGTTTCTTGAAATCTGACACAGCGGTTGCATTAAGGAGAGGTATATCTATAATTCCATGTGTATAACTTGTATTATCATCTACATTTATGATGAGTATTTCTGTTGAATGATGTGGCCATGCAAAATCACTGGATGTTTTTGGAACTAGTGAATGGAATGCTCCAATGTAAACTCAGATTTTCTGAAATAAATATGAACTTTAACAAACAAAACATCCATGTATTGTGTAACATGAAGTCCTATGAGTGTCATCTGATGAAGATTATCAAAGGTTAGTGATTCATTTTATCTCTATATGTGCCTTTTCTCTCTCTCTCTGGCTGGTAAAATTGGCTGTGTATTTTAGTGAGTTGTTGGTGAGCTAACATATATCGAAAAGGATATAAAATACATGTATGTTTGAGGAATTTGAATTTCTGTTCTTTCTGTTCTTTTGAATATGGCGCCCTGTACTATCACTGGTTGTTGTTATATCGCTCCCGGGAATGGGATCTCAGCCTTAAGGAATTTTAAAGCAGTTCTGCATGGAAGAGTGGGCCAAAATTCCTCCACAGTGAAGGGAGAGACTGATCAACAACTACAGGAAGCATTTGGTTAGAGTCATTGCAGCTAAATGTGGCAGACCCATTTAATGAGTCTAATGGGGCAATTACTTTTTCACACTGAGGAATTGGGTGTTGCATAACTTTATATAACTTTCTATTGTTTTGGTTATTTGTAAATTCATGTTCCCTTCATCTAATATTAGGTTTTGTTTGAAGATCTGATAACATTCAGTATGAAAAATATACAAATTAGAGAAAATCAGAAAGGTGGCAAATACTTGTTCACTACACTGTATGTATTTTACAGTTATAAGGAAAGTGAAATATTTTATAGTTAGTCATTTTATAAATTGATAATACTATATTTAGAAAAAATATAAGTAAATTCAAGCCTTATTCACACAGTTTTGTTTAATAGGAAATTAAAATATCAAAATATGCAATATTTTATATGATGTATCATATTTGTACTGTGTACTTAAAAGTGACTACACCTTAGCAATTTATAACAAGTTTTTTTCCAGAAAGGTGAGATTTGAACCTTTCTTGGAGTATGCATCATTACTAGTTATGGCCCTCTCATTATATATAATTATATATAATGTTTGGGGGGATTACTCAGAATACATTTATTATTACATTTAGTTTAATATAACCCATAACAGTCTAAACTCTGTCTACCAAGGATCATTTAGCTATTTTGAATTTTAAGACCCTTTGAACTATCCCCAAAGATATTTTATGAAAAAAACATGTTTGACGTTACTGCTATTAGCCTATACAAATGCGTTGAATTACAGATTCCCTACATGGAACAACAGATAGCCCCAGAAAACTTTGTTCTGAAGTTTCTTTCCTATATCTGAGATATATAAGAAAGAGCAGGAAACTTTTTTTAAATGATTCTATTTGTATTATTTTAAATATACATTTTTATTTAAGCATTTATTTTTGGCACTGAACAGACTCCATATACTGTACAGTCTACTTCCATTCATTTTTTAAACTAGTACCGGGGGACCTTCAGATAAGTCTTGTGAGGCCTGCGGGCATCCATTCATAACCCACATACATTTTGTTACATTACAGCGTTATTCTACAATGGATTAAATAGTTTTTTTTACCCCTTATAAATCTACAAACAATAACCGATAATGACAAAGCAAAAACAGGTTTTTATACATTTTTTCAAATGTATAAAAAAATAAAAACTGAAATATCACATTTACATAAGTATTCAGACCGTTTACTCTGTAATTTGTTGAAGCACCTTTGGCAGCAATTACAGCCTAGAGTCTTTTTGGGTATGACGCTACAAGCTTGGCACACCTGTATTTGGGGAGTTTCTCCCATTCTTTTCTGTAAATCCTCTCAAACTCTGTCAGGTTGGATAGGGAGTGTCGCTGCACAGCTATTTTCAGGGATGTTCAAGTCCAGGCTCTGGCTGGGCCACTCAAGGACATTTAGAGACTTGTCCCCGAAGTCACTTCTGTTTTGTCTTGGCTTTGTGCTTAGGGTCATTATAATGTTGGAAGGTGAACCTTCGCCCCATTCTAAGGTCCTAAGCAGCTTTTCATCAAGGATCTCTCTGTACTTTGCTCTGTTCATCGTTCCCTCAATCCTGACTAGTCTCCCAGTCCCTGCTGCTGAAAAACATCCCCACATCAAGCATGATGCTGCCACCACCATGCTTCACTGTAGGGATGGTGCCAGGTTTCCTCCAGATGTGACGCTTGGGATTCAGGCCAAAGAGTTTAATCTTGGTTTCATCAGACCAGAGAATATTGTATCTGAGAGTCCTTTAGGTGCCTTTTGGCAAACTCCAAGCAGGTGTCGTGCCTTTTACTGAGGCGTGTCTTCCGTCTGGCCACTCTACCATCAAGGTCTGATTTGTGGAGTGCTGCAGATATGGTTGTCCTTGTGGAAGGTTCTCCCATCTCCACATAGACCTCTGTCAGAGTGACCATCCGGTTCTTGGTCACCTCCCTCCAAGTCCAGCAATGCAATTACTCTACATTGAACATTACACAGGGCTGTGAATCGTGTAGCCTGTTCTTGAGCTAGCAGACGGATTGTTCTTGCCTCTCTGCCTGCTGGAGGTACTGCATGTTGGATACATCCTTAAAAGTATCAACAAAGAAAGTTAGCAGGTCTGTTATGAAATGCATTTGTCACATCATCTGGATATGGGCATTTCTGTGCTACACTAGAAATCCTCTAATCCTCTATATTGCTTTTCATTTACAAATCTCCTGACTAGACTATGAGACATGGCTGTATGTAGGGGGATTTTTCTTTAGCTGAGCCTGCTAGCTAAATGTCGTATTGGAATAGTTAGCTAGCTAGCAATTTGCTGTGAAGTCACTGAAATTATTTGAAATAATGATTGAGGTAGCTATGCAATCTAACTCAACACTTAGCTAATACAAACTACTGTAATTTGAATGTCAAGAAATAAAGGTTAACTTCATCCTTGCTGTCCCCAGTCTACCTGGCCATGCTGCTGCTCCAGTTTCAACTTCCACCTGACTGTGCTGCTGCTCTAGTTTCAACTGTTCTGCCTTATTATTATTCGACCATGCTGGTCATTTATGAACATTGAACATCTTGACCATGTTCTGTTATAATCTCCACCCGGCACAGCCAGAAGAGGACTGGCCACCCCACATAGCCTGGTTCCTCTCTAGGTTTCTTCCTAGGTATTGGCCTTTCTAGGGAGTTTTTCCTAGCCACTGTGCTTCTACACCTGCATTGCTTGCTGTTTGGGGTTTTAGGCTGGGTTTCTGTACAGCACTTTGAGATATCAGCTGATGTACGAAGGGCTATATAAATAAATTTGATTTGATTTGATTTGATCCTTGTTTGCTGTCCTGTGGCACCACAAGTGGGCATGCTCACTGAATTAAAGGGTAACTCAAAAAAAATCTAAGTGCTCACCTGTTTGTGGTTTAAGCATGGTTGTGAACACAGAAAGTCAAAGTTATACTGAACAAAAATATAAACACAACAGGTAAAGTGCTGGTCCCATGTTTCATGAGCTCAAATGAAAGATTCCAGAAATGTTTCATATGCACAAAACGCTTTTTTCTCTCAAATTCTGTCCACAAATTTGTTTGCATCCCTGTAAGTGAGTGCTTCTCATTTGTCAAGATAATCCATCCACCTGACAGGTGTAGCATTTTAGGAAGCTGATTAAACAGCATGATCAATGTATATAGCCTCGTTATTGTTACAGTATGTTGTTTTGTTACTTTTTATATATTTTTTATTTTCTACTTTAGTTTATTTGGTAAATATTTTCTTAACTCTTCTTGAACTGCACTGTTGGTTAAGGGCTCGTAAGTAAGCATTTCACGGTAAGGTCTACACTTGTTGTGTTCAGCGAATGTGACAAATAAAGTTTGATTTGATTTCACAGGTGCACATTGTGCTTGGAAAAATTAAAGGCCACTCTGTAATGTACTGTTTTTTCACACAACACAATGCCACAGATGTGTCAAGTTTTGAGGGAGTGTGCAATTCGCATGCTGACTGCAGGAATGTCCACCAGACCTGTTGCCAGAGAATTTTATATTAATTTATCTACCATAAATCATCTCCAATGTTGTTTTCGAGAATATTTCAGTACATCCAACTGGCCTCACATCCGCAGACCACTTATAAACAAGACATGGTATCAAGAACAAGATAAAACAAGTCACTTATGCTTCACCACATGGAAGTTTCTTGTCACTGTTGTTAGCTACTGTATCTGGCCATCCAAAGTAACAACAACTCGCAGACTTCTGCACATTGAAGCGTGAATATCATTTTCATAATGTTGTCAGCCAACCCATCTATAAAACCTTTATGAAGCAGTGGTTATGCCACCCTTTAATAAACCACAGGGTTATATCCTTCCTGTTTGGCCCTGTCCGGGTGTATCATCAGATGGGGCCACAGTGTCTCCTGACCCCTCCTGTCTCAGCCTCCAGTATTTATGCTGCAGTAGTTTATGTGTCTGGGGGCTACGGTCAGTTTGTTATATCTGGAGTACTTCTCCTGTCTTATCCGGTGTCCTGTGTGAATTTAAGTATGCTCTCTCTAATTCTTTCTCTCTTTCTCTCTTTCTTTCTCTCTCTTGGAGGACCTGAGCCCTAGGACCATGCCTCAGGACTACCTGGTATGATGACTCCTTGATGTCCCAGTCCACCTGGCCGTGCTGCTGCTCCGGTTTCAACTGTTCTGCCTGCAGCTATGGAACACTGACCTGTTCACTGGACGTGCTACCTGTCCCAGACCTGCTGTTTTCAAATCTCTAGAGACAGCAGGAGAGGTAGAGATACTCTTAATGATCGGCTATGAAAAGCCAACTGACATTTACTCCTGAGGTGCTGACCTGTTGCACCCTCGACAACTACTGTGATTATTGTTATTTGACCATGCTGGTCATTTATGAACATTTGAACTTCTTGGCCATGTTCTGTTATAATCTCCACCCAGCACAGCCAGAAGAGAATTGGCCACCCCTCATAGCCTGGTTCCTCTCTAAGTTTCTTCCTAGGTTTAGGCCTTTCTAAGGAGTTTTTCCTAGCCACCGTGCTTCTATACCTGCATTGCTTGCTGTTTGGGGTTTTAGGCTGGGTTTCTGTACAGCACTTTGAGATATCAGCTGATGTAAGAAGAGCTTTATAAATACATTTGATTATTTCATATTTGACATTGTGGCTTATGTCACATTTGACATTGGTGGTTATGTCACACAGTTATGCCACATTTATGAACCCTTTATAGATGATTTGTGACACATTTATATAATGTTTATGAAGGCTTTATGAAGCCTTTATAAGATGTGCATTATTTAAAGAGACAAAAAAAATTACAATACATTATTTACCATTCATTTCTATTGGTCACAAAATAATCTGAAATACAACCAAAACATACTGCAAATGCATCCATCAACTTTGTAGTCACAAGCTTGATGTAGTCATTGCGTCCTAGGAATATAGGACCAAACACAAAACTTTTGACTACTTTTTTAAATTAGAATCTTTAGAAGTGTCAATAATTTTGACACCTACCTTTTTGACAAAAAAAAGTATTACTTGTTAAACTAAATTTCTCTGTGCAATTGAGCTGTCCTCAGGGCAGTTGCCTTAGGCAGTTACTCTTCTCTATTTAAAAAATATATATTTTGCCACTGGACTTACATAAAGCTACAAAGTTAGAATGACTATGTATGAAGATGATTCCTTACTCTATATGTCAGCATCCAAAGCCAGTGAGCTCACTGAAATTCTAAAAAAGGAGCTACAGTCAGTATCAGAATTGGTGATTAGTAATAAACTGGTCTTAAATACATGTAAAACTAAAATCATTGTATTTGGTTCAAAACATTCTCTAAGACCTAAACTTCAACTGGAGTTGTGTATATAAAGGGTGTGACCACTAAGCAAGTTGAGGAAGCTAAACTCCTAGGTATAACATTGAAATGGTCCATTCATATTGGTCATATTGACAAAGTTATTGTGAAGATGGGGAGTGGTGTGCCTGTTAAAAAATATATATTCTTCATGTTTGACACAAAAATCAACTTTGCTTGTTATCCAGTAATTTGGTCAAGAGTAGCAAAGAAAGACTCAAAGCTCAAAACAGCTCAAAACAGAGCAGCATGCCTTGCACTTCACTGCACACACAGACCTAACAGCAGCAACATAAATGCCAGTCTTTCCTGGTTGAGGAAGTGATGACAAGAGATTAACTGCTTCACTTCTAGCTTTAATGAGAAGTATTACTGTGATGAAAATTCCAGATTGCCTGCATAATCAAATAGCATTCAGATCGGACACCAATCGATACACCACAAAACATGCCACCAGGGGTGGTCCAAAACGAATTGATGGCAACGCACAGTATTATATGATCGTCTCTTCCATCTCCAATTACTCAGGCAAACAGCAAAATTACAGTGGAATGGAGAGGACTGTAAGGGGACATATGCACAGACACACATACTTGTTTTAGGTATATTGTTTGTGTTATTGTTCTTCTTCTTATTATTATTATTAGTTGTATTGTTCGTATTATTTTTGTGTAACTGCCCTTGTCTTTTGAATTTTTGTAACTTGTCATGTTTTGTGTTATTTTTGTGGACACCTGAAAGAATAGCTGCTGCTTTTGCAAAAGCTCATGGGGATCCAAATAAACAAATAATAAACATTTTATAAATGTTTTATATTTTTCTCTTTCTTTAGCCTACAATACAGCTCAATATTTTAATGATTTATTTTATACAGTTATTATTGCTAATCTTTATCAAGGGTGTCAATAATTTTTAACCCCACTGTGGAAAAACACTATATAAGGAATAGGGTGTCATTTGGTACAAAGGGACCCCTTGATAGTCTCATCACTGCCAGAGCTGTGACAGGGTAATTCCAGACACCTGAGTCACTCTCTTCTGTCAAGATCAGAATCAGTACGCGTTGACAAAGCTAGCACGCAAGACAAGTTACTTTCCTGCAGAAATCTGTATAGAAAGCTGTTAAAATGCTGAGCCAAGTGTCATACTGATTCATACAATCAAAGTGTTGGAAATTACAATAACTTTGTAAAGATAAGCCTCTTTTGAAACCAGTGGGGGCTGGTGGGAGGAGCTATAGGAGGACAGGCTCATTGTAATGCCTGGAATGGAATTAATATAACGTAGTCAAATATGTGGTTTCTATATGTTTGATACCGTTCCATGAATTCCATTACAGCCATTACAATGAGCCCATCCTCCTATAGCTCCTCCCACCAGCCTCCTCTGTACGAAACCTTGACATGGATCAGATTAGCAATCTCCATTCAAGCGAATTGCAAAATTAGCCATCCCCAAGTTTCAGATACTCTTTTCTTTTCATTTTCCTTTCTCAGATGCAGGCGGCTGCCCAATTTAATTTAGCCCTAGGTGTTCTGAGAGGCAGCAGCAGACAGTGGTGATCCATTGATTATAAGAGTTTGGGCCAGATTGGATGAAAGTTAAATTATTTCAATTCCTCTTAGCTTTGGCCGAGAGCACAAAGTCACTTATATTTATTTGCGACCAGATAAAGGTTATTGGTTATGTTACACTATTAAATATAATATCATCCTTAATCAGGGCCACAGGGATAAAAATACGGGACATGGCACCCTATTTGCTATATAGTGTACAACGTTTGACCAGGGCCCACAGTGATGCACAGTGCAGGGAATAGGGAACCATATACAATTGGAAGCAGACGAATGAGGAAACCTCATTGTAAGAATATCGTCGAAATGGGTAGACCAAGGCACCGCGTGATTTGGGTTCATCATAATTTATTTAAATGTGAACCAGCAACAAAACAATCAAGAAAAACGTACAGCCTTGTAGGGCTCAAAAGCAACAATACAACAGCAAGATCCCACAATCAACAGGTGGGAAAAGGCTACCTAAATTTGATCCCCAATCAGAGACAATGATAGACAGCTGCCTCTGATTGGGAACCAAACCAGGCCAACATAGAAATACAAAACTAGACTACACATAGAAATAATAAACTAGAACACCTCCCAGTCACGCCCTGACCTACTCCACCATAGGAAATGCCATTGCAGGCTCTGCGTGTCTTCAAGCACCACACTTTGTCACTCCATCCTTGCTGTGTGTGTGTGTGTGTGTGTGTGTGTGTGTGTGTGTGTGAGAGAGCTTTTCTTTGACCTCTGTTGGTAGAAATGACTGACTTACAGTTCATGAGGGTTGTCTAATCACACATATGAAGTTTTAAAAAGATCTGACCTTTTTAACCCTTCGAAACAGCACCTATGACACCATTTTAAGGCACTTCCGGTTTACACAGGAAGCTGAAAGTGAACACATATCCTCCATGGGGTAGGCCATTATAGAATTTTGAGTTTTAAGTCTTTACGTTAAGAACTGACTTATTTACGGAGGGTTTGGTGAGTGTGTGTTATTTCAGAAAATCACAGAAATCTCGCAGAGCTCCGAAGCACACTTTTAAAAGATTCGCATGAACACGCTGCAACTGGATCTGTAACTGTTTTAAAAAAAAAATATATATATATATATATATATATATTTTTTTTTTTTGAACATCACCAATTTGACATTGTACGATTTCTCTTAAATGACAATAGATAAATGTCTGGTTCTTTTTTTATTGACACCGTAGGTTCCTTTACTTTGATGTGAAGCGGAAAAATTATTGCTCTATTTTCATTTTGGACCTTTAATCCCAGATAAATGGCCAAAACTCTAAAACCGTTGAGGCCTAGACACCATCTTGTTCGGGGCCAACTGCCCATTAAGCCAAACCTATGCTCACCAAGTTTCGTCTTCAAAGTCTTTTCCGTTTAGGAGATAAGGCCACGTCGTGATTCGTGATGTTTTGTACATTTGCAATATGATTCCATTCGCCCTCTTGTGGGATTTACCGGTACAGCGGAAAAATGACCAACATTTTTATATTTTATAAAACGGAAACCGAATGTCCGAAAGAGTTCATTTGATGACTTCCTGGTAGATCCGGCCTTGCCGCACGGCCTGACGATGTCCGCAAATTTTACAAACGTTTTCGGATGTCTAGTAAGGGACCGTACATTTGCAATATGGACTTTCTCACTAACCATATGGCAAGCGTCAAAATGTTCCCTTAAGGTATGAAAATAAAGGCTTTCTATGGTCAGGACATGACAGTATCTGAAGTGTAGAGGTGAGATTAGCTTTTGAGGTTCATTTCCAACAACTCCACCTCGTTAATTCATACGGACAAAGTAGACTGCCAATTAATCGAGAGAGGAAAAAAACACAGTAAATGAATCACTCACTCAAATTACTTGGGTACCCAATTTCCTCCACTTGTGTCCAAAGAGTGACTATTGAGGAATAACAAGACAAGAACATTTTTAAATAAAAATAATTATTCAAGAAACCAGGGATGAGCAAACCTTGAGAAATCCAACATTTCACCCTAAAGGTTAAGAAAGAAGAAGGAAAAAAGGTGCAAACTCTGTAGTGATTCTACCCCAAGATGATTCTCTCATCTCCAATTAGAAGCTGTGCACCTTTCCGAGGATATGGCTCCACTTTACTGACAATGTACGCTATCCTAGAGACCTGCTGTTCATTGTCTATGCGGGGGTGTCTTGGTACTAACCTACACAGCGCCATCTCTGTTAATTACACTGTAAAACATTTCCTGTTAAAGTTACAGTAACATACGGGCAGCAATTACTATCAAATACTATCAAATGCTTCTCAAAGATGCCCTATGGTGGTCAAACTAGGAATAACTTGATTTAACAGGAAAAATGGCTGACAAGTAGACAACGTGCTACAGAATGCTGCAGCAGCCCGCAAGGTGTGCCGCAGTATGACAGAACTTTTAAAGGAGGAGCCACTCTAGACGCACACTAACCTCTAGAATTTGATTATTCTCCACCTTCTTTTTATGAAGGCAATTGTTTGCAAGTAAACAATTATTTCATCACTTGTCGATTTAATATTAAGACCATTATTATCTTTCTTGATCAGCTTTTGAGCCAACTCATGAATATGAGATTGCCTCAATTGATAAAGGTCTGTAGCTTGCACCATTGCGTAGGCTGCGTGTTCGTTATATATCAGGGAATCTAATGTAATAAATAATCAAAACTTCCTACGGACCCATGGCTTGCAACACGAAAGATACGAACATAATCTACATAAACTCAC
The DNA here is from genome assembly GCF_002021735.2 of Oncorhynchus kisutch. Taxonomy (NCBI): domain Eukaryota; kingdom Metazoa; phylum Chordata; class Actinopteri; order Salmoniformes; family Salmonidae; genus Oncorhynchus; species Oncorhynchus kisutch. Next base: position 53,445,457 of record NC_034191.2, on the reverse strand, counting down.
CCGAACTGCACCTTCAAAGTAATCAATAATTCTCCAATAAGTTATCCAGTTGCCATTTACCGTACTTCAAAAGTTTTCAATATAATCCACAAGTTCCTAATGATATATCGCTAGGGTTTTCCATCTACTGTAGTGGGCAGTAATGTTTGATATGTGTATCTTAGAAATACATCACAAGCGACTCGTAATAAGACTAAGCAATTACCCTATTATCTGACTCCATAAAGATAATTAGCAATATGCAAGAGCCTTTGATTGAACCATGTGTAATCATGTATTACCCATTTAGCTGACTAAGATCAATGAATGGTTATGAGAAGTGAATATCAAAGCAAGTTCTGTATTATTTAATAACTTTGTAAAATGAATGATTTCACATACAAGGCATAATGCTGAGGTTTCGAGGCAATACTGACATTAACAAAGCATTATTCTAGGTACATTTATTCTAAGGTTATCTTACAAGGCAAAGCGTGGGCAAAGAGATGCTTACGAGGCCAGAGGAATAGAAGCATAGGAAATGAGAACTGATCATACAACCTTCCTCCATGGTCTGGATACAGGATAAGAGAGAGAACAAAGGCAGTTAATTACATTCATAACATCTGATGGTGTAACCTTTCAACCCAAAACCAATCACCTTTGATACAAAGTTTACAGTATAACCTGACAACCCAGACCAAACCTCCACTGGGCATTGCAGCATTTAAATGGTCATGTAAATGTAAATGTAAATCAGACAGAATTCCAGAGAGGCACATTGGAGAGGTGTGCTCTTCACGGATTAATCCCAATTTTAACTGTACCGGGCAGTTTGGCATTGTGTGTTTGAGCAGTTTGTTGATGTCAATGTTGAAGCTAGGGGGCACTATTTTTTTTTTAAATAACGTTCCCAAAGTAAACTGTCTATTTCTCAGGACCAGATGCTAGAATATCCAGAAGAATATTTAGAATATCTAGAATATTTTCTGTGGCTTCCCTAAGGTGTCTACAGCCTTTAGACGTAGTTTCAGGCCTTTATTTTGAAGAATGAGCGTAAACGTCCACATTGCGTAAGTGGTCTGTTGTTGGCTCTCAGTGTGATTTTTGCGCAACACAGAGAGGTAGCCATTTTTAGTCCCAGTCCTAGTGAAAAGCCAACTGTCCCGGTTGATATATTATCTAATAGATATTTGAAAAACACCTTGAGGATTGATTACAAAAAATGTTTGCCATGTTTCTGTCGATATTATGGATATAATTTGGAATTTTTGTCTGCGTTGTCGTGACCGCTATTTCCGGTGGATTCCTGGGCATAACGCATCAAACTAACGGAGGTATTTGGATATAAAAAATATCTTTATGGAACCAAAGGAACATTTGCTGTGTAACTGGGAGTCTCGTGAGTGAAAACATCCGAAGCTCATCAAAGGTAAACGATTAATTTGATTGCTTTTCTGATTTTCGTGACCAAGCTTCCTGATGCTAAGTGTACATAATGCTATGCTAGGCTATCGATAAACTTACACAAACGCTTGTATTGTTTTCGCTGTAAAGCATAATTTCAAAATCTGAGACGACAGGGTGATTAACAAAAGGCTAAGCTGTGTTTCGCCTGATCTCACTTGTGATTTCATGAATATGAATATTTTCTAGTAATATTTTTTGACTGTTGCGCTATGCTATTCAGCGTTGCTGATGACAAATACAGTAACTCTGCAATGTTGGGTTGTATTGGAGAGAGGCTCAGTCATAAATCATTTTCCACACACAGTCTGTGCCTGTATTTAGTTTTCATGCTAGTGAGGGCCGAGAATCCACTCTAACATAGGACAGTGGTTTCAAAGGGCATCCGTGTCTTAACAGCGCAATTTGAGTGGAACCCAATACAGAAATATGGCAGTGGCTTCTGATGGAATAAAATGTTCACAGAACAGCTTGTTGCAATTTTGAAGAGGCTCTCTTGTTTAGATATTGGGAAATGGATTAGTGGCAGGGCATGTACGGGATAATGAATCCAGTTGTTTGTGTCATCTGTTTTGAGAAAGTACCTGCGTAATTGCGCACCCAACTCAACTTACTCATTTTCAGCTATATCACATTTGACATAGTCCGTAAACTTGAGTTAATTTGCACACAAAAAATCATACAATGATGGAAAGACCTGTGTGTTGTCCATGTTAATGCAGACAGAGAAGAGCTCCAATTTCTTAATCATAGCCTCAATTTTGTCCCGCACATTGAATATAGTTGCAGAGAGTCCCTGTAATCCTAGATTCAGATCATTCAGGTGAGAAAAAACATCACCCAGATATTTATTTAACTTTGCAAGTCAATTACGAAGAAATTCTTATTTACAATGACGGCCTAGGAACAGGGGCAGAACAACCGATTTTTACCTTGTCAGCTCGGGATTTCAATCTTGCAACCTTTTGGTTACTGGCCCAACACTCTAATCACTAGGCTATCTTACGCCCCAGATAGGCCGGTCGCGTGAGAAACATGTCATCATGCAAGCGGTCAGACAAGTGAAAATTATTCTCGATAAAGAAAACTTAAAGCTAGTCTCTTAAAAAAAAACATGTCAATACTTTTGCCCCTTGATAACCAGCTCACTTCTGAATGTTGTAAAGGTGTCACATGGTCACTGCCCATATCATTGCAAAGTGCAGAAAATACATGAGAGTTCAGGGGCCTTGCTATAACTACAATTGTTCTACACAGGAACAAGCAACTTCATGTAAAGTGAAACACATCATTAATTACGATGTAGTTATTATGTTACAACGATGGCAGTGTTACAATTATCTTACAACGATGGCAGACACCCAATATACACTACCGGTCAAAAGTTTTAGAACACCTACTCATTCAAGGGTTTTTCTTTAATTTGACAATTTCAAGAATCTCAAATATAAAATATATTTTGATTTGTTTAACACGTTTTTGGTTACTACATGATTTCATGTGTGTTATTTCATAGTTTTGAAGTCTTCACTATTATTCTACAATGTAGAAAATAGTCCAAATTTAAAAAAAACTTGAGTGGGTGTTCTAAAACTTTTGACCGATAGTGTAGTACTTTGTTGTGATCAATGGGAATCCACCTCAATTTAGGAAACACGTTGTTACTGCACCTTTAAGTGTAATTACTATGTACTTTCAATATTATTAAATATTTTGCAGTGTATATCACAATGTCAATTGCTACAATGTTGTTATATAGAAAAGTATTATAAATACAATGTTTCTATGCAGGAACTAGCAACTTAATTGAAAGTGAAACGCATTTTATTTACTCGTAATTAATATGTAGTTACTATGTTATAAGTGTTTTTGATTGTAGTAGGTGAAGATACGCAAAATACTTTCTTGAGGGTTGTTGCATATCCTGTTGATCGGACAGTGATCTGTTTGAAAGCAAAGGGATCTAGAGCTCCCATGTCATGTGATATGAAACATCTTTATGTGGATTGACCCAAAAAACACTGATAGATACAAAACATGCTTATAACCCTGTCAAAAGAATGAAACACATTAATGTTAATTATAGGATCCATAGTTCCAAAGTCATCGTATTGGCTGATATAAATGAAAAGTTGAGATTCTGTTGTTTTCATCAAAATAGAGATTGAAGGTGCTGCATGTGTTTAAAGGGCTGGTATTGACCACTATTTAAATTGACATGGCACCGGGTACTTCCGGCTCCATTTCCTCTAGGGAGTGCATGCTAAGAGTGAAAATCTTACAGCTGATATACTAATAGGATGTATTTAAAGAGTTGAGAGAGTACTCCTTTCTTACTTTCTTTACCCAACTAGTATATCCACTCAATAAAACAGAGATACTTCTTTAAACTTGTTGGGGTCCGATTGCCCCTTAGCCTCCAGACCTGCCCCTTTGTCTGCCACACTCTTTCAATGTGTTGTGTGTGACATCTTGTGTGAGGATCCACAAAGTTGTTTGTGTGGTTGACTGTCTGGTGATTGTAACCCAGCCTATTCAGAGACCTGACGTGCTCTCCAGCAGTCATTCATTCACATGTCGTCTGATTATAGGGATTAAGGTTTCCTGTGAACGGTTTTCCAACATATGAAAAACTGGGCGCCGTCAATTGTGTTTGACCTCCATCATCCCAAACACCAAACCATGTCTTCTCCACGGTGGCCCCATCCATCCACAATTATAATGAAAGATAGGAACAAGTACATATTATTATTTGGTGACCGGAAGTTGGCCTGTGGTTAGTCACACCTTGGAACGGCGGGGGATCAGTAAATCCCTGGGAACTAGCATAATGTCATTTATGACCAGTGACAACCTGATGAGTGGACATGGGGGGAGATTCTGGATGGAGAAGACCCTGGACGCGGGCTGGAGAGTATCGCTGTCCAAGAGGGCAGATGGAAGCAGTGAGAGTTCAAGGGGGCCGAATACTTTCGCAAGGCACTGTATACCGGATCCAGGATGGGTAATTCTAAGAACAGAGTGCCCCATAGTGGCAGTGGGTTTATGGTATGGGCATGAGCTATGGACAATGAACATAATTGCATTTTATCTATGGTAATTTGAATGCACAGAGACTCTGTGACAAGATCCTGAGACCCATTGTCGTGCCATTTATCTGCCGCCATAACCTCGTGTTTCAGTATGACATTGCCAGCACCATGTCACAAGGATCTGAAATATCTTCCTGTCACGCCCTGGTCTAAGTATTTTGTGTTTTTCTTCATGTATTGGGTCAGGCCAGGGTGTGGCATGGAGTTTTTGTATTGTGGTGTGTTTTGTCTTGGGGTTTTGGTGTGTATGTTTTTGGGATTGTAGCTAGTGGGGTTATCTAGCAAGGTCTATGGCTGTCTGGAGTGGTTCTCAATTAGAGGCAGATGCTTATCGTTGTCTCTGATTGGGAAGCATATTTAGGCAGCCATATTCTTTGAGTTTGTCGTGGGTGATTGTCCTATTTGTCCTGAGTGTCCTTGTTTGATGTTAGTTGACACAAGTATAGGTGGTTTTCGTTTCGTTTATTGTTTTTGTAGTGTTCATGTTTAGTCGTGTTTACGTTTGTTTAAATAAACATGGATCGCAATCGACACGCTGCAGTTTGGTCCGACTCTCCTTCACCACACTTAGAAAACCGTAACACTTCCAAGTTCTGCATACTCACCATTACCCATTGAGCATGATTGAGATGCTCTGGATCAATGTGTACAACAGTGTATATTTATTAATAAATAATTAATTAAAATTCCTCAAAAATACACGTATTTTACACCATTTTAAAGATACCGAATGCAAAATACCAAATACCGAATGCAAACCAAATTATTATGTTAGGTGAGTGCCTATTCACAGAATAACACAGCCATTTTTCCAGCCAAAGAGAGGATTCACAAAAAGCATTATATCCAAAAATCTGAGTTTACATTGGCGCCTTACGTTCAGAAGTTCCAAAATATCCTTTGACTTTGCAGAGAGCCACATCAATTTACAGGAATACTCATAATAAACATTGCTAAAAGATACAACTGTTGTGCATGGCATTTTAGATGCACTTCTCCTTAATGCAACCACTGTGTCAGATTTCAAAAAAGCTTTACGGAAAAAGCAAACCATGCAATAATCTCAGTGCCCAGAGCCCAATCAAGACACAAATATATCCGCCATATTATGCAGTCAACAAAAGTCATAAATAGCATTATAAATATTCACTTACCTTTGCTGATCTTCGTCGGGAATGCACTCCCAGGACTCCCATTTCCACAAGAAATGTTTGTTTTGTTCGGAGATGTCCATCATTTATGTCCAAATAGATAATTTTTTAGCGCGTTTGGTAAACACATCAAAAGTGTTATTTTTCCAGTTTAAAATGCCTTAACTTATTGATTTGGGCATAGTGTGTGGGAAGCTGGAAGGAGAATGGGGCTAGCAGGTCGACTAGGATCAGATTCAGGGTCCTGAGGTAGGACCACAGCTAGAACCGTGCGATAGCCTGGGTTTTGTTGTTGGCCAGGGAGGTGGCCAGGGTGGGATGTAGTGCTATGTAGTGGCTGCCCAGGAACAAGTAGAGGTCCGGCAAGCCTTTCCCCCCTTTGAACCAGGGCCTCTTTACCACCTCCCTCCTCAGTCTCTCCCACTTGCTTCCCCCAACAGGAAGTAGAAAACCATCCGTCCAAGGGCTAAAAGCGTATCTCGTGGTGGGATAGAAACACAACTAATTAATAAAAGCACAGCCTTAGTGATTAAAACATTGCCCTCAAAAGTCATTTGTGTAGGTCCCCAAAATCCCAGTCGCTGTTTCACTGTCTCTAAAATCCAATTTCAGTTTCTGCTCTTTATCCCTTCCGTGTTACGGTTTTCTAGGTGTGAAGGAGAGTCGGACCAAAATGCAGCGTGTAGATTACGATTCATGTTTAATGACAAACACACTAAACACAAACACCACAAAACAATAAACATAACGAAAACCGAAACAGCCTATACTTGTGTAAACTAACACAGAACAAGGACATCAGGACACTAAGGACAATCACCCACGACAAACTCAAAGAATATGGCTGCCTAAATATGGTTCCCAATCAGAGACAACGATAAACACCTGCCTCTGATTGAGAACCACTCCAGACAGCCATAGACCTTGCTAGATAATCCCACTAGCTACAATTCCAATACCTACACACCAAAACCCCAAGACAAAACACACCACAATACAAAACCCCATGCCACACCCTGGCCTGACCCAATACATGAAGATAAACACAAAATACTTAGACCAGGGCGTGACATTCCGGTCTAACTTTACCCCCAGTACCCTTATGTTTGTCATTTTTACAGTCAGTGGTAGTCTGGTCAAGTCTGCCAACTGTTCCAAATATTAGGCCTCCGTCTTGGCTCTTTTCAGTCCCTCCCTGGAGGCTCGTCCATACCAGTCAGTCCTGTCCTGTCCTGTCCTGTGGGACAGACATGAGACTTTCACAAGACACTATCACCGGCCGTAATTTTTTTTCACATGGCATAACACAATAGAGTAGATGAACTAGAATGACACTGACTCACAGATGCACAAAATATTCTGGTGAGCATTTTAATTATCACTAAGAGGAAATAACCCTTTTCTGAACTGTAAATCAAATCAAACAAATCAAATGTTATTTGACACATGTGCCAAATACAACATTATTGTGAAATGCTTACAAGCCCTTAATTGAACAACAATGCAGTTTTAAGAAAATGAGAGTCAAGAAAATATTTACTAAATAAACTAAAGTATTGCAACTGGTCAGGATGCTCTCGATGGTGCATTTGTAGAACCTTTTGAGGATCTGGGGACCTATGCCAAATCTTTTCAGTCTCCTGAGGGGGAATAGGTATTGTCATGCCCTCTTCAAGATTGTCTTGGTGTGTTTGGACCATGATAGTTTGTTGGTGATGTGGACACCAAGGAACTTGAAACTCTCAACCCACTCCACTACAGCCCTGTCAATGTTAATGGTGGCTTTTTTGGCCTGCCTTTTCCTATAGTCCACTATCAGCTCCTTTGTCTTGCTCACACTGAGGGAGAGGTTTTTGTCCTGGCACAACACGGCCAGTTCTCTGACCTCCTCCCTATAGTCTTTTTCATCAGTGTCTGTAATCAGGCCAACCACCATTGTGTTGTCAAACGTAATGATGGTGTTGGAGTTGTGCTTTGCCTGCGCAATCATGGGTTAACAGGGAGTACAGGAGGGGACTAAGCACGCACCCCTGAAGGAACCTTGTGTTGAAGAACAGCATGACAGATGTGTTGTTGCCTACCCTTACCACCTGGGCGCGGCCCGTCCAGGATCCAGTTGCAGAGGTAGGTGTTTAGTCCCAGTTTAGTGAGGAGCTTTGTGGGCAATATGGTTTTGAAAGCTGAGCTGTAGTCAATGAACATTTTCACATAGGTGTTCCTTTTGTCCAGGTGGGAAAGGGCAGTGTGGAGTGCAATTGAGATTGCATCATTTGTTGATCTGTTGGGGCAGTATGCAAATTGGCGTGGGTCTAGGGTTTCCGGGATGTTGGTGTTGGTGTGAGCCATTACCAGCCTTTCAAAGCACTTCATAGCTACCGATGTGAGTGCTACAGGGCAGCAGTCATTTAGACAGGTTACCTTCGCGTTCTTGGGCACAGGGATTATGGTGGTCTGCTTGAAACATGTACAGTCATAGCCAAAAACATTGGCACCTAACTCACAATTTTCCCTAAAAATAACTTGAAATTGACAAAAGTATTTGGTCTCCACTATTCTTTATTCCACTATTAATATTACAGAACCTTTGTTTTTGATTCAGAACTTTAAAAAATCAATTTCGAATAAACAGAAATGGGATTGACAAAATTATTGATACCCTAAATGTATTAATAGTTAGTAGCTCAATGTCCTGCTGGAAGACCCATGACCTTTGACGGAGACTCGTGTTTCTGACACTGGGTCTGACATTGCGGTCCAAAATGTCTTGTTATTCTCCTGATTTCATGATGCCATGTGTTATGTTCTGTTAATTACTGATGTCCCCTTTAAGGATGGAGCACCCTTGGTCATGCGCAGAGTTGTTCTATGTTATTCTGGTTCTAACTCGTTTGAGTAAATGTGAAGCTCCAGTTCAATTTCTTGTATTCCGAGTCTTTCTTATTACATAAATAAGTACTAAGTGTTAAGACACTACAATGGCGACGAGGATGATTACCTGCAGTGTGCATCACGAATACAGATGGAGTTCGTAGGAAGAGAGGAAGATTTTGACCCTGTAGCACAACAGCTAGCAAGCAGTGAAGACGAGGGGAGAGCTGACGAGAACGAGGCGGCAGATCAAAGACCCGTGGAGCCGGAGGTAAAGAGAATGGCTAGCATTGGGAAAATAGATGTGTTTGATGACACGCAAGAAAACTGGGCAACTTACATTGAATGACTGGAACAGTACTTCATTGCAAATTACATTGCTGATAACAAAAGAGTACCAGCGTTGTTGAGCTTAATTGGCCCAAAAACATACTGTTTGCTAAGAGATCTGACTGCCCCTCTGAAGCCCTCAAATAAAACATTCACAGAGATTGTGGAGATATTGCAAAATCACCTATCACCTAAACCACTCCTCATCGCGGAACGTTTTCGTTTCCACAAGAGAGATCAGAATGAGGGGAGGGTGTTAGTACATATGTAGCAGTGTTGAAGAAACTGTCTGAACATTGCCAGTTTGGAGAGAACCTAAATGACACATTAAGGGATAGATTTGTTTGTGGATTGAAACATGAACACATTCAAAAACATTTGCTCACAGAATCAGAGCTCACGTTTGCAAAGGCTGTTGAAATTGCTGTGGCTATGGAAATCGCGACTAAAGATGCATTTGAGTTGCAAAGTAAAAGAAGTACTGACCTGTCACAAATTTCCCTGCACAAGTTCACGCAGTCGACAGCGCCCCCATGTGGCCGAAGAATGCAACAGGTGTGACAGAGATGGTCACAGAGCAGAGGACTGCCATTTCAAAGACGAAATTTGTCACAAATGCAGTAGAAGGGGGCACATTCAAAGAGCATGCAAATCAAAATTCAGTCACAACAGGAAAACTGAGAAAATTAAAGGGTCTGTGAATGCACTAGCAGAGAACAGTGGCAGTGATTCAGATGAACGATTAATTGGTACAATGGAGTTAAACACAGTGACTTCTCCCAGCAGTAGCATAATATGGGTGACACCAGATATCGAAGGCAAACCCCTGAAAATGGAGCTGGACACAGGATCTGCAGTGTCTATAATTTCCACTACCGTCTACAATGAGCACTTTAAGGCTATCAAGCTGAAGAACACAAATGTGTTGCTGAAGACATACTCAGGAGAGAGATTGAGCCCAATGGGGGCGTTGCAGGTCAGAGTGCATTATGGGGGGCAAACACAGCAGTTACAGCTGTATGTGGTGCCTGGAACTGGCCCCCCATTATTTGACAGGGAATGGCTTTCAAAAATAAAGCTGAACTGGTGTGACTTGAAAATGCTCCACACGTTCCAGTCCAAAGAGAATGGTACAGACCAAACACTGGAACACTTGCAGAAGAAATACAACACAGTTTTCAGTGATCAGATGGGAACAGTAAAAGGCTTCACAGCAAAACGTGTACTAAGAGATGATGCAACCCCCAAATTCTGCAAAGCCAGATCTGTTCCATACTCCCTGAGACCAAAGGTGGAAGCGGAAATCGATCGCTTGCAGGATACAGGGATCCTGATGAAAGTGGACAGAAGCGAATGGGCCACACCCATAGTTCCTATTGTGAAGAATGACGGGTCTGTTAGAATGTGTGGGGACTTCAAGGTAACTGTGAATTCAATGTTGCATGTGGACCAATACCCCCTACCACGCCTGGATGACATCTTTGCTGCACTAGCTGGTGGGAAACACTTCAGTAAAATCGATCTGAAACAGGCTTACCTGCAGCTACCGGTTGAAGAGAGTTCCAAACAGTACCTGACAATAAACACACACAAAGGTCTATACAGGTATAACCGCCTTGTTTTTGGCATTGCATCAGCCCCAGCCATTTGGCAACGAACTATTGACCAGATTTTGCAAGGAATCCCAGGAACCCAGTGTATCCTGGATGACATGATCATAACAGGACGCACCGACAAAGAGCACCTGGCTAACCTGGAAGAGGTCCTGAAAAGACTGAAAGAGTATGGTCTACAGGCAAACTTAAAGAAGTGTGAGTTCTTCAAAGACAAGATTGTCTTCTGTGGACATGAGATTGACTGTAATGGATTGCACAAAACACAGGACAAAATCGAGGCAGTGGTACAGGCACCACGACCACAAAATATCACAGAAGTGAGATCTTTCACGGGACTGATCAATTACTACAGAAGATTCCTCCCAAACCTTTCAGCAGTACTCCAGCCTCTAAATCAGCTCCTGGAAAAGAATAGGACATGGCGGTGGACAGAGCAGTGTGAAAATGCATTTTTGGAGGCAAAACGGCTCATAACATCTGAACAGGTCCTGATGCATTACGACCCTGAGATGCCAGTGAAGTTGGCTTATGGCTTAGGTGCCGTCCTTTCACACACACTGAAAGATGGGTCAGAGAGGCCAGTTGCATTCGCGTCACGAACATTGAATGATGCAGAGAAAAACTACTCACAAATCGACAAAGAAGCACTGGCACTAGTATGGGGCGTCAAGAAATTCCACCCATACCTATATGGCAAGCGTTTCACACTGGTTACAGATCACCAGCCGTTGCTTTCCATTTTCAGTCCAAAGAAAGGCATTCCGGCAATGACAGCAGCCAGGTTACAGCGATATGCCCTGTTCCTTGCCAGTCATATGTATGACATTGAGTTTAAGCCGTCATCCCTCCACACAAATGCAGATGGATTATCCAGGCTGCCGTGTACAAGAGAAAGACAAAGGAGGGTGGATGCAGTGGACATGTTCCATACCGCTCAGCTCGAGGCACTACCAGTCACAAGCACAGTTATCAAACAGGAAGCAAGGAAAGATGTGACCTTGTCACAAGTGTACACCTACACCATGTCAGGATGGCCAGATACTGGCAGAAAGGAGCTGACTCCGTATTTCCAGCGGAGAAACAAAATTACAACGTACCAAGGATGTTTGATGTGGGGAATGAGAGTCATGATACCCCAGAAATGCCAACATCTAGTTTTGCAGAAATTACATGAAGGTCATGTTGGAATTGTCAAAATGAAGCTGCTCGCAAGGAGCCACTTCTGGTGGCCAGGTCTGGATCAACAGATAGAAAACATGGCGAAGAACTGTTGCAGATGTTTGGAAACCCTTCACATGCCTGCTCCTGTCCCAGTCCACCCATGGGAATGGCCCGCAGAGCCATGGCAGAGAATTCATGTGGACTACGCTGGTCCCTTTGAAAAGCACATGTTTCTGGTTATAGTGGATGCCCATTCCAAATGGCCAGAGGTGTTTTGCACTGACTCCTCCACCTCAGCTCAGATGATAGAGTGTCTCAGAACAACGTTTGCACGCTTCGGTTTGCCACTGCAGCTGGTAAGTGACAACGCGCAAGCTTTTGTAAGTGACGAGTTACCAAGATTCATGTCAGTAAATGGAATCAAACACTCAACCTCAGCTCCATACCACCCTGCCACCAATGGGCTGGCAGAACGCTTTGTGCAAACCCTAAAGCAAGGACTCCGTGCAGCAAAACGAGACAAAGGGACTTTGCAAACAAAACTGGCCAAGTTCCTGGCCTCCTACCGAAACACCCCACATGCCACGACAAATGAAAGCCCAGCCGCACTGATGTTCGGGAGGCCTCTCCGCACACAGCTGGACATCATGAAGCCAAACAGGCGTAATGAAGTGCTGAACAAACAAGCCAAGATGCTCTCCGGTGGCCGGGAGCGCCATCTCCAAACAGGACAGGAAGTGATGGTGCGAGACTACAGAAGAGGAGGGAAATGGACAAGAGGGGCCGTACACACACAAACGGGACCCAGAACTTACCAGGTTCAAGTGAGCCCAGACATAATCTGGCAGCGTCACATTAACCAAATGCATTCCACGGAAAACAGCACAACAATCGAGAGAAAACAGGCACAGAGAGATCCTGAGAGTGACACACAGGGAACTGTAGAGGACGGTGGGGCAGTAAAGAGACCCCAGGCTGAAAGAAGGGAACGTGTTGATGAAGGTGCTGCTATAGCAGAAGCTATAATGGAACAAGCACACACTGAGGATGTTCAGGAGCCTCCAGACAATCCGAGGCGCTACCCAGAACGAAGGCACCGTCCACCAGACAGATTAGACTTATAAACAAACAAACAAAAACTAACTGTTCAAATTCAAATTAAAAGATGCAAAATAACTACAACAAGTTCTGGGAAATGTTTCAGTTGTGGTTTGGTAAAAGTAACTCTGATTGTATAAGAGAAGGAATGTTATGTTCTGTTAATTACTGATGTCCCCTTTAAGGATTGTGCACCCTTGGTCATGCGCAGAGTTGTTCTATGTTATTCTGGTACTAACTCGTTTGAGTAAATGTGAAGCTCCAGTTCAATTGCTTGTATTCCGAGTCTTTCTTATTACATAAATAAGTACTAAGTGTTAAGACACTACACCATGCACACGATCAAGACACCCAGTGCCAGAGGCAGCAAAGCAACTCCAAAACGCCACTTAACCTCCTCCATGTTGGACTGTAGGGAAAGTTTTATTTTCATTGAAAGCTTAATTTTGTTTTCAGTAAACATAGAGATGGTGTGCTTTACCAAAAAGCTCAAATGTTCTCTCATCTGTCCACAGGACATTCTCCCAGAAGGATTTTGGCATGTTCAGGTGTGTTCTGGCAAATTGCAGTCGGGCTTTCTTATGTCGCACTCTCAGAAATGGGGTCCTCCTGGGTCTCCTATCATATAAGTATGAGTTGGAGACCGACGGTGCAAGTTGAAACTGTCGTACCTTGTGTCTGAAGGTCAGCTTGAATCTGTACGGCAGTTGATCCAGGTGCTTTCTCCACCAGTCAAACAATCCTTCACTGCAATCTTCCATTATGTTCTCTCTTGCAGTCACATCCAGGGATGTTGGCTACAGTGGCATGGGCCTTAAACCTCGTGATAACATTACGAACGGTGGAAACAGGAACATCAAGGACTCTTTTCTTTCTTTTCTCCATGCTCATTGGGGTACACGCAGTGACACAAAACAGGAGAAGGAGTCCTTTTCTCTATTCCAACTGGTTACATTTGTGATTTTTATATTGCAGGCACCTGCAACCCACTGTAGGTGAGTTCAAATCCAAAGTAAAGGAGAATCACCTGCTTGAAATCTAACTTCTAGAAGGTGCCAATAATATTGTATGGGCCATATTAGGATTTCTTTGTGGAATAAGTTAACATTTAGTAAATTATTCAGATGTTTTAATTTCAACAGTTTTCTGGAAGAAATGGTGCATTATTTGAAAAAAGTGCAAGGGTGCAAATATTTTTGGCCATGACTGTAGGTATTACAGACTCTGTCAGGAAGAGGTTGAAAATGTCAGTGGAGACACTTGCCAGTTGGTTTGCTCATGCTCCGAGTACACGTCCTCGTTAACCGTCTGGCCCTGTGACCTTGTGAATGTTGACTTCTTAAGGTATAGGGGGCAGCATTTTCACTCTTGGATAAATAGCGTGCCCAATTTCAACTTCCTGCTACTCATGCCAGGAATATAAAATATGCATATTTTTAGTAGATTTGGATAGAAAACACTGAAGTTTCTAAAAATGTTTGAATCATGTTTGTGAGTATAACAGAACTTATGTAGCAGGCAAAACCCCGAGGACTAACCATTCAGAATTCTTTATTTTTTTGGTCTCTGTCTGTTCACTGAGTTCTCATTGGCAAATTATATTTCTTAGGAACCTGTTTTCAGTTCCTACCGCTTCCACTGGATGTCACCAGTCATCATATTTGTGAATTGAGTTTGACTCGAGTCCAAGTCATGTGACTCGAGTCCACACCTCTATGATTACATGACCCATCAAGTTAGCCAGGTGTCTCTTGGGAGGGGGGGGGGGGTTGAATTTGAAGGAACTATGTTAGCTCTGAAATGGCCGGGCGTTCCTGAGAAGAGAATTGAGGATCATCGATTTAGTCAACAGTTCTCAATTGACACGACCAGACTTACACAAAAAAAGGTTTTGCTGGTTATAGACACTTCAAATGTAAAGACACAACACAACAGATTAGATTAACTGGAATTACATCATCACTCATGGCTGCACTAAAAGAACTGTGAGCAAACCAGGCACCAAAATATTTGAATGAGCCGCCACCCCTACATTTCAATTATCACCAAAAATAATATAAACCTTTTCAGAGAGCTCAAAGGGTTCTTTGAGTCATTATGGTTTGACATAGAACCATCACCCTACCACAAAAAAACATTTTGGAACCCTCTTTTCTAAGTGTGTAGGACTGTAGGGTGTGTTTGGAAAAACAAAGTCCTTCTGATAATTACTGTCATTGTCGTGTTTGTTAGCGCTGTGGTGATTATCTCCACTGAGTCGGCGCTTTTGATTCATTATTTCTCCAAAACATTATATTAATTCTCTGTGTTGGCAAGCTGCTTTACTAATTTTTAGGGTCAACCACAATCAGCCCACAGCTCTTGTGCTCCCAGATAAGTTGAGTTACATTGTTACGTCTTTCTTCCGTTGAAGGAGAGTCGGACCAAAATGCAGCGTGGTTAGTTAGATACATGTTTAATGAAAGAATAAACACGATAAATACAAAAACAAGAAACGGACCGTGAAAACCTATACAGCCTGTCTGGTGAATACAAACACACTGAGACAGGAACAATCACCCACAAACACACAGTGAAACCCAGGCTACCTAAATATGGTTCCCAATCAGAGACAACGAGAATCACCTGACTCTGATTGAGAACCTCAGGCAGCCATAGACTATGCTAGACACCCCTACTCAGCCACAATCCCAATACCTACTAAAACCCCCAATACCACAACACAACACAAAATAACCCCATGTCACACCCTGGCCTGACCAAATAAATATATAAACACAAAATACTAAGACCAGGGCGTGACATACATATAATTAAAGAGGGACAATAGTCATGAAAATGACTTTCTTAAAAAATTATAAATGTATAATATCTGAAAATGTACCTAGATTCTTGCCTGTATACATGGAGGAATGCTTCAAGGCAGACTGGAACCATTTTGTTTGTAGCTTCAGCTTGTTTGGCCAACGTTGTGTCAAGTCACTTCCGTTAGTTCACACTGAGTCATCACACTGTGCAGAAAGTAGCCTATCACAACTTTTTCCAACATATCTGTCGAAAGCTCCTGCTAAATTCAATGTTGTTGAGTACAGTAGCAAAACTTTTATAGTTCCCGATGGCTAGCAGTATATATTTCAGAGCTGTTAAAAAATACTATCAGCACATATGGAGCAGCTCAGGTTATAGATCAAAGCACGCTACATGGCAGACAAATCCAAACTCATCTCCCGGCATGTCCAGCCCATCCACTTGAAAGCCCAGGACCCGGAGGTCAGTGATAGTACCACCCTGTGGCCTTTTTCTCTCCAGGAACAGGTCTAGATCTTTGGTCCTTCCTCCGTGCCTCTTCTGGTCTGGTGATGAATGGTTCCTGGTTTTAGTCTAGTTCTGTAAGAGTGATAGGTGGAGTGGGAGAAAGGGGAGAGAGGTGGAAAGGGAGAAATGGGTGGTGGAGGGTATGCCCGTTGGCCTGGGCTGGTGCTGGAGGAGAAGCGGCAAAATTGGACGCTGGAGGACAGAGGGAACAAACAGGCTCCCGACCCTCTTGGCCTCAGAACGCTCATCAACAGTTGGTACGTCCATTCAGTGTGAGTGAATCCATGGGAGTAGTTCTTTATACGTACAGTACTTTGAGCCATCTAAGGATGGATTTCCTCATGGGGAGGTAACCATGAACAGCCATCTGAGTAAAGTCCTGTTCAGAGTGTGTTGTCGGGGTCATGATGATTGATGATGGGATATTGGAGGGATCCAGGTCTGATAATTTAGTTGTGGATTTGGATGAGGGCCTCCAGTGGGTCATTTGTGTTGTTGGGTGGTTCTTGGCTGTTCACAGGTCTTGGCATACCTCCCACTGACTGTCTGGTGGCCCCCTGTACTGATTGGTGATGGAATGGGGGATGCCGGGAGGGGTGAAGGCGGTTTGGAGGGTCCGGGGGGTCTGAATTGCCGATTTCGGGGCAGGGATGTCTAAGGGGGATGGATCAAGGTCGCTGAGGAGCAGAGGGTAGAAGGCAGGGGCATTAAAGGGTATGGTAGAGGGGTCAACAGTTTGTGATGAGATTGGGGGATCAGGCACAGTAAGGGGCAGGGAGGAGCGATCATAACAATTAAAAAATGCAGTGGAACTGGTTTCAAGGTCCAGAGTTAAGTTTGAGGGCCCTATTGGATTGCTCTCAAGAACCTAATTTGGTGTGAGCTTGCACCTTCATTTTTTACAGTGCCAAGAGTGTACAAAGCTGTCATCAAGGCAAAGGGTGGTATTTTGAAAAATATCTAATTTCAAATATATTTTGATTTGTTAAACACTTTTTTGGTTCCTACATGATTCCATATGTGTTATTTCATTGTTTAGATGTCTTCACTATTATTATACTATGTAGAAAATAGTAAAATAAAGAAAAACCCTTGAATGAGTAGGTGTGTTCAAACTTTGACTGGTACTGTACATTAATGAAACCGAAAGCTTACCTTCAGTTGGAAGAGTTGAAGTGTTGGATAACCTTAGCCAGCTAGCTAACATAACTAGCATTACTCTATGTTTGAGACAGGTTGTTGAGTAGTCTAAATTAGCTGGATTAGCTAGCTAAGTAAGTGAAAGGTAAACTAAGAATGAAAATAAATACAAAGAAATATAGCTAACTCTGTCTCTTGCTCTGCAGCTTCTCCTTGATTTTTGAATAAATGAATTTGTTCAAAACTGCTCAACTATTGTCTTTCTCTCTTTTTGAGTCAACTACTCACCACAATGAATGCACTGCAGTGCTTTCTAGCTAGCTGTAGCTTACGCTTTTCGTACTAAATTCATTTTATGATCCTTTGATAGGATGGACCAGATGTTACCTCATACTGTAAGGGCTCTGATAGGTTGGAGGTTGTCCTCTGGAATTCATCATAATTACTGAATAAGTATATGGAAGGGGTGAGTACCACGAGCCTCCCAGGTTTTGTATTGAAGTCAATGTTCCCAGAGGAGGACAGATAAGTCCTCCGGCTTCACCATGGTGCTACCCTAGAGGGTGCTGTTGAGGATACTGTAGACCTTCATTGCAAAACAGTGTGTTTGAATCAGTTATTTGGTGACGTGAATATAATTATTGAAGTTAGTTTGATAGCTTTTTTAATGTTTCACTATTTGGTACATTTTTCTGAAATTCACTGAGTAGGATAGTCCTGCCCTTCCTCCTCTGAGGAGCTTATATTGCCCTACATAGTGCACTACATTGTGCAGGCTCTGGGCGATGTTTAAAAGTTGTGAACTACATAGGGAATAGGTTGCCATTTGGGACACAGCTCTGGTGTTACCCATTGATCATATGTGATATTAATAGGTGCTATGGTATCTTTCTTCAGTGTTGTTATTATCATTAGTATGGTAGCAGTTCGTCATTCTTAAATTATTAGGCTTCTTTTGTATTCCTCTTCGGCACCGCTAGATGTACAGTGGGTATCATATGTATTCACCTCCCTTCATTTCTTCACATTATATTGTGTTACAAAGTGGGGATAAAATTGTAATGTTTTTGAAAAATGATTGACACAAATTTTTTTGTAATGTCAAATTATCATTATACACTAATATACCTTGATTACATAAGTATTCACCGCCCTGAATCAATACATTTGGCAGCGATTAAAGCTATTACTTAGTGATGTGTTGTGTTGGATTTGCCCAAAAGATAAGGATTTGAATTTAGGCCAAAAAGTGTATTCCTTTACTGTTTTTTTTGCAGTATTACTTTAGTGTCTTGTTGCATACAGACTACATGTTTTGGAATATTTTTATTCTAATCTATTCACTCTGTAATTTAGGTCATTATTGCAGAGTCACTACAATGCTGTTGATCCATCCTCAGGTTTCTCCTCATGTTAATATCCCTGAGCAGTTTCCTTCCTGTCCAGCAGCTCAGTAAAGTTCAGATGGACACCTGTATCTGACCATAAAATTGTTATTCAATGTCTGATTTGCTATTGTTACCCATCTACCCATCACTGTCCTTCTTCATGATGCTTTTGAAAAGCTCCCTGGTCTTTGTAGTTGAATCTGTGTTTGAAATGTAATCCTTGACCTTAGAGATGTTGTATGTATGGTGGGACAGAGGAAGGGGTAGTCATTCAAAAATCGAGTCAACACCTAATATTTCACGAGTCCATGTAACTTATGTGATTTGTTAAGCCACATTTTATCCTGGACTAATTCAGACTTGCCTAATCAAATGACAATGTTTTCATTTTTTTATTCGTTATCAAACATTTGTAGAATTTTCTTTTCACTTTGACATTATGGAGTATTTTGTGTAGATCAATGTAAAAAAAAATCACAATTAAATCTATTTCAATCCCACTTTGTAACGCAACAAAAAATTCCAAGGGGCGTGAATACTTATGATACTGTATCCACTGTATATACAAAGTGATCATCACTTTGTTGATACATCTAGCTGGAGCCGAAGAGGAATGCATCTCAAAAGCCTAATCTTGATTGACAAAAACACAAATGTCTCGTCACATCCATAATAATAAATAACTTCAAAGACAGCACTGACATTGTATTGTGCAATATATTGAAGTGTGTACATCTAGGGTAGGCTATGTTGAAATTGCCAATTGTGTCATCACAAAATGAAATGAGGTGTATAGAAGGCAAAGCAACAGAGATTGAGAGGAAAGGGAGAGTAGAGGAGAGGAAGGAGAGGAAAGATGATTGGAGGACAGGAAAAGATAGGAGAGATGAGTGAAAGAGTGGCAAGAATGGGAAAGGAGGTGAGATGAGAAAAGATTTGAGGGAAGAGTTCAGTGTCAGTGATTCACAGCTGCATCTCACCCATGAAAAACCTGTACCAGAACCTCCTCTGCCTCCTCCTCCCAGTCCTCCTTCTCCACCCCCTCTTCCCGTTCCTCCTCCTCCTCTTTTTCCTCAACTCTGTGAAATCTAAACACAGCTACCTTGTAACCTTTGGGTTACAAGTACAGAGAACAGACTTAAAAGCACATACAATGCAATGGAGCAAAAAGATGAAGAAAGTAAAAGTTGAAGTTTGGTTTCTTTCCTTTAGGGTCTATAAAAACAACATTGAGCTATAAAAAAAACAAAGAATATTGTGTTTGCCTCATTAAAAACCCAGCACTCTCAGAGGGGTGAATATGAACAAACAGACAATGAGAATAATAGGGGACCCTGCAACCCTTAACATATCCAAATGAGTAGGCTACATGCAGATTCACCCATTTGTTATTTAAATACTCTCCATCCATGCTAAATAAAAACCAACCAGCAATCAGGTTTAGAAAAAAAACAGGGATGCATCCCAATTGGCACCCTGTTCCATTTATAATGTTGCTGTTTTACAGATCATTTCCTGTTAGTCTACACATTTAACAATGGTGCCGTGAGGTCGCCTAGGCAGACAGGTCCTGTACATTTTGTAAAAAAATTATATTTTTTGTTAATTTTTAATAGAATCTTTTCATTGTATTTTTGGTTTTGAATAGCTAAATGAGTATAGATTCAGGCTTGGTTACATCATTTTGATATCGTGACACAAGACGATCCAGATGCAGACACAGGAGGCAGATGGTTGGAGACTTACAATATTTATTAATCCAATAGGTTAAGGAAAGAGAATGGTCGTGGACAGGCAAAAGGGTCAAAACCAGTTCAGAGTCCAAAAGTTACTGAGGGGCAGGCAGAATCAAGGTCAGGGCAGGCAGGAAGATCAGGCAGGCGGGAAAGTAGTCGGGCAAGGGTCAAAACCGGGAAGACTATCAAAAAGAGAATAACAAAAGGAGAACTGGAAAACACGCTGGTTGACTTGACTAACATACACGATGAACTGGCACAGAGAGACAGGAAACACAGGGATAAATACACTGGGGAAAAGAAGCGACACCTGGAGGGAGTGGAGACAATCACAAGAACAGGTGAAACAGATCAGGGTGTGACATTTGATTGTAAATCAGTTCATTCAACATAGCTAGCTAACAATCCCAGAGCTAGCTAGTGTTTCTTTTTTTCAACGGATGGAAATATAATAGAAAACATAAATAAATGTCAAAAGTCAAAAGTTTGGACACACCTACTCATTAATGAGTTTTTCTTTATTTGTACTATTTTCTACATTGTAGAATAATAGTGAAGACATCAAAACTATGAAAGAACATGTGTAATAATTTAGTAACCAATAGAGTTTCAAACGAGATTATTCGTTTGCACACTCTTGGCATTCTCTCAATCATCTTCATGAGGTATTCACCTAGAATGCATTTCAATTAACATGTCTGCCTTGGTAAAATGCGTCTTAATGCATCTGAGCCAATAAGTTGTGTCGTGACAAGGTAGGAGTGGTATACAGAAGATGGTAAATTGGTTGGTAAATTACTAAATCCATATTATGGCAAGAACAGCTCAAATAATCAAAGAGAAACGACAGTCCATCATTACTTTAAAACATGAACATCAGTCAATCTGGAAAATGTAAAGAATTTTGAAAGTTTATTCAAGTGCAGTCACAAAAACCATTAAGCGCTATGATGAAACTGGCTCTCATGAGGACCGCCACAGGAAAGAAATACCCGGAGTTACCTCTACTGCAGAGCATACAATCATTAGAGTTGCCAGCCTCAGAAATTGCACCCCAAAAATATGCTTCAGAGAGTTCAAGTAACAGACACATCTCAACTTCAACTGTGCAGATAACTACTAAAGGACCAATAAGAAGAAGAGACTTGCTTGGGCCAAGGCTGTCATGAAGGCAAAGGGTGGCTACTTTGATGAATCTCAAATAGATTTGGATTTATTTGACACTTTTTTGGTTACTACATGGTTCCATGTGTGTTGTTTTCATCATCAATCTACACACAATGCCCCATGTAACAGGTTTCATTATGCTGTGGTCCCCTAGTATAAGAAACAAGACTACAGCGTACCCCACCTACCCTTAGTGCAGAGGAAAGACTTGTTATTCTGTGATTATCCTTTGCTACACCTAATAATACCAGATGAAATTACCACAGAGTATTTACACAATAACGTATTCTCTGTGGAAAACATATTTTAATCATCTTCCCTCTTTTTGCGGTAAGGAAGGCAGAGATTACGGTAAGGAGAGCCAGTAAGGAAGGCAGTCTGTACGCTGTTTCCCTGATTCTTTTTTACAAATGTGTGCCAGCCTCTCTCCTTCCGTGGCCTCCAATTGCTCTTAAATACAAGTAAAACTAAATGCATGCTCTTCAACCGATCGCTACCTGCACCTACCCGCCTGTCCAACATCACTACTCTGGACGGCTCTGACTTAGAATACGTGGACAACTACAAATACTTAGGTGTCTGGTTAGACTGTAAACTCTCCTTCCAGACCCATATCAAACATCTCCAATCCAAAGTTAAATCTAGAATTGGCTTCCTATTTCGCAACAAAGCATCCTTCACTCATGCTGCCAAACATACCCTTGTAAAACTGACCATCCTACCAATCCTCGACTTTGGCGATGTCATTTACAAAATAGCCTCCAATACCCTACTCAACAAATTGGATGCAGTCTATCACAGTGCAATCCGTTTTATCACCAAAGCCCCATATACTACCCACCATTGCGACCTGTACGCTCTCGTTGGCTGGCCCTCGCTTCATACTCGTCGCCAAACCCACTGGCTCCATGTCATCTACAAGACCCTGTTAGGTAAAGTCCCCCCTTATCTCAGCTCGCTGGTCACCATAGCATCTCCCACCTGTAGCACACGCTCCAGCAGGTATATCTCTCTAGTCACCCCCAAAACCAATTCTTTCTTTGGCCGCCTCTCCTTCCAGTTCTCTGCTGCCAATGACTGGAACGAACTACAAAAATCTCTGAAACTGGAAACACTTATCTCCCTCACTAGCTTTAAGCACCAACTGTCAGAGCAGCTCACAGATTACTGCACCTGTACATAGCCCACCTATAATTTAGCCCAAACAACTACCTCTTTCCCAACTGTATTTAATTTTAATTTATTTATTTATTTTGCTCCTTTGCACCCCATTATTTTTTATTTCTACTTTGCACATTCTTCCATTGCAAAACTACCATTCCAGTATTTTACTTGCTATATTGTATTTACTTTGCCATCATGGCCTTTTTTGCCTTTACCTCCCTTCTCACCTCACATTGTATATAGACTTGTTTATACTGCATTATTGACTGTATGTTTGTTTTTACTCCATGTGTAACTCTGTGTCGTTTTATCTGTCGAACTGCTTTGCTTTATCTTGGCCAGGTCGCAATTGTAAATGAGAACTTGTTCTCAACTTGCCTACCTGGTTAAATAAAGGTAAAATAAAATAAAATAAATAAAATGGTGCTCTCACCAGACAACAGGGTCCAGACAATCTTTTAATGCTCCTCATCATGTCACACACAGAAGAGGGAAAGAGGGAGCTTCCCGAGAGGCGCAGCAGTCTAAGGCACTGCATTGCAGTGCTAGAAGCATCACTACAGACCTAAGTTCAATCCCAGGCTGTGTCGCAGCCTGTTGTTATGACAAACCTCACAGGGTGGTGAATGTGCAAGGTGATGTGCTTGATGCTCATTTCCAGTAAATATAGAGTAAATATTCGGGTGACATGATGATTGACGCTTGATTGCCATTTGACAAATACAAATAGGATTGCGTTTATCCATAATAGTTGGCTATTTAAATCGGCTGTGTTGTGCCAGGGCAACAACCAAAACATTTTATGCATATTTTAGAATATTCACATGAAAATCTGTTGCAAATTGGATGGAAAACTACAGTAGCTACTGATGTAAAAAAACATTATTTTTACATCTCCTGTTTGGCAAGTCCCTTGTGATGTGGTTCACAGCAGCACTGAAGGATGTGTTGACATGACAACTACGTCAGAGATTTGAACGACCCTTCCCCCATTCTGTTCCATGCTTGTTGAAGACCTAGTTAGCCAGTAACTAGATAACACCAGACACTGATGAAATGGGAAACATACAATTATATTTGCAGACACCCTACAGTCAAATTTTGGCATCAGTAAGTATCTATCTGGCTATATAAACCACGCCTCTCTGCGAACACACCTTCTCCGATGTTGGTTACAAGGTGGTACTTAATTAAATTAGGTAAGAGAATATCATGTTACCATTGGTGTATTCAAATGAAAGTTAGGACAATTTCACCCTATCCCCTTAATAATCCCTTCTCCTGAATCCAAGAGGTTGACATGGCGGAGGGGACCAGTAACTTTATGATCAAACCTTATCAATCTACTATACACTCAACAGTCAATTTTCATACCTTGGGCATCCTACTTTGATCTGGTTTCATCCAAATATCAAATTTCATGAAAACATGAAGTGCCAGTAATATAAACCACCAAATATGAATTAACTCTTACGTGGATGCTACGATACAAGACTGTTTTGATAGCACAGACTGGAATATGTTCTGGGATTCATCCAATGGCATTGAGGAGTGTACCACCTCAGTCAACAGCTTCATCAATAAGTGCATCAACAACGTTGTCCCCACAGTGACCGTGCGTACAAATCCCAACCAGAAGCTATGGGTTACAGCCAACGTGACCTAAAGGCTAGAGCTGCCGCTTTCAAGGAGCGGGACTCTTACGCTTATAAGAAATCCCGCTATGCCCTCACACGAACCATCAAACAGGCAAAGCGTCAATACAGGTCTAAGATCGAATCCTACTACACCGGCTCTGACGCTTGAGTAAGACATTGAAACAGGTCAACATTCACAAGGCCGCGGGGGCCAGACGGTTTACCATGACGTGTACTAGGAGAATGGGCAGACCATCTGGCAAGTGTCTTCACTGACATTTTCAACCTCTCCCTGACCAAGTCTGTAATGCCTACATGTTTCATGCAGACCACCATGGTCACTGTGTGATAATTCTGTCCATTGACTACAGCTCAGAATTCAACACCATAGTGCCCACAATGCTCATCATTAAGCTAAGGACCCTGGGACTAAACACCTCCCTCTGCAACTGGATCTTGGACTTCTGACGGGACTCCCCCAGGTGGTAAGGATAGGCAACAACAGATCTGCCACGCTGATCCTCAACACTGGGGCCCCTCAGGGGTGCGTGCCCCAGATCCTCAGAAAGTTCTACAGCTGCACTATAGAGAGCATGGTGGTTGCATCACCGCTTGGTATGGCAACTGCTCAGCACTCGACCGTAAGGCATTACAGAGGGTAGTGTGTACGACCCAATACATCACTGGGGCCAAGCTTCCTGCTATCCTGGACCTATATACTAGGTGGTGTCAGAGGAAGGCCCAAAAAATTGTCAATACTCCAGTCACCAAAGTCATAGACTGTTCTCTCTGCTACCGCATTGCAAGCGGTACCAGAACGCCAAGTCTAGGTCTAAAAGACTCCTTAACAGCTTCTAAACCCCAAGCCATAAGACTGCTGAACAATTAATTAAATGGCCACCCGGACTATTTACATTGACACCACCAACTCCTTTTTTTTTACACTGCTGCTACTCGCTGTTTATTATCTATATATAGTCACTTTACACCTATCCTACATGTACAAGTTACCTCAATTAACTTGTACCCCCAAACATTGACTCTCTACTGGTACCCTCTGTATGTAGCCTCGTCATTGTAATTTCCTTGTGTTACTTTCATTAAATGTTTTACTTTAGTTCATTTAGTATTTCCTTTCTTAACTCTCTTTCTTGAACTGCATTGTTGATTAAGGGCTCGTAAGTAAGCATTTCACGGTAAGGTTGTATTTGAATCATGTGACAAATAAAAATTTATTTGATTTGATATAGATATATACCTGCTCTACTGGTGCCATAATTGAAGTGTACGTACTCCGATACTTCTATTTTTCCCCTTTCATATGTGTTTGGTCTTAGCTAGATACTGGCTAGCTAGTTCTTCAGCCAGTATGCAACAAAAGTGGGGGAAGGGTCATTTAAAACTCCAACGCAGTTGTCAAGTCAACATATCTGTCAGTGCAACTACATCCCAAGAGACATGCCAAATGGAAGATGTGTGTGTATTTAGAAGTGTATGTATGTATGTATGTATGTATGTATGTATGTATGTATGTATGTATGTATGTATGTATGTATGTATGTATGTATGTATGTATGTATGTATGTATGTATGTATGTATGTATGTATGTATGTATGTATGTATGTATGTATATGTATGTATATATATATATATATATATATACATTTTGTTACATTACAGACTTAATTATTCATCAATCTACAGACAATACCTCATACTGACAAAGCAAAAACAGGTTTTTAGAAATGTTTGTAAATGTATTAAAAATACAAATCTGCTTTGTGTATCCCCAAATTTGCTTGAGATGATTTTACTGCAACACTGCTTTTCTGTATGACTGTTCAGGACCTTTAAATGTAACACTGTCAGCATTGATTTAATACAGATAATTTGTTCTGTACATTCATCCACTGCCTTGGATTGACATTACAATCAGTAAATTTCGAATTAGGTCAATATATTTTCTGTAAGACAGAAAAGCAGCACTGCATTCCCAGTGGGACTTTGTCACAAATTCAGAGATAGTTAGAGTTGCTCACAGCCACGCAGTCACACTTCCACTAGAGAGACCATTGTACTCGGCAGCCCACTGTGCAGGACAAGGCTAATGCTAGGTTGACCAGAGAACAGAAGGGATGGGGATGGGCTCAGGTCCCAGAAGGCCACAAACTACCCTGAAGAAACCGTCAGTAGAAAATGAAAAAACTGTTTGAGGTTGAGGAGAAAAAAGAAGCGGAACTACAGAGAGTGTGAAGAGTGTAACAGGTTTCATTGTGCTCTGGTCCCCTACTGTGAGAAATAAGACTACAGCCTACTTTGCCTACCCTCAGTGGAGAGGAAAGACTTGTTATTCTCTGAGTAGACTGTGCTACACCTAATAATACCAGATGAAATGACCACAGAGTCTTTACACATTAATGTATTCTCTGTGGAAATCAGCTTTTAATCCCTATTTTTGCGGGAAGAAAGGCAGTTGTGCTTAATTCTGCCTCCCTTGCCCTTGTAAGCTGTTTCCCTGATTCTGTTTTCTAATCGTGTGCCAGCCATTCTCTACGGTGCTCTCACCAGACAACAGGGTCCAGACAATATTTTAAGGCTCCTCATCATCTTACACACAGAAGGGAGGAAAGGGGGCCTCCCGAGTTGTGCAGCAGTCTAAGGCACTGTATCACAGTACTACAGAGCCGATTTCAATCCCAGGCTGTGTTGCAGCCGGCCGTGACCGGGAGAACCATGAGGCGGTGCACAATTGGCTCAGCATCGGCCGGGTTAGGGAAGGGTTTGGCCCGGCCATGTTGTCCTTGTCCCATTGCACTTAGCAACTCCTTGTTGCAGGCCAAGTGCATGCATACTGACTTCTATCGACAGTTTATGGTGTTTCCTCCAAAACATTGGTGTGGCTGGCTTCTGGGTTAAGCAAGCAGTGTGTCAAAAAGCAGAGCGGCTTGGCAGAGTTGTGTTTCGGAGGACACGCGGCTCTCGACCTTCGCCTCTCCTGAGTCCGTACAGGAGTTGCAGCGATGGGATAAGACTGTAATTACCAATTGGATATCACGAGGGTAGGTGATCGATACACTTTTACGCCTGCTACATGAGGTTAGATACACAAAGAACTGTGCAAGAAGAGGACTGTGCACAACATAACAAGCAGAGAGAGGGATAGAGAGTTCGTGAAAGTATGCCTCATTTTCTTTGAAGAACTTGTAAAACAGCTCTGCAGTCTAGCCTAGCTAAATAGGATGACTAAAGACAACAGTACCGGGAGTACAGAGATAATGTTGTCTGATATTTAGGCTGCTAATGCCATAGCAGAGATGAGATAATAAAGTCATCAAATCAAATATTGTATTATTTCATAGTAATTTCCTATTTTTCTATTTATGTCTAGAGAGAGAGAGAGAGAGAGAGAGAGAGAGAGAGAGAGAGAGAGAGAGAGAGAGGGACAGAAAGAGACAGATACCTAGTCAGTTGTACAACTTAAATGTGCCTTCCACATTTAACCCAACCCCTCGGAATCAGAGCGGTGCGATGGAACCCCAATTATTATTATTTTTAAATAACACATTTCCCATTGAAACAATAGAGATAAAGCAAAATGACAGGCAAAATACAAAAGTCTATGTAGTCTTCAGCTCTGGGGAGGGTCATTTCTAACACTATGAAGGGGATTGGGTTCAGAACAGGGTTGAGAACAATCTGCAATTGGAGTGTACGAATGTGTCCCCAATGGCAACCCATGGGCCCTGGTCAAATGCAGTGCACTACAGTTTATAGGGAATATGGTGCCATTTGGTAAGCAGCCTAAGAGTGTAAGACCATAACAGAGATTCATCCATAAATTCTTGGGGTGAAAAATACATCAACACATCTATTCGCACCTTTCTGATTCAGTGAGGTTGGCTTAAATGCGGAAGACACATTTCAGTTGAAGGCATTCAGTTGTACAACTGTCTCGGTATCCCCCTTTCCCCTTTCTTTCTGATCACTGTAAATAGGAACCAGTAAAAATAACAAATTCACTGCAGGTGCCAAGAAATGAGAGCAACGTCAAGCTTCAGAGATTAATATACTCTACATTATCCTACAGTATAATGGAATGGGGACTATGTTATGAAAATGATAGAATGACCATAACTGCTCACATAACAAAATATTGACATTGCATTTGCACTGCATGAATGCATAATGATTTTGAAGGAGTTTTCTAAAGATATGTGATCATGTTACACCTCCTTTGCTTCATTGTAGGTGACATGCAGAAGAAAACATGTCTTTCTCCTGGACCTGCATAATGTGAATTGACTGGATAGTGTATATCAGGGAGAGGGTCAGGAGAAGAGAGAAAAGAAAAGAAGACGGGAGGGAAGGGAAGGGGAGGAGCTCCGGGTATGTATATCCTTTGATGATGATAGGCTCAGTCAGGTCTCAGAGCTACAGTAGCTAGGACAAGTGGTCAAAGTGGAGAGAAGTTGCACTGATTGGTCTGAACTAGAATGGGCTGCTATATCTTTCTCTCACTCAATCTCTCTCTGTCTAGCAATTGGCTGCCAGTAAATTGCAGTAAAATCAAGTTAGGATTTTTACAGTTTTACAGTGTGGTTTTATTGTTATGTTGATGAAAGTTAAACACCCACACCAGTAGAAATCCACTTTTTTTCAAGCGGAAAGACCATGGCCAGAGCTTACCCATGATGTTGCACAATGATGTCGGTCAATAAGAAATTGTTTTAGTGAAAGTATTATACAGTTGATGTCGGAAGGCGCCCATTACAATACTTACAGTTAAAGTTTACATACGTCTTAGCCAAATACATTTAAACTCAGTTGTTCACAATTCCTGACATTTAATCCTAGTAAAAATGTCCTGTTTTAAGTTAGGACCACCACTTTATTTTAAGAATGTGAAATGTCAGAATAATAGTAGAGAAAATTATTTATTTCAGCTTTTATTTATTTCATCACATTCCCAGTGGGTCAGAAGTTTACATACACTCAATTAGTATTTGGGTAGCATTGCCTTTAAATTGTGTAACAAGGGTCAAACATTTTGGGTAGCCTTCCACAAGCTTCCCACAATAATTTGGGTGCATTTTGGCCCATTCCTCCTGACAGAGCTGGTGTAACGGAGTCAAGTTTGCAGGCCTCCTTGCTCGCATACACTTTTTCAGTTTCGCCCACAAATATTCTATAGGCTTGAGGTCAGGGCTTTGTGATGGCCACTCCAATACCTTGACTTTGTTTTCCTTAAGCCATGTTGCCACAACTTTGGAAGAGTGCTTGGGGTCATTGTCCATTTGGAAGACCCATTTGTGACCAAGTTTAAACTTCCTGACTGATTGCTTGAGATGTTGCCTCAGTATAACGACATAATTTTCCTGCCTCATGGTGCCATCTATTTTGAGAAGCACACCAGTCCCACCTGCAGCAAAGCACCCCCACAACATGATGCTACCACCCACGTGCGTCACGGTTGGGATGGTGTTCTTCGGTTTGCAAGCCTCCCCCTTTTTCCTCCAAATATAAAGATGGTCATTATGGCCAAACAGTTCTATTTTATATTTGTTTCATCAGACCAGAGGACATTTCTCCAAAAAGTACGATCTTTGTCCCCATGTGCAGTTGCAAACCGTAGTCTGGCTTTTTTATGACAGTTTTGGAGCAGTGACTTCTTCCTTGCTGAGCGGCCTTTCAGGTTATGTTGATATAGGACAAATTTTACTGTGGATATAGATACTTTTGTACCTGTTTCCTCCAGCATCTTCACAAGGTACTTTGCTGTTGTTCTGGGATTGATTTGCACTTTTCGCACTAAAGTACGTTCATCTCTAGGAGACAGAACGCGTCACCTTCCTGAGCGGTATGACAGCTGCTTGGTCCCATGGTGTTTATACTTGAATACTATTGTTTTATAGATAAAGGTGGTCTTGGCTGATTTATTTTGATTTTCCCATGATGTCAAGCAAAAAGGCACTGAGTTTAAGTTGTGCCTTGAAATACATCCACAGGTACACCTCCAATTGCCTCAAATTATGTCAATTTGCCTATCAGAAGCTTCTAAAGCCATGACATCATTTTCTGGAATTTTCCAAGCTGTTTAAAGGCACAGTCAACTTAGTGTATGTAAACTTCTGACCCACTGGAATTGTGATACAGTGAATGATAAGTGAAATGATCTGTCTGTAAAACATTGTTGGAAATATTACTTGTGTCATGCACAAAGTAGATGTCCTAACTGACTTGCCAAAACCATAGTTTGTTTAACAAGACATTTTTGGAGTAGTTGAAAAACTAGTTTGAATGACTCCAACCTAAATGTATGTAAACTTCTGACTTCAACTGTATATTTGGTCTTGAAGTGACAATCCCGACCTGCCCGCTTTGTGCAAATTAGTGTCTTTTCCTATGATTTATTTTATTTTAATTGGCTACATTTGGTTTCAGGGCTTGGTTTTATTTGAATGCTACCACCCACCTGCATGGCATTGCTTATTAATCAGAAACACCTGCAAAGTCTTTGTCTTTTGACTGAGCAAGCAATATAATAGATCAACTTTGGTTACAGCAAAGATGATGGATAATTAAAAATAGATCACTCAGTCCGTTTTACAATTGAAAAAAATGGTCAGTTCTGGTCTACTTAAAATAACGGGTGGGTCTCCCATAGACACCAATGCAATAGCAACTGGGTCTGGTCTACTTAATTCATTGACCTTCATTGAACCCCCCAAAAAAACTGTGAGTGGGTTGTCTCGCTTCCTCTTCCATCTTTGTCTACAGCTTTTCGCCAAAGCCTGCCGTGGAGCAGATTAAAATAAGGGGTGCACCACCCCTTTTTTCCATCAAATTATCATAATTATCATAATACATTATATAATTTGTACATTTTCACCTATTTTTTAACTATTCTAAATTAGGAAAAATATATGACAATTTTATAAATAGCAAAATTGCGTGATATGAGTTCATTTTAGAACCCTGCTCCCACTCTCGCCCCTGACGTTTTAGGCAAATTCGTTTTGCTTGGCCCCCGGTGACCAGGTGCCCAGGGTTTGCTCATGTTTGTACAAGCCATTGATCCTAAAGAGAAATTTCCACTCACTTTGGGCACCGGGCCATGCAAAACTAACTTGTCCAGTGCTTCAATAGTTAGGCTATCCATATTACCGGAGATTATATTCCTTGCATTCCTATGACAGATTCGTGACTCAGTTGGTAGAGCGTGGCACTTGTAACACCAGGATTGTGGGTTAATTTCTCATGGGGGACCAGTATGTACAAATATTAAAATCTATGTACTCACTCTGGATAAGAGCTTTTGCTAAAAAGACAGAATTTTAAATATGTCAAAATAAACGATATCTAGCTAGATTGCTGATAATAAAGATTATACACTACATGACTAAAAGTATGTGGACACCTGCTTGTCCAACATTTCATTTCAAATTTATGGGCAGTAATATGGAGTTGGTCTCTTTTTTTCTGCCCTAACAGTCTCCACTCTTCTAGGAAGGCTTTCCACTAGAAGTTGAAACATTGCTGTGGGGACTTCAATTCAGCCATAAGAGTATTAGTGAGGTCGGCACTGTTGACGGGTGATTAGGACCTTGCCCTGCCATGCTGAAACAGGGAAGGGCCTTCCCCAAACTGTTGTCACAATGTTGGAAGCACTAATCGTCTAGAATGTCATTACAGGCTGTAGTGCTAAGGGGATGGCTGCTGTTTTACAGGCTCCTAACCAACTGTGCTATTTTGTTAGTTTTTTCGTGTTGTTTGTGACAAATTTTTTCTTAAACGTGTCTGACGTAAAGGATATACTGTTTTCTTGGGAACAGGCCCAAATCCCCATAATTTGCGTTGTTGGATTCGACATTTTGAACATTGAGATATTAAAGAAGTGACAGATCAGATGCATAGTATATTAACCTCTTGAAACTAGGGAGCACTATTTATATATTTGGAAAAATAACGGTCCCAAAATAAACCGCCTATTTCTCAGGACCAGATGCTAGAATATGCATATAATTGACAGCTTAGCATAGAAAACACTCTAAAGTTTCCAAAACTGTAAAAATAGCGTCTGTGAGTATAACAGAACTGATATATTCACTTGTGATTTCATGAATAGGAATATTTTCTAGTAATATTTATGTCCGTTGCATTATGCTAATTAGTGCCAGATGATGACAACGATCCCGGACACGGGATGGTTGTTACAACAGGTTGAATGTTAAACCCCAAAACTATTTTACATGAAGAAACACCCTGTCATTCATCACAAACTTTGTGAATATCTGGGTTTTCCCTCTTCACAATGCAGAAAGACTTGTGTCATGCACAAAGTAGATGTCCTAACCGACTTGCCAAAACTATATTTCGTTAAGTACTCTAAAGTGTTACATTTCTAACTCAAAACAACATTTCTTCATCAACATCTTTATGCTTTCATTAATCTTCTGATCTTCTTACTTTTTTTCTGTAGCAATTTTGAGAAAATGTCTCAAGGGCCATGGTTGATTCATATGTGAAGATGATGTTATTGAATGTCTTGCCAGCTTTGATCCATGCCTGGGCCTGTTAAGTTCTTTGATTGCCAGATGAATCATTGAAATCATTGACTCACTCACGAGTTGAAAACGGCGAGGATCGAGATGGAGTCACAATCCATGCCAGGCACATCTGTGAGCTCTGGAATTCAACATATGTAGCGGGTTCGTCAGGTCTTCGGTTCACCCTGACATTTCCATTCCTCTTCTGACAACAGAACTTGACCAACTGCTCACCAGGCACAGCCTGGGCCACCCGTACCGTTATGCTGCTCTGCTATTCCAAGGATGTGTAACCAAAGGGAGATACCAGGAGTGGGCACAGACTACATAGCCTTCCCGCTGTGGACCGCTTCGCACTGCTCTGAAACAAGCATTGAGAAATTAAAATGTTAAATTCTTAAGATATGTGTTGACTGAAATATAAGTAGGTGATGTTTGCTAAATAATCAAGTTAGGTTTTTCCACGAATAAATTATTCTAATTAACAAACTGGCTTATTTACAAATTAGAGAGAACGTCTCACCCCATGTTCAATTTCCTTTTTCTCGTTCACTCTAGGTTAAATGAAAACGCAATCTCCAAAATATTGTTACTTTTTAAACAAATAGAATATTTCTCTTAATTAATTTAGAATGATTTAAAAGCCCCTTAAGCATCTGTGAGAATATCTGAGAATGCCCCTTATATATTAATTTAGAGTCCTCCAATCCTCTAAATGTAATTATTGACAGAGTCACATGATTGAAACAAATACTCTTCGATATACCGTCGGCCTACCTTATGCAAAATGAGTCTCATTAGTGTTGAGTAAGGAATTAGGCACGTTCTCATGTTTACCCCAGTATGTATTGTAGACTGCACGGTAGCCTAATTTTCACATTTCGTTAATAAAATAATGATAAAAAATACTTTTTCAAAATGCAGATGTTGATTTCGTTATGGATCCATAACGAATTACTATGCGAATAAATATCATTCATTTACAAAAATATTGTATCAAAGTTGTCTAATGAAAGCAAACAATTTAGAATCCCCCAATCCTGTAGCCTACTCATGACTGTCATGTTGTACAGCGCCAAATTTTCCATTCGATCATAACGAAAACGTGAGGGTTTAATTTGAGTTTTTTCTCTGAATAACAACACTATAATATTAATCTAAATAATTAAGCCAAATTTCTTAATCAGTCCTATATACTATGTTATTACAAAAAGGTTTTAAATTCTCTGGCAATGCAAATACGGAATACTATCAAATGCTTCTCCAAGATGCCCTCTGGTGGTAAAACTAGCAATAACTTGCAGAACAGAAAAATGTCTGACAAGTAAATGATGTGCCACAGAATGCTGTGCCAGCATGCACGGTGTGCCGCAGTATGACACAATGTTTAAAGGAGGAACCACTGTACAGACTTGAATCATTGGCCACTTGAGTAAATGGATCACTAGCCACCTCTTAACCTCTCTGCGCACCGAACCCGTTAGCGAAATTCAATTCGACAACATACAGTGATCGCTACATAAATAGTCATATTAAACATTAATGAAAATACAAATGTCTCACATGGTTCGAAAGCCTAGAATCTTGCTAATCCAACTGCGTTGTCAGATTTAAAAAAGGATTTAATGCGAAAGAATATGATGCGATTATCTGAGGACAGAGCCCCATAAAAAAATACTATTTCAACAAGCACAGGCGTAACAAAATCACAAATTGCAATAAAATTAATTGTTTACCTCTGACAATCTTCCTCTGTTTGCAATACCAATGCTCATTGTTACACAATGAATGGTCTTTTGTTTGATAAAATCCATTTTTATAGCCTAACACGAAACATTTTGTGAACCACTTGTGTCGTGATTTCCGTCTCATTCAATTTTCGACAACACATTCGATGTAAATAAACACACTAAACGTGACTTTATCCAGTCATGTTTGGTTTCATTGCAATCAACTGGTTGTTTGTACCAGAACCAAACTTGATGGGTCATTTTGCGGGACATATTGACTGAAAGAAACCGATTTGAAGACAACAAGTAATGATATCATTGTGCACCAATGATATGACCGCTGTTTCGTGACTGTATTTTAACCCAATGACCACTGATCGTCTTGAAATCTAGCTTGGTCGATAACCAATGAGCTGAGGTAAACGGCAATATGTAATGGTTATGTGACCATTACCAACCCATGTAGTAAACTCCGGCATAAAGAGGGTCATTCGCCATTGAAGATTCATACTGGAAGGAGCCACGCATGTTACGCACAGCACTATTTTGGTCAAGTGCATCTTCAGCTGTTTATATATCAATCAGTATGGCAACTAAGTCAGGGAAAGCTAAATCTAAGTCTAGATATACAGTTGTACACACAATTTTAGGAGAGATTTATCGGGAAAGTGAGACAGAGATTGTTGGAGGACGATTCATTTAGCGGGCATAGCTTTGATTCCCAAATGGAGGAATATTTTCTGAACGGAGAGGACATCGTTTTGGACTGGTAAGTTCTTCTCATGCTAATGCCATTGTTTGAAATTAATAATATAAAATATGATTTGTGATTTTTTTTAAATGTAAGTAGCAATATATAACAATGTAATGAAATCTGTAAAGTACACGTTGACTATACATTGTGGGTTGGGGTAAGTTTGTATGTATGTGTATGACCCATAGCCTATGTTTGTGTGTCTGTGTATATACATATTGTGGATTAGAGGGAGCATGGCTGAGATGCGTGTGTCTGCCGCTCCACCCCACCCCACCCCCACATGAAATTGAGGGGAGGGCAGGCCCACAACAATGGCCAAAGTGAAATGGAGACAGTAGATACAGCTGGTATGTTGTAATATAATAAAGACAGTAGATCTAGCTGGTCTGTCATAATATAAATGAGACAGTAGATCTAGCAGGTCTATAATAATATTGTCAACCTTATGTTCCCTGTACTCTATATATATCTGTTTATTATACCTGTTGATACAGGGCTCATATGTGAAACTATTCTAACTGAACATTTTATTTCACAGTGACTCCGAATGGGAGCCCCCAGTGCCAAGGTGTCCATTCCCCACTGAGCTGGTTCATCCAGACGGACACCTGTTGTCTCAGCGCTACTGGGGCATTGACCGCAAAAACCTTTCCCATTCCAAATGCAATAAAGGACTACAACAAGAGCATGGGAGGTGTGTACCTGTCAGATGCGCTGATAGGCTATTACACTGTTCTCCATAAGACGATGAAATGGTACAAGACCTTCTTCTATCATTTCATCGACATTGCTGTGGTGAATGCATTCATCCTACACAAGGAAATGGCTAAGAGCCATCTCACAGCTAGCCTTCAGAGAGCTGCTCATCAAGGAGCTTGCTGGCTACAGCACCACAGTACCTCTGCACCACGTTCTGGCCCCTCAACCTCTGTCCCTTCTGCTCCTGCCACAAGTGGTGTTCATCTGCCCGAATGTATTTCTGCAGGCATGGATGTGCCTCAGGGCCAAAAGGGAACAGCATGGAGGTGTCGCTGCGTTCTTTGCATTATGAAGTCCCCCATTACCTGCACCACATGATTTGTGACCCTCTGCTTTACAGCAGAAAGAGACTGCTATGGCACCTGGCATCAGCAGCACAATATTGTGTAGAGGACTGAGGGTCTTCCAAATATTGAAAGTGTCATTTTGTAAATGTATATATTTTTTTCATGTTTTTTCCCAATTTTATGGGGTGTGTGAGAATACCATTTTAATATTTTGTATATACCGTAGTTATTCCATTCAAAATGTATAACTTCACCAATTTGGGTGACTTCATGATAAATGTCATGTAGCACACTCATTTTATCATTCTGAAACTTTGCACAAGTACTGTTGCCCTCTTATGTTTTTCACTGAAATTGTCTCCATAATCCTATCTGAATGTTTGTTTTATCTTGTTCATTTTAAAGATGATGATACAACAATAAAAATGAAAAACATATGGTTTCTTCATTGTATTATCTAAACCAGATCTATTGTATTATATTCTCCTACATTCAATTCACATTTACACAATCTTCAGAGTGGTTTCTTTCAAGAGAAACCAAGAATATGCATATCCTTGGTTCTGGGCCTGAGCTACAGGCATTTAGATTTGGGTATGTCTTCAGGCGGAAATTGAAAAAAGTAGGGGGTAGCTGTAAGAGGTTTAAGGATTGGAACCTTTTTTTTCTTAAATGTTCACCTAAAAGGACATACCCAAATCGAACTGTCTGTAGCTCAGGACCTGAAGCAAGGATATGCATTTTCTTGATGCCATTTGAATGGAAACAATTTGAAGTGTGTGGAAATGTGAAATTAATGTAGGAGAATACGACACATTATATCTGGTAAAAGATAATAAAACATTTTGTTCCATCAACTTTGAAATGCAAGAGAAAGGCAAAAATGTCATATTCGAGGTTAGGCACAATGTAGATGTTGGCCACTAGATGGCAGCAGTGTATGCACAAAGATTTAGACTGATTCAATGAACCATTGCATTTATGTTCAAAATGTTGTATCAAGACTGCCCAAATGTGCCTAATTGGTTAATGAATACATATTCAAATTCATCACTGTGCACTCTCCTCAAACAATAGCATGGTATTTTTTCAATATAATAGCTACTGTAAATTGGACAGTGCAGTTAGATTAACAAGAATTTAAGCTTTCTGCCCATATCAGATATGTCTTTGTCCTGGGACATTTTATTGTTACGTACAACCTATGCTGCTCTGTCATCGGGCATCCATATATTTATTTGTATATATTCTTATCCCATTCCTTTACTTAGATTTGTGTGTATTAGTTAGTTGTTGTGGAATTGTTAGATTACATGTTCGATATTGCTGCACTGTCGAAACTAGAAAGACAAGCATTTCGCTACACTCGCAATAACATCAGCTAACCATGTGTATGTGACCATTAAAATTGTATTTTATTTCATTTACTGCATCCAGAAGGATTCGATGTTTAGCAAGGTTTCACTAACGGATTAGCTAACATTTCTTCATCGGTGATAAATGTATTAATAATTAATACATTTGACACCCTAAGGACGTTTTGGGTAATGACATTTTTAGAAAGTGGTTCACAACCAGGGGCTGCATTACCCAAAAGGGCTTCCATAAACACTTTTTATATTTTGTTTTTACACTGGGATGGCACGCTTCATTGATGATTAAATAGTTGGGCTAATGGTAGACCTGGCAAGGTCAGAAAATACATAATTTTGAACACTTTGATCGTTAATAGCTGTCATCCACAGAAAGTTCATGCTCCTTCAGACCCCAATAAAATGAAGCATAACAACCATACACAAAGTACTGATGAGTATGGGGCTCTCTGCTAAGTAATTACATGTTGGTTTTGTATTCCATTGCATAGGTTAGTACAGAAGTGGAGCAAGTTATGGCGAGCAGGTGTCTCCAGGCTGAAGAGAATGTGGTTTCAGGGCAAGTTAAGGTTATGTTCCCAAAAGCTGGGTCTCAATGGGTTAATTCTTGGGCCTATTGTGGGTTTAATTAATGAAAAAGATATTTGGGTCTCTATTGTCATATGCTATTGATCTGCTTTGTTAACTTCATATGGCTGCGGGGGCAGTATTGAGTAGCTTGGATGAAAAGGTGCCCATTGTAAACAACCAGTTCCTCAGTCTCAGTTGCTAATATATGCATATTATTATTAGTATTGGATAGAAAACACTCTAAAGTTTCCAAAACTGTCAAAATATTGCCTGTGAGTATAACAGAACTGATATTGCAGGCGAAACCTTGAGGAAAATCAAAACAGGAAGTGGCTACTATTTTGAAAACTCAATGTTCCATAGCCTCCCTTTGCTGGATTCAAAGGGATATGAACCAGATTCCTTTTCCTATCGCTTCCTCACGGTGTCAACAGTCTTCAGACATAGTTTCAGGCTTTTATTTTGAAAAATGAGCCAGAACGATAACATCGTGTCAAGTGGTCACATGAGTTTTGCTTGCTCAACATAATTTGGACAGCCATTGTTTTCCCCTCTCCTACTCTGAAAGACATTTGCAGTTGATATATTATCAATTATATATTTTAAAAACAACCTGAGGATTTATTATAAAACCGTTTGACATGTTTCTGTGGACATTATGGAAACTATTTGGAATTTTCACCTGCGTTGTCGTGAACGCTCTTTCCTGTGAATTTCTGAACATAACGTGACAAACAAATGGAGGTATTTTGGATATAAAAGTCATCTTTATAGAACAAACGGAACAATTGTTGTGTAACTGGGAGTCTCGTGAGTGAAAACATCTGAAGATCATCAAAGGTAAACGATTCATTTGATTGCTTTTCTGATTTTCGTGACCGAGCTACCTGATGCTAAGTGTACTTAATGTTTTATCGTGGGATCAATAAATTTACACAAACGCTTGGATTGCATTCGCTGTAAAGCATAATTCCAAAATCTGACACGACAGGTGGATGAACAAAAGGCTAAGCTGTGTTTTCCTATATTGCACTTGTGATTTCATGAATATACATATTTATAGTAATATTTATTGTATGTAGCGCTATGCTATTCAGAGGTTGTTGATGACACTTATCCCGATAGGGGGATTGCAGCCATAACAAGTTAATTTCTTTGTTGCAATATTGCAGATTTGCACAGGGGCTAAACTTGAAGCAAGTTGATATTATAGAGGATGGCATTGCACGGAGCTCAAGGACCCTGACAAGAATGACGACAATTCTGAGGAAGGTGAGAGGTGCTTTGTAATTGCTACAGCTGTGGATAAACACAGAATTGTGACTCTGAAAAAGCCACCAGCTTTATGCAAAAGGGTATTTTTAATAATCAAGCTTTTGGTATGTTTCATGCATTATTTACTGGACAGGTTAAAGAGGCTCTCCAAAATGTTAAACTTTTAGCATGCTTTGACACCCATCCCGACCAGTGTTTCCCACAGGTCTTTAGGTTACTTGTCATGGTGGTAGTCCGGGCGCAACTGTGGAGGCTTACACCACTGCTGCCACCCTAATGTATTATTCTTGTGAGCCTACACTATTCAAGCAAATGAAGTATGTGTTTTGAGTACTGATTTTAGAGCTGCAACTAACAAGTATTTTGATAATAAATCTGTCAGTTAATTATTTGATTACTCAATTTGTTAGAATTTTAAAAAGCTTGTTTTGCTGACTGAATATGGGCCAAATGTTTTATCAAATATTAAAAAAATTACAGTGCATTACAGTGCAATAGCGACAACAGACAAGCTCAAACTCTGTTATTTTTTGACAACTTCCATTAAAGTGCATTTCAAGTTTAAAGAAGTATCTCTGTTTTATTGAGTGGATATACTAGTTGGGTAAAGAAAGTAAGAAAGGAGTACTCTCTCAACTCTTTAAATACATCCTATTAGTATATCAGCTGTAAGATTTTCACTCTTAGCATGCACTCCCTAGAGGAAATGGAGCCGGAAGTACCCGGTGCCATGTCAATTTAAATAGTGGTCAATACCAGCCCTTTAAACGCATGCAGCACCTTCAATCTCTATTTTGATGAAAACAACAGAATCTCAACTTTTCATTTATATCAGCCAATACGATGACTTTGGAACTATGGATCCTATAATTAACATTAATGTGTTTCATTCTTTTGACAGGGCTATAAGCATGTTTTGTATCTATCAGGGTTTTTTGGGTCAATCCACATAAAGATGTTTCATATCACATGACATGGGAGCTCTAGATCCCTTTGCTTTCAAACAGATCAATGTCCGATCAACAGGATATGCACCAACCCTCAAGAAAGTATTTTGCATATCTTCACCTACTACAATCAAAAACACTTATAACATAGTAACTACATATTAATTACGAGTAAATAAAATGTGTTTCACTTTCAATTAAGTTGCTAGTTCCTGCATAGAAACATTGTATTTACAATACTTTTCTATATAACAACATTGTAGCAATTGACATTGTGATATACACTGCAAAATATTTAATAATATTGAAAGTACATAGTAATTACACTTAAAGGTGCAGTAACAACGTGTTTCCTAAATTGAGGTGGATTCCCATTGATCACAACAAAGTACTACACTATCGGTCAAAAGTTTTAGAACACCCACTCAAGTTTTTTTTAAATTTGGACTATTTTCTACATTGTAGAATAATAGTGAAGACTTCAAAACTATGAAATAACACACATGGAATCATGTAGTAACCAAAAACGTGTTAAACAAATCAAAATATATTTTATATTTGAGATTCTTAAAATTGTCAAAATAAAGAAAAACCCTTGAATGAGTAGGTGATCTAAAACTTTTGACCGGTAGTGTATATTGGGTGTCTGCCATCGTTGTAACATAATTGTAACACTGCCATCGTTGTAACATAATAACTACATAGTAATTAATGATGTGTTTCACTTTACATGAAGTTGCTTGTTCCTGTATTTTCTGCACTTTGCAATGATATGGGCAGTGACCATGTGACACCTTTACAACATACAGAAGTGAGCTGGTTATCAAGGGGCAAAAGTATTGACATGTTTTTTTTTAAGAGACTAGCTTTAAGTTTTCTTTATCGAGAATAATTTTCACTTGTCTGACCGCTTGCATGATGACATGTTTCTCATGCGACTGGCCTATCTGGGGCGTAAGATAGCCTAGTGATTAGAGTGTTGGGCCAGTAACCAAAAGGTTGCAAGATTGAAATCCCGAGCTGACAAGGTAAAAATCGGTTGTTCTGCCCCTGTTCCTAGGCCGTCATTGTAATTAAGAATTTCTTCTTAATTGACTTGCAAAGTTAAATAAATATCTGGGTGATGTTTTTTCTCACCTGAATGATCTGAATCTAGGATTACAGGGACTCTCTGCAACTATATTCAATGTGCGGGACAAAATTGAGGCTTCTCTGTCTGCGTTAACATGGACAACACACAGGTCTTTCCATCATTGTATGATTTTTTGTGTGCAAATTAACTCAAGTTTACGGACTATGTCAAATGTGATATAGCTGAAAATGAGTAAGTTGAGTTGGGTGCGCAATTACGCAGGTACTTTCTCGAAACAGATGACACAAACAACTGGATTCATTATCCCGTACATGCCCTGCCACCAATCCATTTACCAATATCTAAACAAGAGAGCCTCTTCAAAATTGCAACAAGCTGTTCTGTGAACATTTTATTCCATCAGAAGCCACTGCCATATTTCTGTATTGGGTTCCACTCAGAGTATCCTGCTTTGGCAAATTGCGCTGTTATTAAGACACGGATGCCCTTTGAAACCACTGTCCTATGTTAGAGTGGATTCTCGGCCCTCACTAGCATGAAAACTAAATACAGGCACAGACTGTGTGTGGAAAATGATTTAAGACTGAGCCTCTCTCCAATACAACCCAACATTGCAGAGTTACAGTGCCTTGCGAAATTATTCGGCCCCCTTGAACTTTGCGACCTTTTGCCACATTTCAGGCTTCAAACATAAAGATATAAAACTGTATTTTTTTGTGAAGAATCAACAACAAGTGGGACACAATCATGAAGTGGCTGAATAATTTTGCACACCCAATTTTTCAGTTTTTGAGGTGTTAAAAAAGTTTGAAATATCCAATAAATGTCGTTCCACTTCATGATTGTGTCCCACATGTTGTTGATTCTTCACAAAAAAATACAGTTTTATATCTTTATGTTTGAAGCCTGAAATGTGGCAAAAGGTCACAAAGTTCATGAGGGCCGAATACTTTCGCAAGGCACTGTATGTGCATCCTTTCAAGCACACCCTTCTCATAAACCTGTGGTGAGTTATTCACAATTTTCGATGAACAAATAAGGTTTCATATGTAAGATGGTTAAATAAGGAAAAATATTATTGATTATTATTATTTTATTAATATTTTTGCCCTGGTCCTATAAGGGTTCTTTGTTACTTCCCACATGCCGGGTTGTGACAGAACTCACAATCTTTCTTATGTTTAATAAATGTATCATATTGTGTTTGTATGGCAGGCTTACAATGATAGCAAAAAACAACATTTGAGAGTGCGCCGACCCTGGTGCTAGGGGGAGGTACACAGCTGGAGGTTGAATGTTTGAAGGGGTACAAGACTATAACAAGTTTGGGAACCACTGCTGTAGGACAAGGGGGACTCTTCTCGCTACGACCGGCCATTTCTGTCAATAAGTTTATTTGCAATGTTTAATGGCATATTTAAAGTTGTGTATTAAAGTAAGTAAGGGAAAGAGAACTTTCACATACAGTAAGAGTGTTCAAAATTAAAATGATAATGATAGGTACCATTTTGACTCCACAGTCGTGGCCAAAAGTTTTGAGAATGACACAAATATACATTTTCACAAATTCTGCTGCTTCAGTGTCTTTTGATATTTTTTGTCAGATGTTACTATGGAATACTGAAGTATAGTTACAAGCATTTCATAAGTGTCAAAGGCTTTTATTGACAATTACATTGTTGCAAAGAGTCAATATTTGCAGTGTTGACCCTTTTTCAAGACCTCTGCAATCGCATGCTGTCAATTAACTTCATCCTGACTGATGGCAGCCCATTGTTGCATAATCAATTCTTGGAGTTTGTCAGAATTTGTGGGGTTTTGTTTGTCCACCCACCTCTTGAGGATTGACCACAAGTTCTCAATGGGATTAAGGTCTGGGGAGTTTCCTGGTCATGGACCCAAAATATTGATGTTTTGTTCCCCAACCCACTTATTTATCACTTTTGCCTTATGGCAAGGTGCTCCATCATGCTGGAAAAGGCATTTTTGTCACCAAACTGTTCCTGGATGGTTGGGAGAAGTTGCTCTCGGAGGATGTGTTGGTACCATTCTTTATTCATGGCTGTGTTCTTAGGCAAAATTGTGAGTGAGCCCACTCCCTTGGCTAAGAAGCAACCCCACACATGAATGGTCTCAGGATGCTTTACTGTTGGCATGACACAGGACTGATGGTAGCGCTCACCTTGTCTTCTCCGGACAAGCTTTTTTCCCAGATGCCCCAAACTATCGGAAAGCGGATTCATCAGAGAAAACCCCAGTCCCCAGCAGTCCAATCCCTGTACCTTTTGCAGAATATCAGTCTGTCCATAATGT
Organism: Oncorhynchus kisutch; assembly: GCF_002021735.2. Classification (NCBI taxonomy): domain Eukaryota; kingdom Metazoa; phylum Chordata; class Actinopteri; order Salmoniformes; family Salmonidae; genus Oncorhynchus; species Oncorhynchus kisutch. The sequence continues at coordinate 53,401,497 of NC_034191.2, read as the reverse complement.
TTTTCCTGGAGAGAAGTGGCTTCTTTGCTGCCCTTTTTGACACCAGGCCATTCTCCAAAACACACCTGTGTTTAAAAACCTCTCACGGATGAAATCCCGTTAGCGGGATCGATATGACAACAGCCAGTGAAAGTGCATGGCGCCAAATTCAAACAACAGAAATGTCATAATTAAAATTCCTCAAACATACAAGTATTATACATCATTTTAAAGATAAACTTGTTGTTAATCCCACCACAGTGTACGATTTCAAAAAGGCTTCACGGCGAAAGCATAGATTGCGATTATCTGAGATCTGCACCTAGTCACAGAAAAACACAGCCATTTTTTCCAGCCAAAGAGAGGAGTCACAAAAAGCACAGGGCTGAAATGCAGTGGACATTTTTGGGGGGGATTCAGTTCATTTGCATGGCAAAGAGGGACTTTGCAATTAATTGCAATTCATCTGATCACTCTTCATAACATTCTGGAGTATATGCAAATTGCCAGCATACAAACTGAGGCAGCAGACTTTGTGAAAATTTATATTTGTCATTCTCAAAACTTTTGGCCATGACTGTAGTGCTCTAATGTCTCTAAACCTTACTAGCTGTTAAATCATTCCTATGACCTTGTTTCCTCAGACAGGCTTTAAGAAGTCTTCCTAAATCTCTTGGTTTTGTTCACGCCAAATTAGGCAAATATTTCACTGTGCACGCGACATAAAGAACAGAAAGTCATGAAGGTGTTATTTCACATCACACCCAGGTACGCAAACGCATTCATTCATGATTCAATTTTGACAGAAATGTGCTGCCTGTGTAGACTGCTGCCTGATTGGCTTGGATTAAATGTCAGGAATTGTGAAAAACTCAGTTTAAATGTATTTGGCTAAGATGTGTGTAAACCTCCGACTTCAACAGTACTTAGTCCTATTCAATTATCACCGAAATAGGCTAATACATAGTGTAATGCATGGCTGCCTACAACTACCTGAATTTATTCCAAACACAAATTTAGATGAAGGTAGGCTAATTCACTTTCCCAATATATTGTTTCACTTTCGAAAGGAGCAAAGCTTTCCTCTCCCGACACTTCTGCCACAAAATTTGTACAATCAAAATAAAATCTATATTTTTATTTTCGATTGATCGGTCACTCATTAAACTACGAACTAGCTACGAATTCTGATTAATACACAATGTTTGGTGAATGGGAGACTTGTGCCCTGGGAAGAGTGACTGTGAGTGAGTGTGTCTGTCTGGGGAAATGAGAGCAGTGTAACGGGATTCTTCCGTCGAAGGAGAGGCGGACCAAAACGCAGCGTGGTAAGTGTCCATGGTTTTAATAGGAAAACTCAACATGAACACAACTACAAAAACAAGAAACGTGAAAACCAGAAACACAAAACAGGCTACCTAAATATGGTTCCCAATCAGAGACAATGACTAACACCTGCCGCTGATTGAGAACCATATCAGGCCAAACATAGAAATAGACAAACTAGACACACAACATAGAATGCACACCCAGCTCACGTCCTGACCAACACTAAAACAAGGAAAACACACAAGAACTATGGTCAGAACGTGACAAGCAGAAGGAGAGTGGCTTTTTCTAATCCAATCGTGCAGCAAGCTCAACAAAGACCCCGCCCGTTTTTTTACAGACGGAAGAATTAGCCAATAGTTGTTTAGAGCGCCCAGCGCTTAACACTGTTTGAGTGAAAGAGAGAAATAACTATTTTTCCGATCACGAATAATTACAAAAAATATTTCATAATCGGTTTCGGAAAATTCTCATACTCGGAACACCTCTAATCAATATCCACCTTCGTAGTATGGATGAAGCCTGAGCTAGAATGTGAAACTATCTGAAGCTGGCTGGCTTTATTAAAGCCGCAGTAGATCTAGCTTCAATCGTAGTACACCCCTCAGGAAGTTCCTGTTTATTTTTCAATAATTTACTGTCAGCTTGCTGCAAGTAGTTATTGTCAAATTTACAGTAACTTACTGTGGCTGATCACTGTCATGCTCACTGACCTGATGGTGTTGCAGGGTCCCAAGTGTGCTCACCACAAAGACTGCTTAGTAATTGTCAACCAATTTTAAGCTTGTAGACCTTGTGGACCTAATGTCAGTGCCGGTGTTTCTGCTGGACATGGCATGGTTTCAAGGCCTATTCAGAAATCTTGTGCTCATGAATGGGCGGTGTCAAAGGACACTTTGATAATAAATAAAGTTGACTTCATAGATTTTATTGGTAAGGTTATCAATACAACTCAGGTTGTGGAAAGCAGAAATGCCAGGCTGAAGGTTATTGTGGAGAAGGCAAAAGAGATATTGGGGGTAACAGATGTTACTGTTGAAATCGTTGTTGACTTAAATTGGAGTGTTTCAGCATGATGTAGATAAAGTTTAAAGGGTAGGAGAGTTGGGGAGGGCTTTCTGAGGGTAGACATTAGTAGGTATTTATTCTGATTTCATTTTTATTTTCATGGTAGTACATAAATCGGGCAGATCATGACTGATAGTACATTCCAGCAGAGTAGGAGGTGGCATGCACTTAAACAATCATTTGCAGACCGCCATGATATCAGAGAAGAAAAATAACATGTATATGTTAAATGTGATTATGGCCAGCAAAAGTGTCTTGTGAGAAACTTACATACGGACTTGTGTCAATTGATCACTTATGTCTAAATTGAAGGTTCTCAAACCTCTCCTCATAAACCCCCATCTGTTCCAGAGCTAGCACTCCTAATTTGAAGTTTAAATTAACACAATATAATATGGCTAACCAGAAACAATAATATCCGGGAATTTGCAGGTGCCTTGTTGGAAGAGTGGGGTGACATCTCACAGCAAGAACGGACAAATCTGGTGCAGTCCGTGAGGACTGTCCGTGAGGACACTGCAGTGCTTAATGCAGCCAGATACTGACTTTTCATTTTGATTTTGACCCCCCCTTTGTTCAGGGACACATTATTCATATGATTAACTTGTTAAGTTCTCAGTTGCTGAATCTGTTATGTTCATACAAATATTTACACATTTTAAGTTTGCTGAAAATAAACGCAGTTGACAGTGAGAGGACGTTTCTTTTTTTGCTGAGTTTATATATACAGTGCATTCGTATTCAGACCTCTTGACTTTTTCCACATTTTGTTACGTTACAGCCTTATTCTAAAATAATTAAATGTTTTTTTACCCTCATCAGTCTAGACACAAAATCAAATCAAATCAAATGTATTTATATAGCCCTTCGTACATCAGCTGATATCTCAAAGTGCTGTACAGAAACCCAGCCTAAAACCCCAAACAGCAAGCAATGCAGGCGTAGAAGCACGGTGGCTAGGAAAAACTCCCTAGAAAGGCCAAAACCTAGGAAGAAACCTAGAGAGGAACCAGGCTATGTGGGGTGGCCAGTCCTCTTCTGGCTGTGCCGGGTGGAGATTAGAACAGAACATGGCCAAGATGTTCAAATGTTCATAAATGACCTGCATGGTCCAGTAATAATAAGCCAGAACAGTTGAAACTGGAGCAGCAGCACGGCCAGATGGACTGGGGACAGCAAGGAGTCATCATGTCAGGTAGTCCTGAGGCATGGTCCTAGGGCTCAGGTCCTCAGAGAGAGAAAGAGAGAATTAGAGAGAGCACACTTAAATTCACACAGGACACCGAATAGGACAGGAGAAATACTCCAGATATAACAAACTGACCCTAGCCCCCCGACACAAACTACTGCAGCATAAATACTAGAGGCTGAGACAGGAGGGGTCAGGAGACACTGTGGCCCCATCCGAGGACTCCCCTGGACAGGGCCAAACAGGAAGGATATAACCCAACCCACTTTGCCAAAGCACAGCCCCCACACGACTAGAGGGATACCACCAACTTACCATCCTGAGACAAGGCTGAGTATAGCCCACAATGATCTCCGCCACGGCACAACCCAAGGGGGGGCGCCAACCCAGACAGGATGATCACATCAGTGACTCAACCCTCAACCCAGGTGACGCACCCCTCCCAGGGACGGTATGAGAGAGCCCCAGTAAGCCAGTGACTCAGCCCCTGTAATAGGGTTAGAGGCAGAGAATCCCAGTGGAAAGAGGGGAACTGGCCAGGCAGAGACAGCAAGGGCGGTTCGTTGCTCCAGAACCTTTCCGTTCACCTTCCCACTCCTGGGCCAGACTACACTCAATCATATGACCCACTGAAGAGATGAGTCTTCAGTAAAGACTTAAAGGTTGAGACCGAGTTTGCGTCTCTGACATGGGTAGGCAGACCATTCCATAAAAATGGAGCTCTATAGGAGAAAACCCTTCCTCCAGCTGTTAGCTTAGAAATTCTAGGGACAATTAGGAGGCCTACGTCTTGTGACCGTAGCGTACGTGTAGGTATGTACGGGAGGACCAAATCAGAGAGATAGGTAGGAGCAAGCCCATGTAATGCTTTGTAGGTTAGCAGTAAAACCTTGAATTCAGCCCTTGCTTTGACAGGAAGCCAGTGTAGGGAGGCTAGCACTGGAGAAATATGATCAAATGTTTTGGTTCTAGTCAGGATTCTAGCAGCCGTATATAGCACTAACTGAAGTTTATTTAGTGCTTTATCCGGGTAGCCGGAAGGTAGAGCATTGCAGTAGTCTAACCTAGAAGTGACAAAAGCATGGAATAATTTTTCAGCATAATTTTTGGACAGAAAGTTTCTGATTTTTGCTATGTTACGTAGATGGAAAAAAGCTGTCCTTGAAATGGTCTTGATATGTTCTTCAAAAGAGAGATCAGGGTCCAGAGTAACACCGAGGTCCTTCACAGTTTTATTTGAGATGACTGTACAACCATTAAGATTAATTGTCAGATTCAACAGAATATCTCTTTGTTTCTTGGGACCTAGAACAAGCATCTCTGTTTTGTCCGAGTTTAAAAGTAGAAAGCCAACACAATGCCCCATAATGACAAAGCAATTAAAAAATATATATTTCTGCACATTTATAACAAATACAGAAACACCTTATTTACATAAGTATTCAGGCTCTTTGCCATGAGACTCTAAATTGAGCTCAGTTGAAACCTGTCTCCGTCGATCATCCTTGAGCTGTTTCTACAACTTAATTGGAGTCCACCTGTGGTAAATTCAGTTGATTAGACATGATTTGGAAAGGCACACTTGTCTATATTACGTCCCAACAGTTGACAGTGCATGTCAGAGCAAAAATCAAGCCATGAAGTTTAAAGAATTGCCAGTACAGCTCCAAGACAGGATTGCGTGGAGGAGCTGTACGTTTGACAGAAAGCAATGTCACCTGAAATAAAAAATGAAAAAATGAAAGGTACACTAACAAAACAAAGCTGTGCATGAGTCCCAAATGGCACCCTATTCCCTATATAGTGCACTCCTTTTGACAAGGAATTAGGGTTGTGGTCAAAAGTAGTTCACTATAAAGGGTAGAGAATGCATTTTGGGTTCACTGCTGTCTCTATGGTACAAAGAAAAGCAATCGGTTGTGGACAGACGTATTTAGCCCTAAGGGATTGACTGTCTGACTGGCTGCCATTGTGACCGCCTGGCGTATTTAGTTTGATCAACACTGTCCTCTGGTCAAACAATCTCTGCAGATTAAGATTACTAGACTTCCAGTACCCTCAAGAAGACTTCATAATGAGATGTATACTGACTGCATGGTTGAATGTTTGAAGCTTGAGTTATTGTTGTGACGAATATGGCCACAGTATTGATGGTGGAATGTGTAAATTGTATAGTCAGTGAAAAGCCAACACTTGAACTTGTTTCTAGAAACGGATTATGTGCAGTGATTTTCTTATTCTCTACCACAGGTGACTGCTTTGTACAATTGAGGGGGCAATGGCACAAAATAAATTGCTTTTCTAAGGGTGCAGTCAGTGTATTGAGAGGGTGTGTATGCTGAGGGGTTGGTGTGAAACAACAACAATGATCGATAGGGGATAGGGTGCCATTTGGGATGCAGACACAGTGTGTGTGATGGAGGTGCTTTGCATTGTGTATTGGTGGAATGCCTTTCCACATATTGGTCTTCGCAAGATGGTAATGGCAAATTTGAGCCAGAGACACATCTAGCTGGAGCTGGATCTAGCTGGATCTAGCTGGAGAAAATTGAAATAGTATTGTAATGCTGTATGTCTTAAAGTGATATAAGTTATCAACTGATGGTTATAAGACTCCGACAAGTACAAGCTTTCTCCAACATACAGCCAGTAGGCAAAAAATGCCCCCCCCCCCTTGCTATTTTCCGATTTCCCTACGCCCAAAGCTATAAATTCCTACTGCCAGCAGGTGAACGGAGTTTGACATTCAAGACATGATATGCATCTCTGGTGGGTAGCCCCCATTCACAGGATCGCTATAAGCCCTTGGCAGGCCGCTTTTGCACCTCTGGCGTGTAGTCTCCACACAGAAGACAGCTATAAGCACTAGGCAAGCCATCTAGCCATGAGTTAATTTAAAAGACAATGGCAAGGAATTTCTCTAATCTCAAATTCGCCCTGCCATCTTCCAGCTACACACAGCCAGCCAGAGGCAGCAAACTGTTGTTGTTTCTATAAATAATTTGTTGTGATATTAATTTGATTTGCCCATTTAAAACCACAATAAAACCACACATGGGTATAATAAATTTCAATCATTGAGGATGACACAAAAAGTCATACACCTAACGATTTAGAGTTAAAGTAGATTAATGATATATTGATTATGCCCCAAAATAGCCTACATTTTTGCCATTGTCTTAATATATTTTTGAGGCAATACAAAAGATTCCTTTCTAGTAATGAACTTTTGTCACCATTGTCCTGTGAGACGCCTGAAAGTACATGACGTTACCGGCTTCATCAATAACTCCATTGGCGATGTCGTTCCCACTGTGACCATACGTAATATCCCAACCAGAAGCCATGGATTACAGGCAACATCCGCACCAAGTTAAAGGCTAGAGCTGCCCCTTTCAAGGAGCGGTCCACCAATCAAGTCACTCTTAAGAAATCCCGCTATATGCCCTCAAAACAAAGCATCTAACAGGACTAAGATTGAACCCTACTACACCGGCTCTGACACTCGTCAGATGTGGCAAGGCTTGCTTGCAAACTATTACAGACTACAAAGGGACCTGAGCCTACCAGATGGGCTAAATGCCTTTTACCCTCACTTTGAGGCAATCAACACTGAAGCATGCATGACAGCACCAGCTGTTCCAGATGACTGTGTGATCACACTCTGCATTGCCGATGTGAGCAAGACCTTTAAACAGGTCAACAATCACAAGGCCACAGGGCCAGACAGATTACCAGGATGTGTACTCAGAGCATTCGCAGACCATTTACATTTTTTTATTTTTTTATTCTACCAGGCAAGTCAGTTAAGAACAAATTCTTATTTTCAATGACGGCCTATGAACTGCCTTTTTCAGGGGCAGAACGACAGGTTTGTACCATGTCAGCTCGGGGATTCGATCTTGCAAACTTCCAGTTACTAGTCCAAAACTCTAACCACTAGGCTACCTGCCGCCCCAACCTCTCCCTGACCGAGTCTTTAATACCTACATGTTTCAAGCAGACCACCATAGTCCCTGTGCCCAAGAAAGTGAAGGTAACCTGCCTAAATGACTACCGCCCCGTAGCACTCATGTCGGTTGCCATGAAGTGCCTTGAAAGGCTGGTCATAGCTCACATCAACATCATCATCCCAGAAACCCTAGACCGACTCCAATTCTCATATCGCCCTAACAGATCCACAACAGATCTGTTACCCCCACACTTTTTTTTACACTGCTGCTTCTCGCTATGTATTATCTATGTGTAGTCACTTTACCCAACCTACATGTACAAATTACCTGTACCCCCGCACCTTGACCCGGTACCCCCTGTATATAGCCTCATTACACTATACATATATTTTTCTATTGTGTTATTGACTGTACGTTTCAACTGGCCTACCTGGTTAAATAAAGGTGAAATAAAGAAATAAAAAAATAAAAAGGTATTGTTATTTTATTGTGTTACTTTTTAATGTATTATTTACTTTAGTATATACTGTATTTATTGAACTGCATTGTTGGTTAAAAACTAAGGTTAAGTAAGAATTTCACGGTACACCACTACACTTGTGGTATTCGGCGCATGTGACAACTAACATTTGATTTGAATATAATTTTATTTGACTGGATTTGGATTCGATTTTTCGTCAACAGTGGATCCAGGTGACCAGGACTAGCCCTCGTTAATCTGATAGATTTTGCACACACATAATCATATACAGTACTTTTCCACTTGGCACCCAATGTATCTTAAATAATACAAATGTATAAATACATTTAAAAAATATGTTTCGACAAGGAGTAGGCTGGCTTGACACTGAAAAAAGTGTCCTGACTCCGATCGTCAGTCGGGAGAAGGGGGTGAGGAAAATGGCACTGGAATGACAGGCCCGCGGCTGCTGCTTGACAAAGCATCTTTTCACGGGCCCCTCGTGAATGAGGTTGATGTGCAAAAAAACCTGTTGCTAGATCACTCTGGGGGGATGCCGGACTCCTGAGTGCTCATTGCTAACTTGGTAATACCTTCTGGTTGTTTGATTCGGATTTCCATTAATACCAACTGAAGAAGAATTGTGAACTTAAAACAGCATGCCATTCCTTTTTCTTAATTTTACGAACATTTGGTTTTTTACTCCAAACCTAAAACATGTTTTTTTTTCATTCCAGAAATGATTGCTGGATCCTTTTACGTTTTCAATTAAATACTCTAGCTGACATTCAATCCAACTGCTAACGATTCCGCCACCCTTTCTTTTCTCCCACAATTGAGGAAGGAATACAGTATGTGCGTGTTAGAGAGAGATAAAAAATAATTACTGGTGACAGAAAAAAAAAATTTCCTCGGCCTTGGAAAAACCAAACACATCGCGGTCAGAGCAGATTCCACACGGGAGCAATTACGTTGAATGTTAAAATAAAAAAATTATCATTATTGCTGATTTTGAGGGATGATTTTGAGGGCCTTGTATGCATGCATGCAGTTTCTCGTTACTCTTTTAGTCTACCCCAAATGTGTAATCCATTAAATGGATCCCTATTTCATTTTCTCAAATTAAAAACTGCCTGCATTGTTTCTATGTTTCTCAAGATCCAAAGTCTGTGTGCTTTTCTTAGAATCTTTCTCAGAACAGTAAATAACACAATTTCATTTTTTTCCCCCATACATTGGCACCCTATTCCCTATATAGTGCACTACTTTGACGAGGGACAATAGGGTAACTGAACACACTTGCTCACTTACTCGCTCACTTGCTCACACCCTGTCAGTCCCCAGTTGGGCATAGAGAGAGAGCAGACTGACTAATTCCTCTGTACTGTGTTACGGTGTTACGGTGGCAGTGCCCTTCTGGAGCTAAAATGACAGACCGGCTCTCTTGGGGAGACTGGCTCTCTTGAGGATGTAGTGGCTGCCACATTGAGCACAATCCCCACCGCCCCCCATAACCCATCACTCTTCCAGAGGCCTAGCTCATGCCACTCCAAGCTCCAGCCTGGGTAATCATTACTTTCTCCTCAATCCTATTGGAGCAGAGTAGAGGTGTTGGGGACTTCTCCAGATGAGAGAGAGAGGTTTTGATCTCCAACCAGGGTCCTGGGTGACAATGCGTTTCCCCACATAGGGGCAGCTGAGGCCCTCTCCCGGGGCTTAGCTCCACAACACACGCCATGGGGGACAGAACTCACATTAGAGCTGCATCACACCCCACACCTCTTTTATCCCTCCCATCACGGCTTGTCCACTGAGAATCGCAACACCCCTCACCTTAGCTTTGTATCATATCTGCTGAAAATCACTTGCGAGCAGGGAGAGGGTGTCTTCCCTGAGAGACTCAGAGAGAGGAGGGGGAAAACAACCCCAATCAGTCAGTCCACATGGCTTTCACTGGGGATTTTTAAAAATCAGAAACAACATTCAGGAAGTCAAACAATCAATTCCCTTACTAACCCAAGAAAAGGTGTGGCTGTTCTTAATGGAAAGTACTGTGGGGCCACGGGTCTCCCCTGGAACTCAGAAATGTTGTGCGCACCCACACACAAGACCCCAGTCTCCCTCCCTGGAATGCAGCACGGCTTTCTGTAGCGAATCACTCCTCTGTGTCAGAGGCCACACCAAAGCAACAACATCTGCTGAGAGAGGCCTGTCAAACAAGGCATGGACAAAATAGTCTGCATGGATCCCAAATGGCACCCTATCCATAGGGTATACTTTTGACGCTCTGGTCAAAAGTACACACACACAAATGTGGTTCTTAAGTGTATTTCACAGCTCTTAAGGTTCCTTAGAGAACTCTTGCCCGATAAAGAACCTTTGAGTTAAGTGTGGAGTTCTTGAAGTGGCCTCTACGGTAAGCCTGCAGATGTGTCCCTTTCATAGCACACAGCAAATTGGCCAGTTTTAACTAGAGTATATTTTTCAGTGTATAACTTCTAGTGTTGATTAAATAATTATATTAACATTGTAAAGAGTTAAATTAACACTCAGTGGTGTAAAATGACCCCAGTGTTGGTGTTAATAACCAGAGTTTAACCAAAAAACATGCTCATCATATTTTCCAGCATACTCTACTGCAGGTTGATTTTTAGAATTTGTATCAATATCTATGTTATTGTATGTACATTGATTGATTAAGTTGGGGATAGGGGGCAGTATTTTCACTTTGGATGAATTGCGTGCCCATAGGCTACTGCATCCTACTCTGTCCTAGATTGCTAATATTAGCATATTATTAATACTATTGAATAGAAAACACTCTGAAGTTTCTAAAACTGTTTGAATTATGTCTGTGAGTATAACTGTTACGGTTTTCTTCCGTTGAAGGAGAGTCGGACCAAAATGCAGTGTGGTTAATTCGATACATGTTTAATGAAGACAAAACACGATCAATACAAAACAACAAACGGAACGTGAAAACCTATACAGCCTATCTGGTGAAATACAAAACACTGAGACAGGAACAATCACCCACGAAACACTCAAAGAATATGGCTGCCTAAATATTGTTCCCAATCAGAGACAACGAGAATCACCTGCCTCTGATTGAGAACCGCCTCAGGCAACCATAGACTTTGCTAGAACACCCCACTAAGCCACAATCCCAAAACCTAAGAAAACCCCTCATACATACACAACACAAAATAAAACCATGTCACACCCTGGCCTGACCAAATAAATATAGAAAACACAAAATACTAAGACCAGGGCGTGACAATAACAGAACTCATAGGGCAGACAATCTTCCAAACAGGAAGTGAAATTCTGAATGTGGGTCAAATTTGACATCATCGCCCCTTCCAAATAAGATATGGATATGTTAGCACTTCCTACGCCTTCCACTAGATGTCCTCATTCAGTAGAATGTGGAATGGAGCCTCTGGTGTGAACTTTGACCGAATGGGAGGGGAAATAGTCATGGTCTTGGCAGAATGCAATTTCCCTGTGGCGCATTTGTCTGTTGATGTCACCGTCGTTCCATTTGGCTGCTGATGAAAATGATCCGGTTGGAACGTTATTGGATATTTATGAAAATAACATCCTGAAGATTGATTCTCTACTTAGTTTGACCAGTTTATTCGACCTGGAATATATCTTTTTGAAGTTTTCGTCCGAGTTATCCTGGACCAGCGTTAGCTTTTGGGCACGTGAGCTGAAAGTGCTAGCAAATGCAGCTAATTGGACACTAGTATTGGACATTATGGAACAAAACAACAATTTATTGTGGAACTAGGACTCCTTGCACTGCATTCTGATGAAAGATCATCAAAGGTAAGGGAAATTTATGATCGTATTTCTGTTGACTCCAACATGGCGGGGGAAATATATTTACATCTGAGCGCTGTCTCAGATTATTGCATGGTAGGCTTTTTTCGTAACGTTAAAAAAAAATCTGATACAGTGGTTGCATTAAGAACCAGTGTATCTTTAATTATATGTAAAACATGTATCTTTCGTCAAAGTTTATGATGAGTATTTCTGTTATCTGACGTAGCTCTCTGTAATTACTCCAGATATTTTGGAGGCATTTCTGAACATGGCGTCAATGTAAACTGAGATTTGTGGATATAAATATGCACATTATCGAACAAAACATAAATGTGTTGTGTAACATGTCATATGAGTGTCATCTGATGAAGATTTTCAAAAGGTTAGTGATTCATTTTATCTCTAATCCTGCTTTTGTGATTTTATCTTTGGCTGGAAATAATGGCTGTTTTTTGTTTTGGTGGTGGTCTAACATAAATATATGTTGTGTTTTCGCTGTAAAACATTTACAAAATCGGACATGATGGGTAGATGAACAAGATGTTTATCTTTCATTTGCTGTATTGGACTTGTTAATGTGTGAAAGTTAAATATTTCTAAAGAATATTTTTGAATTCCCTGCACCACCTTTTCAGCTGAGTGGGGGGGAGAGTTTCCCTAGAGGATCGCCTTGCCATAACAGGTTTTAACTCATCTTAAATACAAATGATACATGTTGGATATCAACACTTTACACATCACTTGGCAAGCCAACATAACATGACTTGCAAACTCTGAGTTTCAGGCCACTGAACTATCAGTGTAAACGTATACCCTAAAAATAAATATTCATTATCTTTTATAATGGATTTCTTTTTGACAACATATTAATTTAGGATCTCACCTGATAAAAAACAAAGCAATTTAACTAAGAACACAACAACCGTATCTCTCTCACTAGCAAACACAGTCATGGGTGGTAATAGTAACTTGAAAGGCACCCCGGGAAATATGCAAATAAGACTTAAAACCCTACAGCAGGGCTATTCAATTTCTGTCTTAGAGGGCTGAATTTTTGTTTGGTTCTTCAAAGAACCATCCCATGCATGTTTCTTCAGAAAAGCTCAAATTGTTTCCCTATGGCATCACTCTTAAGATCTTTATTTGGTTCCAACCTCCACCTTTAGTTTTAAGAGCGTAGTGCACTATATTGGGAATAGGACACCATTTAAGAGGCATGCTGAATCACTATAAGGACTGGAGCTGGGAAGGAAGATAATTATCCCTCCATTCAGTAGAAATAGATTAATAATACATGGTTCCATTTTTAAGAATATGGACCTAATGGGATTTTCTTTGAAGCGAATTTGAGGACAACTTGTGTATGTTTCTAGTGTTAAAATTATTAAAAATGTGTCCATTTCACATAGCTATCCATCATTGTATTATTGTAACCTGTTATTTCATATAACTTACTGTAAACTAGTGTCATTGAAATCAAAGAAAATGGGTAGGTATTGAAGATGGTCGCTATCCACTGTATTTCCTAAATAATAATACGCTCTAGAGATACATTTCATGGGAGTGATTGACAGTAACAGTGATAAACACCCAAAATGCACCTATTACTGCTGTGTGTAGAGATGGACTGGAACCCTATTCCCTACATAGCGTTTAAAAGTAGTGCACCATGTAGGGAATCGGGTGCCATTTGGGAAATACAGAGTTCGAAAGTTTAGAGTGTCACATTAGCCTTGACTCCTTGCCAGGACTGAATTTACAGGCAGACTGTGTGTGTGTGTGAGATACACACACACACACACACACACACACAGACTCTCTCCCACACACACTCGCTGCACTGAGACAGAGTCCCCAAGGTGCTATATACACACAGAAGCTACTCCCAGGAGTTTATCTGCCCACATGCAAAAGACAGACAAACAGACAGAAGGACAGATAGACAAACACACACATATACACACAATTCCCACAGAAGCATAACCTCAGTTTCAAACTATGAGTCTGTCACTGCAGTGTACAATTTCACTCAAACATGACCTTAAGTTCTCTAAGACAATGTTCTTTCCTGGTATCTCTCTGATACTTTTTGTATTTTTGAGAGCAGTTAACATCTCAGCATGATAACTTCCCAGCTACCACAAAAAGTTCTGAGAACCATATGTTTCTTAGAGCTTGGTGAGAGTGTGGTTGTCCTGTGTTTTTTTTTCATACAAACTTCCCACAACTTTCTTGGAATGGTGCTGGATAGTTGCTTGGCTTTGGAACATTCTCAGCACATGTAAGGAACTTCACAAAAAAAGCATAATTTTCTTGGTATTTCATTATTTTTACGGAACATGTCCTAAACCTTTAAACATTGTTATATTTATTTTACGTTTTAGTAATGTCTTAGGAACGTTAGGAATGTTCTCAAAGAGTTCAGAGAATGTTAATAAACAACGTTCTTCTGTGTAAAGTTCAGTACTTCAGCATAACGTTTCCTCATAGTTCTATTTAAAGTCACGTTGTTGGCTTCCCAAGTGGCATGGTGGTTTAAAACCTGTTAGGGCTAGGCAGAATACTGCCCCCTTTGGATGAATTGCATGCCCATAGTAAACTGAAAAAAATCTGTCAAAAATTGCTAATATATGCATATAATAATTATTATTGGATAGAAAACACTCTACAGCTTCTAAAACCATTTGAATTATGTCTGTAAGTATAGCAGAACTCACAGGGCAGGCAATCTCCCAAACTAGTTTTGGAAGCATGAAAGTTGGGGCAACTTTGACGTCATCGCACCCACCCTTCCCAACCAGCTCTGGATGTGGAGACGCTTTCTATGTCTTCCACTAGATGTCCTCATTCAGTAGAGCATTTAATTGTGCAAATCCCGCGAGTTTCGACCCTTTGGGAGGCAAAAGAGTGAGTGTCGTGAGAAAATACCTGCGCGTTAGGGCGCGAATTGGACAAAGCCCTTCCTCTGTTCCAGCTTGCCTCAAAAGAAGTATGATTGTCCGTTGAATTGAGAATTGTTTTGTACGTTTATAACATCCTAAAGCTTGATTCTGCACTTAGTTTGACCAGTTTAGTCGACATATGATATGTAATTTTGAAGTTTTGATGCGCAACTGTTCATTCATTTTTTGTGCATTTCAGCTGAAAGTGCTAGCAGATGCTACTATAAGTCAAAATCAAATCAAATTTATTTATATAGCCCTTCGTACATCAGCTGATATCTCAAAGTGCTGTACAGAAACCCAGCCTAAAACCCCAAACAGCAAGCAATGCAGGTGTAGAAACACGGTGGCTAGGAAAAACTCCCTAGAAAGGCCAAAACCTAGGAAGAAACCTAGAGAGGAACCAGGCTATGTGGGGTGGCCAGTCCTCTTCTGGCTGTGCCGGGTGGAGATTATAACAGAACATGGCCAAGATGTTCAAATGTTCATAAATGACCAGCATGGTCGAATAATAATAAGGCAGAACAGTTGAAACTGGAGCAGCAGCACGGCCAGGTGGACTGGGGACAGCAAGGAGTCATCATGTCAGGTAGTCCTGAGGCATGGTCCTAGGGCTCAGGTCCTCCGAGAGAGAGAGAGAAAGAGAGAATTAGAGAACGCACACTTAGATTCACACAGGACACCGAATAGGACAGGAGAGGTACTCCAGATATAACAAACTGACCCTAGCCCCCCGACACATTAACTACTGCAGCATAAATACTGGAGGCTGAGACAGGAGGGGTCAGGAGACACTGTGGCCCCATCCAAGGACACCCCCAGACAGGGCCAAACAGGAAGGATATAACCCCACCCACTTTGCCAAAGCACAGCCCCCACACCACTAGAGGGATATCTTCAACCACCATCTCACCATCCTGAGACAAGGCTGAGTATAGCCCACAAAGATCTCCGCCATGGCACAACCCAAGGGGGGGCGCCAACCCAGACGGTATGACCACATAAGGACACACGAACTGAAACAAAACAATATATTAGGTAAGTATGACCATCAAATGTACGGGAATATTTATGTTGTAATTTTGTATTTCTGTTGACTCCAACATAGCGGAGAAGTATTGCTTACGTCATCTCAGATTATTGCATAGTGAACTAATTCTGTACAGTTAAAAATAAATGTAACACAGCGGTTGCATTAAGAAGCAGTGTATCTATCTAACTATATGTAGAACATGTATATTTAGTCAAAGTTTATGATGTGTATTAATGTTATCTGGCGGAGCTATCTATAATTTCTCTGGACATTTTTGAGTATTTTCTGAACATGGCGTCAAATGTAAACGGAGATTTATAGATATAAATGGCATATTATTGAAAAAAACATAAATGTACTGTGTAACATGTCCTATTACTGTCATCTGATGAAGATTTTCAAAAGGTTAGTGAATTATTTAAATTTTAATCCTGCGTTTGTGATTGTATCTTTTGTTCGACAAAATGGCTGTATATCGTCTGTGTCTTTGTGATGGTTTGACATAAATATGTGCTATGTTTTCGCCGTAAAACATTTTATAAATCTGACACGCTGGGTAGATAAACACCTTGTTCATCTTTCATTTGAGCTATTGGACTTGTTAATGTGTGGAGGTTAAATATTTCTATGAATATTTTTGCATTCTGTGCGCCACTGTTTCAGTTTAGCTGGGGGGTGTGGTACCCCTTGGGGAACATGTACCGTTAACAAGTTTTAAGGCACAAAATATAACTACAAACTCGGGTTTGATCCCAAACTGTGTCACAAACGGCAGTGACCGGGCTGTCCCATAAGGCGGCGCACAATTGGTCCAGCGTTATTCTGGTTAAGGGAGGGTTTATCCCGGGGGGCTTTACTTGGCTCATTGAACTCTAGCGATTCCATGTGGCGGGCCGTGCGCCTGCAGGCTGACTTCGGTCAACAGTTGAACAGTGTGTCCTCTGACACATTGGTATGGCTGGCTTCTGGGTTAACTTATTCGATATAGGGGGCACTCTTAATTTTTTGATTAAAAAAACGTTCCCGTTTTAAACAAGATATTTTGTCACGAAAAGATGCTCGACTATGCATATAATTGACAGCTTTGGAAAGAAAACACTGACGTTTCCAAAACTGCAAAGATATTATCTGTGAGTGCCACAGAACTGATGCTACAGGCAAAACCAAGATTAAATTTCAAACAGGAAATGCCCCAGATTTTGAAGGCGCTGTGTTCCAATGTCTCCTTATATGGCTGTGAATGCGCCATGAATGAGCCTACACTTTCTGTCGTTTCCCAAGGTGTCTGCAGCATTGTGACGTATTTGTAGGCATATCATTGGAAGATAGACCATTTTACAGTACATCTACCAGGTGCTCGCTTGGTGTCCTCCGTCGCAATTATTGGGTAATCTCCAGCTGCGTGTATTTTTCCATTTGCTTCCGAGGAGAAACCCAACTGCCACGAATGATTTATCATCGAATAGATATGTGAAAAACACCTTGAGGATTGATTCTAAACAATGTTTGCCATGTTTCTGTTGATATTATGGAGCTAATTTGGAAAAAAGTTTGGCGTTGTAATGACTGAATTTACGGATTTTTTTTCTTAGCCAAACGTGATGAACAAAACGGAGCGATTTCTCCTACACAAATAATCTAGTCTCGTCATTGAAAACATCCAAAGTTCTTCAAAGGTAAATGATTTTATTTGAATGCTTGTTTTTGTGAAAATGTTGCCTGCTGAATGCTAGGCTTAATGCTATGCTAGCTATCAATACTCTTACACAAATGCTTGTGTAGCTATGGTTGAAAAGCATATTTTGAAAATCTGAGATGACAGTGTTAACAAAAGGCTAAGCTTGTGAGTGAATATATTTCTTTCATTTCATTTGCGATTTTCATGAATAGTTAATGTTGCGCTATGGTAATGAGCTTGAGGCTATGATTACGCTCCCGGATACGGGATTGCTCGACGCAAGAAGTTAAGCAGGTGGGTGTTAAAACTTCTTAGCACCACACGTCCCTCTAGGGCACCTCCCCCCACTGCTCAACTGACACAGTAGCACACAGAACGCAAAAAATATTCTTAGAAATATTTAACCTCCACACATTAACAAGTCCAATAGCTCAAATGAAAGATAAACACCTTGTTCATCTATCCACCAAGTCAGATTTCTAAAATGTTTTACGGCGAAAACATAGCACATATTTATGTCAAACCACCACCAAAGATAGCCATTTTGTAGAACAATAGATGCAATCACAAAAGCAGGATTAAAAGTAAAATAATTCACTAACCTTTTGAAAGTCTTCATCAGATGACAGGAATAGGACATGTTATACAGTACATTTATGTTTTTTTCAATAATATGCAAATTATATCCATAAATCACAGTTTACATAGAAGGTCATGGCTAAAACATGCTACAACAATGCCTGGAGAAATTATGGTAACTCTGCCAGATAACAGAAATACACATCATAAACGTTGACTAAATATACATGTTCTACATATACTTAGAAAGATACACTTCTTCTTAATAAAACAGCTGTGTTACATTTATTTTTAACTTTACAGATTTCGTTCACTAGGCTATAATGTGAGTCGGCGCTCAGGAAATAGCATTTTGGCTCCTCCACAGAAACCCAAATTTAACACATAAATGTTCCCTTACCTTTGCTGTTCTTCCATCAGAAGACCTGGAAGGGTTTATACTTACCAAAAACAGCTTTAGTTTTGAAGTCTGTGTCTTTCGGTTATCAAACACGACATATTTCGGTTGAAATGCAGCCAAAAAGTAAAGTTAGTTCGCACCAAAACGTCGAAATTACATATTATATGTCGACTAAACTTGTCAAACTTGGTTCAGAACACAGCGTTAGCATGCTATATAGCTTCACCGCAATTCTCAGGACAAAGGGAAACACACGCATCGTTTAATCAATCTTGAAAGAGAGACAGCACAGGCGCAGATTGTGCGTGAAAGTAACCTGTATTCTCGCGCGACCGAAAGGTTTCGGTACGTCATTCATCTCGTGAGCGTGCGATTCAAACAATGACAAGCCCCATTGAAAGCGGACACCGCGCTGAAGGCATAGGAAGTGTTCCCAGGACCGTAGGTGCATGGGAAGGGTGGGGGCGATGACGTCAAAGTTGGGCCAACTTTTTGGATGACAAGAGAGAGTTTGGGAGAATGAGTGCCCTGAGAGTTCTGCTTTACTTACAGACATAATTTAAACGGTTTTAGAAGCTTTAGAGTGTTTTCTATTCAATAATATTTATTATATGCATATATTAGCAATTTTTTACAGATTTTTTTTCTGTTTACTATGGGCACGCATTTCACCAACGGGGGCAGTATTCTGCCCTAGCCTTAACAGGTTTTAACAAGCGTGGTTTGCGGGTCATGTTTCGGATGCATGACTCGGCCTCTCCTGAGCCTGTTGTGGAGTTGCAGCGATGAGACAAGATTGTAATTGGATCGCAAATGGATAACACGAAATTGGAGGTTAAAAAATTAAACACATATATATAATGAAGTCATGTTGTCAAATTGTCCTCAGAATGTTAAGAAAACTTTCCATAAAAAACACAATAAAACATTCATAACGTTTGCAATAATCCGGGTGTCGTGAGTGTGGAATCAAACACAGGAGACAGAGAGTACAATGCTGTGCTCTTTAATTGCATCAACAGGGTGCTCACAATAATAACGGCCCCAAAACACAGGGAATGAAAAATGACTACTGAAAAATGCACGACCAGGAACTAACACGTACCTCTACTACAATGAATAATCCCGCACAACAACCAGGCGGGCTGGCTGTCTAATAAAGACAAACTAATCATCACAAACAGGTGCTACCAATAAACATACAAGGAGGGGGAGGAAAGACAATCAGTGGCAGCTAATAGGCCGGTGACGACGACCGCCGAGCGCCACCCGACCGGGAAGGGAAACCACCCTCGGTCGGACTCGTGACAACGTTCTAGTCCTGAGCGATTAGAAATTTGGAGGTTGATTCAGTTTCGTTTCAGTTATTAAAAATAATCTTGATTTTCGGTTCCGATAATATTTTTAGGCACTATGCATTTTGTGGGTTGAATGCTGAAACAACACAGAATATGATGGTAGTGATTACTCATTACTGTTTATCCCTTATTAAGCATAAATTATTCATATTACTTTACTTTAGTAAGAATATTTTTTTTGTGTATATAACCTTGGCTCATTGCACTACCCCCATTAAAAACTGTAATATCTTATGCTTCTCAGAGTCGTGGCTGAATGACGACATTATCAACATACAGCTGACTGGTTATACTCTGTATCGGCAGGATAGAACAACGGCGTCTGGTAAGACAAGGGGCGGCGGACTACGTATTTTTGTAAAATAACATCTGGTGCACTATATCGAAGAAAGTATTGAGGCTTTGCTCACCTAAGGTAGAGTATCTCAGGAGAAGCTGTAGACCACACTATCTACCTAGAGAGTTTTCATCTGTATTTATCGTAGCTGTCTACATAGCACCAAAGACCTATGCTGGCACTAAGACAGCACTCAATGAGCTGTATTCCACCAAAATCAAAAAGGAAAACGCTCACCAATACGCAGCGCTCTTAGGGCCGGGGTATCTTCAATCAGGCTTACTAATTTGCTATCAGCATGTTATAATATGAAACCAGAGGGATAAAAACTCTGGAGCACTTTTACTCCACACACAGAGAGGCATAAAAATCTCTCCCTCGATGTGGCAAATCTGACCATAATTCTGCTTAAAAGCAAAGATTCCAGTAGGAAGCACCCGTGACTTGGTCAATAAAAAAGTGGTCAGATGAAGCAGATGCTAAACTACAGGACTGTTTTGTTAGCACAGATTGGAATATGTTCCAGGATTATTCTGATGGCATTGAGGAGTACACCACATCAGTCATTGGCTTCATCATTAAGTACATCGATGACATCATCCCCACGGTGACCATAAGGTCATACCCAAACCAGAAGCCATGGATTAGAGGCAACATCAACACTGAGCTAAAGGGTAGAGATGCCGCTTTCAAGGAGCGGGATTCTAACCCAGAGGTTTATTAAAAAATCCTGCTATGCCCTCCGATAATCCATAAAACAGGCAAAGCATAAATACAGGAATAAGATCGAATCATACTACATTGGCTCTGATGCTCGTCTGGTGTGGCAGGGCTTGCAAACTATTACAGCCTACAAAGGGAAGCACAGCCGTGAGCTGCCCAGTGGTGGAAGACTACCAGACGAGCTAAACTACTTCTATGCTTGCTTCGAGGCAAATAACACTGAAACATGCATGAGAGCACCAACTGTTCTGGAAGAATGTGTCTGATCATGCTCTCCGCAGCCAATGTGAGAAAGAACTTTAAACAGGTCAACATTCACACACTAGACCCACTCCAATTTGCCTACCTCCCAAACAGATCCACAGCTGATGCAATCTCTATTGCACTCCACACTGCCCTTTCCCACATGAACAAAAGGAACACCTATGTGAGAATGCTATTCATTGACTACAGCTCAGCGTTCAACACCATAGTGTCTTCAAAGCTCAACAATAAGGACCCTGGGACAAAACACGTCCCTCTGCAACTGGATCCTGGACTTCCTGACGGGCCTCTCCCAGATGGTAAGGGTAGGAAACAACACATCTGCCATGCTGATCCTCAACACAGGGGCCCTTCAGGGCTGAGTGCTCAGTCCCCTCCTCTACTCCCTGTTCACTCATGACTGCACGACTCCAACACCATCATTACGTTTGCCCGATGACCCAACAGTGGTAGGCCTGATCAACGATGAGACAGCCTATAGAGGAGGTCAGAGACCTGACCGTGTGGTGCCAAGACAACAACCTCTCCCTCAGTGATCAAGACAAAGGAGAGGATTGTGTACTACAGGAAATAGAAGCGCGAGCATGCCCCCATTCCCAATGACGGGGCTGTAGTGGAGAAGGATGAGAGCTTTAAGTTCCTTGGTGTCCACATCACCAACAATCTAACATGGTCCAAGCACACCGATACAGTCATGAAGAGGGCACGACAAAACCTATTCCCCCTCAGGAGACTGAAAAGATTTGGCATGAGTCCTCAAAAAGTGCTCAATGGGTGACATGTCTGGTTATAATGCAGGTCATGGAAGAACAAGGACATTTTCAGCTTCCAGGAATTGTATTCAGATCCTTGCGACATGGGGCCATGCATTATCATGCTGAAACATTTTTTTTTTCATTTAACCTTTAACTAGGCAAGTCATTTAAGAACAAATTCTGATTTACAATGACGGCCTACCAGGGAACAGTGGGTTAACTGCCTTGTTCAGTGGCAGAACGACAGATTTTTTTACTTTGTCAGCTCGGGGATTCAATCTTGCAACCTTTTGGTTACTGGCCCTTGAGATGATGCCAGCGGATGAATGGCACGACAATGGGCCTCAGAGTCTCATCATGATATCTCTGTGTATTGAAATTGCCCTTGATAAAATGCAATTGTGTTCATTGTCAGTAGGTTATGCCCGCCCATACCATAACTCCAACACCACCATGAGGCACTCTGTTCACAATGTTGACACTCGCCCACATGACGCCATACACACTGTCTTCCATAGTCCTAGTATAGATGAAATTGGGATTCCTGTGTGAGGACCACACTTCTCCAGAGTGCATGTGGCCATCGAAGATGAGCATTTGCCCACTGGAGTCAGTTATGACGCTGAACTGCAGTTAGGGCAAGACCGTGGTGAGGAAGACAAGCACGCAGATGAGCTTCCCCGAGACAGTTTCTGACAGTTTGTGCAAAAATCCTTAAGTAGCGCAAACCCACAGTTTCATCAGCTGTCTGGGTGTCTGGTTTCAGAGGATCCTGCAGGTGAAGAAGACAGATGTGGAGGTTCTGGGCTGGCGTGGTTACACACGGTCTGCGGTTGTGAGGCACGTTGGACGTACTGCGAAATTCACTAAAATTACACTGGAGGCGGCTTATGGTAGATAAATGAATATAAATTCTCTGGCAACAGCTCTGGTGGATAGTCCTGCAGTCAGCAGGCCAATTGCATGCTCCCTCAAAACATGAGTTATCTGTGGCGTGTTGGGTGATAAAACTGCACATTTTAGAGTGGCCTTTTATTGTCCCCCAGCAAAAGGTGCACCTGTGTAATGATCATGCTGTTTAATCAGCCTTCTGATATACCTGTCAGGTGGATGCATTATCTTCATAAAGGATAAATGCTCACTAACAGGGATTTAAACAAATTTGTGGACAACATTTCAGAGAAATAAGCTTTTTTGTGTGTAAGGAAAATTTCTGCTCATGAAACATGGGACCAACACTTTACATGTTGCGTTTATATTTTTGTTCAGCCTATGTAAAATATTGAATTTTTGGAAACTACAACTCCTTACTACATTGCACAGTTGATCTGTTCTATCAAGAAACTGCCGTGAGAAAATGTACATTGAGCTCACAGAAAGAAACCGAAAAAAATGGAATTCAAATAATTGAACCGACACTGGTCAATAAAAACGTAAGAACTCTCAGTACTAGAACATTCTAAGAATGGTATTAAAAACCATACATTCCGTTCTCAGAACGTGAAGAAAACAAGAACACTTTAGTAACGTTCATAGAACATTCTAAGAATGTTATTTAAAAACACATACATTAAGTTCTCAGCATAAAAGGAAATCATTTTCCATGTCTCCTATATGTGCTTGGAGTTCCAAAAAGTTAATCCACAATAATTTAGCAGTGTTATTAAAAGTCTTATTGAAACAGTCAGTAAGTCTTAATAAGGAAGTTATACAAAAAATCCGAATAACATCAATACATCTCCCAGGGAAACATTCAAGGAACCAGAGTAACACATCCTCAAAACATGTATCCAGAACAGGTGAAATATTCACTTCTGCTCTCAGAATGTTTAAAAAATGTTATGTTTTACCAGTCAGGAAATGTATGGCTTCATTACCACAACCAATGTGATTCCAAAAACATATGTTCCCACAACTTCTACGGAACCAAATGTGCAATATGGGTTATCAGTCACTGACAAAGTCTTCTGCAGGAAATTCCTGCTCTGCTTCCTAAAGTAGGGGAGATTGGGGTATGTTGAATTTCTTTTTACATTCAGCATCACTACGTCAAGAGAAATATAATATTCTTGCTAACAAAGATATCAACATATATTTCAGGATGTTGAGCATCAGTGGAAATAATCAGGGTTCATGTAAACATAACAGTTTTGGAAAAAAAAAAAAGTGTTTTTTTGGCACAACTTATCCGGAGTATGGAGTAAATTCAGCATAGGGATTGGGTAAATTGAGCCACTTTGAGGGATGGTGTCCTGTGACAGTGGGAGATTGTACTGGTAGGTCAAAGATTAATTAATGGATTTCAGGCTACTTAGCCCATAAACTTGTTCACAAGATTCTTGATATGTTTAGCAAGCTCAGACTCCATGTCATCAGATAAGACTGTTAAGGTTTTCTTCCATCGAAGGAGAGGAGGACCAAAATGCAGCGTGGTTATTTCAATGCATCTTTAATAAAGATAATAACAAACAATACAAAACAAAACGTAACGTGACGTGAAAAACCAAAACAGCACTATCTTGTGCAAACAAACACAGAGACAGGAACAATCACCCACAAAACACTCAAAGAATACGGCTGCCTAAATATGGTTCCCAATCAGAGACAACGATAAACACCTGCCTCTGATTGAGAACCACTCCAGGCAACCATAGACTTTTCTAGACCACTATACTACACCACACCACAATCCCATAACCTACAAAACACACCACATAAATAACCCATGTCACACCCTGGCCTGACCAAAATAATAAGACAAGGGCGTGACAAAGACCTGGTGTGCCTCTGCTACTCTATCGTAGCCTCTTTCGAACAGGTACTTGTTCATTTTCTTTTACAGTATGTCAATGTAGCCTACCTCTTCAGTGTCATTTAGTCTATTTTTTTCATCCCTTGCTGCTGATCATATGGACTTCTTTGATTCTCTCGCTTCCTTGGCTGCTCTCTCAAGAACCTCAAGGGGTGCTTGCTTTACATTTGTATACATTGGGCATGAGGTCTGCACTGTGTCAATAAAACTATTGAGTTCATATGCATTACACATTGCAAAAATACTATGCATAAACTTACAAAATATCATTATAATTTGTATGGGTATGGTTGCCATTGGCTCAACTTACCCAAAGGCTAACATTTTGACTATATTAGCCCACACAGCTACTGTCCCATCTGCTCCTGCTACACCCTCTGGTATTAATTTGGTGTCTTCTTGACCTACAGTTACTCCCCCTGTACACGCTCTCTCTCCCTCTCTGTTTGATTGTGTGGTTGGAGTCTGGTGTGCTGGAGTCAGAGCAGATCCCTACCAGCTGCAACTTGTTCCATAATCAAGAACTCTACAAATCCTCAGTCCTGCCACTTCCACTCTGCCAAATTGTAATCTCTGCTCAGTCAGTTCATGAATCTAGCCATTTATGATTATTTAAGATCCTGTTACTCTGCTGTGTCTGTTTCCCTGCCTGACACCGTTTATCCTCTCATTGCAGTTACCGCTCTCTCTCTGGCTCTGGTCTCCTGTTCCACATCTCACCACCCAACTACCTTGCTCTGGATTTTACTCACCACCACTACCATGGATTCCCCTCAGGACATGTTTACCCTGTTCTACTCAGCTAACTCCAACCTCAGTCTCCACATCACTTTTTTCCTGCAACTCATTCAAGCTTCATATCGCCTTGTGTAACAATACATATTGTTCACGGGTTTCCTCATCTGAGTCTGCTCTTGGGTTCCCCTGTGTCGCTCCGCTTAACAGCTACAGGGATTCCCTTTCATGCTACATTCGGTTTAGGATCTCCATATTGTAGCTTACGGAGAACTAAACTGATGCAAAATTACAAAAGCAAAAGCAAAATTACAACTATCTACTTTGGTTTAGATACAATAAATTGACATTTTTGTTTATAAGCCCTTGATTCCTAATCCCTTGATCTTCTTTTTGAATCAGATTTTAATAGCTAGCATTTTGCTGGCCATAAAAAATATTTGGAGACAGTGGACAGCCTTGTTTTACTCCTCTTGACAGTTCAATACTTTCTGAGAAGTAACCACTTTACTATTTTACAACTGTGGTTGCAACACATGACTTTAACCCATTGTAAAAGGGTCCAGGCATTTATATATAAATTCTAGTCGTACCTTATGAAAAGCCTTTTCAAAATCTGCTATGAAGAACAGCAGTGGTGCATGGGTAAAATCACTGGGGAAGCCAAGCAGGGAAAAAAGCCTTATTACAACCTACAGTACCACTCAGAAGTTTGGACACACTGACTCATTCAAGAGTTTCTTAATTGTTTATATTTTCTACATTGTAGAATAATAGTGAAGACATCAAACTATGAAATAACACATATGTAATCATGTATTTTTTTTAAACAAATCAAAATATACATTTGAGAGTTTTCAAAGTAGCCATTTGCCTTGACAGCTTTGCACACTCTTGGCATTCTCTAAACCAGCTTCATCAGGTAGTCACCTGGAATGCTTTTCAATTAACAGGTATGCCTTAAGTTAATTTGTCAAATTCCTTTCCTTCTTAATGCGTTTGAGCCAATGTGTTGTGATAATGTAGGGGTGATATACAGAAGATAGCCCTATTTGGTGAAAGACCAAGTCAATATTATGGCAAGAACATCTCAAATAAGCCTAGAGAAAAAACAGTCCATCATTCATTTAAGACATGAAGGTCAGTCAATCCTGAACATTTCAATATCTTTGAAAGTTTCTTCAAGTGCTGTTGCAAAACCCATCAAGCGCTAATTTAACGGGATTCGTCCTCCTCTGACGAGGAGTATGAGAGATCGGACCAATATGCAGTGTGGTACGTGTTCGTCATGTTTTAATGAACAAAATCCTTGAACATGAAAATACAAAATAACAAATTGAAAGAAAGAAACGAAAACCAAAAGAATTCCGTGTGGATCACACAGACACAGAAAACAGAAAACAATCACCTACGAAACACAATAGAACACAGGCTACATAAATATGGTTCTCAATCAGGGACAACGATTGACAGCTGCCTCTGATTGAGAACCATACCAGGCCAAACACAGAAATAGCAAATCATAGAAAAACTAACATAGACAACCCACCCAACTTACGCCCTGAACATACTAAAACAAAGACATAATAAAAGAACTAACGTCAGAACGTGACAGCTATGATGAAACTGGCTCTCATGAGGATCGCCACAGGAAAGGAAGACCCAGTGTTAACTCTGCTGCAGAGGAGAAGTTCTTTGGAGTTAACTGCATAAATGAGTCACGGAGTTCAAGTAACAGACACATCTCAACATCAACTGTTCAGAGGAGACTGCGTGAATCAGGCCTTCATGGTTGAATTGCTGCAAAGAAACCGATTCTAAGGACACCAATAATAATAAGAGACTTACTAGGGTCAAGAAACACGAGCAATGGACATTCGACTCTGGAAATTTGTTTCCAACCACTGTGTCTTTGTGAGATGCAGAGTAGGTAAATGGATAATCTCTGAATGTGTGGTTCCCATCGTGAATCATGGAGGAGGAGGTGTGATTTTGTGGGGGTTGCTTTGCTGGGGACACTGTCAGTGATTTATTTAGAATTCAAGGCACACTTAACCAGCACGGCTACCACAGCATTCTGCTGCGATACGCCATCCCATCTGGTTTGCGCTTAGTGGGACTATCAATTATTTTTCAACAGGACGATGACCCAGCACATCCCCAAGCTGTGTAAGGGCTATTTGACCAAGAAGGAGAGTCATGGAGTGCTGCATCAGATGACCTGGCATCCACAATTACCCGACCTCAACCCAATTGAGATGGTGTAGGGTGAGTTGGACCACAGAGTGAAGGAAAAGCAGCCAACTGTAATGGCAGATTTCCTCCTCTTCCTAAGAAGAGGTGTAGCAAGTGTCCATGTTTTAATAAGAAAAACTCAACATGAACACAAATACAGAAAATAATAAACGTGAACAAACCGAAACAGTCCCGTGTGGCACAAACACTGACACAGGAAACAATCACCCACAAAATACCCAAAGAACATGGCTGCCTAAATATGGTCCCCAATCAGAGACAACGATAAACACCTGCCTCTAATTGAGAACCAATCTAGGCAACCATAGACTTACATAAACACCTAGTATGAACACAACCCCATAAATCTACAAAAACCCCTAGACAGTACAAACACCCTAGAAGGGAGACTCTAGCAGCTCTGGACAGACGGGAGACTCTAGCACAGATGAGGCGCACTGTAGGCCTGGTGCGTGGTGCCGGCACTGGTGGTACTGGGCCGAGGACACGCACCTCATGGCGAGTGCGAGGAGGAGGAACAGGGAGTACTGGGCTCTGGACGCGCACAGGAAGCCTGGTGCGAGGGGCTGCCACCGGAGGGCTGGTGCGTGGAGATGGCACCGGATAGACCGGCTAGAGAAAGCGTACTGGAGGTCTCGAGCACCGAGCCTGCCCAACCTTACCTGGTTGAATGCTCCCCGTAGCCCGCCCAGTGCGGCAAGGTGGAATAGCCTAGCCCGAACCTAGCCTGGCCGAGACGAGGAGCTGGAATGTACCGCACCGGGCTAAGCACGAGTACTGGGGACACCGTGCGCTCCACCACATAATACGGTACCTGACCAGTACAACGCCCTCTCTCACTCCGGTAAGAACGGGAAGCTGGCGCAGGACTCCTACCTGCCTTGGCCACACTCCCCGTGTGTCCCCCCCAAGACATTTTTGGGGCTGCCTCTCGGGCCTCCTACCGCGCCGCCGTGCTGACTCCATTCACCGGTATCCCTCCTCACACTGCTCCAGAGAATCCCAGGCGGGCTCCGGCACTCTCCCTGGGTCGGCCGCCCACCTGTCTATCTCCTCCAAAGTAGTGACCTCCTCCAGATCTCGCTCCCAAGTCCATAAGTCCTGATTACGCTGCTCCTGCTGCCGCTGCCTGTCACCACGCTGCTTGGTCCTGTTGTGGTGGGTGATTCTGTATGTCTATGTTACTTGCTTGTGTCAGCACAGTTCTTATTATAGCTTCACGGTCGTTATTCGTTTATTGTTTTGTATTCAGTGCTTACTTTAATTAAACGTATCATCATGAACACATACCAAGCTGCATTTTGGTCCGTTTCTTATGACGATCGTGACACCAACAAGTACTCAGCGTATGTGGGAACTCTTTCAAGACAGTTGAAATAGCATTCCAGGTGAAGCTGGTTGAGAGAATGCCAAGAGTGTGCAAAGTTGTCATCAAGTGTCACGCCTTGGTCTTAGTATTTTGTGTTTTCTTTAGTTGTTTGTTCAGGCCAGGGTGTGACATGGGGTTATTGTATTGTCTTATTGTTTTTTTTTGTAGGCATTGGGATTGTGGTTGATTAGGGGTGTGTCTAGTATAGGCTTGGCTGCCTGAGGTGGTTCTCAATCTGAGTCAGGTGATTCTCGTTGTCTCGGATTGGGAACCGTATTTAGGTAGCCTGAGTTTCACTTTGTATTTCGTGGGTGATTGTTCCTGTCTCTGTGTAGTTTCACCAGATAGGCTGTAATTAGGTTTCACGTTCCGTTTGTTGTTTTGTATTTTTGTATAGTTGTTTCATGTATCGTCATTTCTTCATTAAAGATCATGAATAACCACCACGCTGCATTTCGGTCCGACTCTCTTTCGACAAACGAAGAACGCCGTTACATCAAGGCAAAGGGTGGCTACTTTGAAGAATCTAAAATCAAAATATATTTTGATTTGTTTAATAATTATTTGGTTACCACATGATTCCATATGTATTATTTCAGTTTTGATATCTTCACTATTATTCTACAATGTAGAAAATAGTGAAAATAAAGAAAAGTCCTTGAATGAGTAGTTGTGTCCAAACTTTTGACTGGTATTGTATGTGTTGTGATAATTGCGTTGTTTGCTCTATAACCTGTTAGTTCATATGCCTTGCAATCGTGATATACTGCATGCCTAAGACCAGGACAATAAGAAGACAAAGTGTCAGAATAAATTCAACCACATCTTTGTTTCATCACAAAACTGGAGAGCAACCTCTGTTCGGTAAAGTGCACAAAGCATATCAAATCAAATCAAATTTTATTTGTCACATACACATAGTTAGCAGATGTTAATGCGAGTGTAGCGAAATGCTTGTGCTTCTAGTTCCGACAATGCAGTAATAACCAACAAGTAATCTAACTAACAATTCCCCAAAAAACTACTGTCTTATACACAGTGTAAGGGGATAAGGAATATATGTACATAAAGATATATGAATGAGTGATGGTACAGAGCAGCATAGGCAAGATACAGTAGATGGTATTGAGTACAGTATATACATATGAGATGATTATGTAAACAAAGTGGCATAGTTAAAGTGGCTAGTGATACATGTATTACATAAAGATGCAGTCGATGATATAGAGTACAGTATATACGTATGCATATGAGATGAATAATGTACGGTATGCAAACATTATATTAGGTAGCATTGTTTAAAGTGGCTAGTGATATATTTTACATCATTTCCCATCAATTCCCATTATTAAAGTGGCTGGAGTTGAGTCAGTGTGTTGGCAGCAGCCACTCAATGTTAGTGGTGGCTGTTTAACAGTCTGATGGCCTTGAGATAGAAGCTGTTTTTCAGTCTCTCGGTCCCAGCTTTGATGCACCTGTACTGACCTCGCCTTCTGGATGATAGCGGGGTGAACAGGCAGTGGTTCGGGTGGTTGTTGTCCTTGATGATCTTTATGGCCTTCCTGTAACATCGGGTGGTGTAGGTGTCCTGGAGGGCAGGTAGTTTTCCCCCGGTGATGCGTTGTGCAGACCTCATTACCCTCTGGAGAGCCTTACGGTTGTGGGCGGAGCAGTTGCCATACCAGGCGGTGATACAGCCCGCCAGGATGCTCTCGATTGTGCATCTGTAGAAGTTTGTGAGTGCTTTTGGTGACAAGCCGAATTTCTTCAGCCTCCTGAGGTTGAAGAGGCGCTGCTGCGCCTTCTTCACGATGCTGTCTGTGTGAGTGAACCAATTCAGTTTGTCTGTGATGTGTACGCCGAGGAACATAAAACGTACTACCCTCTCCACTACTGTTCCATCGATGTGGATAGGGGGGTGTTCCCTCTGCTGTTTCCTGAAGTCCACAATCATCTCCTTAGTTTTGTTGACGTTGAGTGTGAGGTTATTTTCCTGACACCACACTCCGAGGGCCCTCACCTCCTCCCTGTAGGCCGTCTCGTCGTTGTTGGTGGTCAAGCCTACCACTGTTGTGGGTGAACAGGGACTGTTGACACTGTTGTGTCGTCCGCAAACTTGATGATTGAGTTGGAGGCGTGCGTGGCCACGCAGTCGTGGGTGAACAGGGAGTACAGGAGAGGGCTCAGAACGCACCCTTGTGGGGCCCCAGTGTTGAGGATCAGCGGGGTGGAGATGTTGTTGCCTACCCTCACCACCTGGGGGCGGCCCGTCAGGAAGTCCAGTACCCAGTTGCACAGGGTGGGGTCGAGACCCAGGGTCTCGAGCTTGATGACGAGCTTGGAGGGCACTATGGTGTTGAATGCCGAGCTGTAGTCGATGAACAGCATTCTCACATAGGTATTCCTCTTGTCCAGATGGGTTAGGGCAGTGTGAAGTGTGGTTGAGATTGCATCGTCTGTGGACCTATTTGGGCGGTAAGCAAATTGGAGTGGGTCTAGGGTGTCAGGTAGGGTGGAGGTGATATGGTCCTTGACTAGTCTCTCAAAGCACTTCATGATGACGGAAGTGAGTCCTATGGGGCGGTAGTCGTTTAGCTCAGTTATCTTAGTTTTCTTGGGAACAGGAACAATGGTGGCCCTCTTGAAGCATGTGGGAACAGCAGACTGGTATAGGGATTGATTGAATATGTCCGTGAACACACCGGCCAGCTGGTCTGGCCGGTGTGTTGCATGCTACAAACAGTTACATGACCTACAGCATGGTCATGCAAGTTTATGTTCCCTACATTTTCAGGCTACTAAACAACTATTGATTTCGAACCACAGAGAGTTACTGCAAGTCGCAAAGAAAACAGGAACGCCCTCCACTATTCCAAAACCATTTCAACATCATCAAATCACCTGTGCTTGGTCTACTACAGTGACAACTAAAAGATACCAAAAACAATTATTGCCAACCTTTTTCGATTTTTTTAAAGACAATTATTGTCAATCAACGTAAGCTAAATATGATGTGGCTGTCCATGGTTCTGATTTGTTTGTGTGAGTGTATGGATGCGTTCATGCAAGTGGAAAAAATGTGTTGCCACACACTTACTTGTAGAGATATGCCAATGTTTCATGTTGACGAAACAGTCTATGACTCTGTCATACAGCACATGCTTTAATTTGTTGTTCTCCCAAGCTACCTGGCTAAAATGGTTGCTCGATAGTCTTTCTTTCATTATTATGTTAGCTAGTTAACATTAACCTTCTACATCTAGCTACACATTGTTTTGAACATCCATCTTCTCAGTCCAGGGGCACAATGTATTTATGGTTGGATCAAAATCACTGTTATAATAATTGGCCAGTACAGATAATTATGTACAACCACAAGTCCAAATGTCTATCTCCATCCATAGCTAATTTAGGAAAGGGACAACTTTAGCTAGCTAGCTATCTACCAGAGGATGACAACACAACGTGGTGCAACAATTCAAGTTGTTTCTGTCGATGACCAATTTCTCTGTGATCTGAGTGAAGCCAAATCCAAACTCGTGTTCCTTTACAGTTTTTTTGGTGCGCCCAGACTATTCACAGTTGAGCTCACTCAGATTTAGCTCAACGCTGATTGGCTATTATTTAATATCTTTTTATAAAGGGATGCCAAATACTCGCAAACTTCCCTTACATTCAATGCTACGAGCGGCAACAATGGCATACTCTTATGAACAGACACCATCAGATAGATGATCTACACATGCATAGACAGAGGGGAGCTGTTTTGCTCAAATGGATGCTTTAAATCTCCTGCGAATTGAAGGAAAATAATAAAAACACAGAAAGAGAAATCAATATTATGTTCTTCGTAAATTTTTGGGGGAAGACTTCCCTTGGCATCAATTAATACATGCCATGATGAAGACCAGGCCGTAAATGCAGTTGAGGAGGCAAGGAGACAGGATGTAAGGATACAAGGAATGATGAATTGAGGAAAAAATACAAATAAATTGTTCAACTCGACCTGTCACAAAAGTAAAACTCCAGCCAACATGTTTAAAAAGGTCAAAGTTGACAACAAATCTACCAGCATTCCCTTCAACCATTGACTTGTTGAGCTCAGTGACTGTAGGAAGCGGAGGAATCCATGAAACGGGAGTAGAGCTAGTGGTTCCTCCAAATTATTAATCTAGCTATGAAAAGACAAGAAGCCTACAGATGGAGATGGCTGTGAGACTTGCCCTTCAGTAACTGTCAAAACAAGAAACTCCTCTCTCATATTCTGTTTTCCTCTCACTATCAAACTTCAGGCAGTCCATACATTCTCTGTGTTGATTTTCTGTTGGACAAAGCTGTCTGCGAGTCTACTCCATTTGTTCGTTTGTCACTTGAATCATTTGTGTGTTTTCTGTCGGTCGAACCACATAAAAAAGTTAATAGGCAACAGATGTCTTTGCTATCAGGAATACTTTAAGTTCCTCTTCCCCCTCAGCCCTTACTGTGATACTACCAAGCTTCTAGATGTAATGCCAGCATACTACTGAGATGTCGAGATAGAACTTCATAATGTAATACATGGCTTGTAATTAGCCAGTTTTAGTTAACTTTCCAATCTACTGTATATCAAAATCGAGAATCCCCCCCCCCCAAAAAAATGATGTCAGAGTATATCGCCGTAGTGAAGCCTTGTCAAAATAAAGGTTGTGCAACGCTCTATGTTGCTCCTAATAATTTAATAGGTGATTTAAGTTTTTAGCACATTGTGCCTTCCTCTGGGTTGGTGGACTTGATTTGATTGATTAGGATCCCCATTAGCCGATGCCAGTGGCGTTCAAAGTACCTGTCTTTTACAAACAAGCATTGTAGAGCTGGCTACAATTTCAATTTCATCCCCCTGAAAAGACAGAACAAATATTACAACAGATATTATGGCTGAACTATGGCTGATAAAATACCTGTAATTATGGGAAAGATGTTTGAAAATTGTATTTTGTTCTTAAAAATGATATTGTAAATTGTAATGGTAGAGTCGTGTCCTTTATGGAGTTATCAGAAATGTACGGGAAGGTCTGCTCAATCCAAGACTACAACCAATTGATTACAGCATTGCCTCAAAAATGGAGGAGGCGGGTAGCAGAGGGAGGAGGTAGGGAACTGGTCTGTCTGCCAAATTATAAAGGATCAAAACTGGTGGAGGAATAAAAATAGCATAAATAGGAAAGTATACCAGTTTCATTTGAGAACCAGGATGTTAACAACTGTGCCATACAGATTGCAAAATAGTTGGAAAGAGATGTTTGATGTACCGATTCCATGGTACATGAATCCATGGGGAATTCCATAAGCTGATATATAAAACAACGCAAGATTCAAGACTTTGTGCTTTACCACTAAAATTATTATATAGAATTCTTGCCACCAACAAAATTTTGAATATTTGGGGCATAAAATCATCGAGGCTCTGCAGATTTTGTTGTGAGGATACAGAATCAATAGACCATTTATTTTTGGTATTGCCCTTAGGTAGCCTGTTTCTGGTCTCAGGTTCAGGAATGGCGGCAAATGCATAGCATTGATCTAAAATTGACCCTAGAAATAGTACTGTTAGGAGATCTGGAGAGACCGGGTCAGTCAATTACTAATATACTAATACTCTTAGAAAAAGTATTTATCTTCTGTAGATTCTATTCGATTAGATAGATTGAAATTGTACGTTAAACATCATAGCATAGTTGAAAGATATGTGTTGCGTAGAAACACAAAGTGGGTGGCCAGCAGAAAGAGATGGGATGGGCTGAGGGAAGCTGAGGGTTGGTATGTGGAATTGGAGACAAGTGGGAGTGGAGTTGCTGTGTGAGAGAGAGAATGATGGTCAAAAGATAAAGGGGGGAAAAAAAG
The DNA here is from genome assembly GCF_002021735.2 of Oncorhynchus kisutch. Classification (NCBI taxonomy): domain Eukaryota; kingdom Metazoa; phylum Chordata; class Actinopteri; order Salmoniformes; family Salmonidae; genus Oncorhynchus; species Oncorhynchus kisutch. The sequence continues at coordinate 53,366,567 of NC_034191.2, read as the reverse complement.
TCTAAATAAAACACAATGAAAGTACATTTAAATGACACTAAGTGGCAGTGTTTTTACAACTAATGTCGGTTTGCCTGAGGCTGATGCCGTGCAAGTGTTTGTACACATGCATATACACACACTCTCATTCAAATAAAGATATATAACTAACACACACATACATGTAATAGTGCCAGACATGCACACAAACATGTACAGTTAGCTTTGCTGTTATGATTTCAGTTGTCCTTGATGTCCTTTGTTTTAAATATATTATTTTGTTTTAAAAAAATTCATTGTTTTGTGTTTTCTTCTGTCTCTTCCTTTTTTCTCTTCAGTTCATCCTCTAGGTTGTTGGTGCATTGGGGGGTTATTGGGGGTGGGGAATGGAATTAATTGTATTTTTTATTTATTTGTCTTCCGGGGGGGGGAGGACTGTGGGAGGGGTCTCGAATGGTTGCTGGACAGCTATTGGGGAACTGTGGGGGGATCTTGGTCGGTTCGGGTTTCACAAGATTGTGATCATGAAAAAGGAAACTATGAATATGACTACTATGTATTTTATATCACTATCATGCACACGCACCCTCACCATAAGGATGGCTCTGTTGCGGAAAGACTTATTCATGTTTGATAGTGTCTTGATGCTGTGTTGTTTGTCCTTCATGTTCTAATACTTTAATGTTACCCCTTCCTTGTGTTTTTGTAATAAAATAAATAAATAATAATAAATAAATATATGGCTAATATTTTAGAGCTCTCCCTGTAGATTTTGCAGCCTCTACACAGCCACCATTACCAACCCCTGCACCGTATTTTCCACTGGCTGCTCCACCACCACAGAAAGCACTGAGCTAGGCTGAAACACCTGCATTTTGGAGCTGCCTTAATCAAGACAGCAAAAAAGCGACCATGTTTGTATTATGCGGCTTTATTCATTCATGGATTTTTTAATATATTTTTTATATATATATTGTTTGCAAATTGATATCTGACATGTATTAATAGCTAAATAACATGCAAAACAGGCAGACATATATACAGTGCCTTCGGAAAGTATCCAGACCACTGACATTTTCAACATTTTGTCTTGTCTTTTTTATAAAACAAATTCCTTAGCAATCTAAACACAATACGCCACAATGACAAAGTGGAAAGGTTTTTTAATTTTTTTGCAAATTTATTACAAAGAAAAATCAGAATAACCATATTTACATAAGTATTCAGACCTTTTACTATGAGACTCTAAATTGACCTCAGAAGCATCCTGTTTCCATTGATCATCCTTGAGATGTTTCTACAACTTGATTGGAGTCCTCCTGGGGTAAATTCAATTGATTGGACATGATTTGGAAAGCACACACCTGTCTATATAAGGGCCACTCGTTTACAATGCATGTCAGAGCAAAAACCAAGCAATGAGGTGTAAAGAATTATCCGTAGAGCACAGAGACAGGACTGTGTCCAGGCACAGATCTGGGGAAGGGTACCAAAACATTTCTGCAGCATTGAAGGTCCCCAAGAACACAGTGGCCTCCATCATTCTTAAAATGGAAGAAGATTGAAACCACCAAGAAACATCCTAAAGCTGTCCGGCCAGCCAAACTGAGCAATTGGGGGAGAAGGGCCTTGGTCAGGGGGGTGACCAAGAACTCGATGGTTACTCTGACAGAGCTCTAGAGTTCCTCTGTGGAGATGAGAGAAACTTTTAGAAGGACAACCATCTCTGCAGCACTCCACCAATCAAGCCTTTATGGTAGAGTGGCCAGACGGAAGACACTCCTCAGTAAAAGGTTCATGAAATCCCCCTAGGAGTTTGCCAAAAGGCACCTAAAGACTCTCAGACCATGAGAAACAAGATTCTCTGGTCGGTTGAAACCAAGATTGAACTCGTTGGTCTGAATGCCAAGCATCACATCTGGAGGAAACCTGGCACAGTCCCTACGGTGAAGAATGGTGTTGGCAGCATCATGCTGTGGGGTTGTATTTCAGCGGCAGGGAGTGGGAGACTAACCAACCTGACAGAGCTTGAGAAGAGCTGCAGAGAAGAATGGGAGAAACTCCCCAAATACAGCTGTGCCATGCTTGTAGCGTTATACCCAAGAAGACAAGGTTGTAATTGAGGCCAAAGGTGCTTCAACAAAGTAGTGAGTAAAGGCACTGAATACTAATATAAATGTGATATCTGTTTTTATTTTTAATAAATGAGCAAACATTTCTATAAACCTACTTTTGCTATGTCATTATGGGGTATTGTGTGTAGATTTATGTGGAAAAATACAATTTAATACATTTTAGAACAAGGCTGCAACCTAACAGAATTTGGAAAAATACAAGAGGCACGAAAACTTTGCGAAGGCATTGTTTTGCGGTGGCGCTCAAAACAGGTGGGTCTCTGTCCCACTGGCCTTGAATGACGGGTCACCACATGAGACAACTAGTCTTACTGGGGTCCGATAATGAAAAAGACATTACTGACAAAAATGTTTACAATTTACATACTACATAAACATGTGTGCATCTATCAGTTACACATAAAGCTGATGTTGGAAGTTTACATACACCTTAGCCGAATACACTTAAACACAATTCCTGACATTTAATCATCGTAACTGACCTAAGACAGGGAATTGTTACTATCACCACTTTATTTTAAGAATGTGAAATGTCAGAATAATAGTAGATAAAATAAATACAATCTTAAATAAATCATTTTATCACATTCCCAATGGGTCAGAAGTTGAAATACACTAAATTAGTTTTTGGTGGCATTGCTTTGAGTGAGCTTGTGTAACTGGGTCAGGTCTGTAGGCCTCTTTGCTCGCACACATTTCTTCAGTTCTGCCATCAAATTCTCCATAGGATTGTGGTCAGAGCTTTGTGATGCCCACTCCAAAACCTTGACTTTGTTGTCCTTAACCTGTAGTGACACCCCATCCCGTGAACGGGACCGTTATCATCATCTGACACTAATTAGCATAACGCAACGGACATAAATCTTCCTACAAAATCTTCCTATTCACGAAAATCACAAGTGAAATATATTGGAACACAGCTTAGCCTTTTGTTAATCACCCTGTCATCTCAGATTTTCTAAATATGCTTAACAGCCAACGCTAGACAAGCATTTGTGTAAGTTTATCATAGCCTAGCATAGCATTATGTCTTGCTAGCAGCAGGCAAACTTGTCACGGAAATCAGAAAAGCAATCAAATTAAATAGTTTACCTTTGATGAACTTCGGATGTTTTCACTCACGAGACTCCCAGTTAGACAGCCAAAGTTCATTTTTTTATTTTTGTAGGCGAAATAGCTCCATTGGTTCTTCACGTTGGGCTGAGAAATCGCCTGGAAATTGCGGTCACCACAACACCAAAAAATATTCCAAATTAGCTCCATAATATTGACAGAAACATGGCAAACGTTGTTTAGAATCCATCCTCAAGGTGTTTCTCTAATATCTATTTGATAATATATCCATCGGGACAATTTGTTTTTCACTAGGACCGATTGGAATAATGGCTACCTCTGTATTTTACGAGAGAATCTCTCTCGGAGCCACCATGTGACCACTTATGCAATGTGGCCGCCTATGGCTATTCTTCAACAGAAATGTGTAAAACTACGTCACAATGCTGTAGACACCTTGGGGAATACATAGAAAGCCTAAGCTCGTTGATGGTACATTCACAGCTGAATAGGGAGTCATTGGAACGCAGCACTTTCAAAACCTGCGGCACTTCCGGATTGGATTTTTCTCAGGCTTTCGTCTGCAACATCAGTTATGTTATACTCACAGACAATATCTTTACAGTTTTGGAAACGTTAGAGTGTTTTCTATCCAAAGCTGTCAAGTATATGCATATTCTAGCATCTTTTCCTGACAAAATATCCCGTTTAAAACGGGAACGTTGTTTTCCAAAAATGAAAATACTGCCCCCTAACACGAAGCTATTATGCCACAAATGTCAAAGTATGCATGGGGTCATTGTAAATTTGGAAGACCCATTTGCGACCAAACTTTAACTTCCTGCCTGATGTCTTGAGATGTTGCTTCAATGTATCCACATAATTTTCCTACCTCATAATGCTATCTATTTTGTGAAGTGCACCAGTCCCTCCTGCAGCAAAACACCCCACAACATGATGCTGCCATCCCTGTGCATCACGGTTGGGATGGTGCTCTTCGGCTTGCAAGACTCCCCCTTTTACCTCCAAACATAATGATGGTCATTATGGCCAAACAGTTCTATTTTTGTTTTATCAGACCAGAGGACATTTTTCCAAAAAGTATGATCTTTGTCCCCATGTGCAGTTGCAAACTGTCGCTTTTTTATGGTGGTTTCGGAGCAGTGGCTTCTTCCTTGCTGAGCGGCCTTTCAGGTTAGGTTGAAATAAGACTCGTTTTAATGTGGATATAGATACTTTTGTACCTGTTTCCTACAGCATCTTCACAAGGTCCTTTGCAGTTGTTCTGAGATTGATTTGCACTTTCCGCACAAAAGTATGTTCATCTCTATGAGTTTGATTATAAACGTTGATGACTTATTTGGAAAAGATTATAGTAACGTTTGGGATTCATTTTGTATGCATTTTGATGGAGGGAAACTGGGTGGATTATTGACTGAAGCACACCAGCTAAACAGAGTATTTATGGATATAAAGAAGGACATTATAGAACAAAAGTGTCACGTTCGTCGTATACATAATGAGCGGACCAAGAGTTCCACATATTTTTTTTAAGTGAACCTTCAAAAAACAAAAACGTGCAGTTTGTAGGGCACATCGCACTAAACCAAAATGAAACAATTTCCCACAAACGCAGGTGGGAAAAGGACCACACTAAGTTTGAACCCCAATTAGAGGCAACGATCATCAGCTGCCTCCAATTGGGAACCATACACACACCAACATAGAACTTCAAGACTAGAACACCCCCTAGTCACGCTCTGAACCCCAAGGGCTCTCTATGGTCAGGGCATGACAGTACCCCCCACCCCCCCCAAAGGTCGCTGGAGGCTCCGGGCAGTGGACCGTCGCTGGAGGCTAAGGGCCGTTGACCGTCGCTGGAAGCTCCGGACCGTTGACCGTCGCTGGAATCTCTGGACTGTGAACCGTCGCTGGAGGTTCCGGGCTGTAGACTGTTGCTGGAAGCTCCGAACTGTGAACCATCGCTGGAGTTTCTGGGCAGTAGACTGTCACTGGAGTCTCCGGACTGTGGACCATCACTGGAGGCTCTGGACTGTGAACCATCGCTGGAATCTTTGCACTGTGAACCGTCGCTGGAGGTTCCGGGCAGTAGACCGTTGTTGGAGACTCTGGACTGTATACACGCACTGGTGGACGAGTGGGGGGAGCCGGCACAGGACATACCGGGTGGGGTTGTCCACTGGAGGCCTGGTGCGTGGAGCCGGCACATACACCTCTATCTTAAACTGACATATTTTGATGGGGATTTTTTGGTTATGTAACTTAGATTGATGCACCGGTGCATCAATCAACTCTAGGGGGTTAAAATAATATTTTAAGAAGATAAGTTGTGGAAATGGGCAGGGTTTAACAATAGTGATTACTTTTTGACTGTGTTAACAAATGACGTGATGACGAAAAATACTTTACTCAGTATGGTGACTCCTATAGAATTCTATGTTCACTCCCACTAAGGCCAACTTTGAATGGTTGATATCCCAGGCTGTGTGCTGTGTTTGCAACATTACACCAAGAAACACTAACCTTGATGAAATAAATTGAAATTGCCTTACTTCTGGAACGAAGTTACATGTTCCTCAGTTAACAAGCACGCACACAACGAAAATGAACCATACCACGTGATACTGGGCCTAGTCAGGTCTTTGACACATTCACCCACTTCCCTGCTGAAAGATCAGCCACAACATTTTGGCATCATTGTAAAACAAAACAACATTCAGTCATGCGTGAATACAATTTTACGTATGGGTGGTCCCGGGAATCGAACTCAATAGCCTGGTGTGGCTCAACCAAGATGCAGAGCAGGGTTATAAATGCTTTGTGGAGCCTCAATGTAATATGTTTTTTTTAAGGCCTTTAATAAGCAAGGCTTATGCCACCCTTTATAAAGCACAGGTTTATGTCAAATTTGACCTAATTGGTTCCGTAACATTTGACATCGTGGTTACGTCACACAGTTATGCCACATTTATGAACCCTTTATAAAGCACTACATACTAGTGGTTAGAGTGTTGGGCCAGTAACCAAAAGGTTGCTGGATCGAATCCCCGAGCCGACAAGGTAAAAAATCTGTCGTTCTTCCCCTGAGCAAGGCAGTTAACCCACTGTTCCCCAGGCACCGAAGATGTGGACGTCGATTAAGGCAGCCCCCCGCACCTCTCTGATTCAGAGGTGCTGGGTTTAATGCGGAAGACACATTTCAGTTGAATGCATTCAGTTGTACAACTGCCTAGGTATCCCCCTTTCCCCCATACGGTTATAGAGGATGTGTAGCACATTTATGCAGTGTTTACGAAGGCATGATGGAGACTTTATGAGCTGCACTTAATTTAAAGCAGGACTAAGATGGTTCACACTATTTTAGTTGAACAGCATACCACTTACAGTACTTTAAAAACCCCATATCAATAGCTGTTTTCACATGTTGAGCTGACATTTTCACCGAGACGTCAGTTGTTCACATGTGAAACCATATGTTCACATGTAATACATTTAGAGTTCACATGTTAACACTACCTTTTCATGTGAAGAGAAAAACATGTTGTTTTCAACTCTCCACTCACAAAAACTTTCACATGTGAAAATCTAACTCCCACATGTGGAATTACATTTTCATATGTGAATAACTTTGTTGAAGTGTTGAATCCCCATGTTGTCACACTTATTTAACATGATCATATTTTCAAATTTGAGGTCAGTTAAATGTTTTCATGTAGTTTCATTTAATGTCTTACACAAGTTGTCACATCATCAAATTAACTTCACATAACATATGATCTAATCACATTTAAAATGTGTTTTTGTCTTCTGTAAGGGTGTGTGTGTGTGTGTGTGTGTGTGTGTGTGTGTGTGTGTGTGTGTGTGTGTGTGTGTGTGTGTAGAGCCCCCCTGACAGGCGTGAGAGGTCAAGCATATGTGGATGAATACATAATCACTGATATAATCTACATAATTTCAATAACCCTCCGTTAATAAACACATAAATACAAAAAGAGAGAATTGTGCACATTACATAATTATGAGCAGAATTATTATTCCTAGCTAAGTGAATATTTACAACAATCCCACCCACCCCCATTGCCTTGTCAATGATTCTTCACATTTAAATCAGTATAATTGCCCTTGATTTAAGTATTAATTATTTGCAGTATCAGATTACCGGATGAGATCATCCACCTCAGGCACTGCTTTTTAGCAAAGCATACTCTGGAATGGCATCCCAATTGGCAGCCTATTCCCTATATAGTGTAGTATTTTTAACCAGGACCCATAGAGAATTATCACATACAGCTATGCTTTCCCTCTGTCTTTGAGAGTGTACACTGATCACGTTAATAAGAGGTGATATGGCAAATTACTGCACAGCAACACATTACCCACAGTAAAAAGATATAGCAAACAAACAATGAGTGTGGTTGTGTGTGTGTGTGTGTGTGTGTGTGTGTGTGTGTGTGTGTGTGTGTGTGTGTGTGTGTGTGTGTGTGTGTGTGTGTGTGTGTGTGTGTGTGTGTGTGTGTGTGTGTGTTTGCAAGCATGCATGGGTGGTTAGGGTCAGAGATGGTACATTGTGTGGGTCTATGATATAGTATTGTGATAGAAACACAGTAACGAAAGACAACAAAGGACTGAGAGTGGAGTATGCTTCTGCAGTGGTTTTCCTTTACTCGACTACTTGGACAGACCTGGCTTGGACCTGGGCCCACACATGGCCCTATCATGATTGATTTCTTTGATTCTGCCTCAGGGGCAAGACAGCGTGTTGTTCCCATAGCTATAAATCAAAGGGATCAGGTTGTATAAATAAGATCATGTCTCCACCTACACCGCCAGCTAGCCTGTACCCTGCCCTACAGACAGAAGAGAACACAATTATAACTACATTCTTTACAGCATATAGAGATAGACAGACAGAGAGACAGAAAGAAAGACATTGGAATAGAGATATAGAGAGAGAAAAGAGAGAGAGATATAGAGAGAGAAAAGAGAGAGAGAGAGAGAGAGATATAGAGAGAGAAAAGAGAGATATAGAGAGAGAGAGAGAGAGAGAGAGAGAGAGAGAGAGAGAGAGAGAGAGAGAGAGAGAGAGAGAGAGAGAGAGAGAGAGAGAGAGAGAGAGAGAGAGAGAGAGAGAGAGAGAGAGAGAGAGAGAGAGAGAGAGAGAGAGAGAGAAATGCTTCACGGTGGGAACCACACATGCAGTGATCATCACCTATCCATTGCTTGTGTTTCTTGGCCCCAGAAAGTCTCTTCTTATTAACCACTAGGCAGGGTAGCCTAGTGGTTAGAGCGTTGGACTAGTAACCGAAAGATTGCAAGTTCGAATCCCCGAGCTGACAAGGTACATGTGTGGGCCCAGGTCCAAGCCAGGTCTGTCCAAGTAGTCGAGGTCTGCCCCTGAACAGGCAGTTAACCCACTGTTCCTAAGCCATCATTGAAAATAAGAATTTGTTCCTAACTGACTTGCCTAGTAAAAATGAAATAGTAGTGGTTTCTTTTCAGGAATTTGACCATGAAGGCCTGATTCACGCAGTCTCTCTGAACAGTTGATGTTGAGATGTGTCTGTTACTTGAACTTTATGAAGCATTTATTTGGCCTGCAATCTGAGGTGCAGTTAACTTTAATGAATTTGTCAGCCCTCTGATTCAGTTTTGTGTTAAATGCGAAAGATACACAACTTAATGCATTCAACCAAAATGTAACTGACTAGGTATCCACTTTCCTTTCCTTTCCTAATTACAACAGTGGGCCATGGTGGCAATAAATTCATTAAACCAAAAGCTTACTTTGACTTGGTAGAGTTGTAGTGTTTGAAAGCCTTTCAGCTAGCTGAAATAAATAACATTCCTCTCTTTTTGAGTCAGGTTGTTAAGTAGGCTAAATTAGCTGCATTAGCTAAGAAAGTGAAAGGTAAAAAAATTAAGAAAAAGGATATACAGTTGAAGTTGGAAGTTTACATACACCTTAGCCAACTACATTTAAACTCAGTTTTTCACAATTCCTAACATTTAATCCTAGTAAAAATTCCCTATCTTAGGTCAGTCAGTATCACCACTTCATTTTACGAATGTGAAATGTCAGAATAATAGTAGAGAAAATGATTTATTTCAGCTTTTATTTCCTTCATCACATTCCCAGTGGGTCAGAAGTTTGCATACAGTAAATTAGTATTTGGTAGCATTGCCTTTACATTGATTAACTTGGGTCAAACGTTTCAGGAAGCCGTTGGGTAAATTTTGGCCCATTTCTCTTGACAGAGCTGGTGTAACTGAGTCAGGTTTGTAAGCCTCCTTGCTCGCACACACTTTTTCAGTTCTGCACATACATTTTCTGTGGGATTGAGGTCAGGGCTTTGTGATGGCCACTCCAATACATTGACTGTTGTCCTTAAGCCATTTTGCCACAACTTTGGAAATAGGCTTGGGGTCATTTCCCATTTGGAAGACCCATTTGTGACCAAGCTTTAACTTCCTGACTGATGTCTTGAGATGTTGCTTCAATATATCCACATCATTTTCCTACCTTATGATGCCATCTATCCCTCCAGCAGCACCCCCACAACATGATGTTCCCACCCCATCCTTCACGGCTGGGATGGTGTTCTTCAGTTTGCAAGCATCCCCCTTTTCCTCTGAACATAACGATGGTCATTATGGCCAAAGAGTAAAATATTTGTTTCGTCAGACCAGAGGGCATTTCTCCAAAAAGTACAATCTTTGTCCCCATGTGCAGTTGCAAACTCGAGTCTGGCTTTTTTTATGGCTGTTTTGGAGCAGTGACTTCTTCCTTGCTGAGCGGTCTTTCAGGTTATGTCAATATAGGACTCGTTTTACTGTGGATATAGATACTTTTGTACCTGTTTCCTCCAGCATCTTCACAAGGTCATTTGCTGTTGTTCTGGGATTGATTTGCACTTTTCGCACAAAAGTACGTTCATCTCTATGAGACAGAATGCGTCTCCTTCGTGAGCGGTAAGGCGGCTGTATATTTCCATGGTGTTTATACTTGCATACAATTGTTTGTACAGATGAACGTGGTATCTTCAGGCATTTGGAAATTGCTCCCAAGGATGAACCAGATTTATTTTGATTTTCAAGCAAAGAGGCACTGAGTTTGAAGGTAGGCCTTGATATACATCCACAGGTATACCTCCAATTGACTCAAATTATGTCAATTAGGCTATCATAAGCTTCTAAAATCATGACATTTTCTGGTATTTTCCAAGCTGCTTAAAGGCACAGTGAACTTAGTGTATGTACACTTCTGACCCACTGGAATTGTGATACAGTGAATTATAAGTGAAATAATGTATGTAAACAATTTTTGGGAAAATTGCAAGCCGAAGAACACCATCCCAACCGTGAAGCACAGGGGTGGCAGCATCATGTTGTGTGGGTGCTTTGCTGCAGGAGAGACTGGTGCGCTTCACAATATAGATGCCATCATGAGGAAAGAAAATTATGTGGATTTCTTAAAGCAACATCAGTCAGGAAGTTAAAGCTTGGTCACAAATAGGTCTTCCAATTGAACAATGACCCCAAGCATACTTCCAAAGTAGTGGCAAAATGGCTTAAGGACAACAAATTCAAGATATTGGAGTGGCCATCACAAAGCCTTCATCTCAATCTCTATAGAAAATGTATGGGCAGAACTGAAAAAGTGTGTACGAGCAAGTGTAACGCTCATCTGAAGAAGAGGACCAAAGCGCAGCAAGGTACGTGCTCATGATTATTTATTCAAACTGAACACCAAAACAAAATAACAAAGTGGAACAAAACAAAACAGTTCTGTCTGTTGCAAACACAAAACATAAAACAACTACCCACAAAACACAGGTGGGAAGAATCTGCCTAAGTATGATTCTCAATCAGAGACAACGATAGACAGCTGCCTCTGATTCAGAACCACACCCGGCCAAACACAAAGAAATAGAAAACATAGAAATAAAGAAACTAGAATGCCCACCCTGGTCACACCCTGGCCTAACCAAAATAGAGAATAAAAACAAACTTATTGTGGAAAATTTGATGAATGCTACCCAAAACATTTGGCCCAAGTGAAACAATTTAAAGGCAGTGCTACTAAATACTAATTTAGTGTATGTAGACTTCCTACCCACTGGGAATGCGATGAAAGAAATACAAGTTGAAATAAATCATTCTCTCTACTATTATTCTGACCTAAGAAAGGGCATTTTTACTAGGATTAAATGTCAGGAACTGTGAAATACTGAGTTTAAATGTAAACTTCCGACTTCACCTGTATATATATATATATATATATATATATATTATAGCTCTTTCTCTTTCTCTCTGCTTTGAAGAAATGTAACTGTTAAACTATTGTCTTTCTCTCTCTTTGAATCAACTACTCTCCACACTTTATGCTCTGCAGTGCTAGCTAGTTGTAGTTTATGCTTTCAGTACAATATTAATGCTCTGATCCTTTGATTGGATGGACAACATGCCAGTTCATAAGGCAATAATTATTATATCTTATAGGTTGGAGGACGTCCTCCGGAAGTCATCATAATTATTGTGTTAGTCTATGGAAGGGGGTGAGAACCATGAGCCTCCTAGGTTTGTTTTGTTGTTGCATTTAAATCAATGTAACCAGGCAAGGACAGAAAATAGCTGTCCTTCAGCTACCCCATGATGCTACCCTAGAGGATGCTGTTAAGGGTACTGTAGACCTTCATTGCAAAATAGTGTATTTTAACCAGTTATTTGGTGATGTAGATATATTTAGTAAAGTTGTATCTAAAAAGGCTAACTTTTTAAATATTTCACTATTTTTATTTTTAAGAAATTCATTGAGTAGGATGGTCCTCCCCTTCCTGCTCTTATGAGCCTCCACTGTTCTACTCAAAGGGAAAAAACAATATCTAAACTGGGATTCAAACTTGCAACAAACTAGGAAAATGACCAGGAAACAGGCTTACTACTCTGTGAGCTATTCATCCAGATTAAACTGTGCACATATTTAGTAAATTTGATTAGCAAATCATGTTGTTTGACTTCTATTTAGGACATTTCAGTGAAAAAGTGTTTGATCACATCCAGCTACGTCAACATTTGAAATTGGCTACCAGAAAAAATAATGGCCAACTGGTGTTGTTAGCATAGTGCCAGGTTACCTGATGGGAACAGCTAACATCACATGCAGCTTTCTATCACTACATCAACAATCTTACTTGGCTGATGGGGATATGGAGAAAGAGAAAAAGTAAAACTTTTGTGTTCATCTAATCAGCTGCTGAGTCACCAAGACCACCAAGACCACCAAAACCAGAGCCATACTGACTCTCAAATGAGAGCCTTTCAGTCTGAGGTGGATTTTCACTTTAGTTGTTACTTGTTTTGCAACAAATCCACATCTGAAACAAAATCTATTACAATACATATTGGACAAACCAAATGCTAATGCAGTCCTAAGCAAACCAAACAACCTTTCTGGGTTTTTCACCTTCGTGTTCTTCCTAGTTATTACCTGGTGAAGATTATCAAATGATTGAATCGTCCCCCAGCATGCCTCCTCCAGTTTCTCTCTCCCTCTCTTTGTTTTGCTCTCTGATAATAGACCAAGCAGCTTAGCTTTAAGTCATGGGTGATGGTCGGACACACCAGATGCCCCCCTCACGAGGCGGGTGATGGCCAAATAGCCAGCCAGAAATTGACAGGCGCGCCAAATTCTCTGTGCATCAACCAATAGGAGAGTTGACAGATAATGAGAAAAACACAAAGACAAAACATAGAAGGAAAAGATCAAAAGAGATTCCAAATAGATAAAGTGGTGTGTGTGATTCATCAGTCTAGACTGATGGTCAATGTAATATGTGAATGAGTGTGCTTGAATAATGATGATTGCTCTGTAATTGCATTGTCCACAATCCCTACTTTTTGTGACAGTTCTGTTTGTTACTGACTGGTTGGCCATGGCAGTTTGGCCTGAGCTCATCCAGCAGACTGCATAACAAAAATCTGCCATTGGTCTGCTGATAGACTCAGTGCCCAGAGGTCTCCCAGTGGTCTTAGCGATATGATTCTAATTGTGTCCCAAATGGCACCATTTTCCCTATATAGGGCACTATGGGCCCTGGTCAAAAGTAGTGCACTATATGTGTAGTAGGGTGCCATTTGGGATGCAACTTCTGTCACTTTGTACCTAGATACTTGGGTGACTTGAGACACACTTTCCCGACCTGTCAAAGATAGATTGGCATTGGTTGAAGAGATGCTCTGCTTTTTTGACACCACACTCCACAAAGCAAGTCCTGCAGGCTGTGGTTTTATTATATCTTGATTATTGTCCAGTCATATTGTCGAGTGTTGGGCCAGTAATCGGAAGGTTGCTAGATCGAATCCCGAGCAGACAAGGTAAAAATCTGACGGTCTGCCTCTGAACAGGAGAGATAACCCACTGTTTCCGGGTAGGCTGTCATTGTAAATAAGAATTTGTTATTAACTGACTTGCCTAGTAAAATACAACTGAAAAAAGAAAGACCTAGTTAATCTGCAGAAGTCCCAGAACAAACACATGTCTTGCTCTTTATCATAATCAGAGGGCTAATATTAATAATATGCATGCCATTATCTCTTGGGTAAGAGTTGAGGAATGACCTCTTGTTTTTATAAGAAACAACGTGTTGGAAATACCAAATTGTTTGTATAGTCAACTTGCACACAGCACTGACACACAAACTTATCCCACCAAACATTCCACTAGGGGTCTTTTCACAGTCCCTAGGTCCAGAACAAATTCAAGGAAACATACAGTATTATACAGAGCCATGGAACTCCCTTCCATCTTAATAGCACAAGTGAACAGCAAACCAGTTAAAACAAATAATAATAAAGCAACACCTCACGGCCCAACGCCTCTCCCTCAAGTGACCTACTTGTTTTGTGGTCAGTACTTACATGTACAGTTTTAAGTCGGAAGTTTACATACACTTATGTTGGAGTCATTAAAACTTGTTTTTCATCCATTCCACACATTTCTTGTAAATAAACTATAGCTTTGGCAAGTCGGTTATTAAGACGGAGAATCGTTATTGTCTTTACCGGAGAAAAATACCAAAGAACGCGCTCTCTTCCACGTGCTTGGAAACACTACAGCCAAAATGAAAGCCACCTTGAAAAACTACAATTTCTGGCTCATTTTTCCAAAAACCAGCTTGAAACTCTTTCTAAAGACTGATGACATCTAGTGGAAGCCCTAGGAACTGCAATCTGGGAGGACTTGGCCTTATAATAAAAGTTATAGCCATTGAAAATAGTGGTACGCAAAACAAATGTTTTTTTTGGGATGGTTTGTCCTCAGGTTTTCACCTGCCATATCAGTTCTGTATTACTCACAGACATTATTTAAATGTTTTACAAACTTTAGAGTGTTTTCTATCCAAATCGACCAATTATATGCACATCCTAGCCTGAGTAACAGGCAGTTTACTTTGGGCACACTTTTCATCCGAACGTCAAAATACTACCCCCTACCCAAGAGAGGTTAAGGGGTCCTAATATTCAAAATCAAAAGCTAAATGATCCATACTATGGCAAGCTATGGCATACTATGGCAAGCTATTTCAAGCTCAGTGCAGGCAGAGGTCAGTAATCCAGGGTAGTGTCAGACAGGTACAGAAACGGCAGGCAGGCTCAGGGTCAGGGGAGGCAGAGTGGTCAAAACCGGAAAAACTAGAAAAACAGGGGCTAGAGAAAAACAGAAGTATGGGAAAAACACTCTGGTAGGCTTGACTAGACAAGATGAACTGGCAACAGACAAACAGAGAACACAGTTATAAATGCACAGATAATCATGGTGCAGCGGTCCTTTGTGTGCAAATTGTGTTATCAAATGTTGTCATCAAAGTCTGTCATTCTCTGGATTTATGGTGCTTTCAAGACAACTGGGAACTCTGGAAAAAACAAGGTTGAATCATGACATCAGTGATCTTCAGGTCGGACCTCTAGAAAGAGGCTCAAGTTCCCTACTTGGATGACCGTTCAAAACTAATTTTCCCAGTCGGAGCTCATTTTTTTCCAGAGTTCCCAGTTGTCTTGAACTCACTGATGTCTGAGATTTCCCAGTTCCGAGTTTCCAGTTGTTTTGAACGCAACATATGTCATGCTGGATTGAGAGCATGGCCAATGTTGAATGTTTATCCTTTAATGCTAGGAAAAGAGAACTTTAAACCACCCACTCCACTGAATAGCAGACTAGTGATTGCTTTGCAGTGCTTGCAGTTAGCCACTGATTCCTTCCAAACCACTCATTGTTGAATTTGCGATTTCCAACTTCTTGTGTAATTTTTATGTTTAATAGTCTATGAGTACCGATACGTTTTATATATAATTTCTCTTCATACGACAAGGATTGAAAAGGATTTGCCAGTAGATTGTCAAAGTGATTAATGCTGATGACTGCTAGCTTGTGTGATAGCTAAGATTTTAAAAGTATGATCTTGGCATGATCAGTCCAATCAAATCTACGGATGGCGCCGGAGAGAATGGTTGCCATTTTACAGTCTCCTAACCAATTGTGCTATTGTGTGTGTTTATTCATGATATTTGTAACTTATATTGTACATAAAGTTTCTTTCACCCTCTCCTATGACCGAAAATAGCTTCTAGAAACCAGGACAGCTATTACTCAACTAGTATTGAAAGACAATTTCTTCTTTAATGGGACGGACGAGAGGGATTTACTCCAGACATCTGACAAGGCCCTTATCCCTGTCATTCGCAGGAGAAAGAGGAGATATCGAGGACGAAGGTCAGGGTGCCTTGTGAGCATCCAGTGGCGAGTGGGTAATTTGCCTTTACCATCGGTCCTATTAGCCAAAGTACAATCCTTGGATAATAAAATAGACGAACTACAAGCATGTATATCCTACAAATGGGACATTAGAACTGTAATATCTTATTATTAATATTGGTTTCACCGAGTCGTGGCAGAATTACGACATGAATAACATAAAGCTGGCTGGCTATACACTGTATCGGCAGGATAGAACAGTAGCCTCTGGTAAAGACAAGGGCTGGAGGTCTGTATATTTGTAAAAAACATCTGGTGCACGATATCTAAGGAAATCTTGAGTATCTCATGATAAGCTGTAGACCACACTATTTACCAAGAGAGTTTTCGAATATATTCTTTGTAGCTGTCTATTTACCACTACAAACCGATGCTGGCACTAAGATCGCACTCAATGTGCTGTATACGGCCATAAGAAAACAGAAAAATGTCATCCAGAGGCGGCGCTCCTAGTTGCCGGGGACTTTAATGCAGGGAAACTTAAATCTGTTTTACCACATTCCTACCAGCATGATAAATGTGCAACCAGATGAGAAAAAAAATCTCTAGACCACCTTTACTCCACACACAGAGACACATACAAAGCTCTCCCTCGCCCTCCATTTGGCAAATCTGACCTTGATTCGTGCTTAAAGCAGGAAGCACCAGTGACTCGGTCAATAAAAAAAGTGGTCAGATGAGGCAGATGCTAAGCTACAGGAATGTTTTGCTAGCACAGACTAGAATATGTTTCGGGATTCTTACGATGGCATTAAGGAGAACACCACATCAGTCACTAGCTTCATAAATAACAATTTTTTTTTAGAAAAGGCTGTTGCGCAGCAACTCACTGCCTTCCTGAAGACAAACAATGTATACGAAATGCTTCAGTCTGGTTTTAGACCCCATCATAGCACTGACACTGTACTTGTGAAGGTGGTAAATGACCTTCTAACCTTTTGTGACTAGGGTGCAGTATTTTCATGTTTGGAAAAATAACGTTCCCGTAGTAAACGGGATATTTTGTCAGGACAAGATGCTAGAATATGCATATAATTGACAGCTTGGGATAGAAAACACTCTAAAGTTTCCAAAACTGTAAAAATATTGTCTGTGAGTATAACAGAACTGATATTGCAGGCGAAAGTCTGAGAAAAATCCTATCTGGAAGTGACTCATCTTTTGAAAGCTCGTCCCTATTGAGCAGTGAATGGGCTATCAACCAGATTACTTATTCTCCGTATTCCCCAAGGTGTCTACAGCCTTATGACGTAGTTTTACGCATTTATGTTGAAGAATACCCGTAAGCGGCTACATTGAGCAAGTGGTCACCTGATGGCTCTCAGAGTGATTCTCGCGTAAAATACAGAGGTAGCCATTATTCCAATCGGTCCTACTGAAAAAACAATTGTCCCGGTGGATATATTATTGAATACCTATTTGAAAAACACCTTGAGAATTGATTAAAAACAACGTTTGCCATGTTTCTGTCAATATTATGGAGCTAATTTTGAATATTTTTCGGCATTTTCGTGACTGCGATTTCTCAGCCAAACGTGAAGAACAAACGGAGCTATTCCGCCTACAAAAATAATATTTTCGGGAAAAAATAACATTGGCTATCTAACTGGGAGTTTCGTGAGTGGTCTGTCGGGAAAGATATCAGTTTGTCTCTGTGAATGGTTTGTCCTCTGACAAATCAACTGTACATTTCGGTGTTCCTCAAGGTTTCGTTTTAGGACCACTATTGTTTTCACTATATATTTTACCTCTTGGGGTTGTCATTTGAAAACATAATGTTAACTTTCACTGCTATGCGGATGACACACAGCTGTACATTTCAATGAAGCATTGGGGGATCCCAAAAAATTTCCCTCACTAGAAGCATGTGTTTCAGATATAAGGAAGTGGATGGCTGCAAACTTTCTACTTTTAAACTCGGACAAAACAGAGATGCTTGTTCTAGGTCCCAAGAAACAAAGAGATCTTCTGTTGAATCTGACAATTACTCTTAATGGTTGTACATTCGTCTCAAATAAAACTGTGAAGGACATCGGCGTTACTCTGGACCCTGATCTCTCTTTTGAAGAACATATCAAGACTGTTTCAAGGACAACTTTTTTCCATCTACGTAACATTGCAAAAATCTGAAACTTTCTGTCCAAAAATTATGCAGAAAAATTAATCCATGCTTTTGTCACTTCTAGGTTAGACTATTGCAGTGCTCTACTTTCCGGCTACCCAGATAAAGCACTAAATAAACACCAGTTAGTGCTAAATACGGCTGCTAGAATCCTGACTAGAACCAAAAAATGTGATCATATTACTCCAGTGCTAGCCTCCCTACACTGGCTTCCTGTCAAGGCAAGGGCTGATTTCAAGGTTTTACTGCTAACCTACAATGCATTACATGGGCTTGCTCCTCCCTATCTCTCTGATTTGGTCCTGCCGTACATACCTACACGTACGCTACGGTCACAAGACGCAGGCCTCCTAATTGTCCCTAGAATTTCTAAGCAAACAGCTGGAGGCAGGGTTTTCTCCTATAGAGCTCAAGTTTTATGGAATGTTATGCCTACCCATGTGAGAGACGCAAACTCGGTCTCAACCTTTAAGTCTTTACTAAAGACTCATCTCTTTATTGGGTCATGAGTGTAGTCTGGCCCAGGAGTTTGAAGGTGAACGGAAAGTCTCTGGAGCAACGAACCGCTCTTGCTGTCCTTGCTTGGCCGGTTCCCCTCCTTCCACTGGGATTCTCTGCCTCTAACCCTATTACAGGGGCTGAGTCACTGCTTTACTAGGGCTCTTTCATACCGTCCCTAGGAGGGGTGCGTCACTTGAGTGGGTTGAGTCACTGATGTGATCTTCCTGTCTGGGTTGGCGCCCCCCCCTTGGGTTGTGCCGTGGCGGAGATCTTTGTGGGGTATACTCGGCCTTGTCTCAGGATGGTAAGTTGGTGGTTGAAGATATCCCTCTAGTGGTGTGGGGGCTGTGCTTTGGCAAAGTGGGTGGGGTTATGTCCTTCCAGTTTGGCCCTGTCCGGGTGCGTCATCGGATGGGGCCACAGTGTCTCCTGACCCCTCCTGTCTCACCCTTCAGTATTTATGCTGCAGTAGTTTATGTGTCGGGGGGTTAGGGTCAGTTTGTTATATCTGGAGTACTTCTCCTGTCCTATCCGGTGTCCCGTGTGAATTTAAATATGATCTCTCTAATTCTCTCTTTCTTTCTCTCTCTCGGAGGACCTGAACCCTAGGACCATGCCTCAGGACTACTGGGCATGATGACTCCTTGCTGTCCCCAGTCCATCTGGCCGCCGTGCTGCTGCTCCAGTTTCAACTGTTCTGCCTGTGATTATTATTATTTGACCATACTGGTCATTTATGAACATTTAAAAATCTTGGCAATGTTCTGTTATAATCTCCACCCGGCACAGCCAGAAGAGGACTGGCCACCCCACATAGCCTGGTTCCTCTCTAGGTTTCTTCCTAGATTTTGGCTTTTCTAGGGAGTTTTTCCTATGCAACGTGCTTCTGCACCTGCATTGCTTGCTGTTTGGGGTTTTAGGCTGGATTTCTGTACAGCACTTTGAGATATCAGCTGATGTACGAAGGGCTATATAAATACATTTGATTTGATTTGAAGTGCATCGATGACGTTGTCCCCACAGTGACAGTATGTACATACCCTGACCAGAAGCCATGGATTACAGGCAACATCTACACGAAGCTAAAGGGTAGAGCTGCCACTTTCAAGGACTGGGACTCTAACCCGGAAGCTTACAAGAAGTCCCGCTATGCCCTCTGACGAACCATCAAACAGACTAAGCGTCAATACAGGACTAAGATCGAATCGTACTACAACGGATCCGACACTCGTCGGATGTGGCAGGGATTGCAAACTATTATGGACCACATTGCGAAACACAGCCGCGAGCTGCCCAGTGACACAAGCCCACCCGATGAGCTAAATTACTTCCATGCTCGCTTCGAGGGAAGTAACACTGAAACTGTTCCGGACGACTGTGTGATCGTATTCTCCGTAGCCGATGTGAGTAAGACCGCAGGGCCAGACATATTACCAGGACGTGTAGTCCAAGCATGCGCTGACCAACTGGCAGGTGTCTTCACTGATATTTTCAACCTCTCCTTGTCTGAGTCTGTAATGTCAACATGTTTCAAGCAGACCACCATAGTCCATATGCCCAAGACCACTAAGGTAACCTGCCTATATGACTACCGACCCTTAGCACTCATGTCTGTAGCCAATAAGTGCTTTGAAAGGCTGGTCATGGCTCACATCAACACCATTATTCCAGAAACCCTAGACCCACTCTAATTTGCATACTGCACCAACAGATCCACAGATGACGCAATCTCTATTGCACTCCACACTGCCCTTTCACACCTGGACAAAAGGAACACCTAAGTGAGAATGCTATTCATTGACTACAACTCAGCGTTCAACACCATAGTGCCTTCAAAGCTCATCACTAGGCTAAGGACCCTGGCACTAAAGACCTCCCTCTGTAATTGGATCCTGGACTTCCTGATGGGCCACGCTGATCCTTAACACGGGGGCCCCTCAGGGGTGCGTGCTTTGTCCCCTGCTGTGCTCCTTGTTCAGCCATGACTGCATGGCCAAGCACGACTCCAACACCATTATTCATTTTGCCGATGACACAGCAGTGGTAGGCCTGATCACCGACAATGATGAGACCTCCTATAGGCAGGAGGTCAGAGAGCTGGAAGTGTGGTGTCAGGACAACAACCTCTCCCTCAACCATAATCAAGACAAAGGAGATGATTGTGGACTACAGGATAAGGAGGACCGAGAATGCCCCTATTCATCGATGTGGCTGTAGTGGAGCAGGTTGAGAGCTTCAAGTTCTTTAGTGTCCAGTTCACCAACAAACTATCATGGTCCATGCACACCAAGACAGTCGTGAAGAGAGCATGACAAAACCTATTGCCCCTCAGGAAACTGAAAAGATTTTGCATGGGTCCTCAGATCCTCAAAAGATTTTACAGCTGCACCATCGAGAGCATCCTGATAGGTATGGCAACTACTTGGCCCCCGACTGCAAGGTACTACAGAGGGTATTGAGTACGGCCCAGTACATCACCGGGGCCAAGCTTCTGCCATCCAGGACCTCTTTACCAGGCGGTGTCAGAGGAAGGCCCTAAAACGTGTCTAAGACTCCTGCCACCCTAGTCACAGACTGTTCTCTCTGCTATCGCATGGCAAGCAGTGCCGGAGCGCCAAGTCTTTATCCAAAAGAGAGAGAGGTAGAGAGAGAGATGTGGAGAGAGAGAGAGAGAGAGAGAGAACAGCTTATACCCCCGGACCATAAGACTCCTGTACAGCTAATCAAATGGCTACCCAAACTATTTGCATTGCCCCCCCCCCCCTTATGCTGCTGCTATTCTCTGTTGATTATCTATGCATAGTCACTTTAACTCTACCCACGTGTACATATTGCCTCAATTACCTCGACTAACCGGCACATTATTCTGTACCGGTACCCACTGTATATAGCCTCTCTACTGCTGCTCTTTAATTATTTGTTACTTTTATAACTTGTTCTTTTTTACTTAATGTATTTTTCTAAAAACTGCATTGTTGGTTAAGGGCTTGTAAGCACATGTGACAAACATATTTGATTTGATGGGTGTCCCCATGAGTGACAGAAAACTCTGCCCCACCTGCCCTAAATAATGGGTCACCACAGCTCTTCTGTCAAATATGCAAGTTGAAAATACTGTATGTTCAAAGCACATTTTTGTATACAGGGCATCACCTGTGAATTCGCATGTAAAAAATGATCCATACATGTGAAAGGTTACGTGATCATATGTGAAAATCCACATGTGAAAAATCATCACATTTGAAGTGTTCCCAAAACACATGGTTTCACAAATGTACATGTGTGCTTATTTTGGGGAAATCATGTTTTCTCTGTAAGGGTACACAGACACACAGACACACAGACACACACACACACACACACACACACACACACACACACTTTCTACATCACTCATCTAGAAGAGAGAAGAGAACTAATCTTGCAATTCAAGACGTCAGAGCGAGAGGACAAGAGAACAGTGAGAGAGCAAATTAGAGGAAAAGAGAAAACAAGAAATTTCTGGCACCGTTGGGTTAATTCAATGTATTTCAGCTGCATTTGCCTTGTCAGATATGAATAAAGCTGGAGTAGGAAAAAGAGAGATGAGAGCGAGAGCGACTGAGAGGCTTGACTGGCTGGAGTTGCAGCAGCACAGCAGACACAGGACAAAGGTAAAGTGAGGGAAAGAGCAGGGCAGGCTCTAGCCTGTTGGGGGCCCTAAGCGAGATTTGGTCGGCCATGATTACTACAAGTTTAGATAGCTGGCTAGACTAATTTACCAATCTAAAAATTGTAAGGTGATATTGCTTATTGAGTCACTGGCATTCACTGACATAACAGGAGAAAAACTACTGATGCACAACCAAATTTCGAACATGCACCTGTATTTTGCTATTCTGTAAGTTATGACCCCAACTGAGTTCCTAAGAGGGGGTTGGGGGCCTCCTAGCAGCCTGGGGGCCTAAGCGACCGGAGCCGGCCCTGGGAGAGAGACACTCTGGACTCTTTTGTGCAGTGCAGTGCTAAGGAGAGAGAGCGAGAGAGAGAGAGAGAGCGAGATACTCTTTTCACCTGAAGATTACTTTGTTTCACACACACTCACCCTGAGCGCAGGCAGGAGCGAAGAGGTAGAGCAGGCAGCTGAGCTTTTCAGGAGGTGTCAGTCCTATTCTTCCCCTCCAAGTCCTCTTCCTCTTTTCTTTCACTCATTTATTCTTCTTCTGATTGCACCAGACTTTTCACCAGAGCTGTGCGATCAGTAGGAGGTCCACATTTTGAAATAAGAACTCCACAGTTCCACAGACAGAGAGACAGACAGACATAGAGACTAAAGGAAAACGAGAGAAAAAATAAGAATGTAAATGAATGGAATGACAGAGATTGAGGAAAGAAGTTAACTTCTGAAGAGTCATCCAGTACTTCGGCTGCGGTGTGCGTCTTCAGGTAGGATTTTTCTTTATTTGTTATAGTTGTGGTGAATTGTAAACAAGTAGCAAAAAAGCTATTTCCATTTATGCTCAGAATGCTTGACAAGTGAAAATAACAATATTGTTTCCTTGAACTAAACAATTTTATAATTGTATACTAACACTGACAGACATTAAATGCAATAATAGCATGTTTCAAACTATACGTAACAAAAAATATACTGAAAGCAATTGTGAAAATGTTGTACATTTGCTGTGTATCACCAATTACAAGCATAATTGAGGTGGAAAGCTCTATCAGATACACAATAGTATCGACATAGAATATCATCTGTATACTGTATTTGTTAAAATACTTTATTTTCAATTTCTGTGGAGTGATGTTGACGGTGGTGTTGTTGTCAATGTGGCTGATTGTGTCACACATCATGAGGGAGGAAGAGAAAAGAGAGAGTTTGGAGAGATGGAGGGACAGAGACAGATTGAATACTGTGTTTAATGAGATCCTGTCTACTTGGAGAGAGAGAGAGAGAGAGAGAGACTGACTGACTTTAATGAGACATCCTCATTACACCCCCCCCCCCCCCACACACATTACAACAACACAGTACAATACACAATCCAGCACCACATCACAAACAATCAACCAGTCCTTTTCAGACGTACAGACAGCCCCCCTGAGCCCCCATACCTCCTTAAGCATCTCCACACTATTAAAACTAAAATGATACGCTAAGGCACGCTGAGACCATCCCTTTAAATAAAAGCACAGGGTCCATTGCCCCCCTCCTTCTGACCTTGTTCCTTGTTGTAAGCCAAAGAGACAAAGAAAGAGAGTAGAGAGCGAGAGACAGAGACAGAGCAGAGAGTAGAAAGAGAGAGCAAGAAAGGTGTAGGGGACAGGGGGAAAGAGGAGAGGGGGAGCCAGATGAAGAGAGGGAGACGGGTTGAGAGCTGTCAGCCAACTCTGTAACCAAGGCAGCTGACATGAGGGAAAGCCAACAGACGATACTGGGAATTCTACTTTTCACCCTATCTGAAACAAGACTACTCTGCTCTGCCAAACCCCCTGCCTCCCCCTCATCCACCCTGGATAAAGATTGTATTGTAGGGCGCAGTGAATTCATTAAGCAGCTACATGTATACGCTCTTCTGGTCACACCACCACCATCCTTCTCTCTCTTTCTCTTTCTTCATCTCCTCTTTTTCTCCATCTCTCTGTTTCTCTCTTTTTTCATTCTCTCTTGCTCTCCATTTGTTTATCTCGCTTTCTCTTTCTCTTTCTGGATGACCCCCCCCCCCCCCACTCCCCTTCATCCCTCTCTTACTTTTGACTCATAGTCAAAGAACACTCCTCTCAGTCTATTTCAGAAAATAATTTACAACAATCAATTAAGACCACTGATATGGAGAGAGTTTTAACATGAAAGCTGTAATTAATTAATGATTCAGTTTTTGCCAGCAGGATACAAAAACAGCAAATCAAAGTTAGGTAACCTAAGGCTAAATGCAGACAAACTCTGAACTGCTGAAGACAGTTCTCCTTAGAATGCTTCGCAAATTGAATTGTAATCGCTGCGCTTTCTTAGGTAAATCAGATATGGACTTAAAATCCAACTATGGTTCATTTATAAGGCAAGAAATCAAAGAGAATAGAAAGATGAACTAACAGAAAAAAAACAGGAAGGAAAAAGTTGCATCATTGAATATTTGACGACCACAGTGCAGCTATGATAAATCATCATCAAAAGAGTGGGAGGAAGAGGGACGCGGCGGGAGTTGGAGGAAGGGGTGGGCAGTGGAGGAGAATAGGAGGCAGTGGAGAAGAGGAGGGAGCAGGGGAAAGGTGGTATGGGCAGAGGAGCACTGAGAAAAATTGTTTCTCTGCATGTTGCCCCATCATCATCTCTCCATGTTGCTGGTCAAGCTAGTCAGCTAATAAAAACCGCTCTGCATTGTGTCTGCAGAGATCGGATGTGTTCTGATTGTGTGGAAATCAATAGAGGTGTGAATTCTTAATAATTGAATGACTGTAGGAGTCCTGCACCTAGTGTTTTATTGGGTACCAAACAGACAGCACCTATGAAATTGTGGCATGCAATAAGATCTCTGTTGGCATTGTTTTGGTCTGGGAGAAAAGCTCTCTGTCAATCACTCAAAGGGTGGTAGTGTACACATGCCACATTTTACATTATCCACAGATGGTGTTTTTGGTCAAATACAATGCAATACCACAGTGAACAGTAACTTACCATGTTATTTTACATATTGATTTAATGTATTTTATTATAAGTGTCTTGCATTTTCAGGATGCCCAGCCCAGATGGGCTTATAGAACACTGAATGCACGATTCATAGTTTGCATTTACAGTGTGTTATAATCTCTATTGACATATATTTTTTACTTCCTGATCATGAAATGTTCTGAATGTAAACCCCAAGGCATTTCTAACTCAAATACTTCTAGTAGGTTGAACTCAAAGTCAATGAAAAGTCATTGAGTGATTGATTGATTAGTCGTATGTTACACAAAGATAAATAACATGCCTTTTTCTAAACAAATCCAATCATCCAATTACAGTTTTTGCGCCAGTTACTGAAATGGTTGTTCCAGTTTAAATGGTTTAGGTGGTCAGAGCAGAAACTGCTTTAACTTCTTTGGGATACCCCCCCTTCTCTCAATTTCTGCCTGAAGACATATCCTAATCGAACTGTCTGTAGCTCAGGCCCAGAAGCAAGGATATGCATATTCTTGGTATCATTTGAAAGGAAACACTCTGAAGTTTGTGTAAATGTGAATGTAGGAGAATATAACACAATAGATCTGGCAGAAGAAAATATAAGGAAATAAACATAAGTTTTCTGTTTTTTTTATTGTTGTTGCATCCTATTTCAACTGAACAAGAACAGCCAAACATTCAGATATGGTGCTGGGGATAATTTCGATGCAGAACATAAGAGGGCAACAGTATTTGAGAAAAGTTTCAGACCGATATCTTCAGGAATGAGTGAGCTACATGACATTGAGCATGTAGTCACCCAGGTGTCCCACACAAGTTGCCCAAATGTACCCAAGTGGCCGAATTGGTACAGTGATACATTTTGATGTAAATAACTATATACAAAATACTAAAATTATATTCTAACAGACCCTCAAAAACATTTTTAAACCAAATTAAAATATGAACAAATTTAAAATAACAAGGGTAACTATTTCCACACATTCAATGTATAATGTACAATATTGTGAAGACCCTCAGTCCTCTACACAATATTGTGCTTCTGATGCTATGCCCCATAGCAGTCTCTTTCTGCTGTAAAGCAGAGGTTACTGAACAAGTGGTGCAGGTGATGGGGCATTTCCTGTGACAAAGTGCACAACGACGCCTCCCCACTGTGCCCTTTTTGCCCTGAGGCACGTTCATGCCTGCAGAGATGAATTTGGGCAGGTGAACACCACTGGTTGAAGGAGCAGAAGGGACAGAGGTAGTGGGGACAGAAGGTGGTGCAGTGGACTCTCTGTAGCTGTGAGATGGGGGGCTGTCCACAGCTCTTAGCCATTTCCTTCTGGAGGATGAAGGAATTTACCACAGCAATGTCAATGAAATTATAGAAAAATGTCCTGTACCATTTCATTGTCTTGTGGAGAACATTGTAGTAACCCATCAGTGCGTCTGACAGGTCCACACCTCCCATGCCTTGTTGTAGTCCTTGATAGCTGCAGGAAGGGAGACATTTTTGGTGGTCCATGCCCCAGTAGCGCCCTTCACACGCTTGATGACGTGATCTCCACTGAAGGAATTGTGGACACTGGAGCACATGGCCACCTCTCTGGTATCCATCCACTTCACAAAGAGCAGGCCATCTTGTCGAATCCATCGCATGGTACCCCGCTCAGCCCGCTTAGGAATGTCATTCACCCTGGTTTTCGGAAAGCCAAACTCTGTTGGTACGAATGGTGCCACAAACCCACACATTCAGCTTCCTCAGGTCTGCGAACAGGGTAGGGCTTGTGTAGAAGTTGTCCACAAAAAGTTTGTAGCCCTTCCCCGGCAGTTAATCTAATGACTCCATAACGGAATCATAACTTAGTCCCTTACTAGTTGCAAAACTGCTATTCCCCTCATAAACAAAAAATTGCATGTGTATGCACGCGCAGAATCAGCCAAAACAAACCGTTTATAACCCCATTTAGTTGGTTTGTTACGCATGTATTGTTTTAGGCTAATTCTGGAACTTGAGGCTACCATCCTCTCATCGATGGAAAGGTTGTGGGCGGGCTGACAATAGGTCTTGCAGGCCTCAACCACACTGTGGTAGAGAGGTTTTATTTTGCAGAGCTTATCAAACTTTGCTGTGCCTCGCTTCTTCTCATTGGCCTCATCAACTTCTGGGTCACTGATATGAAGCGCCCGTGATATTGTCAGAAACCTTTTGCATGACATGACAGTGGAGGGGAAAGGCAGTTATTAGAGGGGAGCAGTTTTCCAGTAGTCTTTCAGGGTTTTCAGCTTCACAAGACCCATGTAAATGACCATTGACAGGTAACAAAAAAGATCTGACATGGAAATGGGCTTCCATCCCTCTTTCTTGCCTGCCTGCTTCTTAGCACCATACTTATTAGTGTTCAACATCAGGGAATCAACAACTGACCAGGTGAAAAACAGCTGAAAAAGTTGAATGGGGCTGTACTTTGAGGTCCAGCTGAGGTCTTGGTGGCCTTTTCGGTCTGAATGTTGGAGGAGGTGGCTCGGGATGGTGGATGGGAAGATGGATGGAGCCAAATACAGGACCATTCTGGAAGAAAACCTGATGGAGTCTGCAAAAGACCTGAGACTGGGACGGAGATTTGTCTTCCAACAAGACAATGATCCAAAACATAAAGCAAAATCTACAATGGAATGGTTCAAAAATAAACATATCCAGGTGTTAGAATGGCCAAGTCAAAGTCCAGACCTGAATCCAATTGAGAATCTGTGGAAAGAACTGAAAACTGCTGTTCACAAATGCTCTCCATCCAACCTCACAGAGCTCGAGCTGTTTTGCAAGGAGGAATGGGAAAAAATGTCAGTCTCTCGATGTGCAAAACTGATAGAGACATACCCCAAGCGACTTACAGCTGTAATCGCAGCAAAAGGTGGCGCTACAAAGTATTAACTTAAGGGGGCTGAATAATTTTGCACGCCCAATTTTTCTGTTTTTGATTTGTTAAAAAAGTTTGAAATATCCAATAAATTTCATTCCACTTCATGATTGTGTCCCACTTGTTGTTGATTCTTCACAAAAAAATACAGTTTTATATCTTTATGTTTGAAGCCTGAAATGTGGCCAAAGGTCGCAAAGTTCAAGGGGGCCGAATGCTTTCGCAAGGCACTGTATATAAAAAAATATATATACATCTCCGAACAACTCAAATGAATAATATTTGATATTATTAATTTCAAACAACGGCATGAGAAGTACTAACCATTCCAACACTGCATCTTCTCCATACAAGAACATTTCCTCAGTTTGTGAGTCAAAACTATTGTCACTATCTGACTCATCTTGTAGTAATTATGTCTCACGTTTTCTATCAATTTCATCGATAATATCGTGTAGATCTGTATACCTAGACTTTGCCTTTTATTTCCCAGATTTAGTCGCAATAATTCTTCAGATAACACTGTGGAAAATGCTCGTGAAACTGCGAAAATAACCGTGTTACTAACAAACAGAGGACTGAAATGAAACCAACCATGGCTAGATAAACGTAAGTTTAATGTGAGTAATTACATCGAATGTTTCGTCGAAAGTTGAAGGAGATGGAATTCATGACACAAGCCTTTTACAAAATGTTTAGTGTCCGGCTATAAAAAATGTATTTTATCGAACAAAACAGCCATTTATTGTGTAGATTGGACCTTTTCTATTGCCAAAAGAAGAAGATCTTCAAAGGTAATTGATTATTTTATTGCTATTTCTGACTTTTGTGACGCTAATGCTTGGTTGGAAAATGCTAGTAATACTTGAGAGCTGGGCGCTGTCCTCAGATAATCACATGGTATGCTTTCGCCGTAAAGCCTTCTTGAAATCTGACACAGCGGCTGGATTAACAAGAAGTTAAGCTTTTAAATGATGTAAAATACATGTATTTCCAAGAATGTTTAATTTTACGAATGTTGTATTTGGAATTTTAGCGCTCTGCAATTTCACCGGATGTTAGCCAGGTGGGACGCTACCATCCCACCTATCCTAGAGAAGTTATTAAGGAGCGTTATATTTGTGGCTACATTCAACTGGTGAAAGTTGATCATGATATGGTAAAGGTGATAAAAAATCCCTACACTTTCCAGTTTTTGCAATATTTTCACTCCGCATCATGGAAAAATGTATAGAATTGGAAGAAATAAAAACATACATTTTCTCTCCCCTGTCAAGATGAAGTCCACTAAAATGTTTTGGCGTAAGGTGGGGGCCCCACAACCAAATCTCTCTTATTAAGGCTCCCAAAAGGCTAGAACCGTCCCTTCATGTGAGAAGATGTAGGTAGATGATTGTAATTACATTAATTCAAGCAAGCATTAACATAACTCAACATCCTTGGATTTCTAGGATGCTGAATCTGCTCCATCTTAATTTTACTCCTTGCACTTCTATTGCAATGCAAGAGGAGCACATCATAATCACTACATGTATTGATCACTGTACATAGGGCATGTGTGTGTGCATGCAATCGTGTGCATGCGTTTGTCAAACGTAATCCACAACCTCCCACACATGTTGAAAGGGCCCACCTCAATCACGCACCAGCAGATCTAGCTTGCTATTCCATTACTCCACTTCTTTCTGCAACTCTTTCTAACTTGAGACAGTGAATTATTTCATCCCCTCTTGGGATTATGAAAGCAATCATGTTTTGTATTCATTTTCTTTCCTGTCTAGCTCTAAGGCAATGAATCTATTGAAAAAGACAGTTGCTTAGGGTAATTGACAGAAACACCTTGGCAAAGACTGAAATTAATTTAAATTGATTCACCCAAGCTTTTTTCTGACTCTGACTCTCACTGAGACAAGGTTCTCGAGGAGGACATTTCAAACATGCAAGGCCACATGCTGAAATCAATTTCCAAATGAAGTTGATTAGAGCAATGTACTGGAGCTGTGGGCTGTCTCTCTGTGTAGAGCATTCAGATCAGACGGCACAGGACTGCAGTGTGAGGGTGTTACAGGGATGGTGTGTGTGTGTGTGTGTTTGTGTGTCTGGGGCAAAAGGGGAAATGGTGCTGAGTGGCAGACCAAAGCTCATCTTAGTTGTTGCATGGCTCATTCTACAGTTCAATAGCTATGTGTGTGCCTTCTCTGCCTATATACCGACTATGCGCTGAGCTTAGGGTCCTGCGGCCACTAAGGGGCCCCACACACCAATTTGTATTTTTAGGAATTTCGTTTTTTGATACATAGCATAACACAGTACAGTATACAATAAAAAAGTTATACTTTACAGTAATGTTCTGTTAACTTCTTCGATATAGGGGGCGCTCTTTTCATTTTGGGATGAAAAACGTTCCCGTTTTAAACAAGATATTTTGCCACGAAAAGATGCTCGACTATGCATATAATTGACAGCTTTGGAAAGAAAACACTCTGACGTTTCCAAAACTGCAAAGATATTGTCTGTGAGAGCCACAGAACTGATGTTACAGGCGAAACCCAGATAAGAATCGCATTTTTTGAAACCGCCTCATTCCAATAACTCCTTATATGGCTGTGAAGGAGCTAGGAGTCAGCTTACGTTTTCCACGTTTTCCCCAAGGTGTCTACAGCATTGTGACGTATTTGTAGGCATATCATTGGAAGATTGACCATAAGAGACTACATCTACCAGGTGGTCGCTTGGTGTCCTCCGTTGCAATTATTGCGTAATCTCCAGCTGCAGTATTTTTCTGTTTGTTTCTGATGAGAAGCCATCTGCCACCACTGATAGATTATCGAATAGATATGTGAAAAACACCTTGAGGATTGATTCTTAACAACGTTTGCCATGTTTCTGTTGATATTATGGAGCTAATTTGGAAAAAAGTTTGGCGTTGTAAGTGACTGCATTTTCCCGTATTTTTCTTAGCCAAACGTGATGAACAAAACGAAGCTATTTCGTCTACACAAATAATATTTTTGGAAAAAATGAACATTTGCTATCTAACTAAGAGTCTCGTCATTGAAAACATCCGAAGTTCTTCAAAGGTAAATTATTTTATTTGAATGCTTTTCTTGTTTTTGTGAAAATGTTGCCTGCTGAATGCTAGGCTTAATGCTATGCTAGGCTATCAATACTCTTACACAAATGCTTGTGTAGCTTTGTTTGAAAAGCATATTTTGAAAATCTGAGATGACAGTGTTGTTAACAAAAGGCTAAGCTTGTGTTTCAATATATTTATTTCATTTAATTTGAGATTTTCATGAATAGGAAACGTTGCGTTATGGTAATGAGCTTGAGGCTATGATTACGCTCCCGGATACGGGATTGCTCGTCGCTAGAGGTTAACCTCTTGAAACTAGGGGGCACTATTTTTATTTTTGGAAAAATAACGTTCCTAAAGTAAACGGCCTATTTCTCAGGACTAGATGCTAGAATATGCATATAATTGACAGCTTAGGATAGAAAACACTCTAAAGTTTCCAAAACTGTCAAAATATTGTCTGAGTATAACAGAACTGATATTGCAGGCGAAACCCTGAGGAGAATCCAATCAGGAAGTGCCTCTTATTTTGAAACCGTTGTGTTCCTATGCATCCCTATCCCTATGCATTCCTTTTTCTACGTATTCCCTAAGGAATCTACAACCTTTAGACGTAGTTTCACGCCTTTATGTTGAAGAATGAGCGTAAACGACTACATTGCGTAAGTGGCCAGCTGGGGGCTCTCAGAGTGATTCTTGCGTAAAAGACAGAGGTAGTCATTTTTCCTCTTCCTCCGCCTGAAAAGCCAATTGTCCCGGTTGATATATTATCAAATAGATATTTGAAAAACACCTTGAGGATTGATTATAAAAAACGTTTGCCATGTTTCTGTCAATATTATGGATATAATTTAGATTATTTTTTCCGGCGTTGTCGTGACCTTTTGAGGATCTGAGGACCCATGCAAAATCTTTTCAGTCTCTTGAGGGACAATAGGTTTTGTCATGCCCTCTTCACGGCTGTCTTGGTGTGCTTGGAACATGAACGTTTGTTGGTGATCTGGACACTAAGGAACTTAGCTCTCAACCTGCACCACTACAGCCCAGTCGATGAGACTGTGCGTGCTCAGTCCTCCTTTTCCTGTAGTCAACAATCATCTCCTTTGTCTTGATCACGTTGAGGGAGAAGTTTTTGTCCTTGCACCACAAGGTCAGGTCTCTGGCCTCCTCCCTATAAACTGTCTCATCATTGTCGGTGATCAGGCCTACCACTGTTGTGTCATCAGCAAATGTAATGAAGTTTGTTGGAGTCGTGCCTGCCCGTGCAGTCATCAGTGAACAGGGATTACAGGAGGGGACTGAGAATGCACCCTTCAGGGGCCCCTGTGTTGAGGATCAGCTGGAAGCGGCCTGTCAGGAAGTCCAGGATCCAGATCATGGCTACAGACATGAATGCTACGGGTCGGTAGTCATATTGGCAGGTTACCTTAGTTTTCTTGGGCATCGTGACTATAGTGGTCTGCTTGAAACATGTTGGTTTTACAGAATCAGACAGGGAGAGGTTGAAAATGTCAGTGAAGACACTTGCCAGTTGGTCAGCGCATGCTCGGAGTACACGTCCTGGTAATTTGTTTGGCCCTGCGACTTGGCTAGAGCCATTTGCTTGGCTAGCTGTAGACTAATGTTAGCTAGCTAACATTGAACCTGGTTGTTTAGCTGCCTGCAGATTCATGCAGGGTAGTAAAGTCATGAGTTGGGATTATGGTACATTATTTACCTAGCTAGCTCGCAAGCAAAAGACTCCACTATGCAAGTGACAATTTTTGCTGCGTTCGTGAATTCAGTCTGGCCATCCGATTTCAGAGCACTCTCATCTGAGCGTGATGACACTCAACACCTGTTGAATATGACCGGTGTCAGTAAATGCCAGCATTTAAAAAAAAATTGTTGCTAGCAACACAGTTACAGTTACCAATGTCTGAATAACATGAAAACAGCATAACCAGCTCTGTTAGGGCAAGTAAAATGGTCAGATTGGGGTGTTCTCTCATTATATGTCTGGAAGTAGCAAGCCAATGTTAGCCATTTAGCTTGGGTGCTTGACTGCTGTTGTGAGGTCAGAACATTTGGATCAACCCTGCTCATCGGATCAACCCTTGAGACTAAAGATTATGAGAGTGGGAATGATGCTGAATGGGTACAAACAAGGAAGGGCTCTCCAGTAGCTGTACCAAAACATTCGAAGGCCATTTTCTCAAAAGTGATTTTACAAGTTTATCAACGTTCAAAGCAGAATTACATTCTCATTGTTCCTCAACTGTAGAGTATGATATACCGTTTTGTAGCTCTGAGTCTCTACTTTTATCCAATGTAAACAACATAATTTCAAATTGTGCTACATAAGACCGATTGGAGCTGTTATATTAAATATATTGGATAGATTTTGAAATATTTGTTAAAATATTTTTTATTTTAGCTTTTTTTAACTAGGCAAGTCAGTTAAGAACAAATTCTTATTTTCAATGACGGCCTAGGAACAGTGGGTTAACTGCCTGTTCAGGGGCAGAACGACAGATTTGTACCTTGTCAGCTCGGGGGTTTCAACTTGCAACCTTCCGGTTACTAGTCCAACGCTCTAACCACTAGGCTAAGCTACCGCCCCATAACCAAACTGCTTTAGTTTAGTCCACTAGAGACGGTATTTACTGTATAATGTTATTATGTATTGTATATTCTGTAATTGTTTAATTAGTTAGGAAATAAATAATTGAGACAATTTGTG
Organism: Oncorhynchus kisutch; assembly: GCF_002021735.2. Classification (NCBI taxonomy): domain Eukaryota; kingdom Metazoa; phylum Chordata; class Actinopteri; order Salmoniformes; family Salmonidae; genus Oncorhynchus; species Oncorhynchus kisutch. The sequence continues at coordinate 53,332,595 of NC_034191.2, read as the reverse complement.
TATGGATGATTCATAGTAAGGCTGGGTTCGTGCAGACTAGGATTTTACGACTTGATACTGATATTAGATATTACTTGATGACTTGAGACTGATATTAGGTAAAGAATGATTAATGACTGATTGACTGCTATTGGAATAAAACATCTTCAGATCTTTAAGAGTGGATTTGGGAGATATATAAACAAACTCTTCCGTGGTGCCCTAGGTTATCAATGGTTGAATTGTTCCATGGTGTAATTCAATCACATAATCAATTAAACGTTAGGTAATTGATTTGAAAATAGCATATCATCTCATTTAACCGTAGTAGAGACACGACACCCCTCCAAAGTCATTTTAGAGAAATTGGCAGTACGTCAAACCAGCTTCACAACCACAGACCATGTGTAACCACGCCAGCCCAGGACCTCCACATCTGGCTTCTTCACCTACGGGATCATCTGAGACCAGCCACCCGGACAGCTGATGAAACTGGGAGGTATTTCAAACCAAAGAATTTATGCCCGAACCGTCAGAAACGGTCTCAGGGAAGCTCATCTGCATGCTCGTTGTCCTCACCCGGGTATTGACCTTGCTGCAGTTTAGCGTAATAACTGTCTTCAGTGGGCAAATGTTCACCTTTGATAGCCACGGGAACACTGTAGAATTGTACTCTTCATGGATGAATCTCGGTTTCAACTGTACCATGCAGATGGCATTGTGTGGGACAGCGGTTTGCTGATGTCAACATTGTGAACATGGTGGCAGTGGGGTTATGATATGGGCACGCATAAGCTACAGACAACAAACACAATTGCATTTTATCGATGGCAATTTGAAGGCACAGAGATAGCGTGACTAGATCATGTGGCCCATTATCATGTCATTCATCCGCCACCATCCCCTCATGGGACAACATTCCACAAGCCATAATCAACAATCAACAGCCTGATCAACTCTATGCAAAGGAGATGTGTTGCCATGCTTGAGGCAAATGGTGGTCACACCAGATCCTGATTGGTTTCTGATCCATGCCCTTTCCTTTTTTAAGGTATCTGTGACCAACAGATGCATATTTGTATTCCCAGTCATGTGAAATCCATAGATAGGGCCTAATTAATGTATTTCAATTGACTGATTTACTTATATGAACTGTAACTCCTTAAAATCTTTGAAATTGTTGCATGTTGCATTAATATATATTTTTCAGTGTATATAAATAGCAGTCTATGTTTTACATTGTCAATACTGCAGATATCCCTTTCCTATCCCCTCCAAGTCACTGTGTCTTCCCACATTCTTTGTACCTCTTAAAGTCTAAGCCGGTTGGGGGGGGGGGGGGGGGGTCTACTAAGCTAATATATGGAATTGTTTTAAGATGTCATACCATGGATCATTTAGATATATGATTTAGAATTGTAGGACCCCTTTAGGTATCCCCAAAAAGTAATACATTTTGGTTTTTGATAAAATATTTAATTGGCCTTTACTACTATAGCCCATAGAAAAGCATTGAATAACACATTTATAAATGGCAAAAAATACAGTCAAAAATAAATCATGAGGAATAAGGTTTTAAAGTGTTTGATCTATATCTAGGCGATATAAGAAAGCTCAGAAAATATTATACATTTTTGGGGCATATTTAACCCCATATTTTTGTGGCACAAAACTACCTCCATACTTCCATTAATTTGAATGGGTTGACTTCAGACGAGTCCCGTAACACCTGTGGGGGTCAGAGAGCAAAACAGAGAACACCATGGTGTTCGCAAGAGTCTCTTATCTCATATTAGTTTGAGGGTGGTCATATTAGTTTCTTAGGCCAAACTGTTCGGACGCAACATACGTTTTTGGGAGAAGACCAATTTCCGTCATCATTCACAGCAGTGTGACATCGCCGGATGCGATGGATTAAAATGCATCCAATGCAAAAAAACAGATATCTGTTTCTTAAACTGACAAATTTTGATGGGAATTTTTTCATTATGTTACTTAGATTGAAACAACGGTGTGTCATTTTTCATTGTTGCATCCTAATACCTACAGTAGGTAAATACAGTATCAGTCAAAAGTTTGGACACGCTTACTCATTCCAGGGTTTTTCTTTATTTTTACTATTTTCTACATTGTAGAATAGAAGATATCATCATAACCAAAAAAGTGTTAAACAAATCAAAAGATATATCTTTTTTTAGATTCTTCAAAGTTGTCAAACTTTGCTTTGATGACAGCTTTGCATACTCTTGGCATTCTCTCAACCAGCTTCATGAGGAATGCTTTTCCAACAGTCTTGAAGGAGTTCAGTATGCTGAGCAGTTGTTGGCTGGATTTCCTTCACTCTGCAGTCCAATTCATCCCAAAACATCTCAATTGGTTTGAGGTTGTCTGATTGTGGAGGCCAGGTAATCTGATGTAGCACTCCATCACCCTCCTTGTTCAAATAGCCGTACACAGCTATTTGACCAACTCATTTAAACAGCGAAATTATTGCTGAAACCAGCCTTCAGACGAGGTCAAAGTGATAATCAGGGTTTCAGGAGGAGTACAGTTTGCCCTCATCCCAACCCAAAGAAATAACCCAATGTTCAACAGTGTACTCTCACCTCAAAATATAAAATGGTCAGTAGAGGAAATGGAGCACTCTCTCTCTGTGGAGTCGGAGCCCTGAAGTCAACTTTTTTTTTCGGTTGAAGAGAGATATATAAATGGAGGGATGAGGCATCATAAATCTGACACACAGTTCCATTAGGTCTGTACTCTCTCTTTCCTCTGCACTCTCTTTCCTCTGCACTCTCTTTCTATAACTCTCTCTAACTCTCTCTCTCTCCTAACAACTTTTAGAGCTGCATGCCATGCCTTCTACAGGAGTGTGTGTGCACGTTTGTGTGTCTAAACATGCACTCGCATGTGTGTGTGTGTGTACAGTATGTCCCTGTCTGTGCCCCCCTACGTGTATGCGTGTAGACGCGTTAGATTGCTTCTGAAATCTTACCTCCGAAAAAGTTTCCTGTGGGCAGCCTCTTCTTTGAACTCCAATCCATTATCAGTGTGTATCAGATTAATCCCACCAGGTGTACTGTGTTAAATGATAGGGGCTTCTGGCAGCCTGCCACAGTCGCATGCAGGGGATAAAAGGATGAGCTCTCAGGTACAGAGCAATGGGGTATCCAGATGGCACTGTGTAGACAGACAGTGCATTTATGCATGCGAACACAGTTTTCTACCCAGCCTTAACATAGAGTTGAAGTTGGAAGTTTACATACCCTTAGGTTGGAATCATTAAAACTCGTTTTTCAAACACTCCACATATTTCTTGTAAACAAACTATAGTTTTGGCAAGTCATTTAGGACATCTACTTTAGTATTTTTCCAACAATGTTTTACAGACAGATTATTTTATTCACTGTATCACAATTCCAGTGGGTCAAAAGGTTACATACACTAGGGTGACTGTGCCTTTAAACAGCTTGGAAAATTCCAGAAAATTATCTCATGGCTTTAGAAGCTTCTGAGCTAATTGACATAAATTGAGTCAATTGGAGGTGTACCTATGGATGTATTTCAAGGCCTATCTTCAAACTCTGTACTTCTTTGCTTGACATCATGGGAAAATGACAACAAAGTCAAGGTATTGGAGTGGCCATCACAAAGCCCTGACCTCAATCCCATAGAAAATGTGTGGGCAGAACTGAAAAAGTGTGTACGAGCAAGGAGGCCTACAAACCTGACTCAGTTTTTTTTATAGTTTCTGGGTCAAGGATTGGATTTTTCAAGAGAGGCTATATTGCTACCACTTTTACTGAGTTTGGTACACATCCGGTGGATAGGGAGCCGTTTATTATGTTTAAAATAGGAGGGCCAAGCACAGGAAGCAGCTCTTTCAGGAGTTTAGCTGGAATAGGATCCAGTATGTAGCTTGAAGGTTTAGAGGTCAATACTATTTTCATCAATGTGTCAAGAGATACAGTCTTAAAAAACTTGAGTGTCTCCCTTGATCCTAGGTCCTGGCAGAGTTGTGCAGACTCAAGACAGTTGAGCTTTAAAGAGGAGTCCATATTTTTGCTTTCTAATCATCATGATCTTTTTGTAAAAGAAGTTAATGAATTTATCTGTACTGAAGTGAAAGCCATTCTCTTTTGGGGAATGCTGCTTTTAAGTTAGCTTTGTGACAGTATCATAAATACATTTGGAATTGTTCTTATTCTCCTCAATTAAGTTTGAAAAATAGGATGATCCAGCAGCAGTGAGGGCTCTTCGATACTGCACGGTACTGTCTTTCCAAGCTAGTCGGAAGACTTACAGTTTGGTGTAGCGTCATTACCGTTCCAATTTTCTAAAAGCTTGCTTGAGGGCTCGGGTATTTTCTGTATACCAGGGAGCTGGATTCTTATGACAAATGTTTTTAGTTATTAGGGCCGCGACTGCATCTAGGGTATTATGCAAGGTTTAATGTAGTTCCTCAGTTAGGTGGTTAACCGATTGTTGTACTCTGTGACGTCTTTGGGTAGGTGGAGGGAGTCTGGAGGGTCATCTAGGAATCTTTGGGTTGTCTGAGAATTTATAGCACGGCTTTTGATGATCCTTGGTTGGCGTCTGAGCAGATTATTTGCTGCGATTACAAACGTAATAAAATGGTGGTCCGATAGTCCAGGATTATGAGGAAAAACATTAAGATCCACAATATTTATTCCACGGGACAAAACTAGGTCAAGAGTATGACTATGGCAGTGAGTAGGTCCGGAGACATGTTGGACAAAACCCACTGAGTCGATGACGGCTCAGGAAGCCTTTTGGAGTGAGTCTGTGGACTTTTCCACGTGAATATTAAACTCACCAAAAATATGAATATTATCTGCCATGACTACAAGGTCCGCTAGAAATTCAGGGAACTCTAGCTAAAAAGAGTGATTGAGTAGGCTGCATAGATTTCATGAATAGAAGCTCAAAAGACGATAACGCAGTCTTTTTTTAAATTTAAATTTGCTATTGTAAATGTTAGCAACACTTCCGCCATTGCAGGATGCGCGAGAAATATGGTCACTAGTGTAACCAGGAGGTGAGGCCTCATTTAACATTCATCAGGCTTAAACCATGTTTCAGTCAGGCCAATCACATCAAGATTATGATCAGTGATTAGTTTATTGACTATAACTGCCTTGGAAGTGTGGGATCTAACAATAAGTAGCCCTATTTTGAGATGTGAGGTATTACAATCTCTTTTAATAATTACAGGAGTGGAAGAAGTCTTTATTCTAGTGAGATTGCTAAGGCAAACACTGCCATGTTTAGTTTTGCCCAACCTAGATCGAGGCACAGACATGGTCTCAATGGGGTTAGATGAGCTGACTACACTGAATAATGCTAGTGGCAGACTCCACTAAGCTGGCAGGGTGGCTAACAGTCTGCTGCCTGGCCTGCACCCTATCTCATTGTGGAGCTAGTGGAGTTAGAGCCCTGTCTATGTTCATAGATAACATGAGAGCACCCCTCCAGCTAGGATGGAGTCTGTCACTCCTCAACAGGCCAGGCTTGGTCCTGATTGTGGGTGAGTCCCAGAAAGAGGGCAAATTATCTACAAATTCTATCTTTTGGGAGGGGCAGAAAACAGTTTTCAACCAGCAATTGAGTTGTGAGACTCTGCTGTAGAGCTCATCACTCCCCCTAACTGGGATGGAGCCAGAGACAATAACTTGATGCTGACATGTCTTTCTAGCTAATTTACACACTGAAGCTATGTTGCGCTTGGTGACCTCTGACTGTTTCATCCTAACATTGTTGATGCCGACGTGGATACCAATATCCCTATACTCTCTATCCTCGCCAATTTCAAATTTAGCCAACACCATCTTCAGATTAGCCTTAACGTCGGTAGCCCTGCCCCCTGGTAAACAGTGTATGATCGCTGGATGATTATTTTTAAGTCTAATACTATGGGTAATGGAGTCACCAATGACTAGGGTGTTCAACTTGTCAGAGCAAGTGGTTGGAGGCTTCGGCGTTTCAGACCCCGTAATGGGTGGAGAAGAGATCAGAGATGACTCGGACTCTGGCACCGACTCGTTGCTTAATGGGGAGAAAGTTGGGTGGGTTGAATGGGTTGAAAGTTTCTGTCGGCTAAATGAACAACACCGGTTGATCATTCCTACGGCATTTCCTCCCAGATGCCATGAGAAAATGTTTGGCTGCGGGGACTGTATAAGGGGATTTTTACTACTATCTGTACTTATTGGTGGCACAGATGCCGTTTCAACTTTCCTACACTTAAATTACCCTTGCATCTGAAGATGGGCTTGTAGCACGGCTGTCCTCACCATAAGGTGATCGTTCTCCTGTATAAATTATGAGTACAGCGACTGCAGTTATAAGGCATAATGTTAATGTTATTACTTAGCTTCGGCTGGTGGAGGTCATGAAGAACCATGTCCAGATAAAGCGTCCGGGGTGAAAAAGTTTAATGAAAAAAGTTAAACAAGGGAAAAAAATACATATATTACACGGTAATTAAAAATGTAAAACTGTAAAGTTGGCAGGTAGCAAAGAAACGTTAGTAACATACTGCCTGGTGGAGGCCCGTTAGGAAGTCTAGGATCCAGTTGCAGAGGGAGGTGTTTAATCCCAGGTTCCTTAGCTTATTGATGAGTTTTGAGGGCACTACGGTTTTGAACGCTGAGCTGTAGTCAATGAATAGTATTCTCACTTAGGTGTTCCTTTTGTCCAAGTGTGAAAGGGCAGTGCGGAGTGCAATAGAGATTGCCTCATCTGTGGATCTGTTGGTGGGGTATGCAAATTGGAGTGTGTCTAGGGTTCCTGGATTAATGGTGTTGATGTGAGCTATGACCATAGTTTCAAAGCACTTCACGGCTATAGACGTGAGTGCTACGGGTTGGTCCTCATTTAGGAAGGGTACCTTAGCGGTCTTGGGCACATAGACTATGGTGGTCTGCTTGAAACATGTTGGTATTGCAGACTCATACAGAGAGTTGTTGAAAATGTCAGTGAAGACACGTGCCTGTTGGTCAGTACACGTCCTGGTAATCCGTCTGGCCCTGCGGCCTTGTGAATGTTGGCCTGTTTAAAGGTCTTACTCACATCGGCTGCGGAAAGCCTGATCACACAGTCATCCAGGACAGCTGATGTTCTCATGCATGTTTCATTGTTACTTGCCTCGAAGCGAGCAAATAAGTAATTTAGCTTGTCTGGTAGGCTCTTGTCACTGGGCAGCTCACGGCTGTCATTCCCTTTGTAGCCTGTAATAGTTTGCAAGCCCTGCCACATCCGATGAGTTTCGGAGCCGGTGTAGTAAGATTTGATCTTGGCCCTGTATTGACGCTTTGTGTGTCTGAGGACATAGCGGGATTTCTTATAAGCTTCCTGGTTAGAGTCCCGGTTCTTGATAGCTGCAGCTCTACCCTTTAGCTCAGTGCGAAAATCTTGCCTGTAATCCAGGGCTTTTGGTTGGGGTATGTACTTACAGTTACTGTGGGGACAACGTCCTCTATACACTTATTGATAAAGCCAGTGACTGATGTGGTGTACTCCTCAATGCCATCAGAAGAATCCCGGAACATATTCCAGTCTGTGCTAGCAAAACAGTCCTGTAGTTTAGCATCTGCTTCATCTGACCACTTTTTTATAGACCGAGTCACTGATGCTTGCTGCTTTAATTTTTGCTTGTAAGCAGGAATCAATAGCATGTAATTGTGGTCAGATTTGCCAAATTGAGGGCAAGGGAGAGCTCTAGGTAGATAGAGTATCTCATGATAAGCTGTAGATCACACTACCTCAGGCGTGCAAAACCTTGAGACTTCCTTAGACATCGTGCACCAGCTGTTGTTTACATATATGCATAGGCCCCCGCCCCATGTCTTACCAAAGGCTGCTGTTCTATCCTGCCGATAGAGTCTATAACCCGCCAGCTTTATGTTCTTAATGTCGTCGTTCACCCACAACTAGGTGAAACATACAATTTTACAGTTTTTAATGTCCCGTTGGTAGTGCTTTCGTGCTTTTAGTTCGTCTCAATTATTTTTCAGCTATTGAACGTTAGCTAGCAGAACGGAAGGCAAAGGCAGATCAGTCACTCATCGCCTGATCCTCACAAGGCACCCTGATCTTTTTCCATTAATATCAGTTTCCTTCTCTAGCGAATGACGGGGATCTGGGCCTGGTCGGGTGTCTGTAGTATATCCCTCCCGTTCAACTCATTGAAGAAAAACTCTGTCTAATCTGAGGTGAGTAATTGCAGTTCTGATGTCCAGGAGCTCTTTTCGGTCATAAGAGACGGTCGCACCATCATTATATACAAAACAAGTTATGAACACAATTTTTTTTGCATGATTGGTTAAGAGCCGATAAGACGGCAGCCATATCCTCCGGCGCCATCCTTTGTTTCTAACTGTTTAAGTTATTTTATTCAATGGGTTTTTATGGGTTAATATCAATAAGGTCAAATTCAATGTTTCATCCCAAAACATTTTTTTACCTAAAGGTGTCCTAAAATTCAAAATCCAATAGCTGAATGATCCTTGGTGTGACCATCTTGAAAAACAATTCAGTATGCTAGCTAAGTAGAATGCCCCTTCCTAGACTCAGGCTAAGGCTTTGTCTAAAGTTAAGACATTTACGTGGCGTTGCCACATACACTGATATACCATGACATTAGAGATGTTAGTAAAACAACAGTGAATGCGCCCCATTAAAAATAGCCTACAGACTGAGATGATAGATAGCCTATTGCAGGAATAAGTTTGTCTAACTTGCAGGAGTCGGTTGGGCTACTCTCTCTTTCTCTCTCTGCCTCTCCTGAGTCACGGGAGTAAGTTCGACTAAAACAATTCATGATATTATTCAAATAGCAAAATAATTTTTAATGCCCATCACTAGTCACCAATAGATTCTAGGTGAACGTTATCATTCAAACAAAATGATTTAAGATAATACAACACATATTTCATAATGTCTTATTTTGTGAGTTTCACCCTAAAACTCATAGTTTACAGCCCACGTCAGCCCTACAAGTCACATTATGTTACCTTACAAAGTGATGTATATTTCCTACTGGAATACAGCCCGCGAAGGAATATCCAACATTCAGAAAGTTTGCCAGGGTTGGCAAGACCCTGGCAAGACCCTGAGAAATGTATGTTATTTATACTGAACAAAAATAAAAACACAACATGCAATAATGTCTAAGATTTTACTGAGCTACAGTTCGTATAAGGGAATCAGTCAGTTGAGATTAATTAATTAGGCCCTAATGTATGGAATTCACATCCCTGGGCAAGGGTGCAGCCATGGGTGGAGGGAATATGCCCGTTCCGTTCTCTAGGGGTAATCCTCACACTCGGGTCCTCAGCCAATCCGGTTCGGCACACAAGGGGGGTAATCCAACAGTCCAGGTCACAACAGGTAATCACACAGCTATTGTTCTCTCTTCTACCACACTTTGTTCTCTCCTTACTATGCCCCTTTGTGCTGACTGGTTCCTCCGTTCTCACCAAGCACTCCCTGGCTTAACGATCTTGGGGCAGGAAGTCCATATAAGGCTTGGGGGTGGAGCAAGCAGGATTTTACATATTTTTTTTATTTCACCTTTATTTAACCAGGCAGGCTACTTGAGAGCAAGTTCTCATTTACAACTGCGACCTGGCCAAGATAAAGCAACACATTCAACACATACAGCAACACAGAGTTACACATGGAATAAACAAAACATACAGTCAATAATACAGTAGAAAAAAAGTACATATACAGTGAGTGCAAATGAGGTAAGATAAGGGAGGTAAGGCAATAAAATAGGCCATAGTGGCGAGGTAATTACAATATAGCAATTAAACACTGGAATGATAGATGTACAGAAGATGAATGTGAAAGTAGAGATACTGGGGAGCAAAGGAGCAAAATAAATAAATAAATACAGTATGGGGATGAGGTTGTTGGATGGGCTATTTCAGCTTCAGCAATTTCTGTAAGATCACTCCCCTCACCTCTCCCTGCCGTCTGCCATAGTATCTACAGAGGTGCTCTCTAAATTGAAACTCACAATGTCAAATAACCAAGGTTAGTTGCCTAAGTAATCATGTTCAGGCCTGATCTGATGCCTGTTCCCATGGAGTTGATGATTTAGTGTCCTCTGTTGGGAGTAGGGTCATGTATGTCCACGTTTATGACATGTTTCTCCAGCTTAAATCATACTTTATTCGGTACTGGTTCATTGTGCAGGTGGGTCATGCCTGAACATGTCTACAGGTTAAGCCTCACTCTTTTTTTCTGACCCTGCTTTAGCACCCGCCGTTCAAGGGAGCAGTATATCTAAGCACCAGCTTTAAATATTTCAACAACCCCAAGAACAACACACAATCAACAAATAAAATTAAGAAATGGATGCCATTTGTACTGGTGAGGTTAAATATGTAATAGGGCTCAAATGATAATTTATTCCTCGTAAGGCCTGGGGAAAAGAGAGGTGGTTATTGGACGATGTTAAATAAAATTGACTTGTTTGCAGAACTAACCAAATACCATTTGTAGAGACCAGTTGTAATAATGGGCATCTGGTTTATTGTTCACAGTGTTTGGAAGGCATCTGAAAAGTATTTAAGACATTACCAGTTATCACCGGGCAGCAATCAGAGTACAGTTTACAAATGACATTGCCATATTATGTTGCATTATCAAAGAATCATAGGGCTAAAACAATGTAAGTATTGCACAGACGTACTGTATTTACATTTTTGTCATGTAGCAGACGCTCTTGTAGTAGTGAGTGGATACATTTTCATACCTTGGGAATCGAACCGACCATATCTGAGCCACACAAAACTATTCCAAGCCAAATAGTCTTGTTTTATTTAGTTAGACACTTTAAATCTGTCACTATAACATTGACAGCTTTACACATTTGGCATTCTGGGCCTCATGCTTTTTATAACTGAGTGTTTATTATATCAATTTAAGTAAATTACTTCTCAGAGGAGCACAGCGGCAGCTAGAGCTCATTCCTCCTTCCCTGCCCCTTGAATTATAATACAGGTCTTCACACTATTCAACATGTACTCTTTTCAATAATGCTGTTTATTATAATCATAATCATTATAATCATAATCTGAGTGCTAGATGGTGTTAGACTCTTTATACAATGTGTTGGGGAAGGTGTCAGTGGAGATAGAGAGGGGGGCGTTGACAGAGAGGGGGGCGTTGAGAGAGAGAGACAGCGAGAGAGAGGATGTTTGCCCACTGGGAGCCCTGATTCCAGATTAGTCTCCTTAGTTGTCTGTGTGCGATATGCCTAATTTTGTATTCTAAAATGTAATCTATTGAATCACAAAAGTAATTATTTATCATACTGCATAGTTCTAGAAAGGTCTGAAAAGGAAAAAAAAGTGAGGTGCACCCACTTTTGAGGACACAAGCTCAAGTACATTCTACATTCTGAACGGGGAGACTCAGCTGTTTTGAGTATAAAGGCATTGACTCTGCAAAGATTACAGGGCGCTCTGTACATGAAAATGACGGTTTGAACCGATCCAGAACCGCTACTAGTCCCCTAAATAGAATAGGGACTTTTAATGTTTTAATGGAAGAATCAACATCTGGTGGAGGCTGCTTGAATTCAGCTCTCTTAGTGGCCTGATTGGGCCTTCTAATGATAATGACACACGCATGCACACACTCACACTCACACACACACACAAACAGAAATAGAATAGGGAGAAAGAAAGAGAGAGAGAGAGACCATGAGACACCATATCAGGCATTATGTCCCTTCTCCCTTCCCAGATGCCCCATATCAGGTGGTTTAGTCTGTCCCGATGCCTCTAAGAGCACAGACAGATAGAGACAAGTCCCATATCTAGTATCCTGGCTTCAGACACAATGTTTATAGGAGCCAAACATGACCCTATTTTGGGTCGCGTGGCAAATGGCATCCTATTCTCTACATAGTGGGCCCAGGTCAAAGGAAGTGCACTATATAGGGAATAAAGTGACATTTGGGATGCAGATATGGTCCCAGTTAATTGTCAACATGATTTATGGAGATGAAAGCTATCTCCAGACTGTGGCTCCTTAATCTTCCTCTGACTGAAATGGCATCCATCATGGGACGACGCATTCACACGCACCCACACACACGCCAGCTCTGGCGGGGCTTGCAAACTATCACGGATTACAAAGGGAAACACAGCCGTGAGCTGCCCAGCAGCACGAGCCTACCGGACTAGCAAAATGTATTCTATGCTTGCTTTGAGACTAGCAAATATGGACTATTCATGAGAGCACCAACTGTTATGGATGACTGAGTGATCTCGTTCTCCGTAGCCAATGTGAATCAGGTTAAACAGGCTAAAGTTCACAAGGCCGCGGGGCCAGACGGAACACAAGGACGCCTACTCAGAACATGCGTTGACCAGCTGGCAAGTGTCTTCACTGACATTTTCAACCTATCCCTGACCCGGTCTGTAGTAGCAACTTGTTTCAAGCAGAACCAAGGGTTAATTACACTCTTAAAACATATGTGTTCCTCCTGAGTGGCACATTGGTCTAATGTGTTGCATCGCAGTGCTAGCTGTGCCACTACAGATCCTGGTTCGAGTCCAGGCTCTGTCGCAGCCGGCTGCAACTGGCGACACACAATTGGCCCTGCGTCATCTCGGTTAGGGGAGTGTTAGGCTGGCAGGGATGTTCTTGTTCCATTGCGCACTAGCGACTCCTGTGGTTGGCTGGGTGCAATGCACGCTGACACGGTTGCCCAGTGCACAGTGTTTCCTCTGACACATTGGTGTGGCTGGCTTCCAAGTTAAACGGGTGTTGTGTCAAGAAGCAGTGCGACTTGGCTGGGTGGTGTTTCGGAGGATGCAGTGCTCTCCACCTTTTGCCTCTCCCAAGTCCATACGGAGTTGCAACAATGAAACAAGACTAACTACCAATTGGAGTACACATCTGTGTGTCTAGTTAAAACCTCTTGGAGTTAAGTATTTTCATTTTTGGAAAAAAAATGTTCGTTTCAAACGGGATATTTTGTCAGGAAAAGATGCTAGAATATGCATATAATTGACAGCTTTGGATAGAAAACACTCGTTTCCAAAACTGTAAAGATATTGTCTGTGAGTATAACAGAACTGAAAAATCCAATCCGGAAGTGCCGCAGGTTTCGAAAGCGCTGCGTTCCAATGACTCCCTATTCAGCTGTGAATGTACCATCAACGAGCTTACGCTTTCTACGTATTCCCCAAGGTGTCTACAGCATTGTGACGTAGTTTTACGCATTTCTGTTGAAGAATAGCCGTAGGCAGCCACATTGCGTAAGTGGTCACATGGTGGCTCCGAGAGAGATTCTCACGTAAAATACAGAGGTAGCCATTACTCCAATCGGTCATAGTGAAAAACAAATTGTCCCGATCGAATAGATATTAGAAAAACACCTTGAGGATGGATTCTAAACAACGTTTGCCATGTTTCTGTCGATATTATGCAGCTAATTTGGAATATTTGTCTGCATTGTGGTGACCGCAATGCAGAAAAATATTCAAATTTCCCGGCGATTTCTCAGCCAAACGTGAAGAACAAACGGAGCTATTTCGCCTACAAAAATAATATTTTGGGAAAAAATAATTTTGGCTGTCTACCTGGGAGTCTCGTGAGTGAAAACATCCGAAGTTCATCAAAGGTAAACGATTTAATTTGATTGCTTTTCTGATTTCTGTGACAAGTTTGCCTGCTGCTAGCAAGGCATAATGCTATGCTAGGCTATGATAAACTTACACAAATGCTTGTCTAGCGTTGTCTAGCATATTTTGAAAATCTGAGATGACAGGGTGATTAACAAAAGGCTAAGCTTTGTTACAATATATTTCACTTGTGATTTTCATGAATAGGAATATTTTCTAGGAAGATTTATGTCCGTTGCGTTATGCTAATTAGTGTCAGATTCACCATCTGACGGTCCCGTTCACGGGCTGGGCATCACTACAGGTTAAGGATGACGTGTTGTGTTACTCTTAACACAATCACTGTGTTGGCACAACATGATTTGTTTAAAAGTTTCAACACATTTTGTATCAATTGCTGCATCTTAATTTTTTAAATGCTGAAAACCCTAGATCATATAGCAAATGTCAAGTCTTCATGCATCCATGCCGCGGCCCCACACACTGGCCCTCACGCTCTGAAAAGTGAAGTGACGACTGACAACCTGGAGTGAGACTCAGCCAGCCAGCAGGAGGAATATGAAACAAGAAACAAGGTACATTTATTATTTAGCTGAATGAGGTGTCCATTTGAGGCAAATGCGGTGTGGACATGTCAACATTTTAGCCCTGATTTATAAAAATATCATGTGTCTCAGGCAAGTTTTCAAGAAGTTAGACTAGTTAGGAAATGTTTTACCGCAATCATTGTTATATTTCCCAGCATCCTTTACTGCAGGTTGATATTTTTAGAATAGTTTTTAACCCCATCTGTCTGTGTTTTTGCATGTACAATTGAAGTCGGAAGTTTACATACACTTAGTTTGAAGTCAATAAAACTCGTTTTTAAACCACTCCACACATTTCTTTTTAACAAACTATAGTTTTGTCAAGTTGGTTAGGACTTCTACTTTGTGCATGGCACAAGTCATTTTTCCAACAATTGTTTACAGAGATTATTTCACTTATAATTCACTGTATCACAATTCCAGTGGGTCGTTAAACAGCTTGAAAATTCCAGAAAATGATGTCATGGCTTTAGAAGCTTATGATAGGCTAATTGACATCATTTGAGTAAATTGGAGGTTTACCTGTGGATGTATTTCAACGCCTACCTTCAAACTCAGTGCATCTTTGGTTGCCATCGTGGGAAAATCTAAATAAATCAGCCAAGACCTCAAAAAAAGAATTGTAGACCTCCACAAGTCTGGTTCATCCTTTGGAGCGATTTTCATACGCCTGAAGGTACCACATTCATCTGTACAAAAAATAGTACACAAGTATAAACACCATGGGACCACCCAGCCATCATACCACCTAGGAAGGAGATGCTTTCTCTCCAGATATGAATGTACTTTGGTGTGAAACGTGCAAATCAATCCCAGAACAACAGCAAAGGACCTTGTGAAGATGCTGGAAGAAACAGGTACAAAAGTATCTATATACACAGTAAAATTAGTCCTTTATCAACATAACCTGAAAGGCCGTTCAGCAAGGTAGATGCCACTGCTCCAAAACCGTCATAAAAAAGCCAGACTACGGTTTGCAACAGCACATGGGGACAAAGATTGTACTTTTTGGTGAAGTGTCCTCTGGTCTGATTAAACAAAAAACGAACTGTTTGGCCATAATGATCATCGTTATGTTTGGAGGAAAATGGGGAGGCTTGCATGCTGAAGAACACCATCCCACCCGTGAAGCATGGGGGTGGCAGCATCCTGTTGTGGGGGTGTTTTGCTGCAGGAGGGACTGGTGCACTTCAAAAAATAGATGGCGTCATGAGAAATGAAAATTAGGAGGATATATTGAATTAACATCTCAAGACTTCAGCCAGGAAGTTAAAGCTTGTCACAAATGGGTCTTCCAAATGGACAATGACCCCAAGCATACTTCCAATGTTGTTGCAAAATGGTTTAAGGACAACAAATATAAGGTATTGGAGTGGCCATCACAAAGCCCTGACCTCATTCCCATAGCAAAATTTGTGGGGAAAACTGAGAAAGTATGTGTGAGCAAGGAGGCCTAGAAACCTGACTCAGTTACCCCAGCTCTGTCAGGAGGAATGGGCCAAAATTTACCCAACTTTTTGTGAGAAGCTTGTGGAAGGCTACCCAAAACGTTTGACCCAAGTTAATCAATGTAAAGGCAATGTTACCAAATACAAATTTAGTGTATGGTAACTTCTGACCCACTGGGAATGTGATGAAAGAAATAAAAGCTGAATTGAATCATTATCTCTACTCTTCTTCTGACATTTGACATACTTAAAATAAAGTGGTGATCCTAATTGACCTAAACAGGGAATTTTAGCTTGGATTAAATGTCAGGAATTGTGAAACTGAGTTTGAATATAGTTGGCTAAGGCGTATGTAAACTTCTGACTTCACCTGTATGTTGATTGATTGATTAACCTTATGCTTACACAAAGATAAAAAAACATACATTTATCTATACAAATCCAATCTGTTAATTTGATTTTTTGCACCCATTACTGGAATGGTTGTTCCAGTTTAAATGGCTTAGGTAGACTCCTCACAATGATCTTGACACAAGTAGTCATTCTGAATGCAGGTTGCTGGTGAATGATAGGTCCTATTGTTCGCTATTCTAGTACTGGCTGAATTCCAATAAGATTTACACTTCAATTTGCAAGCTAGTATAATGTGATGTGTTGGTGTGTTTGCATCATTCTGACAATTTTTCAAAAAATTCCTGAAGGAAACATTCTGGAAGCTGGAGGAAATTAGCAGGTACTCTGGAATCCTTCAACAAGCACACCATGAATTCAGGCCAAAATAGAAGACTAAAACTAAGCTTCAAAGTAAGGCTTGGGAAAATATGCCTCATCATGAAGAGTATGATAACACTCAACTTAGCATTAGTATTGAAAATGAACAAATTCATCAACCATGTCTCTGTCACTGACAAATAAAATTATGTGTGGTAACTCCATAATTCAAGCGAAAGGGAACACTGGGAAATGCTATTGGAGGCATGCGTGGAAGTGTTGTAACTGTTTAACTGGTCTACGGTAGCGGTGCATTATATTTGAGGTGTGGTTTAGTGGGGGCATGGCTTTAAGGTAGTTATTTTTCACCACCTGTGAGTAAAAGTGTTGCACCAGTTTAAATGATCTATGCTATAGATAAATGTTTGTGTCTGACGAGGAAAAAATATCTACCATATTGTTGTCCTTGGACTGCATATCTAACTAAAACATGTGTAAATGATGTTTTGCATGTATAGGATTGTATAGGAATGTATAGGATTAGTTTCATGTAGCATTTTGATATGGAGCACTGTATTATTATTTTTTTTAAATCTACATGTTTCCCAGTCAGAATTTTAAAGTGTATTTCATTTAAAATGTGCAGAATTTTAAAGTGGAATACAACACAATGTTTCCATCATGTGGATGGAAAATTATGTGGATATATTGAAGCAACATCTCAAGACATCAGTCAGGATGTTAAAGCTTGGTCGCAAATGGGTCTTCCAAATGGACAATGACCTCAAGCATACTGCCAAAGTTGCGGCGAAAGGACATCAAAGTCAAATTATTGTATTGGCCAAAGCCCTGACCTCAATCCTAAAGAACGTTTGTGGGCAGAACTGAAAAGCGTGTGCGAGCAAGGAGGCCTAAAAACCTGACTCAGTTACACCAGCTCTGTCAGGAGGAATGATACCATATTGACAGCATATTGATGTCTTTCTGAACTGGGGATAATGACTGTTTAGTCAAATTTACACTTTAGTGGCCTGAAAATACGATGACATTGCTCAAGTCGACAAATAATTAGTAGAAAACAACTTTGCAATCATTATGATTTCGTCAAGTTTACGTGAGAGATGGCAATGTTGCCATGAGCTAGCAATGGTTGTCATAAATAGCTAGTCACATAATTAGTTAAATAAAGTCCACCTGTGTGCAATCTAAGTGTCACATGATCTGTCACATGATCTCAGTATATATACACGTCTGTTCTGAAAGGCCCTGGAGTCTACAACACTACAAAGCAAGGCGCTCCACTAAGCAAGCAGCACCATGAAGCCCAATTAATTCTCCAAACAGGTCAGGGACAATGTTGTGGAGGAGTACAGATCAGGGTTAGGTTATAAAAAATATCCCAAACTTTGTACATCCCACAGAGCACCATTAAATCCATCATTAAAAAATTGAAAGAATGTGGCACCACAACAAACCTCCCAAGAGAGGGCCACCCACCAAAACTCATGGACCAGATAAGGAGGGAATTAATCAGAGAGGCAAGAAAGAGACCAAAGATAAACCTGAAGGAGCTGCAAAGCTCCACAGTGGAGATTGGAGTATCTGTCCAGTTTAAGCCGTACACTCCACAGAGCTGGGCTTTACAGAAGAGTGGCCAGAAAAAAATTGTAAAAACAAAATAAGCAAACACGTTTGGTGTTCGCCAAAGGCATGTGGTAGACTCCCTAAACATATGTAAGAAGGTACTCTGGTTAGATGAGACTAAAATTGAGCTTTTTTACCATCAAGGAAAATGCTTTGTCTGGCCCAAACCCAACACCTCTCATCACCCCGAGAACAGCATCCTCACAGTGAAGCATGGTGGTGGCAGCATCATGCTGTGGGGATGGTTTTCATCGGCAGGGACTGGGAAACTGGTCAGAATTGAAAGAATGATGGATAATGCTGAATACAGGGAAATTCTTGAGGGAAACCCGTTTCACTCTTCCAGAGATTTGAGTCTGGTTATGGAGGTTCACCTTCCAGCAGGACAATGACCCTAAAGCAACATTTGAGTGGTTTAAGGGGAAACATTTAAATGTCTTGGATTGGCCTAGTCAAAGCCCAGACCTCAATCCAATTGAGATTCTGTGGTATGACTTAAAGATTACTGCACACCTGTGAAACCCATCAAACTTGAAGGAGCTGGAGCAGTTTTGCCTTGAAGAATGCACAAAAATCCCAGTGGCTAGATGTTCCAAGCTCATAGAGACATACCCCAAGAGACTTGCAGATGTAATTGCAGCAAAAGGTGGCTCTAAAAAGAATTGACTTTGGGGGGGTGAATAGTTATGCACGCTCAATATTTTGCATCTTCAAAGTGGTAGGCATGTTGTGTAAATCAAATGATACAAACCCAAAATATATTTTAATTCCAGGTTGTAAGGCAACAAAAAAGGAAAAATGTCAAAGGGGGTGAATACTTTCGCAAGCCACTGTAAAGTCAATATGGAGACATCACAATTATGACAAAATCTTGTCCTACTAATTATTTGCCTCCTTTTGAAATGTCATCGTGTTTTCAAGCCACAGTAATGTACTTTATTCCACTCTCGGCTTCACCCCCGGCATATCTCACATTGTGCATGTAGACGCATTACACTTGAAGTGATAGGCTGTGATATTTGTTAAAGTTTTTAAAAGGGATTTAAATTCTTCAAATGTATCAAGAGTATAGATCAGCTATAGCAAGTGTTTTAAATAATTGACCATGGGACGTTGCAAAAAGAATCAAGGTAAAAAAAACAAAGTAGCAATGATTCATTCGAGTGACAAGGTTTGAGAGATGCTCTGCAAAAGCTTGAGACTTTTAAATTACATCTTGATGGTTGATCTCCTCTCCCTCTCTAAGGCTACCCCTTCCCATGCATGCATACAGTATATGCACACACTCTAACACGCACATGCAACACAGTCTAAGGAGATGGATGGGGCAGGAGTGGTTTGAGACTTAGTCCCCACGATGGCTTGATTGATTGCTTTTCTCTAGATCATGTCTAGCCTCTCTAAACCCTTCGGAGAGGTGTTCCCCTCACCCCCCACCCTTCACCCTCGTCTCTACTTTCTCTCTCATAGTCAACCTCTTTCTTTGATTCTCTCTCATCTATCATTCCCCACATAAAAAATACTATAGACTTCACTGTAATGTTTTTGAGGACTTTATTATATTCTACTGTTGTATTTAGATGATCCAAGATGGCATAGCATTCAGACGTCCTTTGTCCTCATCTTGTCATGTCCCGTGTGTATATATATATTTACATCTTTCTTTGCATATCTTTTATATATTTTCTTTTCCAAAAACTCAACTTCAAAACACTCTCCTGAAACCGGCCTCACCAATTAAAAAAGTATTATTTACCTCAAATCTGAAATCCACAATAGAAGCTAGCCTGAAGCTAGCCTGAAGCTAACCAGGAGCTAACCAGGAGTTAACCAGGAGCTAGCCAGGAGCTAGCCAGTTTACTGGCTAATGTTAGTATTTAGCTAACCACGGTTGATGGTCATCAGCTATCCTTTAGCTCGAAAAGCTATCGGCAGTTTTGTACAACGCGACTCAGACCAGAATATACCGGACCTATTTTTCTCCCCATATCCCCGGATTTCAACTGAAAGCTCTGAACATTTATACCTGGATCTCGCAGCTAGCTAGCTGCTATCCGTGTGACTATTGGCTTACGTCGGTCCCGGAGCAAACTTCAATTATTCCGGAGCTAGCAAGCTGAAGAGTTGCATCAACCACTCCTGGGCTACAATCACCTATCCAGACCCGTTTTACTGCTGATGCGGAGCCCCACCGGGCCTTCACGACTGTACTACCAACGTTATCTGCACGACGTTATTTGAACGGCCATCTGCGGCCCGCTAATCGTTAGCTGTCTTATCGGCTGCTATCTGAATAGGCCTATCGGACTATTTTTCTTAGGTTACTATAACTATATCTATTTTGCCAATTGGATTGATCCCCTCTACCACACGGAACCCCACTAATCCCCACTAATGGAAATGCACGAAGTGGCTAAAAACAGAACACCGTCCTACGCTAGCTTGCTACCGATGGCCCGGCTAGCTGTCTGAATCGCCATTACCCCAACCAACCTCACTACTAACTGGACCCTTATGATCACTGGACTAAGCATGCCTCTCCTTAATGTCAATATGGCTTGTCCATTGCTGTTCTGATTAGTGTGTATTGGCTTATTTCACTGTAGAGCCTCTAGCCCTGCTCATTATACCTTATCCAACCTTTCAGTTCCACCACCCACACATGCAATGACATCACCAGGTTTCAATGATGTTTCTAGAGACAATATCTCTCTCATCATCACTCAATACCTAGGTTTACCTCCACTGTATTCACATCCTACAATACCTTTGTCTGTACATTATACCTTGAAGCTATTTTATCGGCACCAGAAACCTCCTTTTACTCTCTGTTCCAGACGTTCTAAACGACCAATTCTCATAGGTTTTAGCCATACCCTTATCATACTCCTCCTCTGTTCCTCTGGTGATATAGAGGTGAATCCAGGCCCTGCAGTGCCTAGCTCCACTCCTATTCCCGAGGCGCTCTCTTTTGATGACTTATGTAACCGTAATAGCCTTGGTTTCATGCATGTTAACATTAGAAGCCTCCTCCCTAAGCTTGTTTTATTCACTGCTTTAGCACACTCTGCCAACCCGGATGTTCTAGCCGTGTCTGAATCCTGGCTTAGGAAGACCACAAAAAATTCTGAAATCTCTATTCCGAACTACAACATTTTCAGACAAGATAGAATTGCCAAAGGGGGTGGTGTTGCAGTCTACTCCAGAGATAGCCTGCAGAGTTCTGTCCTACTATCCAGGTCTGTACCCAAACAATTTTAACTTCTACTTTTAAAAATCCACCTCTCTATAAAAACAAGTCTCTCACTGTTGCCACCTGCTATAGACCACCCTCTGCCCCCAGCTGTGCTCTGGAAACCATATGTGAACTGATTGCCCCTCATCTATCTTCAGAGCTCGTAATGCTAGGCGACATAAACTGGAACATGCTTAACACCCCAGCCATCCTACAATCTAAGCTTGATGCCCTCAATCTCACACAAATTATCAATGAACCTATCAGGACCACCCCAAAGCCATAAACACGGGCACCCTCAAAGATATCATCCTAACCAACTTGCCCTCTAAATACACCTCTGCTGTTTTCAACCAAGATCTCAGCGATCACTGCCTCATTGCCTGTATCCGTAATGGGTCAGTGGTCAAATGACCTCCACTCATCACTGTCAAACGCTCCCTGAAACACTTCAGCGAGCAGGCCTTTCTAATCGACCTGGCCGGGGTACCCTGGAAGGACATTGACCTCATCCCGTCAGTAAAGGATGCCTGGTTTTTTTTTTTAAATGCCTTCCTCACCATCTTTAATAAGCATGCCCCATTCAAGAATTTTGAACCAGGGACAGTTATAGCCCCTGGTTCTTTCCAGACCTGACTGCCCTTAACCAACACAAAAACATCCTATGGCATTCTGCATGAGCATCAAACAGCCCCTGAGATATGCAACTTTTCAGGGAAGCTAGAAACCAATACACACAGGCAGTAAGAACAGCCAAGGCTAGCTATTTCAAGCAGAAATTTGAGAATTTCAATTAGCATTTTTCTACAGCAGGCCATGCTTTCCACCTGGCTACAGCACTGCACGCCCCACAGCATCTCGCCCAAGCCTTCCCCATTTCTCCTTCTCCCAAATCCAGTCAACTGATGTCCTGAAAGAGCTGCAAAATCTGGACACCTACAAATCAGCCGGACCTTTCTGGACCCTTTCTTTCTAAGATTATCTGCCGAAATTGTTGCAACACCTATTACTAGCCTGTTCAACCTCTCTTTCGTGTCATCTGAGATTCCCAAAGATTGGAAAGCAGCTGCGGTCATCCCCCTCTTCAAAGGGGGGGACACTCTTGACCAAAACTGCTACAGACCTAAATCTATACTACCCTGCCTTTCTAAGGTCTTCGAAAGCCAAGTCAACAAACAGATTACCGACCATTAGAATCCCACCATACCTTCTCCGCATACAATCTGGTTTCAGAGCTGGTCATGCGTGTACCTCAGCCACGCTCAAGGTCCTAAACGATATCTTAACCGCCATCGATAATAATCAATACTGTGCAGCCGTATTCATTGACCTGGCCAAGGCTTTCGACTCTGTCAATCACCACATCCTCATCGGCAGACTCGATAGCCTTGGTTTGTCAAATGATTGCCTCGCCTGGTTCACCAACTATTTCTCTGATAGAGTTCAATGTGCCAAATCGAGGGCCTGTTGTCCGGGCCTCTGGCAGTCTCTATGGGGGTGCCACAGGATTCAATTCTTGGACCGACTATCTTCTCTGTATACATCAATGATGTCGCTCTTGCTGCAGGTGCTGCAGTCTCTGATCCACCTCTACGCAGACGACACCATTCTGTATACTTCTGGACCTTCTTTGGACTCTGTGTTAACAACCCTCCAGACAAGCTTCAATGCCATACAACTCTCCTTCCGTGGCCTCCAATTGCTCTAAAATACAAGTAAAACTAAACTTCAACCGATCGCTGCCTGTACCTGCCCGCCCGTCCAACATCACTACTCTGGACGGTTCTGTCTTAGAATATGTGGACAACTACAAATACCTAGGTGTCTGGTTAGACTGTAAACTCTCCTTCCAGACTCACATCAAACTTCTCCAATCCAAAGTTAAATCTAGAATTGGCTTACTATTTCACAACAAATCATCCTTCACTCATGCTGCCAAACATGCCCTTGTAAAACTGACCATCCTACCGATCCTCGACTTTGGCGACGCCATTTACAAAATAGCCTCCAATACCCTACCCAATAAATTGGATGCAGTCTATCACAGTGCCATCCGTTTTGTCACCAAAGCCCCACATACTACCCACCACTGCGACCTGTACGCTCTCGTTGGCTGGCCCTTGCTTCATACTCGTCACCAAACCCACTGGTTCCAGGTCATCTACAAGACCCTGCTAGGTAAAGTCACCTCGCTGGTCACCATAGCAGCACCCACCTGTAGCACACACTCCAGCAGGTTATCTCTCTGGTCACCCCCAAAACCAAATCTTACTTTGGCCGCCTCGCCTTCCAGTTCTCTGCTGCCAATGCCTGGAACGAACTGCAAAAAATCTCTGAAACTGGAAACACTTATCCCCCTCACCCATCATGTCAGATTTTTTAAAATGTTTTACAGCGAAAACACAACATATATTTATGTTATACCACCACCAAACCAAAGAAAAAACGCAGCCATTATTTCCAGCCAAAGATAAAATCACAAAAGCAGGATTAGAAATAAAATGAATCACTAACTTCTTGAAAATCTTCATCAGATAACAGTCATATGACATGTTACACAGTACATTTATGTTTTATTCGATAATATGCATTTTTATATCCACAAATCTCGGTTTACATTGACGCCATGTTCAGATATTCCTCCAAAATATCCGGAGGAATTATAGAAAGCTATGCCAGATAACAGAAAATACTCATCATAAACTTTGACTAAAGATACATGTTCTACATATAATTAAAGATACACTGGTTATTAATGCAACCGCTGTGTCAGATGTTTTTTAAACATTACGGAAAAAGCCTAACATTGCAATAATCTGAGACGGCGCTCAGATGTAACAATATTTCTCCCCCATGTTTGAGTCAACAGAAATACGAAATTACAACATAAATATTCCCTTACCTTTTGATGATCTTTCATCAGAATGTAGTGCAAGGATTCCTAGTTCCACAATAAATCGTTGTTTTGTTCCATAATGTCCAATACTAGTGTCCAGGTAGCTGCATTTGCTATCACTTTCAGCTCACGTGCCCAAAAACTGACTGCTGGTCCAAGAACTCGCACGAAAACTTCCAAAAGATATATTCAAGGTCGAATAAACTGGTCAAACTAAGTAAAGAATCAATCTTCAGGATGTTATTATCATATATATCCAATAACGTTCCAACCGGATCATTCGTTTTCATCTGGGGCCGATTGGAACAGCCGTAGCACCCACAGAGAAATGAGCCACAGCAAAATGGCATTCTGTTGCGACAATGACTATTTTCCCTCCCATTAGGTCAAAGTTCACAGCAAATGCTCCATTACACTTTATACTGAATGAGGACATCTAATGGGAGGCGTAGGAAGTGCTTTCAGATCCATATTTTGTTGGGAAAGGAGGGAGCGATGACAAAGTTGCCCCAACTTTCAGAATTTCAAAACTTGTTTGGAAGATTGCCTGCCCTATGAGTTCTGTTATACTCACAGACATAATTCAAACAGTTTTAGAAACTTCAGAGTGTTTTCTATCCAATAGTAATAATAATATGCATATATTAGCAATCTAGGACAGAGTTTGATGCAGTTCACTATGTGCACGCAATTCATCCAAAGTGAAAATACTGCCCCCTATCCTCATTTAAGCACCAGCTGTCAGAGCAGCTCACAGATTACTGCACCTGTACATAGCCTATCTATAATTTAGCCCAAACAACTACCTCTCCCCCCTACTGTATTTATTTATTTATTTTGCTTCTTTGCACCCCCCATTATTTCTCTCTGTTTTGCACATTCTTCCACTGCAAATCTACCATTCCAGTGTTAATTTTTTTAATGTATTTTTTTACTTGCTATATTGTATTTACTTCACCACCATGGCCTTTTTTGCCTTTACCTCCCTTATCTCACCTCATTTGCTCACATTGTATATAGACTCATTTTTCTACTGTATTATTGACTGTATGTTTGTTTTACTCCATGAGTAACTCTGTGTTGTTGTTCGTGTCGAACTGCTTTGCATTATCTTGGCCAGGTCGCAATTGTAAATGAGAACTAGTTCTCAACTTGCCTACCTGGTTAAATAAAGGTGAAATAAAATAAATAAAAATACATTTACTGTAAAATAAAACGAGCCAATACTATTGCAAATAATATTGTGTTTTTACATTAATTGCCGTAGTATTTAATTCAAAAAATCTAATAGCTGTAGGGAACCAAATATATGTTCTTTGTTAGTTTCTCAGCCTGGGTGGCACAAATAGTGATATAGGGGAGGGAAATGGGCAGGATATATACCAATTAAATACTGTCATATCTACTATAGTTTACAAAAGTGTAATGTTTTTGCGGACTGTAGTATTCTTACGGACATTACTGTAGTATTTACTAAAGTAGTCTACAGTATTCTGAAACATGATAAGATATGTACTACAAATTCGGGACTACAAATGCTGGTACAAATGCTGGTCTGCTGAGTGCAAACTTGAATTTGTGAAAATTCAGTGGAACTTCTAGAGCACGTTTAGTGAGAACACTGAGGCAGTACCTGCTTTAAGTTACCGTTTTAACAGTGGCCAAGTAGGCTATGGTGGCTATTAGATCATAATGTAGGCCTACCATCAAAACAATGGAAAAATGCATCCCATTTTACCATGGAAATAGCTGGTCTATCATTCAGTCTACAGTAGCATCCAATGTGTGGTGTTCAATGTAAGCCTACATTCCATGAGACTTTGAAAAGAAACATGCAACGCTTAACATTAACCTGTTTATCCACTTGTCCTTCAGACAAGGTGACTGAAAATGTTGTCGTGTTGTTTGATCTAGAAACCACATTATTAAAAAAAGCATTATTATTCCCATATCATTATTACAGATAATTAGACAAATTATTCTACCCTCTGCTAAATGGCTACTTAGCTTATTCAAGCCTGTCTCAAGATACAACAATACACATTTAAGAGAAAGAAAGCTCTTTACTTGATTCACTTTTTAAAGAAATGTACACCTGTTTTTGCTCTTGTAGGAAGCAATCACTCCCCTATTGCTGATGCAATTGAATCCTACTCTGATGCGTTCTGCCTACAACACAAATCTCTTTCATAGTTCCTTTTGTTGTATTGAAAGTGGCTAATATTGATTTGATTCGATCACAATTGCCACAGTAAAGGGAAATATTGATAGTGTTAACTAACAGGGAAAACTCTAGAAAGTTAAGTGAAGTTCAATCTTGTGCTTCTCTCCATGGGCTGATAATGTATTTCTTCTGCATAGCATTCCTGAGGGATCTGCGTGGCAGTCTCGGGGCTACTGTGCGCACGCACAGGTGCACAGTTTAGAGGGAACATTGCCTCTCTCCATCTCTTCTCCTTGTGTGATTGGGGTGATAACCACTAATAACCACTAATGGATTCTGAGGTCTGCTGCTGTTGAAGGGAGCTCTGTTTGTATACCTGTGCCCTTAACCCCACTAAAATATAGATCAAAGCCACATCTCCCTTGGATCAGGACACAAACACGTTCTGCCCCTGAACAAGGCAGTTAACCCACTGTTCCCGGGTAGGCTGTCATTGTAAATAAGAATGTGTTCTTAATTGACTTTCCTAGTTAAATAAAGGAAAAATTAAAAATTAAAAGACAAGGTTTATGTCCCAAATGGATCCCTAACAGGTGCTGACCTGTTGCACCCTCGACAACCACTGTGATTATTATTATTTGACCCTAGTGGTCATCTATGAACATTTCAACATCTTGGCCATGTTCTGTTATAATCTCCACCCGGCACAGCCGGAAGAGGACTGGCCACCCCTCATAGCCCTGTTCCTCTCTAGGTTTCTTCCTAGGTTCTGGCCTTTCTAGGGAGTTTTTTCTAGCCAACGTGCTTCTACACCTGCATTGCTTGCTGTTTGGGGTTTTAGGCTGGGTTTCTGTACAGCACTTTGTGACATCAGCTGAAGTAGAACGGCCTTTATAAATTAAGTTAATTTATTGATTGATTGATATTTAGTGCAATACCTTTGACCCATAGGGCTCTAGTCAAAAGTAGTGCACTCTATGGTGAATATGGTGCCATTTGGCATGTAGTCACAGATAAATAATATAAATGCCATGAGCTATGCATCTGTAGCCCTTGTATCAACAACCAAGTATTCACTTAGGCATGACTGCCATCTATCCATAGCTCTTGTAGTAACAACCAAGGTTCCACTTTGCATCCTGATTCAGCCCTCATATACTATTTTTCTCTACATGAACTACACTATACAATTTGGGATTAACTGTAAAACTAAATGAAAAACCTAGAGTATGTTCAAGTCGCTCAACGCTGCTGGATCACCTACAGCATGTTAACGCACACACTAAAAAAGCACCAATATTACATTAATCAACAACAAAGTGAAAGCCGCTGGTACACACACAGCATGACCTGCCTGCACAGCCGTAATGGTTAGCCTGCAGGTGGAGATTTCTCATTCTCATGTAGAGCATACGTAGGCGGAGCTTAGCTTGAAAGACAGAGCTGCCTGTGGGGAATCGGGAGAACCGCTCACCTGGAGGCAACACGGCCAAAAAGCAAGGCTCAGAGTTAAGAGGGGAAAAACACAACAGGAGGCAGTGCAGTCTACAGACAGACCCTGACATATAAAAAAACAAGAGAGTGGTCTTAGAACCAACTCCTGCACTTCATATAATTACAGCAGGGGAGAATGCTAAATAGCCTTGTCTACAGGGTTAGGATATTTGGGTTTCATCCCAAATGGCACCCTATTCCCTAAATAGTGCACTACATTTGACCAGGGCTCACTGCCAAGAACCTCCAAGGAGGTGTGTTGGAGTGAGGTGAGGAGTTAGAGACAGATTGGTTCTGCTTTTAGCAGCTGGTACAAACAGGGCGAACCAGCTGAGAACGCAGAGCTGAGGGCCCAGATAGTCCACTCAAAGCTCATAGGGTCTGTCACACCCTGACCATAGTTTGCTTTGTATGTTTCTATGTTTTGGTTGGTCAGGGTGTGATCTGAGTGTTGGATGTCTTGTTTGTCTATTTCTATGTCTGGCCTGATATGGTTCTCAATCAGAGGCAGGTGTAAGTCATTGTCTCTGATTGGGAACCATATTTAGGTAGCCTGGGTTTCACTGTGTGTTTGTGGGTGATTGTTCCTGTCTCTGTGTTTTGCACCAGATAGGCTCAGTCACTTTGGTTTTTCTTTTTTGCTCGTTTTGGAAGAGAAGAGAACGAGCGCCATTCTCCTTGCGGAGATGGTGCAAAATACATCAACACGGTCAGTCCCTGGGATTGGGCTGGCCAACACGATTCGGTTTGCTTGGAAGGAAAAGGAGTTGGAGCCTTTAGGACGGGAAACTTTTGGAAGGATAATATTGATGGGGATTCTAAAGCTGACGGTGAAGGACATGTTTTGTTTCCAAGGCAACTCGTTGGAGGGAGCATACGACGTGGCACTATATACAGAGGAGAAACACGATGATATCCTGAGAAGGGCAAGAGCAGTGGGAGGTGATAGGCCGATGAGCCACTATGAAATAACAAGCCTGGCGAAGAACAACTTTAGGGTTGTAACTGTCAATATTTACAACCCATACGTTAAGGACGAAGAGGTGAGGGCCTTTCTGGGGAGATACATGGATAATGTCTCCTCAGCAAGGCACCTCAAAGACTCCCTTGTGTTTTGGAATGGGAGGAGAGGCTTCCAGGCCCTCCTCAGGGAGGACCCAAAGGGCCATGGTGGCTACCTCCATCCTCCTGCTATGTTCTCTCTAGGGGCTGACAGAGGGACGTTGTTTTATGCACGTCAGCCCCCATTTTGCAGGCGCTGTATGGCCTACGGCCACATTTTCGTCTCGTGCAGCACAAGAAAATGCAGATTTTGTGGATCTGAGGAACACGAGGCGAGGGATTGTGACAAGCCTAAGGCGTGCCACGGGTGTGGCTCGTCAGCACACCTGTGGCGGGGGTGCCCGGCTCGTCAGAGGTCATATGCGTCTGCGGCTGGGGGGGGGGGGAGCAGGAGCGGGGGATGGGGGAAGAAGAGGAGGGGAAGGAAGCACGCCTCATGACTAGAGTACAGGTCCAGAGGAGAAGGCCGCAAGGAAGGAGGAGGAGCAAGAAGCGGCAGATGGAAGAGAGAAGGAAACAGAAGGCACGGGAGTAGGAGAACCAGGAAAAGCGGCAGAAGAAGGCAACCGAGTGGAGGAGCATGAGAGAGAAGAAAGCGAGGGAGGAGTGGTGGAGAAGGAGACGGTGGAAGAGCAAGTGGAGTGGGGGGAAAGTGCCCTGGTGGAAGAGATGAGGGTATGGTGGAGGAGCTGGCGGGGGGGAGGGTGGTATCTCTCCACTGCCGCCATCACCAAAGAAGAGAATGAAGAGGAGGGTGCGATTGGCCGACAGTGAGAGGGAGGGGATGGTCAAGAGAGTGATGGGGGTGGGAGAAACCTCTGGGTTGCTGCTGGTTTCCCCAGGCCCTCAACTTCTGTTGGGTGGGGACACGCCTAACAAGACTCAGGACTGGGTACAGGAGGAGGTGGGGAGTTTTTTGTTTGGGGACTCAGCCTCCCCGATTTTGTTTTTCTTCCAAACCAGCTGCAGCACTGGGGAGGGGGAGGAGTGTGGGGGTAGACCCAGGGTGCAGGGCACCCCGGAGCCAAACACTATTCCTGCATCCTGGGTTGGTGAGATGGAGGAAGAGGGGGGGATGTCGGGAGTGCGGATGGTATTTTCACCGGTAGATATGGAGCAGGGGAGCATCGGGTGAGTCTCCTGTTTTTTTTTTTTTCTGTCTGGGTTTAGAATTTGAGTGTATTACATGTTTTTATTTTATTCTTTCATGGGGTCTAATTTTACTTTTGTTAGTTTAAATGTAAGGAGTTATAGGAATAGGGGGGGATAGCAGTGCAGGCGCCATTACCGGGCTAATGGCTTGCCATGGTCTGGTTGATGGTGGTCTGCACACTACTCCGAAAATGGCCGGTCCTACATGGCACAACTCCAGGGGGGTTGAGCGGAGGCTCGACTATATTTTTGTACCCAAGTCTTTGGGTAAGTTGTCTGGGCGGCTGTTGCCTTTTTTGTTTTCGGATCACGACGGGGTGCTCCTGCAGGTGGGGTCGCCAGTCTGCCTCTTTGGTAGGGGGTACTGGAAGTTAGATCGGGATGTGCTGGAGGAGCAGGCTTTTGTTGACGGGTTTTATGGTTTCTTTTGGAGGCTTGAAGGCCTCCGGTCCATGTGCGAGGGGGTGTTAGAGTGGTGGGAATTAGTTAAGGTGAGGATTAGGGCTTTTATAATAGGGTATTGCAAGAGGGAAAAAAGGGAGGAGAGGAGGGAGGTGGATCGTATCCAAAGGTTAATTGAACTTGAGTACGAGGCAGGCAACCTCGGTAGGGTCGTTTGACTGGGAGAGATCCGCAACCCTAAAGGCACAGCTCAGGGAGTTGCAGGAGCGGAAGGCTCAAGCTTTCCTGGAGCGTGCGCATAGTGGCTTTCTAGAACACAATGAGACTTGTTCTGCTATGTTCTTTAAGTCGGTTAGGGCCAGACAGAGTAGGAAGGTAATGCATGGCGTTAGGGAAGAAAATGGTAGTATAGTTAGAGAACCAGAGGATATGGTCAGGGTGACAACTGATCATTTCCAAGGTTTATTTAAGTTAAAGATAGGGCTGACTACTGCCCCCTTTGGAGGAATTGCGTGCCCATAGTAAACAGAAAACAAATCTGTCAAAAATTGCTAATATATGCATATAATAATAATTATTGAATAGAAAACACTCTACAGCTTCTAAAACCGTTCAAATTATGTCTGTATGTAAAGCAGAACTCTCAGGGCAGCCATTCTCCCAAACTCTCTCTTGCCATCATGAAAGTTGGGCCAACTTTGACGTCATCGACCCCACCCTTCCCAACCAGCTACAGATCTGGGAACAGTTCCTATCTCTTCAGCGCGATGTCCCCTTTCAGTGGGGCCTCTCATTGTGAGAATCGCGCGCTCCCTCGAGTTTTGGCGGGCTGAAACCTCCGGGTCACGCGAAAATACATGTACTTTCATGCGCGCGTCTGGTCCGGAGCTCTCTTTCTTCCAGGATTGACCAAACGATTTTGGTTTGTCTGTTCGAGCTAAGGATTGTTTTGCATGTTTAGAACATGCTAAAGCTTGATTCTGCACTTAGTTTGACCAGTTTAGTGGACATATAATATGTAATTTTGAAGTTTAGATGCGCATCCACTAGAATTTTGGCTGCATTTCAACCGGAATTTGTCGCGTTTGATAACCTAAAGACACAGGCTTGAAAACCAAACGCAGTTTTTGGTAAGTATAACTCCTTCCATGTCTTCTGATCGAAGAACATCAAAGGTAAGGGAATATTTATGTGTCAATTATGGGTTTCTGTGGACTCTGGGATAGAGGAGACATAATGCTAATTTCTGAGCGCCGTCTCATATTATAGCCTAGTGAACGAATTCTGTAACGTTAAAAATAAATGTAACACAGCGGTTGCATTAAGAAGAAGTGGATCTTTCTATCTATATGTAGAACATGTATATTTAGTCAAAGTTTATGATGTGTGTTGCTTGTTATCTGACGTTATCTGCCGGAGCTATCATCATTTCTCCGGACATTTGAGTAGCATTTTGTGAACATGCCGTCATTGTAAACAGAGATTTATGGATATAAATAGCATATTATTGAAAAAAACATAAATGTACTGTGTAACATGTCCTATTACTGTCATCTGATGAAGATTTTCAAAAGGTTAGTGAATTATTTGTCTTTTAATCCTGCGTTTGTTGATTGCATTTTTTGGCTATTCAAATTAGCTGTGTCTTTGGTGGTGGTTTGACATAAATATATGCTATGTTTTCGCCGTAAAACATTTTAGAAATCTGACTTGCTGGCTAGATGAACAAGGTGTTTATCTTTCATTTGAGCTATTGGACTTTTGGACTATTTCTAAGAATATTTTTGCATTCCGTGCGCCACCGTTCCAGCTGAACGTGGGAGGGGTCGTTCTCAAAAGGGAACCCTACACCGTCAACAGGTTAAGGAAAGGGAAATAGATGTAGAGCAGGGAAATGTGTTTTTAGAACACTTGTCCAGGCGGTTGCCGGAGGACATTAGAGAAGTGATGGAGGCCCAGATTTCACTAGAAGAGGTTGAGAGCGCTCTTAGGAGGATGGGAAAAGGGAAGGTGCCTGGGATGGATGGGCTGCCGGCTGACCAGTGGACCAGTGGTCCTCAAAGTCTTGAAGGCCATCCTTGAGACGGGGGTCCCGGGGGGATCAATGGCTGTTGGTGTGCTGTCACTTTTATATAAGAAGGGGGAAGTAACAGACCTTGGCAACTGGTGGTCGTTGACCATGCTGTGTGTAGATTACAAGCTACTTGCAAAGGTTTTAGCAGACCGGTTGCGCACAGCCCTTCCCTACGTCGTCCATGAGGATCAGACGTGCGGGGTAGAGGGCCGCTCTATTAGATGGAACCTACAGTTAATCAGGGACTCCATCGCTTGGGTTGAAGATAGAGGAATGCCTTTAATGGTAGCAGCGCTAGATCAGGCGAAAGCCTTTTGATCACGTGAATAGATCCTTTTTATTCAGAGTGTTAGGTCGATTAGGATTTGGGGAGAAGTTCATAGGATGGATTCGTACATTATATGTCGGAGCGGGGTGCCGAGTTAGTGTAAATAGTCACTTGGGTGACGTTTTTGACCTCTCGTCTGGGGTCAGGCAGGGGTGCCCACTCTCGGCTCTCCTCTTCGTTCTGTACATGGAGCCTCTGGGGGCTGCCATTAGGGCAGACACAGGGGTGGAAGGCTTGTTGATCCCTGGAAGTGGTGGGCTGCATTTTAAGATGACGCAGTACGCCAACGACACTTCCTTGCTGCTGTGCAAGGACTTCCTTGCTGCTGTGCAAGGAGCGGTTCTGAACCATGCAAAGTCTTCCGTCAAGTTTTTCGGAAGATGGCGAGGTAGAACGGATTTGCCTGGGGGGTTATCTCTCTGTGAGGGGGCCCTGAGGATTCTCTGGGTCCATTTTGAGACCTCCGGCTCAGCGAAGTTAAACTGGAACATGCGTATCGCAGTGGTACAGAGGAAGCTAGCAATCTGGAAGGCTAGGTATTTGTCTTTTATGGGCAAAGTCCTGGTCCTAAAGGTGGATGTGTTGCCGTCTCTTTTATATTTGGCGTACATCTACCCATTGCCGGCTTGTCTGAGGAGGCCTCTAGTGAGGCTTGTGTTTCAGTTCATGTGGAGTGGCAGGTGCGAGTGGGTCGCCAGGGCACGCATGCTCTGTCCATCGGGGAGGGAGGTAGGGGGGTACCACATTTCCCCCTCAAGCTGGACACAATTTTTGTTTCTTTCTTGTTAACGGAGCTTGCTCATCCAGTGATACACCCGTCCGGTTATCTCCTGCGGGTGTTCTTCTCATATCAGGCGAGAAGCGTAATGGTGTGGTCTAACTCGGGTCCTCGGGCGGAACAGCTGCCGTGGCACTTTGGTCATGCGGCCAAGTGGCTGCGTGCGCACCCTGAAGTTGAAGTTGCCCGAGTAGGTTTAGATCACAGGCACCTGTACGAGGAGGTCAGAAAGGCAGGGAGTCCGGCACCTGTAGTGGGCATCTCGGAAGTGGTCTGGGAGGGAGTGCAGGCGCGGGGTCTGGACAACAGGCTCAAAGACCTGAATTGGTTGAGGCTCCATAAGTGCTTGCCGGTACGTTCCATCATGCACCGGTATAGTTTGGTGCAATCCCACACCTGTCCAAGATCCTCTTGTGGCAGGGAGGAGACTGTGCGCCATGTCTTTTGGGACTGTGCCTTTGCCCGGAGTAGTATGGGCTAGTGCACGGGTGTTGTTAGGTTTGGTAAGGGGGGATTTTGTGTTGACGTGGGCCAGGTTAGAGAGAGGTGTAGGGAGAGCGAGAGGGACGGATAGGGACAGGTTTCTGCTCTGGCTTCTCATGAGTCTCTTTAAACGGGGGCTGTGGGAAGCCAGGCAGAACATGGTGAAGACAGGGAGAGATTGGGGGGTGGAAGGGATAGTGAGGAGGTTGTAAGGAGATTTGAGGGGGAGGATGAAGAGGGAGGAGAGGAAGTGGGGGCAGCATGCTGCTCGGGAGAGGTGGAAGGGGGGTTTAGGGCTGGGTGTCATTTAGATTTGTAAGGGGATAGATTAGGGACGGGGAGATAGGGAAAGGTAGTTTGTAGGGTGACGGGGAGGGAAGATGCTCCCCTGAGGTTTTGTTTGGGGTTTTCATTTAGTTAAATTAGTTAAATTAAAATACCATTATTTGAGTATGTATGAAAATTATGAGTTGTAAAGAATTAATGGTATTGAAGATAATAAATTATTTTTTATTTAAAAAAATAGGGCTGTTTTTGGTACAGAGGCAGCCGGAGAGAGGAGCCGGCGATATGAGGGAACACGGCTGGCAAGGAAACCCGAGAGTCAGACCCAAAAATGTCTTGGTGGGGAGCACACAGGAAGTGTGGTGAAGCCAGGTAGGAGTCTCCCGCCTGTCCGGCGCTGCTGCCGGAGCCCAGAGGCGCCAGAGCCCCTGCCCCTCTGTCCAGAGCTTACCCTCTGTCCAGAGCTTCCGCCCCTCTGTCCAGAGCATCCACCCCTCTGTCCCGAGCTTCCGCCCCTCTGTCCCGAGCTTCCGCCCCTCTGTCCCGAGCTTCCGCCCCTCTGTCCCGAGCTTCCGCCCCTCTGTCCCGAGCTGCCGCCCCTCTGTCCCGAGCTGCCGCCCCTTTGTCCAGTGGGGTCATTAAGTAGGGTCGCCGTGGCTAGGAGGCCACGGAAGCGGACAAGGTGGGGGACTAAGACTACGGTGAAGTGGGGGCCACGTCCAGCACCAGAGCCGCCACCGCGGACAGATGCCCACCCAGACCCTCCCCAATAGGTTCAGGTTTTGCGGCCGGAGTCCGCACCTTGGGGGAGGGGGGGTACTGTCACACCCTGACCATAGTTTGCTTTGTATGTTTCTATGTTTTGGTTGGTCAGGGTGTGATCTGAGTGGGCATTCTATGTTGGATGTCTTGTTTGTCTATTTCTATGTCTGGCCTGATATGGTTCTCAATCAGAGGCAGGTGTTCGTCATTGTCTGATTGGGAACCATATTTAGGTAGCCTGGGTTTCACTGTGTTTGTGGGTGATTGTTCCTGCCTCTGTGTTTTGCACCAAATAGGGCTGTTTTTGGTTTTCCACGTTTATTGTTTTTTTTTAAATATTTTTTTATTAAACATGAATCAATATAACCATGCTGCATTTTGGTCCGCCTCTACTTCACCTAAAGAAAACCGTTACAGGGTCTGTCGTTTTGTCCGTCCGTAGCATATCTCCTGCTCTTATTCTGTTCCTTCTTGCCCTCCTCCTGCTGACTCTGTATTTCTTTCTCTCTCTCCTCTCTTGTCCCTCGCTTTCTCTCTCTATTTATTTTCCTCCCTCTCACTTCTCTTGTTATTCATTCAGGTGAACATGTTGCCTTGGAGGGCTGCCATTCTCTCATAGGTATACTTCATCACCTCTTAAATATAATGATAAATAGATCAATAAAGCAGCATACTATACTAACATCCAAAACTGAGGTCTGGTCCAGTGTGAGTTGAGTTCAAATCCGAACAACTAAAATGCTGCATCACAGCCACAGCTATGGAACCAATTATTTATCTCTTCCTTTCTCTTTCCTTCTATATCCTTTTCGCTCCTTCTCTTTCCTAAAGATGTGGTTGACTGTGCTGACCTCTGTAGAAGGGTGAGAGTCCCAAATCGTAAGTATTACCTATTAAAGACGCTACTTTTGAACCAGAGCCCATAGGGCAGCTGTGAATCTGGTTAAGGGGAGTGGGTGTATGTGAGAGAGAGTGTGAGCAGGTTGTAAGGTGTAGGAGTGAAAGTGGGTAAGTGGGTGGACAAAATTATTATCCATGTTTAATTCCTCTCTCTTGGTGTTCCTGATCTGTCAAATGCATTTTTACCAGAAAACAGTACACAGCAAATTCTCCAGCCCCTTAGAATTGCCTGAAGCGCCTGCGCGTCACCCATGAAGTTTTGAATATTGAATAGCTCCCTGTGTGTTAATTAATGCAGTGGCTTCAGCTCAATCCCCTCTTTCCTCCAATAGAACGCTTGTCCCTATTCCATTACATGGGGCTTATGAAAGTGGTATTTTTCTACACAAAAAGATCCAGACACAAAGTAATCTGTTAAACCTAAACCGTTTGATACAAGTCCATCGCTAACAGTATTGTTTGTTTTGCTCTACGACATCCCCAAGTTTTACAGCAGTCATTAACTTTGACGCTCACATTCTAATTTTGAAGATGTCTTCACACAAAACCAACTGTCCAGACCGAACCACTTTTTTAAACCTTAACTAGGCAAGTCAGTTCTTAAAAACAAATTCATTATTTCAATGACGGCCTAGGAACAGTGGGTTAATTGCCTTGTTCAGGGGCTGAACAACAGATTTTTACCTTGTCAGCTCGGGGATTCAATCTTGCAACCATTCGGTTATTAGCCCAATGCTCTAAAAAGTCATCAACATCCCATTCATATTTAGCACTCAATTGTTTTGCTCTGACACACACAAGCTTCAGGAGTCAGAAGGTAACCCAGTACCACGCTGTAAAGATGGCACAACATGAATAACGTTTAAAAAGCAAAGGGAATAAATATAGATTTAGTCCCAATAGTCAATATTCCATCAAATAAATGTGTTCTGTTTTTTTAATATACCTACAGGGGTACCAAACTTCAAAATCAATTGGCCAAATGATCCATGCTATGACCATCTTAAAACAATTCCATATGTTAGCTTTGTAAATGTAGAGAACCAAGCTCACTCAGCACCAGCGTCCACGGATCAGGTCTGTCCGTCGTGGCCATTATTTTTCCCATAAGTTGTGGACCCAAATTGGGCTTTGTTATGTCTGTCCATTTTGGTCTGAATTTAGCCTTACCGCTAGCTGTACTAATTGAAAACATGATATCCATGAAAATAATAATATATTGCATAGCTTATATTGATCAAATTATGGTGACATCACAGGAAATATTGACAATAAAATATTCATAAGGTATGTATTTTTTTCAACAAATATTGCTTGCAAGTTGTCAGATGTTCTGACAAAGGCAGAATATGACTGCAAATGGCCTGTAGTTTTATCAGTACACAATTTAACAACTGAATTTATTACAATTTGAATTCTGTACTTTAACCGTCATTTACTCCTCTTACGACCACACAGAAGCCACACATCGATGAGCCACAAAGAGTGGGGGCTGTAAATACACATTTGTGACTTGTTTCAGAAAACTAGCCATATGTCGCATGTCACTTCTTCACAGGAAAGGCATTTGAATGTAAACAGATTTTTTTATCAAAATGAGTGTTTGGATTTGTCTGCCATGTAGCATGCTACTGTCTATAACATGAGCTCCTCAGTATGTGTTGATAGTGCTTTCTAACGCACCATTTTTTAAAGACACAACGCTATGACGCATACTAAAGCTATGAAAAGGTTTGTATTGGTAGCAGTATGAGTTGAGCTTATGCTGGTTCATTGTTTAGCTATCTAGCTAGCTACATGTCTAAATAAAAGACTCCACTTGATGATTACATTTTTTTATTTATTTTTTATTTCACCTTTATTTAGCCAGGTAGGCTAGTTGAGAACAAGTTCTCATTTACAACTCCGACCTGGCCAAGATAAAGCATAGCAGTGTGAACAGACAACAACACAGAGTAACACATGGAGTAAACAATAAACAAGTCAATAACACAGAAAAAAAGGGAAAAAAGAGTCTATATACATTGTGTGCAAAAGGCATGAGGAGGTAGGCGAATAATTACAATTTAGCAGATTAACACTGGAGTGATAAATGATCAGATGGTCATGTGCAGGTAGAGATACTGGTGTGCAAAAGAGCAGAAAAGTAAATAAATAAAAACAGTATGGGGATGAGGTAGGTAAGTTGTGTGGGCTATTTACCGATGGACTACGTACAGCTGCAGCGATCGGTTAGCTGCTCAGATATGCAGATGTTTAAAGTTGGTGAGGGAGATAAATGTCTCCAACTTCAGCGATTTTTGCAATTTGTTCCAGTCACAGGCAGCAGAGAACTGGAAGGAAAGGCTGCCAAATTAGGTGTTGGCTTTATGGATGATCAGTGAGATACACCTACTGGAGCGCGTGCTACGGGTGGGTGTTGCCATCGTGACCAGTGAACTGAGATAAGGCGGAGCTTTACCTAGCATGGACTTGTAGATGACCTGGAGCCAGTAGGTCTGGCGACGAATATGTAGCGAGGACCAGCCGACTAGAGCATACAGGTCGCAGTGGTTTGTGGTATAAGGTGCTTTAGTAACAAAACGGATGGCACTGTGATAAACTGCATCCAGTTTGCTGAGTAGAGCTATTTTGTAGATGACATCGCCGAAGTTGAGGATCGGTAGGATAATCAGTTTTACTAGGGTAAATTTGGCGGCGTGAGTGAAGGAGGCTTTGTTGCGGAATAGAAAGCTGACTCTAGATTTGATTTTAGATTGGAGATGTTTGATATGAGTCTGGAAGGAGAGTTTACAGTCTAGCCAGACACCTAGGTACTTATAGATGTCCACATATTCTAGGTCGGAACCATCCAGGGTGGTGATGCTAGTCGGGCGTGCGGGTGCAGGCAGCGAATGGTTGAAAAGCATACATTTGGTTTTACTAGCGTTTAAGAGCAGTTGGAGGCCACGGAAGGAGTGTTGTATGGCATTGAAGCTCGTTAGATAGCAAAGTGTCCAAGGAAGGGCCAGAAGTATACAGAATGGTGTCGTCTGCGTAGAGGTGGATCAGGGAATCGCCCGCAGCAAGAGCAACATCATTGATATATACAGAGAAAAGAGTCGGCCGAGAGTTGAACCCTGTGGCACCTCCATAGAGAATGCCAGAGGACCGGACAACATGCCATCCGATTTGACACACTGAACTCTGTTTGCAAAGTAGTTGGTGAACCAGGCAAGGCAGTCATTAGAAAAACCGAGGCTACTGAGTCTGCCGATAAGAATAAGGTGATTGACAGTCGAAAGCCTTGGCCAGGTCAATGAAGACGGCTGCACAGTACTGTCTTTTATCGATGGCAGTTATGATATCGTTTAGTACCTTGTGCGTGGCTGAGGTGCACCCGTGACCGGCTCAGAAACCAGATTGCACAGCGGAGAAGGTACGGTGGGATTCGAGATGGTCAGGCTGAAGACTGAATCGTGGAGGTCGGTCACATTTTTGTCCGAATAATTTTCGAAACATTTTGTACTTCAAAATCTGTTCAGGTCACAAACTATTATTTTCTCTAGACTTTAGGCTAAAGTAACATTATCTACTTTAGATACCTGGAGATGCTAGTTAGCTAATGCTGGTCTGCCGTGATACATTTGAGATCCACAAATATAATCTTACACAATTGCAGCCTATATTGATTAAATGATGCAGGCTTCATGGAAATATCCCCAATAAAATATTAATAAAACAATTGGGGGAACAAATATATTTGACATATAGGCAGAATAATTGACTGAAAATGGCCTGTAAATCTTATGGGTGCCCAATTTACCTGAATTAATTTTAGCCACCATTTGCTGCTGTGACATAACGTTACTACGCAAGTGCTGGGAGAACAAAAGACTCAAGCAAGTCATTTGAGTTCTTTAATGACCACACAGAAGCCAAAAGTAAAACATTATTTTCAGTTGAGGACAAGCTAGAGTTGGGACTGTAAGTACCCTTTTTTTGTTAGATTCATTTTCTAAACATTTTGTAATTTGATATGGTTGATATGGTTGTTAGCTCCATCTATCTGTTCAGGTTGCAAACTATGCTTGTCACTAGGTTAGCTACTCTGGATACCTGCAAGATGCTAGACAGCTAGCTAGCTACAAGGCAGGAAAGCCTAGCTAACTGATTTGCTGACTAGAGCTGCTAGCACACACTTTTTATGCCGTGATTCATTTGATTACAGCAAATCAAGAATCAGTCAGACCAAATTCAGTTGAAACCTTCACCCCTTCTCTGCCCTCCTGCTTTTTCTCTCTTGGGTATGTACACACTCTCACTGGCAAAGTAAGTTAAAAGATGAAGGTGTGTATATTGACTGTAAATACTGATGGGGGTTGAGTGGAGGGTTAGGTTACTATGTTCATGTTTAGTTAAGATTGGTCAACAATTTCTAGTTATTTGATTTATCTAAATAGCCAAGCCTATGGTAGATAATTTCTTGGCTTTTGCTTGTTTTTAAATAACACATTGACCTCTTCAAAGACAAAATAGGATGCATTCTCCTTTGTTTTGTTAGGCTATGATGCACTTCACTTTATTGCTGAGTGACAACTAATAGCTACTGATATTGTCATACCAGTGGCATAACTGTTAAACAGCCTTTTTTGTAGTCATGGTAGGATAATATCAACAGAACAGTTTAAAAGATATGCTATTTTCTTTATTAAGATCAGTGAAATCACCCATCAGGTTAGTGGGCTGATACACAAGGTATGTCATGCAATAGTTGGGTTTTTGCATAGCTGATGTTAAAACATTAAATACATTTGAAAGGTTTTCCTTCAGAAACACTATTTAACCACTCGCAGAGTGTATCTTTGCCTTTCAGGGTGATCCGATACATACTGTATATAGATACATGGCTTACGATACAAGAACGATATGTGTTTATATGGGAAAAAAACTATTCGATTCAGTTATTATTCCCTGACAAACTCCAAACTTTGGTAACCTCTCAACCTATGCCTGCACGAGTCTATAAAATCTCAACTGGGTGCAATTGCTTTGATTTTCTCAGCAGAGGGCTTAATGATGTGCTCTTCAGATCTTCAAAATAACTTCATTAATAATTGTCAAATAACCTATATTTCTGAAATATTGCCTTGACTAGAATGTCCATCAAGTGACAAGTTATTATAACTGACATTATTTGGCTCATTAATGTATTTAACTCTAGGGCAGTACATTAGTTACTATAGCTAGCTACCCTCATCAGTTATGTCTTTCTCCTGTATCACCTGCATACACTCTCTCATGCAGGGCGGTCCTTTGTAGCTCAGTTGGTAGAGCATGGCACTTGGAACATCAGCATAGTGGGTTTGATTCCCTCAACCACTCATACGTAAAATGTATGCATGATTAAGTCGCTTTGGATAAAAGCGCCTGCTGAATGGAATATATTGTTATATTGAAAACAGAGCCATGCACAGCTTCTGATCTGTTTGTACTCATCACAATCATAGTTGAGATCATCATGCTTAAGAGATTTTCTAAAACGATGTAACAAAAATTAGTTATTTTCAGATCACTATTTTGCTCTTGCGGCCTTGCGCGAGCTAAGTGCAAATAAGTGTGCGGATTGAGCATTAGTTTGTGAGTATGGGAGAGTTGGGCTGCACCCGGCACAGGCAGAGAGATGTAAATTCATTCAAAAATACAGATAATTCCATCTTCAAAAATGTGATAATGTTAGAAGTAAATAAGGGTTTAAGATTACTAATATATTTTCGAAGCAACATAAATGATTTTACAATTTATTCCAGCAATAATTTCATAAGAGTACGTGTCACTTTTTCCAAATGGTGGCTATAGTGTTTTGCAACAAAAACTCTTAAAAGTCCATGGAGAACAGCTCTGAACGTGATCAATTGGTCAGTGAGAGCAGCTCTGATCGTGACCAGTATGGACAATGATGGGCACAATATAGGGTACGTGGAAGGCTACAATATTGCTTTCTCTGACTCAAAATATGAACCAGTACCAGAGGAGATCAGAATAGCTGATGAAAATGAAAACACTCCCGAGCAGCATGCTGCCCCCACTTCCTCTCCTCCCTCTTCATCCTCCCCCTCAAATCTCCTTCCAACCTCCTCACTATCCCTTCCACCCCCCAATCTCTCCCTGTCTTCACCATGTTCTGCCTGGCTTCCCACAGCCCCCGTTTAAAGAGACTCATGAGAAGCCAGAGCAGAAACCTGTCCCTATCCGTCCCTCTCGCTCTCCCTACACCTCTCTCTAACCTGGCCCACGTCAACACAAAATCCCCCCTTACCAAACCTAACAACACCCGTGCACTAGCCCATACTACTCCGGGCAAAGGCACAGTCCCAAAAGACATGGCGCACAGTCTCCTCCCTGCCACAAGAGGATCTTGGACAGGTGTGGGATTGCACCAAACTATACCGGTGCATGATGGAACGTACCGGCAAGCACTTATGGAGCCTCAACCAATTCAGGTCTTTGAGCCTGTTGTCCAGACCCCGCGCCTGCACTCCCTCCCAGACCACTTCCGAGATGCCCACTACAGGTGCCGGACTCCCTGCCTTTCTGACCTCCTCGTACAGGTGCCTGTGATCTAAACCTACTCGGGCAACTTCAACTTCAGGGTGCGCACGCAGCCACTTGGCCGCATGACCAAAGTGCCACGGCAGCTGTTCCGCCCGAGGACCCGAGTTAGACCACACCATTACGCTTCTCGCCTGATATGAGAAGAACACCCGCAGGAGATAACCGGACGGGTGTATCACTGGATGAGCAAGCTCCGTTAACAAGAAAGAAACAAAAATTGTGTCCAGCTTGAGGGGGAAATGTGGTACCCCCCTACCTCCCTCCCCGATGGACAGAGCATGCGTGCCCTGGCGACCCACTCGCACCTGCCACTCCACATGAACTGAAACACAAGCCTCACTAGAGGCCTCCTCAGACAAGCCGGCAATGGGTAGATGTACGCCAAATATAAAAGAGACGGCAACACATCCACCTTTAGGACCAGGACTTTGCCCATAAAAGACAAATACCTAGCCTTCCAGATTGCTAGCTTCCTCTGTACCACTGCGATACGCATGTTCCAGTTTAACTTCGCTGAGCCGGAGGTCTCAAAATGGACCCAGAGAATCCTCAGGGCCCCCTCACAGAGAGATAACCCCCCAGGCAAATCCGTTCTACCTCGCCATCTTCCGAAAAACTTGACGGAAGACTTTGCATGGTTCAGAACCGCTCCTTGCACAGCAGCAAGGAAGTCCTTGCACAGCAGCAAGGAAGTGTCGTTGGCGTACTGCGTCATCTTAAAACGCAGCCCACCACTTCCAGGGATCAACAAGCCTTCCACCCCTGTGTCTGCCCTAATGGCAGCCCCCAGAGGCTCCATGTACAGAACGAAGAGGAGAGCCGAGAGTGGGCACCCCTGCCTGACCCCAGACGAGAGGTCAAAAACGTCACCCAAGTGACTATTTACACTAACTCGGCACCCCGCTCCGACATATAATGTACGAATCCATCCTATGAACTTCTCCCCAAATCCTAATCGACCTAACACTCTGAATAAAAGGATCTATTCACGTGATCAAAAGGCTTTCGCCTGATCTAGCGCTGCTACCATTAAAGGCAGTCCTCTATCTTCAACCCAAGCGATGGAGTCCCTGATTAACTGTAGGTTCCATCTAATAGAGCGGCCCTCTACCCCGCACGTCTGATCCTCATGGACGACGTAGGGAAGGGCTGTGCGCAACCGGTCTGCTAAAACCTTTGCAAGTAGCTTGTAATCTACACACAGCATGGTCAACGACCGCCAGTTGCCAAGGTCTGTTACTTCCCCCTTCTTATATAAAAGTGACAGCACACCAACAGCCATTGATCCCCCCGGGACCCCCGTCTCAAGGATGGCCTTCAAGACTTTGAGGACCACTGGTCCACTGGTCAGCCGGCAGCCCATCCATCCCAGGCACCTTCCCTTTTCCCATCCTCCTAAGAGCGCTCTCAACCTCTTCTAGTGAAATCTGGGCCTCCATCACTTCTCTAATGTCCTCCGGCAACCGCCTGGACAAGTGTTCTAAAAACACATTTCCCTGCTCTACATCTATTTCCCTTTCCTTAACCTGTTGACGGTGTAGGGTTCCCTTTTGGGAACGACCCCTCCCACGTTCAGCTGGAACGGTGGCGCACGGAATGCAAAAATATTCTTAGAAATAGTCCAAAAGTCCAATAGCTCAAATGAAAGATAAACACCTTGTTCATCTAGCCAGCAAGTCAGATTTCTAAAATGTTTTACGGCGAAAACATAGCATATATTTATGTCAAACCACCACCAAAGACACAGCTAATTTGAATAGCCAAAAAATGCAATCAACAAACGCAGGATTAAAAGACAAATAATTCACTAACCTTT
Source organism: Oncorhynchus kisutch (assembly GCF_002021735.2). Classification (NCBI taxonomy): domain Eukaryota; kingdom Metazoa; phylum Chordata; class Actinopteri; order Salmoniformes; family Salmonidae; genus Oncorhynchus; species Oncorhynchus kisutch. The sequence continues at coordinate 53,288,131 of NC_034191.2, read as the reverse complement.
TGAAAATCTTCATCAGATGACAGTAATAGGACATGTTACACAGTACATTTATGTTTTTTTCAATAATATGCTATTTATATCCATAAATCTCTGTTTACAATGACGGCATGTTCACAAAATGCTACTCAAATGTCCGGAGAAATGATGATAGCTCCGGCAGATAACGTCAGATAACAAGCAACACACATCATAAACTTTGACTAAATATACATGTTCTACATATAGATAGAAAGATACACTTCTTCTTAATGCAACCGCTGTGTTACATTTATTTTTAACGTTACAGAATTCGTTCACTAGGCTATAATATGAGACGGCGCTCAGAAATTAGCATTATGTCTCCTCTATCTCAGAGTCCACAGAAACCCATAATTGACACATAAATATTCCCTTACCTTTGATGTTCTTCGATCAGAAGACATGGAAGGAGTTATACTTACCAAAAACTGCGTTTGGTTTTCAAGCCTGTGTCTTTAGGTTATCAAACGCGACAAATTCCGGTTGAAATGCAGCCAAAATTCTAGTGGATGCGCATCTAAACTTCAAAATTACATATTATATGTCCACTAAACTGGTCAAACTAAGTGCAGAATCAAGCTTTAGCATGTTCTAAACATGCAAAACAATCCTTAGCTCGAACAGACAAACCAAAATCGTTTGGTCAATCCTGGAAGAAAGAGAGCTCCGGACCAGACGCGCGCATGAAAGTACATGTATTTTCGCGTGACCCGGAGGTTTCAGCCCGCCAAAACTCGAGGGAGCGCGCGATTCTCACAATGAGAGGCCCCACTGAAAGGGGACATCGCGCTGAAGAGATAGGAACTGTTCCCAGATCTGTAGCTGGTTGGGAAGGGTGGGGTCGATGACGTCAAAGTTGGCCCAACTTTCATGATGGCAAGAGAGAGTTTGGGAGAATGGCTGCCCTGAGAGTTCTGCTTTACATACAGACATAATTTGAACGGTTTTAGAAGCTGTAGAGTGTTTTCTATTCAATAATTATTATTATATGCATATATTAGCAATTTTTGACAGATTTGTTTTCTGTTTACTATGGGCACGCAATTCCTCCAAAGGGGGCAGTAGTCAGCCCTATCTTTAACTTAAATAAACCTTGGAAATGATCAGTTGTCACCCTGACCATATCCTCTGGTTCTCTAACTATACTACCATTTTCTTCCCTAACGCCATGCATTACCTTCCTACTCTGTCTGGCCCTAACCGACTTAAAGAACATAGCAGAACAAGTCTCATTGTGTTCTAGAAAGCCACTATGCGCACGCTCCAGGAAAGCTTGAGCCTTCCGCTCCTGCAACTCCCTGAGCTGTGCCTTTAGGGTTGCGGATCTCTCCCAGTCAAACGACCCTACCGAGGTTGCCTGCCTCGTACTCAAGTTCAATTAACCTTTGGATACGATCCACCTCCCTCCTCTCCTCCCTTTTTTCCCTCTTGCAATACCCTATTATAAAAGCCCTAATCCTCACCTTAACTAATTCCCACCACTCTAACACCCCCTCGCACATGGACCGGAGGCCTTCAAGCCTCCAAAAGAAACCATAAAACCCGTCAACAAAAGCCTGCTCCTCCAGCACATCCCGATCTAACTTCCAGTACCCCCTACCAAAGAGGCAGACTGGCGACCCCACCTGCAGGAGCACCCCGTCGTGATCCGAAAAGAAAACAGGCAACAGCCGCCCAGACAACTTACCCAAAGACTTGGGTACAAAAATATAGTCGAGCCTCCGCTCAACCCCCCTGGAGTTGTGCCATGTAGGACCGGCCATTTTCGGAGTAGTGTGCAGACCACCATCAACCAGACCATGGCAAGCCATTAGCCCGGTAATGGCGCCTGCACTGCTATCCCCCCCTATTCCTATAACTCCTTACATTTAAACTAACAAAAGTAAAATTAGACCCCATGAAAGAATAAAATAAAAACATGTAATACACTCAAATTCTAAACCCAGACAGAAAAAAAAAAAACAGGAGACTCACCCGATGCTCCCCTGCTCCATATCTACCGGTGAAAATACCATCCGCACTCCCGACATCCCCCCCTCTTCCTCCATCTCACCAACCCAGGATGCAGGAATAGTGTTTGGCTCCGGGGTGCCCTGCACCCTGGGTCTACCCCCACACTCCTCCCCCTCCCCAGTGCTGCAGCTGGTTTGGAAAAAAAAAAATTGGGGAGGCTGAGTCCCCAAACAAAAAACTCCCCACCTCCTCCTGTACCCAGTCCTGAGTCTTGTTAGGTGTGTCCCCACCCAACAGAAGATGAGGGCCTGGGGAAACCAGCAGCAACCCAGAGGTTTCTCCCACCCCCATCACTCTCTTGACCATCCCCTCCCTCTCACTGTCGGCCAATCGCACCCTCCTCTTCATTCTCTTCTTTGGTAATGGCGGCAGTGGAGAGATACCACCCTCCCCCCGCCAGCTCCTCCACCATACCCTCATCTCTTCCACCAGGGCACTTTCCCCCCACTCCACTTGCTCTTCCACCGTCTCCTTCTCCACCACTCCTCCCTCGCTTTCTTCTCTCTCATGCTCCTCCACTCGGTTGCCTTCTTCTGCCGCTTTTCCTGGTTCTCCTACTCCCGTGCCTTCTGTTTCCTTCTCTCTTCCATCTGCCGCTTCTTGCTCCTCCTCCTTCCTTGCGGCCTTCTCCTCTGGACCTGTACTCTAGTCATGAGGCGTGCTTCCTTCCCCTCATCTTCTTCCCCCATCCCCCGCTCCTGCTCCCCCCCCCCCCCAGCCGCAGACGCATATGACCTCTGACGAGCCGGGCACCCCCGCCACAGGTGTGCTGACGAGCCACACCCGTGGCACGCCTTAGGCTTGTCACAATCCCTCGCCTCGTGTTCCTCAGATCCACAAAATCTGCATTTTCTTGTGCTGCACGAGACGAAAATGTGGCCGTAGGCCATACAGCGCCTGCAAAATGGGGGCTGACGTGCATAAAACAACGTCCCTCTGTCAGCCCCTAGAGAGAACATAGCAGGAGGATGGAGGTAGCCACCATGGCCCTTTGGGTCCTCCCTGAGGAGGGCCTGGAAGCCTCTCCTCCCATTCCAAAACACAAGGGAGTCTTTGAGGTGCCTTGCTGAGGAGACATTATCCATGTATCTCCCCAGAAAGGCCCTCACCTCTTCGTCCTTAACGTATGGGTTGTAAATATTGACAGTTACAACCCTAAAGTTGTTCTTCGCCAGGCTTGTTATTTCATAGTGGCTCATCGGCCTATTACCTCCCACTGCTCTTGCCCTTCTCAGGATATCATCGTGTTTCTCCTCTGTATATAGTGCCACGTCGTATGCTCCCTCCAACGAGTTGCCTTGGAAACAAAACATGTCCTTCACCGTCAGCTTTAGAATCCCCATCAATATTATCCTTCCAAAAGTTTCCCGTCCTAAAGGCTCCAACTCCTTTTCCTTCCAAGCAAACCGAATCGTGTTGGCCAGCCCAATCCCAGGGACCGACCGTGTTGATGTATTTTGCACCATCTCCGCAAGGAGAATGGCACTCGTTCTCTTCTCTTCCAAAACAAGGAAAAAAGAAAAACCAAAGTGACTGAGCCTATCTGGTGCAAACAAACACAGAGACAGGAACAATCACCCACAAAACCCAACACCAAACAGGCTACCTAAATATGGTTCCCAATCAGAGACAATGACTAACACCTGCCTCTGATTGAGAACCATATCAGGCCAAACATAGAAATAGACAAACTAGACATGTAACATAGAATGCCCACTCAGATCACACCCTGACCGAACAAAACATAAACATACAAAGCAAACTATGGTCAGGGTGTGACAAGTAGGCTGTCCTTGTAAATAGGAATTTGTTCTAAATTGATTCCATATGTGTTTTCATAGCTGTGATGTCTTCACTATTATTCTACAATGTATAAAATAGTAAAAACATAAAAATCCTGGAATGAGTAGGTGTGTCTAAACTTTGACTGGTACTTACTAGAACGGAAAATGACGGTCGGCAGTACAGTACTGGGCTATTTACAAGGAAGGAGTATGCTCTCCTGGTAAAAATGAATTTGTTCATAACTGACTTGCCTAGTTAAATAAAGGCTACAATAAGAGCATAACATTTCTGCACCCTAAATTTCTAATTCTTGTCTAACCAATACACAATTTATAACATTTTTGACATGCGTTTTTCTGGATTATTGTGTTATTCTGTCTCTCACTGTTCAAATTAACCTACCATTAAAATTATAGACTGATCATTTCTTTGTCAGTGGGCAAACGTACAAAATCAGCAGGGGATCAAAAACATTTTCCCCCTCACTGTATAAAAATATATATTTTTTAAATCTCAGAACATTAACCATGTGTGTTCGCTTGTTTTGTACTGTTCTGTAGTTTCGACCCAATGATTAGTCTGACAAACAAAGAACTTTGCGTCCTGCAGGCCCAGGCATGGATCAAATCTGGCGAGACATTCAATACCGTCATCTTCACAGATGAATCAACCATGGCTGTAACGGTTTTCTTCCGTCGAAAGAGAGTCGGACCAAAATGCAGCGTGGTTAGTTCGATACATCTTTAATGAAGACAAAAAAACACGAACTATACAAAAACAATAAACATACGTGAAAACCGAAACAGCCTAAACTGGTGCAATAACACAGAGACATGAACAATCACACAGTGAAACCCGGGCTACCTAAATATGGTTCCCAATCAGAGACAACGATAATCACCTGACTCTGATTGAGAACCGCCTCAGGCAGCCATAGACAACCCTACTCAGCCACAATCCCAATACCTACTAAAACCCCAATACAAAAACACACCACAAAATAAACCCAAGTCACACACTGGCCTGACCAAATAAATAAAGAAAACACAAAACACTAAGACCAAGGCTTGACAGAACCCCCCCCCCCCCCAAGGTGTGGACTCCCGGCCGCACACTAAAACCCATAGGGGAGGGTCGTGGACCCCACTCCAACCAAGTCTTAGTCCCCCTGTAACGCGTCCTTTGATTGGCGACCCTCACCGCCGACCTTGGCCTAATAACCCTCACCAAGGACCCCACTGGACTGAGGGGCAGCTCGGGACTGAGGTGGATGCTCGGGACTGAGGGGAAGCTCGGGACTGAGGGGTAGCTCAGCACTGAGGGGTAGCTCAGCACTCAGGGGTAGCTCAGCACTCAGGGGTAGCTCAGCACTCAGGGGTAGCTCAGCACTCAGGGGTAGCTCAGCACTCAGGGGTAGCTCAGCACTCAGGGGTAGCTCAGCACTCAGGGGTAGCTCAGCACTCAGGGGTAGCTCAGCACTCAGGGGTAGCTCAGCACTCAGGGGAAGCTCAGCACTGAGGGGAAGCTCAGCACTGAGGGGAAGCTCAGCACTGAGGGGAAGCTCAGCACTGAGAGGAAGCCCAGCACTGAGAGGAAGCTCAGGCAGGTAGTTGGATCTGGCAGATCCTGGCTGGCTGGCGGATCTGGATGAGTCTGGTTGACTGGCAGATCTGGAAGAGTCTGGCTGACTGGCAGATCTGGAAGAGTCTGGCTGACTGGCAGATCTGGAAGAGTCTGGCTGACTGGCGGCTCTTGCTGCTCCATGTAGACTGACAGCTCTGGCGGCTTCTTGTAGACTGACAGCTCTTTGCAGACTGGCAGCTCCTTGCAGACTGGCAGCTCCTTGCAGACTGGCAGCTCCTTGCAGACTGGCAGCTCTGGCTGCTCCATGCAGACTGGCATCTCTGGCTGCTCCATGCAGACTGACAGCTCCTTGCAGACTGACAGCTCCATGCAGATGGGCATCTCCGGCTGCTCCATGCAGACTGACAGTTATGGCTGCTCCATGCAGACTGACAGCTCAGGCTGCTCCATGCAGACTGACATCTCAGGCTGCTCCATGCAGACTGACAGCTCTGGCTGCTCCATGCAGACTGACAGCTCTGGCTGCTCCATGCAGGCTGGCAGCTCTGGCTGCGCTGAACAGGCAGGAGACTCCAGCAGCGCTGTAGAGGAGGAAGGCTCTGGCAGCGCTGAACAGGCGGGAGACTCCAGCAGCGCTGTAGAGGAGGAAGGCTCTGGCTGCGCTGAACAGGCGGGAGACTCCGGCAGCGCTGGAGAGAAGAAAGGCTCTGGCAGCGCTAAACAGGCGGGAGACTCCGGCAGCGTTGGAGAGGAGGAAGGGTCTGGCAGCGCTAAACAGGCGAGGCGCACTGAAGGCCTGGTGCGTCGTGCTGGCATTAGTGGTACTGGGCCAAGGACACGCACAGGAAGCCTGGTGCGAGGAGCTGCCACCGGAGGACTGGTGTGTGAAGGTGGCACAGGATGGACCGGACCGTGAAGGTGTACTGGAGAGCCTGAGAGCAGGACTGGCACAGGACGTGCAAGGCTAGGTAGGTACACAGGAGGCCTAGTGCGTGAGGCTGGCACACTCTTCACCAGCCGACTAACACGGACCTCAGGACGAGTATGGAGCGCTGACCCAGGTGCCATCAAATCCCCGACACACTCCGTCGGACGAATATCGTACCTAAAGCACCAAACTAGCAACTCCCATTTCGCCGCCTCCAGTTCTTCTTTGGGGCGGCGATATTCTCCAGGCTGTGCCCAGGGTCCTTTTCCGTCCAATATCTCCCAAGTCCAGAAGTCCTGTGATCGCTCTCGGGCTTCCTTCTGCGCCGCCGTGCTTGTCTCTTCGACTCCATTCTCCTATAGCCCTCTTCGCCCTGCTCCAGCGAATCCCAGGCGTGCTCCGGCACTCTCTCTGGGTCGACCGCCCACCTGTCTATTTCCTCCCAAGTCGTATACTCTATACTCTTGCTGTCCATAACGTCCTCCCATGTCCATTCCTCTTTTCGCTGCTGTTGCTGTCGCTGCCTGTCACCACGCTGCTTGGTCTAGTTGTGGTGGGTGATTCTGTAACGGTTTTCTTCCGTCGAAAGAGAGTCGGACCAAAATGCAGCGTGGTTAGTTCGATACATCTTTAATGAAGACAAAAAAACACGAACTATACAAAAACAATAAACGTACGTGAAAACCGAAACAGCCTAAACTGGTGCAATAACACAGAGACATGAACAATCACCCACAAACACACAGTGAAACCCGGGCTACCTAAATATGGTTCCCAATCAGAGACAACGATAATCACCTGACTCTGATTGAGAACCGCCTCAGGTAGCCATAGATTTTCCTAGACAACCCTACTCAGCCACAATCCCAATACCTACTAAAACCCCAATACAAAAACACACCACAAAATAAACCCATGTCACACCCTGGCCTGACCAAATAAATAAAGAAAACACAAAATACTAAGACCAAGGCGTGACAATGGCCCTTGAGCAATTTGCTCAAAATTGCTACAGAAAAAAAGGAAGAAGATCAAGAAGATTAAAGAAAGCATAAAGATATTGATTAAGAAATGCTGTTTTGAGTTAGAAATGTAACACTTTAGAGTACGTAAGCATCATATACGTATTCCTCTCAAATGTAATTTTTTTGCTTGACTCATTATGGCGTTATAAGGACATACATTTGCTTCTGCGTAATGTTTTGTCAGCCATCTTTGCTGAAATCACCAGGGACGGGTGGCGTCAAATTCGTCATTGGAACCACTCGATATGATTGGTCATATAAAAACGTTGGGACCCAAATGCATAATGAGTTCTCTAACCCCCCCTTGTGGTGGTCTGGAGTAATGAAACAGTGGCGCTGGGTACCTCTAAGTCCCGTGGTGTAAGCTCGCAACTTTTAAAGGCGAAACCACTGTATCCCAACCAGAAGCCATGGATTACAGGCAACGTATACATCGAGCTAAAGGCTAGAGCTGACACTTTCAAGGTTCGGGACACTAATCTGGACGCCAATATCAAATCCCGCTATGCCCTCAGACGAACCATCAAACAAACAAAGCATCAATTCAGGATTAAGATTGAATCCTACAACACCGACTCTGATGCTCGTTGGATATGGCAGGGCTGAAAAACTATAACGGACTACAAAGGAAAACCCAGATGCGAGCTGCCCAGTGATTGCGAGCCTACCAGTCAAGCTCACTTCAAGGCAAGCAACACTGAAGCATGTATGAGAGCACCAACTGTTCTGGATGACTGTGTGATAATGCTCTTGGTAGCCGATGTGAGCAAGATCTTTAAACAGGTCAACATTAACACTCAAAGTACTCAAAGCATCCAGAGACCAACTGGCAAGTGTCTTCACTGACATTTTCAACCTCTCCCTGACTGAGTCTGTAATACCTATATGTTTCAAGCAGACCACCTTAGTCCCTTTGCCCAAGGAAGCGAAGGTAACCTGCCTAAATGATTACCACTCCGTAGTGCTCACGTTGGTAGCCATAAAGTGCTTTGAAAGGCTGGTCATGGCTCACATCAACAGCATCCTCCAGGATACCCTAGACCCACTCCAGTTCGCATACAGCCACAACGGATCCACAGATGACACAATCTCAATCGCACTCCACACTGCCCTTTCCCACTTGGACAAAAGGAACACCTATGGTAGAAGGCTGTTCATTGACAACAGCTCAGTGTTCAACACCATCGTGCCCATAAAGCTCATCACTAAGCTAAGGACCATGGGCCTAAACACCTCCCTCTGCAACTGGATCCTGGACTTCCTGACAGGCCACCCACAGGTGGTAAGGGTAGGTAACATCATGTCTGCCACACTAATCCTCAACACTGGGACCCCTCAGAGGTGTGTACATAGTCCCCTCCTCTAATCCCTGTTCACCCACGACTCCATGGCCAAACACGACACCAACAACATCAGTAAGTTTGCTGATGACACAACAGTGAGACAGCCTATAGTGAGGAGGTCAGAGAGCTGGCAGAGTGGTGCCAGGACAACTACCTCTCCCTCAATGTGAGCAACACAAAGGAGCTGACTACAGGAAAATATTGGCCGAACAGGCCCCATAAACATCAACGGGGCTATAGTGGAGCGGGTCGAGAGTTTCAAGTTCCTTGGTGTCCACATCACCAACAATCTATCCTGGTCCAAACACACCAAAACAGTCGTGAAGAGGGCACGACAAAACCTTTTCCCCATCAGGAGACTTAAAAGATTTGGCATGGGCCCCTAGATCCTCAAAAAGTTCTATAGCTGCACCATCAATAGCATCCTGACCGGTTGCATCTTCGCCTGGTATGGCAACTGCTCAGCATCCAACCGTAAGGCGCTAGAGATGGTAATGCGTACTGCCCAGTACATCACTGGGGCCAAGTTTCTGCTATCCAGGATACAATAATTGTCAGACTCCAGTCACTCACATCACAGACTGTTTTCTCTGCTACCGCACAGCAAGCGGGACCAAAAGGCTCCTTAACAACTTCTACCCCCAAGCCATAAGACTGCTGAACAACTAATCAAATGGCCACCGGACTTTTACATTGACCCCCCCCTATTTGTTTTGTACACTGCTGCTACTCGCTGTTTACCTCTAACCTGAACCCCCGCACACTGTCTCAGTACAGATTCTCCCTGTATATAGCCTCGTTACTGTTATGGTATTGTGTTACTTTTTATTATTTTTTATTTTGTTTATTTGGTAAATATTTTCTTAACTCTTCTTGAACTGCACTGTTGGTTAAGGGCTTGAAGGTAAGAATTTCACAGTAAGGTCTACAGTTGTTGTATTCGGCGCATGTGACATATACAGTTTTATTTCATTTGATTGATAAGGCCTTATTTTGAGGGCCTAGTTTTACCCTAATGCAGGCTTGAAACTAATACACATTAGTGATGCAGGGGTCAGCTGTTTGTTCACCCACACCTATCCACTATTGTTAATAGCTTATCCGCAAACTCCAAACTATATATGATAAAGGGATAATCTGAGGTACCTGATCCTAACCCGCAAATATAGAAATTGCACTGGCCTTTTTAGATAAGCTTATGTTTCTGCTTGAAATGTTAAACTATTTGGAAGTCAACTTGTCTATAATTAGATACATGCAGCTTCCTTTCTGTCATTAGGCCAACTTGTTTCCCCAGAAGACAAAATAAACCCTTGCTCACCAAAAAATTGGCATAAATCGATAGAATGAATGCTTCAATCTAGTTGACATCGGTAACGTTTGTTTTATTTTTCCCCTTTCATCTCTGCTTCTCTCATGCAGAAAACATAGAGGGACTGGGGAGAAAATGCTGAAAATGTCCATGCCACATTTCCAAATAAATTCAGTTTGACCAGGTTTTCAGGAAATAAAAAGCTGTTAAAATGACCCAACTCTGCAGTGGTTAATATTATATTAGGCTATTTGAGAGTCATAGACCTACACTCAGTGTCCAGATTTTAGAACAGTAGGCCTAGAGTTCCCTTGACGTGTCATTTTGAAGTCTCCGTCTGACTGTCAAATGTGTATAGCGCCTCACAATCACACATACATTGCCTGCACTACCATCAACCTCTATTACCATGCCACCAAATCTATCCCCAAAATGTGACTACTGTCCTGGCCCTCCCTTTTATTTAATGTTCAGCTCTCCATTTCACAGCTTTTCTCTTATTTAATTAAACTCCGACATTGTCCTTTTTGGCACAATGAAATGACAATACCTTTTGGAAATTGGTGTCTTCTTCTGTGGAGTTTAACAGCGGATGGCATCCAATGTGTTACATTGCCTCCCCCAACTGAACTATAGTATAAATCCATTACACTTTGTGATACAAAATGTGAAAAGGGGAAATAGGAATTAAAAAAATTAAAAAATATTTTTAATTACCCTACCAGCTAACCCTACACTCAGTAAAAACCCACTGCCCCATTGCACTGTGTTGACCCTGTCTGCTCCAGCCCAAATAATTTTCTGCAGTTGCCACCCCATCTATTTTCTGTAATGTACGTTCCTTTTCTGCGGTGCAGTTGATAACCATTGCTATGAAGACGAAGAAGCCAACCTTATTTAAACTATATATCACTCTTTGGCCAATCACTCTATGCTGGCACATATCTACTACTTACATGGATCCTCTCAGGATCCCTCACCCTTGACCCATCATCCTCCACATTCTTCACTGCCTCACCATACAACACCTTCTGCACTACTCTTACTCTAGCCACCTGCCTCTCTCGCACTGGACACACTGGCCAATCCCCAGCAACATGGCCACCTCTACAGTTGACACCATCAACTTTATCCACCGAAACTACACAATCCACTATCCCATGCCCTCCTGCACACATCCCACAACTTGGAATCTTCCTAAAAACGGCTGTGTCATGAACATGAACGTTGCATCTGAATGTGGATTAGGCACTAAAACTCCAACAGGATAACTGATATCCTAGCATGACTTTGTCGGGTAAAGACTCAAAACTCAAAAGGACTGACAGTCACTCATCTGTTTCACCACGCTCCACCTCCACACTTAACTCTTCCCCAGAAATCACTCCTTTCAATGGTGCCCTGTTCCTGAGAGTAAAGCAAGGAAAAGAACCAAGTTACGTGACACAAAGCACCCAATTACTCTGGTCAGAAGAAACTCAAACAAATCACATGTCCACTACAGGTTAGCTTTACTGATTCAAATACTGTACATCCAACTCCTTTCCCACCCACCCTGAAAACACAAATGGATCCGCCAAAAGGCAAGGGATCCACTTTATCCAAAAAGGTCCCTCTTACTGGACCATATTCTTCTTTATCATGTCCATTAATAATGCCAGGCTCGTGTTCCGAGCACTTCACCACACCTTCCACCTCACTTAATACACCCCACTCACTTCCATTTCACCTTCAGAACTCGGTCTGGTGCACGGCTCACTCTGTTTACACTTGACAGCAATCTTCATCGACACCCCATCTCTGATTGTATCACCATCTTCCTCAAATTCAAATCCAACCTCTGCATTCCTCATTCTCTTTTTTTCTCCACCTCCATTCCTCCTCCGATATCCAACATTCTGTGTCTCTGTCCCAATAGTCCTCTTCTTCTGACTTTGCTTGCGGTCCGGTGGCATACAGACATAACTCCATCTCATAATCACCCTGCTCGGGGGCCAACATTTTGAGAACATGAGCAGTTGGCACACACAGAAAACAGCGTGCGTAGATCAACACTTGCCAGTAGTCACTCAACCATTCGTTCTTCAAAAATTTCAACAACAAAAAAACATGGCAGTGTTTTATTCAAGACTAGCTTGTTACAATCTGGAAACAGCCATAAGCCCTTTAATTGGTGTGTATTTGGCTCGCTACAGTTAGACACTAAAGCTTGGGCTAATCCTTAACGGCAAATAAAAATAATGAAAGAAAAAACCTTAATGTAGCCTATAGATAGGAATTGCACAAGAATTCAAATCAAAGTTTACTTGTCATGTGCGCCAAATACAACAGTGAAATGCTTACCTTCAGTCGCTAACCAATAGTGCAAAAAAGGTATTAGGTGAACAATAGGTAGGTAAAGAAAAAAACAACAGTAAAAAGACAGACTATATACAGTAGCAAAGCTACATACAGACACAGGTTAGTCAGGCTGATAGAGGTAGTACGTACATGAAGATATGTTTAAAGTGACTATGCATACAGTATATGATGAACAGAGAGGACCAGTAGCGTAAAAGAGGGGGTTGGCGGGTGGTGGTTGGGACACAATGCAGATAGCCCAGTTAGCCAATGTGAGGAAGCACTGGTTGGTCGGCACAATTGAGATAGTATGTACATGAATACATAGTTAAAGTGTCTATGCATATACGATAAACAGAGAGTAGCAGCAGCACACAAAGAGGGTTTGGGGGTGTACACAATGCAAATAGTCCGGGTAGCCATTTGATTACCTGTTCAGGAGTCTTACATGCTGACCAGCCCGGACACGTCGCGTGTGCGAGCGTCGCAAAATACATTTAGAAATCCATGTTATTCAAATATTGCACCCACACTGCTCGTGCACGCCAACGAGCGTCTGCTATGCCAAGGGCTAAAATAGAACTCCTTTCTATTTCTGATGCAGATCGCACTGAAAGTCCTGACTCTCCCATCTCCTCATTGATTATACCCACGTGGGTAATTGAAAGACGAACTGTTTTGCCGGTTGTCGTGGTAATACTATGAAAGTTTAGATGCCGATCACCATATACAGTTGGGCAAAAAAGTATTTAGTCAGCCACCAATTGTGCAAGTTCTCCCACTTAAAAAGATGAGAGAGGCCTGTAATTTTCATCATAGGTACACTTCAACTATGACAGACAAAATGAGAAAAGAAAATACAGAGAATCACATTGTAGGATTTTTTATGAATTTATTTGCAAATTATGGTGGAAAATAAGTATTTGGTCAATAACAAAAGTTTATCTCAATACTTTGTTACATACCCTTTGTTGGCAATGACAGTGGTCAAACGTTTTCTGTAAGTCTTCACAAGGTTTTCTCACACTGTTGCTGGTATTTTGGCCCATTCCTCCATGCAGATCTCCTCTAGAGAAGTGATGTTTTGGGGCTGTTTCTGGGCAACACGGACTTTCAACTCCCTCCAAAGATTTTCTATGGGGTTGAGATCTGGAGACTGGCTAGGCCACTCCAGGACCTTGAAATGTTTGGGATCATTTTCATGCTGAAAGACCCAGCCACGTTTCATTTTCAATGCCCTTGCTGATGGAAGGAGGTTTTCACTCAAAATCTCACGATACATGGCCCCGTTCATTCTTTCCTTTACACGGATCAGTCGTCCTGGTCCCTTTGCAGAAAAAAAGCCCCAAAGCATGATTTTTCCACCCCCATGCTTCACAGTAGGTATGGTGTTCTTTGGATGCAACTCAGCATTCTTTGTCCTCCAAACACGACGACTTGAGTTTTTACCAAAAAGTTATATTTTGGTTTCATCTGACCATATGACATTCTCCCAATCTTCTTCTGGATCATCCAAATGCTCTCTAGCAAACTTCAGACAGGCCTGGACATGTACTGGCTTAAGCAGGGGGACACGTCTGGCACTGCAGGATTTGAGTCCCTGGCGGCGTAGTGTGTTACTGATGGTAGGCTTTGTTACTTTGGTCCCAGCTCTCTGCAGGTCATTCACTAGGTCCCCCCGTGTGGTTCTGGGATTTTTGCTCACCGTTCTTGTGATCATTTTGACCCCACAGGGTGAGACCTTGCGTGGAGCCCCAGATCGAGGGAGATTATCAGTGGTCTTGTATGTCTTCCGTTTCCTAATAATTGCTCCCACAGTTGATTTCTTCAAACCAAGCTGCTTACCTATTGCAGATTCAGTCTTCCCAGCCTGGTGCAGGTCTACAATTTTGTTTCTGGTGTCCTTTGACAGCTCTTTGGTCTTGGCGATAGTGGAGTTTGGAGTGTGACTGTTTGAGGTTGTGGACAGGTGTCTTTTATACTGATAACAAGTTCAAACAGGTGCCATTAATGCAGACAACGAGTGGAGGACAGAGGAGCCTCTTAAAGAAGAAGTTACAGGTCTGTGAGAGCCATAAATTGCTTGTTTGTAGGTGATCAAATACTTATTTTCCACCATAATTTGCAAATAAATTCATAAAAAATCCTACAATGTGATTTTCTGGATTTTTTTTCTCATTTTGTCTGTCATAGTTGAAGTGTACCTATGATGAAAATTACAGGCCTCTCTCGTCTTTTTAAGAGGGAGAACTTGCCCAATTGGTGGCTGACTAAATACTTTTTTGCCCCACTGTAAGTTCAAAGATGAAAAAGCCTGGAAGGAAGAGAGATGACTAGAAACGATTCGGTTGGCCGTTTTTTGTGTGGATTAATTGTCTGAATGGAGGACCTTGTGCATTTCAGGTAAAATAACAAATCAATGTTTATGTCCCGGGACAAATTAGCTAGCAACAGTAAGCTAGCAAAATAGGACAAATTAGCTAGCAAGTACAAGCTAACTAGCTAAATTGCCATAGATGTTTAATGCTTTTTGACCTGTCCCCAAATGAATGTCATTGGTTCAGAGTTTGTTTTGATATTTTAACCTGTGTGTCGTGATCGCATTTGGTGTAGGGGGACAAAAGAAATGTATGCACAATAGTGCACGATGGTGCAGGTGCACAGCCAGTTTGGGTTCCGTGTTATGGCTTGGGGGTAAAAACAGTTGAGAAGCCTTTTTGTCCTAGACTTGGCACTCCAGTACCGCTTGCCATGCGGTAGTAGAGAAAACAGTCTATGACTGGGGTGGCTGGGGTCTTTGACAATTTTTACGGCCTTCCTCTGACACCGCCTGGTGTAGAGGTCCTGGATGGCAGGCAGCTTAGCCCCAGTTATGTACTGGGCCGTACACACTACCCTCTGTAGTTCCTTACGGTCAGAGGCCGAGCAATTGCCGTACCAGGCAGTGATGCAACCAATCATGCTCTCAATGTTGCAGCTGTAGAACCCTTTGTGGATCTCAGGACCCATACCAAACCTTTTTAGTTTCCTGAGGGGGAATAGGCTTTGTCGTTCCCTTTTCACAACTCTCTTGTGTGTTTGGACCATGATAGTTTGTTGTTGATGTGGACATCAAGGAACTTGAAGCTCTCAACCTGCTCCACTACAGCCCCGTTGACGAGAATGGGGGCGTGCTCAGTCCTCGTTTTCCTGTAGTCCACAATCATCTCCTTAGTCTTTGTTACATTGAGGGATAGGTTGTTATTCTGGCACCACCCGGCCAGGTCTCTGACCTCCTCCCTATAGGCTGTCTCGTCGCTGTCAATGATCAGGCCTATCACTGTTGTGTCGTATGCAAATTTAATGATGGTGTTGGAGTCGTGCCTGGCCATGTAGTCGTTGGTGAACAGGGAGTACAGGAAGAGACTGAGCACGCACCCCTGGGGAGCTCCAGTGTTGAGGATCAGCGTGGCAGATGTGTTGCTACCTACCCTCACCACCTGGCGGCGGCCGTCAGGAAGTCCAGGATCCAGTTGCAGTGGGAGGTGTTTAGTCCCAGGATCCTTAGCCTAGTGATGAGCTTTGAGGTTACTATGGTTTTGAACGCTGAGCTGTAGTCAATGAATAGCATTCACTTAATTGTTCCTTTTGTCCAGATGGGAAAGGGCAGTGTGGAGTGCAATATAATTTGCATCATCTGTTTGGGCGGAATGCAAATTGGATTAGGTCTTGGGTTTCTGGGATAATGGTGTTGATGTGAGCCTTTACCAACCTTTCAAAGCACTTTGTGGCTACAGACATGAGTGCTACGGGTCTGTAGTCATTTAGGCAGGTTGCCTTTGTGTTCTTGGACACAGCGACTATAGTGGTCTGCTTGAAACATGTTGTTATTACAGACTCAATCAGAGACATGTTGAGAATGTCAGTGAAGACACCTGCCAGTTGGTCAGCACATGCCCAGAGCACATGTCCTGGTAGTCCGTCTGGCCCCACAGCCTTGTATTTGTTGACCTGTATAATCTTTCTGGCGCCGGTGCTCGGCTAGCGACCCACCTCGACAACATCCGGTGAAATTGCAGAGTGCCAAATTATACACCGACTTAATGATTAACTTCTTGTTAATACAGCCGCTGTGTCAGATTTCAAAAAGGCTTTACGGTGAAAGAATACCATGTGATTATCTGAGGACAGTTCCCCGCTTACTAAAGCATACAAACATTTACAACCAAGTAAAGGAATTACAAAAGTCAGAAAAAACAATACAATTAATCACTTACCTTTGAAGATCTTCATATGGTTGCAGTCAGACTCCCAGCTACACAATAAATGTATTTTTTTTTCTTCAATAAAGTCCTTCTTTATATCCCAAAATCTTTTGTTTTGTTGGCGTGTTTTGTTCAGTAATCCACTGGCTCAAAGGCGGTCAAAACATGCAGACGAATGTGCATCCTAATAGTACCGGTACAGTTTGTCAAAATATGTCAAACGATGTTTAGAATTAATCCTCAGGTTGTCAATTGTCTAAATAATCAGTCATATTTCACCCGGACAATAGCGTATTCAAGAGAAAGGAAAAACAACAAAGGGCGCGAATACGGTCACGCGCGCAAACCAGCTCTGCATTCTTCCTCAGTCCACTGACAAAAAGGTCTCATTCTTCTTAATTGTTCAGAAAACAAGCATGAAACAATGTCTAAAGACTGTTGACATCTAGTGGAAGCCATAGGAACTGCAATCTGGGTCATAACCCATTACATACTCTATAGGCATTCAATTGAAAATACTCATATAAAAATGCCCACTTCCTGGATGGATTTTCCTCAGGTCTTCACCTGTCATATCAATTATGTAATATTCACAGACAGTTTTGGAATCTTCAGTGTGTCTTCTATCCAAATCTACCAATTACATGCAAATCCTAGCTTCTGGGTCTGAGTAATAGGCAGTTTAAATTGGGCACGCTTCTCATCCAGATGTCAAAATCCTGCCCCCAAGCCATAAGAAGTTTAAGTAGCAGTCGTCTAGTGTTTTAGCAGCACAAGTACTACAGTCAATGTGTTGATAGAACTTTGGTAGCGTTTTCCTCAAATTTGCTTTGTCAAAATCTCCAACTACAATAAATGCGACCTCAGTATATGTGGTTTCCAGTTTACTTAAAGTCCAGTGAAGTTCTTTGAGGGCCATTGTGGTATTGGCTTCAGGGGAAATGTACATGGCTGTGACTATAACCGAAGAGAATTCTCTTTGAAGGTAATACGGTCGGCATTTGATTGTGAGGTATTCTAGGTTGGGTGAACAAAAGGACGTGAGTGTCTGTATGTTATCACAATCACACCATGAGTGGTTAATCATGAATGTGGCTGAATGGATGGGGACAGTATATTCTGAGAGAGCTGTTTCTGTGAAACAGAGTATGTCACAAGCTTCTGTAGGGCAAACTGTTACTGATCATAACTGTTTGTTGAGGGTTGATAGTTGTCACCCGCTTCCCTTGAAAAACATTTTGCCCTACACACAATTCTGTCGAATCAACACAATTTGCAAAAAACAATCAGATTTCGACAGAAATATGGCTGGGACGTAAAGAAAATTAAAAGAGAGGGGGTACAGAAATGGTCAGATTAATACTGTCTTTGAGAACATTCAAAACAAACTGAGACATGATATTTTTCAAGGATAGTCTCGGAAAAAGAGGCATTCTAACTATACACTATTTGAAGTGCTCTGAACAAATTAAGGAAATCGTTCACACACATTGACATTCTAAGATCCGATGCCAGTATCGGTGATGTGTTTTCGGACCCTCCCTTGGTTGTATTCTCGCGGGGCAGAAATCTCAGAAATCAATTGGTAAGCTCTGATTTACCACCTCAAGATATCCCTGCACAACGTCTATTTGCGCCCCTACTGAGTGGAAACTACAAATGTAATGGCTCTGCTCAAAAAATGATGTGGGTTAAACAAAGCACAAATTAAAAGTACGAATCTCGAAGCATCGTAGCACCATTAGGTGCAAAAACTCAACTTATCCAGTTGAGGCCCACTTTTTGGAAGCAAACCACTCAATTCGTCTCTATGTTGTATCGGCATCGCACATGTCACCCTCCCTAGGAGAGGGGGTGGCCTCGACAATTTATTGTTAAAACGAGAGGCTGCCTGTGTATTTAAGTGAAAGACCATTGATCCTCTCGGTCTCAACGTAGTCTTTGATCTGAAGCCTTTCTTTTGATTATTGTGATTTTGCTATTGTAAATGTTTGTGGGCCTATGTAGCCAAATTGTATCAATGATCATACGCTATCCATTCAAGTTTTTGGTATGGCATTTTTTTTATATCTGAGAATTAACCAATGATATCAGGCCACACCTGGCCATGATTAGACACCTGTGTGTGTGTCCTTTGACACTATATAAACTAGTCACCCCACATTGTTTGTCAGTATACCCTGATGAAGACAGCTTGTCTGTCAAAACATTGGATATTAGGTTATTAAATTATTGCATCTGAGCTCCTAGAGTGTGCAGCTCTCCATTAATCTTTCAAGCGTTCTACTCCACTAGCCAGCACCTTGCCTAAATATGTATGCTTTTTTTCGCCTCTAGAACAAGCTTCTGTCTAAGAATCGTAAATAATGCCATAGATTCCGTTTTTTTTTTAAATAGTAAACTGGAAGTCAATGTAGGGAGGCATAATGTAAGATGCAAACCTCCTATTCAAACAGATTTCCTGCTGCTAAAGCCAACGACTTAGACATTTTTTGTATCTGATAATCACACGCCACTATTTATTGCTGACCAGCAGATGACACTAACTTGCATTGTGAACTGATAATGAAGCTCTGAGTAATGAACTGTTTTTCAGCACAATTTGGTAAAAGCTCCAAAGCCTTCAAAGAGAAAAGCCTTTGGTTTCCTATCACTACAAAATATGGCCTTGTGAAATATGTTTCAGATTTTGTTAAATAATAAAAATATTTAACAATAACATACTGACTTAAGAGCTCACTTGATGAATTCTATGGGGTTGAAATGGATGAATGCAACAACCATGTCTCTGCAATTTATTCAAAAGGCAAGGAACTCTGGAAAATATTTACACTAAACTGTGCATTAATTTAACAGGGTTCCAGTGTCTGTATGGGTCCACAGACTCAACACTTTCAGTGTTGATTTAACACTCTCGGTGGAAAATAGTCGTTGCTTTTAACACTGGAAAATGTGCTGTTTAAGTAAAAATTGTGAAAATCAATGTAGCGTTGATGAAGACCCCAGTCAGATAAGCCATCTGATTTTCTTTCCCTCTTCATCTTTATGCCTTGGCACTCTGGCTGTGAAATATTTTCTAACGAAAGAACAATTCTACAATTCTGTGTGTGAGTGTGTGTGTATGTGTGTTTGTGTGCGTTTGAAAGAGAGATCGAAAATGAGAGAGAGAAATCAAGAGAGAGAGAGATAGTGTGTGAGAGAGACAGAGAACGAGAGATAGAAAGAGATGGTGGCGCGAGAGAGATAGTTCTGTACTGTACACATATTAGAACTTTCTCACAGTATCCAGAAGAATTCTGAGACGAAGAGAGAGGGGAGCACTGCTCAGTATAAATTATGTTAATTTGATCTCAAATCCTCGGCTGTAAAACAGAGCTTCATGAAAAGTGCTGCAGATCTGAAGCGCACAAAGTGTTGGCTTGAAACTCAGGAGCTGGAGCCCAGTTAAAGACAAGGGATTGAAAAATATAGAAAGAGATGGATGAGAACGGATGAGTAGGGATGGATAGATGAAACTAGTTTCTGGGAAAGTGGGAGGCTGGGAAGCTCGACAGCATAAACCTGTAAAAGATGATCCAGTGTACAAATCACTATAGACCTGTATCTTATCTTTTTTTGCGGGATACAGAGCACAATCGGCAATGGAGTGGCTGGCGTGATCCAGAGCTTTCCATATTAAATCAGAGATTCCTCATGTTCGCCAGTAGTAAAACACAGTTTATTGAAGTTTTGCACCTTTTTTTTTCTCTCCTGTCTCCCTTCTCTCTCTTTCTCTTCAATTATCCAAATATCCTCTCCCTACCATCTCTACCCATCCCTCCAACCCTTAGCAGCTTCTGTGTGAGTGAGCCAGGCTAAACGAAGACATGGGAGATGCAAATTTGAGTCTCACCCTCCATAACTCCACCAGCACAAATGCACACGGGGGGGGGGGATGGGGGACAGGGATGAAATGTCTTCCTAAAACAGCTTCTTACACAAACTCTATATCCGATATTGAAATACTAACAACGACGGTGTTAGAATTTAGCAGAGTAATTAAAATGTTTAATTCACATGATCTCAAAATGATGGTCTTGGCACTTCTAGTGTTAAGGGGCCAGATTAGACCCAGCCACAGAGGGCCAGGGAGAGCTTCTCGAGACGAGATAACACCCCTGAGAGAGCAAACCCTGGATCAGTGTGGCCGGGGAACAGAATGAAGTGCTTGTTTGCCTCCCACATGGCACCCTATCCCCGACTGCTTTCGACCAGGGCCCTTTATTATTTATGAACCTTAATTTAACCAGGGGAACCCATTGAGACCAGCGTCTCATTTCCAATGGTGTCACAACAGTTCAAGCAATGATCACAAAAAATTGAATTTAAATTTTAAATTTAAATGAATTTCATTCCATTAAAGGGCAATAGAACAAATATATAAAATCTATGAAAACAAGGGCAGTTTTCATTGGTCACATTTTTTATCAGAGCTTTAAATTCACCTTTTGAGACCAAATAATACAGTTTTAGAGTGACCTGTTGGTCATTACATGACTGAGGGGCATCGTAATTGAAAGCAGTCTTTCCTAAATTAGAGAAGACCTGTGCAATCTCTAGAACTAACCGGTCTTGAGAGTGAGTCTTAAAGTTACAGGATTTCCAATTTAGAAGTGAGGTGAAGAAGTATGGGAGTTTCTGGAGAAGTGCTTTATATAAAAATAATAGCCAATGTTGGGCTTTTCTGGCCATCAGCGACTCCCAGCCAACAGAACTATATAAGAGTCAATGATACGTACAGAAATGATCACCAGTGATAAAATGCTAGGCTGAGTGGAATACTGAATCAAGAGGTTTTAAAGAGGCTGCCATGTAGATTGAGCTGCCATAGTCAATTACTGGGAGAAGTGTTGCTGTTTTCAAAAGTGAGACAGGATTATTTCTATACAGGGAACCAATCTTTACTCCCAACTTTTTAGTCAGCTTATATTGATATATTGTTTTAAAACTAGAACAGCTAAAGTGGGCATTTTGACTGGTAATTACTATTTAATTTTTTAAGTCACCCTCCGTCCTTGACTTTTCCTAAATAAGTCTTTATAGCACATTTTGTAATTTCCATTAACAATTTGGCTAAAAACAAGGCATGCTAACCACAGCTAGCAGTGCTATCTAAAAGTCAAGTAAAGCAGATGTAAACAAGGCAGAGTAGAGCAATTAAACAAATAAAACATTTTCCAGAACTATGTAGGCTGTTGGTAAAAGCATCCGATACAACAGTTTAATTAAACTAAAGTAGAATCTAGCCTGGTGAATGTAGCTTTCTAATACAAACAATTCACTCTCTGCCTGACGATTATGTCTCTATGTAGTGTGTCTGGCAATATGGTTAAGGAGACGTGAAGAGGTGCTCTGTAGTATGTCTGTCTGGCTATGGATAAGGTCAAGGATAAAGACATGAGATCAGTAAAGAGACAGCCGTCGTAGTAATGTGTAATTTACCACTCAGTGCATGTAGATTAGCTCCTCTCTGGCTACTCTCTGTGCTCTCTGTGCATAAATAATAGTAGTGTTTCTACATCCAACTACACAGAAGACCCTCTTAGAGAGGAAAGAAAGAGAGAGGGAGAGAGAGAGAGAGAAAGTGATAGAGGGAGAATAAGAGATACAGAGGAAGAGTTAAAGAGCGACTGAACTTATCGATTCCCCTTGTGCTTTTCTGTTGCTCATGAAGAAAATCAAGATTTTAGTCTTGGAGGTGTGGTTCGATGTGAGTGTGTTATCGTTCCCTCTAGAGACTGTAGCAACAACATATCCCACCACATCCTCAAAATTGTCAGAATTAAGATAAATCAATAAATCTGTCATTCATTTAGACGTTTTTGCTGAGACGGTTTTAGTTGTGCAATTGTACATATACCTAAGGTGTTTGGTGCAGTATTTCTCAAGTAAAACAAATGATGTACACTATCAAGTCTGCTGGTGCAGACCAGGTTGTGAGTCTGTCTGGCACTCTTTCATAGCGAATCATGTTACAAAACAGGTCATGGAGGGACACAAAAGGCTCAGACTCAGTGCAGAATCAGTGCCTGCCTGGCAGGAGGTCAAATAATTGAGTTCCGGTACCTCACATTTTATACTGCTTGAGTCCTTGCACCTCTTATAGAATATTTCCAGCAAACATGTCCATAATGTGGGCCCAAGATGGAATCCACTTCTTGTGTTGTGTTTCCAATTTGAATGAGCCCCGATCTTGCTGCCATGGATCTGGAGCTAGAAATGAAATGAAAGGAAATTCACTTGCAAGCTACAGCTGCCTGAAACAAACACAGAGCAGATGAGACCAACAAGCTAGCTAATTAGATTGCAGATAAACTGTCCTGGAAAGAGGGACAACGTTTTCAGAAAATGTAGACAGAAAAAAGCATAATTTTTGAATGAACTCGACCCCAAAAGAGAAAAAGAAGCAACAAAATGACAACTCATGACCAATCCAGAAACCGGATAAACATTGGAATTATTTTGAAAGGTATTAAGAGTGATGCCAAAATGGCCACCGACCTCATGGACTGGTAGCTTTGTAAGTGTGCGTTGCTTTTTAGCCTGCTAGCTATGTTAGCTGCTAAACTTAGTGTGTTCAATGTTCAAGTTAGCTAATATGGCTACTTAGCTAACTAACATCTGTACTCAGACTGTTTTGTAGTCAAAGGAATCCAACAATAGCTAAATAATGTAGCTACACTGCATAAACCTCACAAGATGACCAATGCCTTTATTTCAAATAGCTAATTGTAGCTATCAAGTACCCTATCACTGTTACTAGCCGGTCACTGTTACTAGCCAGCTACCACCCGATACTCAACCTTGCACCTTAGAGACTGTTGCCCTATGTATATAGTCATTGAACATTGGTCACTTAAATCATGTTTACATACTGTTTTACCCACTGTATTCTAGTCAAGATTCATTCTATATAATTATCGCTGTACACACCTTTTCTAATGATATACTGTCTATAATGTCCTTTGGCATGATAATACAAACTTGGCAAACCAGTATTTGGGTAGTTTCTCCCATTCTTCTCTGCAGGTCCTCTGCAGAAGGAGCATCGCTGCAGAACGTTGCTATACAGCTATTTGCAGGTCTCTCCAGAGATGTTTGATCGGGTTAAAGTCCAGGCTCTGGCTAGGCCACTCAAGGCCATTCAGAGACTTGTCCTGAAGCCACTCCTGTGTTGTCTTGGCTGTGTGCTTAGTGTCATTGTTCTGTTGGAAGGTGAACCTTCCCGAGCGCTCTAGAGCAAGTTTTCATCACGGATCTCTCTGTACTTTGCTCTGTTCATCTTTCCTTCGATCCTGACTAGTCTCTCAGTCCCTGCTGCTGAGAAACATCCCCACAGCATGATGCTGCCACTGTCATGCTAAACAGTAGGAATGGTGCTGTGTTTCCTCCAGACGTTACGCTTAGCATTCAGGCCAAAGAGTTCAATCTTGGTTTCATCGGACCAGAGAGTCTTGTATTTCATGGTCTGAGAGTTCTTTAGGATCCTTTGGAAAACTCCAAGCAGGCTGTCCTGTGCTTTTTACAGAGGAGTGGCTTTCATCTGGCCACTCTACCATAGTGGCCTGATTGGTGGAGTGCTGCAGAGATGGTTGTCTTTCTGGAAGGTTCTCCCATCTCCACAGAGGAACTGTGGAGCTCTGTCAGAGTGACTATTGGGTTCTTGGTCAACTCCCTGACAAAGGCCCTTCTCCCCCGAATGCTCAGTTTGGCCAGGCGGCCAGCTCTAGGAAGAGTCTTGGTGGTTCCAAACTTCTTCTATTTTTGGTACCCTTCCCCAGATTTGTGCATCGACACAGTCCTGTCACGGCGCTCTATGGATAATTTCTTTGACCTCATGACTTGTTTTTTGCTCTGACATGCACTGTCAAACTGTTGGACCTTATATCGACTGGTCTGTTCCTTTTCAAATCATGTCCAATCAATTGAATTTACCACAGGTGGACTCCAATCCAGTTGTAGAAACATCTCAAGGATGATCAATGGAAACAGGATGCACCTGAGCTCAATTTCGCGTCTCATAGCAAAGGCTCTGAATGCCAATGTAAATAAGGTATTTCTGTTTTTTATTTGTTATACATTTGCAATAATATCTAAAAACCTGCTTTCACTTTGTCATTAAGGGATATTGTTTGTAGATTGATGAGGATTTAATTCATTTTTATATCCATTTTAAAATAGGGCTGTAACATAACAAAACGTGACTCGTTTAAGGAAACTAGGCGTAAAGTGGCTTGCGAAAGTATTACCCCCTTGGCATTTTTCCTATTTTATTGCCTTAGAACCTGGAATTAAAATGTATTTTTGGGGGGTTTGTATCATTTGATTTACACAACATGCCTACCACTTTGAAATTGCAAAATATTTCTTTTCTTATCAGAAGTCCATTTGCATTGCTAGTTATAGCCTGATGTTAGCTAACTAACATTGAACCTGTTTTTTTTAGCTTTAGCTACCTGCAGATTCATATTACAGCTATAACAATGTATTGGTAATAGTATGAGTTAGGATTATGCCGGTTCATTGTTTAGCTATCTAGCTAGTTAGCTAGCTACCGGTGGTATAAAGCACTTAAGTAGAAATACTTTAAAGTACTACTTAAGTAGTTTTTTGGGGGTATCTATAATTTACTATTTATATTCTTTACAACTTTTACTTTTACTCCACTACATTCCTAAAGAAAATAATGTTGTTTTTACTACATACATTTTCCCTGACACCCAAAAGTACTTGTTACATTTTGACAGGAAAATGGTCAAATTCACACACTTCATCACTTCATTAACTGTGGTTGCTGATACATGGACACATATGCTGTGTTCAATGCCAGTGGCAGGTCATTGGTAAAAATAGAAATGGAGTAGAGGGCCTAGAGAGCTGCCTTTTGGTACACCACACTTTACATGTTTGGCATTAGAGAAGCATCTATTAAAGAAAACCCATTGAGTTCTATTGGATAGATAGCTCTTAATCCACGATATGGCAGAGGTTGAAAAGCCATAACACATACATTTTTCACATACAATCTTATTATTGTCAATTTCTTTCAACTAATTATCAGTCATTTGTGTCAGTGCAGTACATGTTGAGTGCCCTTCTCTGTAAGCATGCTGAAAGTCTGTTGTTAAAACCAGTAAAGGCTGCCTTACGTATCCTGGGTAGCAGAATATTGTTTGCTTCCCTCTCAGAAATATATATATATATATATATATATATATATATATATATATATATATATATATATATATATATATATATATATATACTGTATATCACAAAAGTGAGTACACCGCTCACATTTTTGGAAATATTTGAGTATATCTTTTCATGTGACAACACTGAAGAAATGACACTTTGCTACAATGTAAAGTAGTGGGTGTACAGCTTGTATAACAGTGTAAATTTGCCGTCCCCTCAAAATAACTCAACACACAGCCATTAATGTCTAAACCGCTGGCAACAAAAGTCAGTACACCCCTAAGTGAAAATGTCCAAATGAGAATGGGATTAATTTTTCTGCATTTTTTTGGACAGAAAGTTTCTGGTTTTTGCAATGTTACGTAGATGGAAAAAAACTGTCCTTGAAACAGTCTTGATATGTTCGTCAAAAAAGAGATCATGGTCCAGAGTAACGCTAAGGTTCTTCACAGTTTTATCTCTTTGTTTCTTGGGACCTAGAACAACCATCTCTGTTTTGTCCGAGTTTAAAAGTAGACCATTTGCAGCCATGCACTTCCTTATGTCCATGCTTCCAGCAAGGGCAATTTTGGGGCTTCACCATGTTTCATCGAAATGTACAGCTGTGTGTCATTTGCTTAGCAGTGAAAGTTAACATTATGTTTCCGAATGACCAAGAGATCAAATATATAGTGAAAACAATAGTTGTCCTAAAACGGAACCTTGAGGAACACCAAAATATACAGTTGATTTGTCAGAGGACAAACCATTCATAGAGACAAACTGATATCTTTCCTACCGATAAGATCTAAACCAGACCAGAACTTGTCCGTGTAGACCAATTTGGGTTTCCAATCTCTCCAAAAGAATGTGGTGATCGATGGTATCAAAAGCAGCACTAAGGTCTAGGAGCACGAGGACAGATGCAGATCCTCGGTCTGTCGCCAAAAAAAGGTCATTTACCACCTTCACAAGTGCAGTCTCAGTGCTATGATGGGGTCTAAAACCAGACTGAAGCATTTTGTATACATTGTTTTTTTTCAGGAAGGCAGCGAGTTGCTGTGCAACAGCTTTTTCAAAAAATTTTGAGAGGAATGGGAGATTCGATTTAGGTCGATAGTTCTTTACATTTTAAGGGTCAGGGTTTGGCTTTTTCAAGAGAGGCTTTATTACTGACACTTTTAGTGAGTTTGGTACACATCCGGTGGATAGAGAGACATTTATTATGTGCAACATAGGAGGGCCAAGCACAGGAAGCAGCTCTTTCAGTAGTTTAGTTGGAATAGGGTCAGGTATGCAGCTTGAAGGTTTAGAGGCCATGATTATTTTCATCATTGTGTCAAGAGATATAGTACTAAAACACTTGAGTGTCTCCCTTGATCCTAGGTCCTGGCAGAGTTGTGCAGAAAACTGAGCTTAGGAGGAATATGCAGATTTAAAGTGTAGTCCGTAATTTGCTTTCTCATGATCATGATCTTTTCCTCAAAGAAGTTCATGAATGTATCACTGCTGAAGTGAAAGCCATCCTCTCTTGGGGAATGCTGCTTTTTAGTTAGCTATGCGACCGTATCAAAAATACATTTTGGATTGTTCTTATTTTCCTCAATTAAGTTGGAAAAATAGGATGATCGAGCAGCAGTGAGGGCTCTTCGATATTGCACGTTACTGTCTATCCAAGCTAGTCGGAAGACTTACAGTTTGGTCTGGCGCCATTTCCATTCCAATTTTCTGGAAGCTTGCTTCAGAGCTCGGGTATTTCTGTGTACCAGGGAGCTAGATTCTTATGACAAATGTTTTTTGTTTTTAGGGGTGCGTCTGCATCTAGGGTATTGCGCAAGGTTAAATGTAGTTCCTTA
The DNA here is from genome assembly GCF_002021735.2 of Oncorhynchus kisutch. Lineage (NCBI taxonomy): Eukaryota > Metazoa > Chordata > Actinopteri > Salmoniformes > Salmonidae > Oncorhynchus > Oncorhynchus kisutch. The sequence continues at coordinate 53,260,467 of NC_034191.2, read as the reverse complement.
GTTAGGTTAACTGATTTTTGTACTTTGACATCCTTGGGTAGGCGGAGGGAGTCTGGAAGGGTATCTAGGAATCTTTGGGTTGTCCGAGAATTTATAGCTCTACTTTTGGTTTTATAGCACTTTCCTTGGTTTGGGTCTGAGCAGATTATTTGTTGCGATTGCAAACGTAATAAAATGGTGGTCCGATATTCCATGATTATGAGTAAAAACTAAGATCCACAACATTTATTCCACGGGACAAAACTAGGTCCAGAGTATGACTGTGGCAGTGAGTAGGTCCGAAGACCTTGAAAAAAAAACACTGAGATGTGAGATGTTGAACAAAACCGATGACGGCTCCGAAAGTTTTTGGAGTGGGTCTGTGGACTTTTCCATGTGAATATTAAAGTCACCAAAAATGTGAATATTATCTGCCATGACGACAAGGTCCGATAGGAATTCAGGTAACTCTGGGAGGAATGCTGTGTATGGCCCAGGAGGCCTGTAAACAGTAACTATAAAAAGTGATTGAGTAGCTGATAGATTTCATGACTAAAAGCTCAAAAGACAAAAACTTCGGGTTTTTTTGGTAAATTGAAATTTGCTATTATAAATGTTAGCAACACTTCCGCCTTTGCGGTATGCGCGGGGGATATGGTCACTAGTGTAACCAGGAGGTGAGGCCTCATTTAACACCGTAAATTCATCAGGTTTAAGCCATGTTTCAGTCAGGCCAATCACATCAAGATTATGATGAGTGATTAGTTCATTGACCATAACCACCTTGGAAGTGAGGGATCTAACATTAATTAAGTAGACCTATTTTGAGATGTTAGGTATCACAATCTCTTTCAATAATGGCAGGAATGGAGGAGGTCTTTATTCATGTGAGATTGCTAAGGCGAACACCGCCATGTTTATTTTTGCCCAACCTAAGTCGAGGCACAGACAAGGTCTCAATGGGGATTGCTGAGCTGACTACACTGACTGTGCTAATGGCAGACTCCACTAAGCTGGCAGGCTGGCTAACAGCCTGCTGCTTGGCCTGCACCCTATTTCATTGTGGAGCTAGGGGTGTTAAAGCCCTGCCTATCTATGTTCATAGATAAGATGAGAGCACCCCTCCAGCTAGGATGGAGTCCGTCACTCCTCAACAGGCAAGGCTTGGTCCTGATTGTGGGTGAATCCCAGAAAGAGGGCCAATTATCTACTAATTCTATCTTTTGGGAGGGGCAGAAAACAGTTTTCAACCAGCGATTGAGTTGTGAGAGCTCATCACTCCCCCTAACTGGGAGAGGGCCAGAGATCATTTCTCGATGCCGACACATCTTTTTAGCTGATTTACACCCTGAAGCTATGTTGCACTTGGTGACCTCTGACTGTTTCATCCTAACATCGTTGGTGCCGACGTGGATAACAATATCCCTATACTCTCTACACTCAGCAGTTTTAGCTTTAGCCAGCACCATCTTCAGATTAGCCTTAACGTCGGTAGCCCTGCCCCCTGGTAAACAGTGTATGATCGCTGGATGATTTGTTTTAAGTCTAATACTACGTGTAATGGAGTCGCCAACGACTAGGGTTTTCATTTTGTCAGAGCTAATGGTGGGAGCCTTCGGCGTCTCAGACCCCGTAAGGGGAGGAGTAGAGACCAGAGAAGGCTTGGCCTCTGACTCCGACCTGCTGCTTAATGGGGAGAACCGGTTGAAATTTTCTGTCGGCTGAATGAGCGACACCAGTTGAGCATTCCTACAGCATTTCCCTCCAGAAGCCATGAGAAAGTTGTCTGGCTGCGGGGACTGTGCGATGTGATTTATACTACTATCTGTACTTACTGGTGGCACAGATGCTGTTTCATCCTGTCCTTACACTGAAATTACCCTTGCCTAACGATTGCGTCTGAAGCTGGGCTTGCAGCACAGCTATCCTCGCCATAAGGCGATCGTTCTCCTGTATATTATGAGTACAGCGACTGCATTTAGAAGGCATCATGTTAATGTTACTGCTTAGCTTCGGCTGGTGGAGGTCCTGACGAACCACATCCACATAAGACTTCCCGGAGTGAAAAAGTTGAACAAAAAAAGTTGAGCGAGGGGAAAAACTAAAAATATAAACGGTAATTAAAAAGTAAAAACCATCAAGTTGTCAGGTAGCAAAGTAAGGTTAGGAACAAAAACGCACAGCAGCAACCAAAACAAGTCTGAGTTTAAGACCTTTATTTTCCATCAGTACAAAAAAACATTTAGACGCTGTTCATATCACAATGGTGTTTAGACACGTTTGTTGCATCATACGTTCTGTTGCTACTGTTCCAATTACAAATTTGAGATCGTATGCTGCAAGGACCACTCAGCAATGATCACAAATATGTGATCGTACATGTCAAAGGGTTAAAGTCCCCGGCCACTAGGAGCGCTGCCTCTGGATGAGCATTTTCCTGTTTGCTTATGGCCTTATACAGCTCGTTGAGTGCAGTCTAAGTGCCAGCTTCGGTTTGTGATGGTAAATAGACAGCTACGAAAAATATAGATGAAAACTTTCTTGGTAAATACTGTGTTCTACAGCTATTCATGATACTCTACCTCAGGCAAGCAAAACCTCGAGACTTCCTTAATATTAGATTTTGTGAACCAGCAGTTATTGACAAATAGACACAGACCGCCAACCCTTTTCTTACCGGAGGCAGCTGTTCTATCTTGCCGATGCACAGAAAATCCAGCCAGCTGTATGCTATCCATGTCGTCGTTTAGCCACGACTGGGTAAAACATAATATTTTAATGTTTTGTTGCTAGGATAGGCGGGTTACCCACTCGCCGTCGGATTCTTACAAGTCACCCCCGACCTACGTCCCCTATACCTCTGTCTATAATTCATGCAAATGATTGGGATTTGGGCCTGGTCCGGTGTTTGATGTAAATCCTTTGCGTCCTACTCGTTAAAGAAAAAAGCTTTGTCCAGTTCGATGTGAGTAATCGGTGTTCTGATATCCAGAAGCTATATTTGGTCATAAGAGATGGTGGCAGAAACATTATATACAAAATAAGTTACAATTAATGCAAAGAAATACACACCATAGCATAATTGGTTAGGCGACCGTAAAACGGCAGCCATCACCTCCGGCACCATTACTATCATCAAGTGCAGCGTCTGGATACTCCTTTATTAATTATATCAAACCAGCAAATATTTTTAACATAATTCATATAAGAGTCAGAGCGTAATCTTTTGTATGATCTCTTATATACACTGCTCAAAAAAATAAAGGGAACACTTAAACAACACAATGTAACTCCAAGTCAATCACACTTCTGTGAAATCAAACTGTCCACTTAGGAAGCAACACTGATTGACAATAAATTGCACATGCTGTTGTGCAAATGCAATAGACAACAGGTGGAAATTATAGGCAATTAGCAAGACACCCCCAATAAAGGAGTGGTTCTGCAGGTGGTGACTACAGACCACTTCTCAGTTCCTATGCTTCCTGGCTGATGTTTTGGTCACTTTTGTATGCTGGCGGTGCTTTCACTCTAGTGGTAGCATGAGACGGAGTCTACAACCCACACAAGTGGCTCAGGTAGTGCAGCTCATCCAGGATGGCACATCAATGTGAGATGTGGCAATAAGGTTTGCTGTGTCTGTCAGTGTAGTGTCCAGAGCATGGAGGCGCTACCAGGAGACAGGCCAGTACATCAGGAGATGTGGAGGAGGCCGTAGGAGGGCAACAACCCAGCAGCAGGACTGCTACCTCCGCCTTTGTGCAAGGAGGAGCAGGAGGAACACTGCCAGAGCCCTGCAAAATTACCTCCGGCAGGCCACAAATGTGCATGTGTCTGCTCAAACGGTCAGAAACAGACTCCATGAGGGTGGTATGAGGGCCCGATGTCCACAGGTGGGGGTTGTGGTTACAGCCCAACACCGTGCAGGACGTTTGGCATTTGCCAGAGAACACCAAGATTGGCAAATTTGCCACTGGCGCCCTGTGCTCTTCACAGATGAAAGCAGGTTCACACTGAGCACATGTGACAGACGTGACAGAGTCTGGAGACGCCGTGGAGAACATTCTGCTGCCTGCAACATCCTCCAGCATGACCGGTTTGGCGGTGGGTCTGTCATGGTGTGGGGTGGCATTTCTTTGGGGGGCCGCACAGCCCTCCATGTGCTCGCCAGAGGTAGCCTGACTGCCATTAGGTACCGAGATGAGATCCTCAGACCCCTTGTGAGACCATATGCTGGTGCGGTTGGCCCTGGGTTCCTCCTAATGCAAGACAATGCTAGGCCTCATGTGGCTGGAGTGTGTCAGCAGTTCCTGCAAGAGGAAGGCATTGATGCTATGGACTGGCCCGCCCGTTCCCCAGACCTGAATCCAATTGAGCACATCTGGGAGATCATGTCCCGCTCCATCCACCAACGCCACGCTGCACCACAGACTGTCCAGGAGTTGGCGGATGCTTTAGTCCAGGTCTGGGAGGAGATCCCTCAGGAGACCATCCGCCACCTCATCAGTGGCATGCCCAGGCGTTGTAGGGAGGTCATACAGGCACGTGGAAGCCACACACACTACTGAGCCTCATTTTGACTTGTTTTAAGGACATAACATCAAAGTTGGATCAGCCTGTAGTGTGGTTTTCCACTTTAATTTTGAGTGTGACTCCAAATCCAGACCTCCATGGGTTGATACATTTTATTTCCATTGATAATTTTCGTGTGATTTTGTTGTCAGCACATTCAACTATGTAAAGAAAAAAGTATTTAATAAGAATATTTCATTCATTCAGATCTAGGATGTGTTATTTTATTGTTCCCTTTATTTTTTTGAGCAGTGTACTATTTTAGGCCCAGCTTTTGGAGCTTCTCTGGATATAGCCTCTATATTGTAATCACTGCATCCAATTGGTACGGATACAGCTTTAGAACAAAGTTCTACAGTATTAGTAAAAATGTGATTGATACATGTGGATGATCTTGTTCCTGTAGTTTTTAATAAACATCCTGGTGCATTGATTAATAACCTGAACCAGGTTACAGGCACTGGTTACAGTGAGAAGCTTCCTCTTGAGCAGACAGCTTGATGAAAACCAGTCAATATTCAGGTCCCCAAGAAAGTAGACATCTCTGTTTACATCACATATATGTTCAAGCATTTCACTCATATTGTTTAGATACTGACTGTTAGCACTTGGTGGCCTGTAGCAACACCCCAAAAGAAAAAGCTTTAGATGTACCAAGTGAACCTGCAACCACAACATTTCAATAACACATGACATAAGATCTTCTCTAAAGGATATGGCTCTGAATATATACAGCAACACCTCTCCCATACACATTTCTGTCTCTTCTACAGATGTTGTCCTTGTATTGCTACTGCTGTATCATCAAAGTAATTATCTTCGTGAGTCTCAGAAATGGCTAATATATGAATGTTATCTGATGTTGATTTACTCTTCTGGCTCACGGCTACAGGATAGTCCTTGTTGAGGAACATATACGTTCCTCTCAAGTTCTTTGCTCTTTCCAAAACAGCTACCTTGTCCTTGAGCCTCAGGAAATTGATCACTATCAGCCTGTGCCTGTTACCTGGGCCAGTGGTGGATTTTCTAGTCCTGTGGTCCATCTTCAATTTTCTCAGAGATAATTTCACTCACTTTGTCCTCTGACTCCATCCAGGTCTCATGTGGAGGTTCTGCAATTCCGTCCACAACCATGTTGTTCCTCCTTGATTGTCCCTTGAGATTTCTCCATCATTGTTATCATGGATTCACACACAGAATTGATGTCCTCTCTCAATTAATTAATGATTGCTCTCATCTTGCCATTCTCCTGTTTCAACTCATCGAGTTGACCCTGGGAGAACTGCTAACTCTTATTCAAGTTCTGGACCTCTCTGGTCAAGTCATATAATATTTTATTAGTTGAATCCACCAGCCAGCTTTGGTCTTTGTCATGGTAGCTAGCAATGTAGGTTACGCTGTTACTCCTCACAGTTCCAGACAGGGCAGGTCACAGGGAAGATTGATAACAACAACAAACAGCAGGGATCTACAACCACAAACTCGGGACAATCCGCAGTCTCAGCCACAAAGGCTAACCGTGTCACAGGCTGCGTTCAAGCCCTCAAGAAAACCCTGCTAGCTTGATAGGCGAGCTGCTATGCCAAATAGCTCCTCAGACCCGGGCTGGGTTGGCAGGATCAATGGACAGAGAGTAGCAGTACCAGCAACTGAAACCAACTTCGTTGTGGGATCCAAACTCAAAAGTTAGCTAGCTACTAAGGAACTTTCCAATACACTTTCAAAACAACGTACTTTCCAAAATAACAACACGAGCTCTCCCTCATTCTGTGTTCAACAGGAAGTGGATACAGGTTAAATAAAATGGAGGAGACAGGTTAAATAAGGATTTTTAAGCTTTGAGACAATTGAGACATGTATTGTGAATGTGTGCCATTAAGAGGGTGAATGTGCAACACAACACTAACACTAAGTGCCTTTGAACGGGGTATGGTAGTTGGTGCCAGGCACACTGGGTTGAGTGTGTCAAGAATTGCAATGCTGCTGGGTTTTTAACACCCAACAGATTCCCTGTTCACCACCCAAAGGACATCTGGCCAACTTGACACAACTGTGGGAAGCACTGGATCCCTGTGGAATGCTTTCGACACCTTTAATAGTCCACCCCCCTCCCCCCGACGAATTGAGGCAAAAGGGGGGTGCAACTCAATATTACGAAGGTGTTCTTATTGTTTTTTACACTTAGTGTATTTGGTCAGCGTTACAACTTAGCAGTAGTCAATAGAGCATTGATAGTGGTTCACAAGCCTAGAGAGCATTGAATAAGATGAGGTGGTAGAATTCATTAACAGTGAGTACGTCAGTATAATGTCAAAATCCAAATCAATCGTTAATCGGCATATGCACAGGATAAAGTGCGGTGTACTCAGGAATATGGCGTTGCATGGTACCATGTACGATTGAAGTAATTTTCAATTCAGAAAACAGAATGCACACGTGTGTCATCTATTGAGAATTTAACCTCTGTAGCAGGGCTGTAAAGATAGATTGCTGTCATTTCGGCTCTATTGACCTCCAGGCAGTGCTTCATTTGAACAGGATCCAGCACCTCTCAGATGTCATTTTCCCAGATCCAGTACCTCCCGGGGCATGATTTATTCATTGTTTCAGTGTTCGCACTGTAAACACACTAATAAAAGTTATCACAGTTAAATCAAGTTGCCTCGTTCTCCCACCCCCCAGAAAAACCATCACATAAAAAAAAATCACATAAATGCTCAGGACCCTTTGTGATCAAGAGCATCCGCCGACGAAGTGCTCAGAGCAGGTGCAATTTGGTCGGAGGCTCAGTTCAAGATCAAGCAAATGTATGGCTTGTCATGCAAAATGTTAAACTGGGCAGTACAACATGCAACACGGTAGGGAGCTTGGGTCTAGACAAGACTGGAGGGATTAAACTAGCAAAAGGAAGGGTGGAACATACAGTAACGTCCTCCTCCTCCGATGTAAAAAAACAAAACAAAGAGCCCTCAGAAAATAGGTTTTTGAACATGCCCGAACCAATATGCATTTAGTGGCAGCTATCATTATAGACAATGTTAAAGAGCACACACAGGTTATAGTTAAAACTCAACAGCCAGAGTCTTCCTAAGAGCCTTAGAAGATGTATAAACGTCACAGACACAGGCTCGCTCATGGCTTTGAGAAAGAAATTGATAGTCGGGAGTTGAATGGACTTGACATGGGAAAAGTCATTGTGGTAGGTTTTGAAACCTAAGGTAGGAACAAATTATTCATTTACAAACTTGTTCTCTACTGTGAAGTTCAACTGAATATGTGCGTCATATTATCATATAGGCAGGAGGCCAATATATTATCATACAGTATGTGTGTTCTGTTGTAGCCTATATTGATATATTTTAGTTTTAACATGTATTCCAATATTGTGATATTTGATCTACTGCTGCATTGATGTCTTGAAAATCATGTATGTCCCACAGCTGAGTATGTGTGCATATGTAACGGATGTGAAACGGCTAGCTAGTTAGTGGTGATGAGCGCTAAATAGCGTTTCAATCGGTGACGTCACTGCAAGGGCCGTGGCTTTTGTGGAGCAATGGGTAACAATGCTTCGACGGTGACTGCTGACGTGTGCAGAGCGTGCCGGGACGGACATAAAGTCTATACTGTTACATTGGTGACGTGACCCTGATCACTGGTTGCTGCGGAAAAGGAGGAGATCAAAAGGGGGGTGAGTGTAGCGGATGTGAAACGGCTAGCTAGTTAGCGGTGGTGCGCGCTAAATAGCGTTTCAATCGGTGACGTCACTTGCTCTGAGACCTTGAAGTAGTGGTTCCCCTTGCTCTGCAAGGGCTGCGGCTTTTTTAAATTATGTAACCGTATAGACTTTACGTCCGTCCCCTCGCCCCGACCTGGGGGCGAACCATGTTAGGCTGGTGTGAATTCAAGTATTCTCTCATTGATCGAGACAGGTGGGTGTCCACCCCAAAGTGCTGTATGTCATGATGACAGACACCTAGCCTGTGTTGGGCTTGTTATGGGCTAACCCGTGTCGGGCTGGTGTGGGCTTTCTGTGGGCTAACCCTTGCCCACCTTCCCCACTGAAAACCCACATGGGGGTAATGAGGTCATGTTTGCTGGGTTAGCTATAGCTATAGCTATACAAATATAAACATTACCGGCACCCAAATTTCCATCCAAGTCCAGCAGTGGGTAGACTTGAATGATCACTATCAAACACATCAGCAAGTGACCAACCATAAAGCGTTTAGGGGGGCAAGTTTTCTTTCAACATAACATTGGCAACATGTTGTATGTTAACAAGTTCGGTCTGTCTCACTGGCCATGCGATTGGATAGAGCGCAATCAGCACAGCTGTTTCTCCATGCATGACAATTCTCCCAAGGTGATTCTTCCATGTTAGTGGGAAAGTTGGCATGATATAAATGAAAACCCAATCCAATATAAGTCGTGACAAACTCAGTTACACAAAAAACTGTTTTAGAATATACTGACTATATGACCAAAATGATCCTACTTATATTTATTTGTACATTTTGGCATTGGAATGTTTCTGACTAATATCGACATCAACCAGAGAAGTTTGTTCATGAGTTCAGTTGATCTTTAAGGTTAGGATGACACCACGAGTGGGCTAAGAGGCAGAGCAGCAGTCAACAGTCAGAATTATAAAGCTTGGTCACAATGGTGGTGCAACAAATGATCCCATCATGGCAGGTGGGGGAGGTAAAGGTAGCAAACACAGAAGTTTGGTGTTGGTTGGAAAAGAGACAGACGGCAGAAATCATCTCACAGAACACAGCTTGAGGGGGAGCTGCTGAGATTTTGTTTAGTTTGTTCTGCTCTTCTTCTTCGCCAGCATCCCTCTATTTCTCTCGCTCTTTCTCTCCCTCCGGCTTAACCTCAAATCCAACCTCTCTCTAGATCTCTCGCTCCCTCCTTCTCTCCCTCGGCTCAGCCTCCAAATCCATCCTGGCTCTCAATTCTCAGTGTAGCCAGCATACAATCACAATCCCTGTTTTGCCATGGAGGCTAGGAACAAGGCGAGGAGCTGGGGGGGTCGTGTTTAACATCTTGGTTCTTCTCGCCTCTCGTCGCCGCTGTGGGGAGGAGAGGCTTGGCAGGCTTGGCAGGAGCAGCGCTCCAAAATCAACATGAGGTGATGGCCATCTGGATCCGTGCAAAATAGCAAACACCACACGCTGCTCTGGGTTCTATCTGTCTGCCTCAGAAATTGTACCCTATTCCCTATGAAGTGTAGTATTTTTGACCAAAGCACTATAGGGAATAGGGTGCCATTTGGGACAAAGTCTCTGCCCCTCTCCAACCATTCCCCAACTGGTCCAATACACACACAGACCCACCAACACCCAGATTAAATTAAATAAACATTCTGTCCTGGCTGTGTATGGAAGAGGTGATGTGTCCTGAACGATTGCCTTAAACAGAGAGGTGATTCACTTTGTCCTATCTTATTTATAGAAGTGTTTATCTGCACAAGGAATAAACTGTCGATGGCCAGGCCATGCAGGGGGTTCAGTCATTAAGGGAGTAGAGAGTTTGTGAAACAATCAAGGCTCTGCTTGTTTTTCCATACACTGTGGTAGGGAAGTGCCTCTGTCATGATGCATTGTTATTCCTTGCAAGCCTGCCCCCCTCCCTATGATCTGTTTTAAAGCAAACTCAAACCTAGTATGAGCCATGCTGTAAGGGCCATCCAACAAATTGGGTGAAGGCTCATTGGAAGAGAGTATAAGATATTGTCATGTATTTGAACACAGGTCTAGTCTACACAATGTTAGTGTCCCAAGGCATAAAAGATGTGTGCTTTCTCTTGACTTTGGTCTTTTGTCCTGAAACATACTTGGCATATTAAATGGCCGCTAGGAAGGTAGCTTGGTGGGGGTCTAAGTCGTGGGAGGAGAAAGCTAAATTTGAAATTGTATGAAATGTCCCATAGCAGTAGGTGGCCAGTTCTCAATTGCTCTTTCTGTATACATTTGAGAACAGGAATCTGTTTGTCAAACCGAGACATAAGGTAAAATGATTTTGTGTAAGATCTGTGATATGTCATGGTCTGTCTCCAAAATGCCACCTCATTCCCTACATAGTGCTCTTCTGTCTCTTTCTCTCTGTCAATTTACTTTCTGACTCTCTCTCCATTCACTTTCTCTCTTGGTATACTCTTATCTATAACTATGTCACACTCTCTATCACTCTCAATCTATCTGTCTCTGGTGTTAACAGTTTGAAAGCAGTCTCCTTGTAAATCAATTCCCTTCCTGTTTAACTAATTGACGGTGATTGTGAAGCCCTGTGTAAATTATTCCCAGGCCTGATCCATCACCCAATTTGATCCCATTGACATCTGAATGCTTCCGCATTTCGATGCGTGTTTATCACAGCACCACAGCAGAGAACAACTGATATGCGGGAGATGAGAGAGATGGGCTTGATAGAACACTACTGCAGTGTCTCAAAAGACATATAGTTCACTACTTTAAACAGAGGTGTGTGTGTGTGTGTGTGTGTGTGTCTGTGTGTGTCTGTGTGTGTGTGTGTGTGTGTGTGTGTGTGTGTGTGTGTGTGTGTGTGTGTGTGTGTGTGTGTGTGTGTGTGTGTGTGTGTGTGTGTGTGTGTGTGTGTGTGTGTGTGTGTGTGCGTGCGTGTGTGTTCTGGTCGAAAGTAGTGCACTGTATATAGAATAGGGTGCTATTTTGGGATGCAGCCTCAATCTCAATCATGGCCTCTCTCTCTGTCATGCTAAATGGTTTTCATCACTGGCTCTTACTAAATAGCTATTGTTTTCATTGTTTAGATGTTATACATTTTGTTAGCCTATAATGGTAGTCTGACAGGATTTAGCTGATGGAATCCTTGACATAAAATAAGGGAAACTAAATGTAAAAAAGACAGTACATCAAAAATAGGCATTTTGTGTTTGATGAAAGACCCTTACCTTATACTATTACATTACATTAAAGAGAGAGAGGTTGATTAATACACAATGTAAAAGAACAAAGCTTCCAACCGAATGACTCACCACTCAGGCTCCCCAGTCTAGTCCATGTCCCTGACAACCGAGATGGCAACTGCTGCTACGGTGACGGCTAGCAGAATCCATTTGGCGCCTGAGAAGACACAAACACAAGCTGTCTGTAGGGACTAAGGTGGGCTTCAATCAGCTAAAAGGTGATAAAACATAATTAATTCAATCACTCGCTCTCTCTCTCCCTCCCGCCATCCCCTCCACCTCAACTGAAAGGAAGGGAAAAGGCAGGATACTACAGAAAGTGTCTCTCTCTTCAGGGCTATTTCTGTATTAGTAAGCACTAGCTGCCATTCTGGGAACTATTCTCCTCTCCCTGGTGCCCTGGTTCTATAGGGAATTCATACACTATTCTGCTAATAGAAGAAGACTTTGCTTTTATTCTAAAGGCTTTATGAGATTTCCTCTGCAATCCATCCATCTAGCAAATTCAATAAGGCACATCTGATATCTGCTAAAGCACTGGTTTTGATAAGATGATTCCTGAAACCCTTTTCATTTAATTGGGTACATGATGCACACACACACACACACACACACACACACACACACACACACACACACACACACACACACACACACACACACACACACACACACACACACACGGCCTCACACAAATCACCATGTGTATGGTCACATGATCAGAAACAAAGCAGTGACGGCTTCCTATCCACCCTGATGTCCATTGTCATTAGTCGTGGTAGGGCTAGGCATCAAAGCAGTATGGCAGATTGAGAAATGACACTAACAGGTTTAGAAGTGTGTATGTGTGTGTGTGTGACAGACATATAGTGCTTCTTCACAACCTCACACTCTCTCATAGACCATTAACACCAGGACCGGATGACTGCACCAGCCACCCTCCGTCCACCCGTCAGGGTCAAGTGGTCTGCGATTAAACCGCTGATCCGCCACACAAACACACACAAACTCTCACACACATACACACAAGCTCTTCCTGTATGCGTGCCTTAGCCTAGGGCAGAGTGGGTGAGAGACTGTGAGGGGCAAATGAGTTAGTACTGTATCAATTTCTCATCAAACAGGCCTGATGTATGAGGCAGTGTTTATTTGCTATGGAAAGATGGAGATGGATAGACAGTGGAAGGGAAAACATGCAGAGATGAGGAGGGCATGTGTGATTTTGCTTGCTTGTTTGTGTGCATGCACGTGTGTTCCTGCCTGTGCATGTGAATGTGTATTTAACTGAGTACATTTGAGAACATGTACAATGGCGTTCTGTAAGCAGAGCCAATGTCCCCAAAGGCAGTCCTCTCTCCCACATGGGAAAGGAAGGTGTTCACACTAGAACAATGTCTATACGATAGAGATTCGTGTTTCAGCATCAATCCAGCTGTGTCACAAATGGCACCCTATTCCCTATATAGTGCACTACTTTTGACCAGGACCCTGACGGGATTTAAGAGAATTTGGCAGTATGTCCAACCAGCCTCACAAACGCAGACCACTTGTAACCTCGTGAAATGGCTACTTGGAGGCTAGTTCTGAGGTTGGGAGATTGGAAACTTATCTGTGCTTGCTAAAGCCAACTTCATAAAATTGCTTGGTGAGTAGTAATGCAGAGAACCCCAAAAAATACTGGACCGATCTGAGAGGGCATGTGTCCCTGTGCCCCCTATTGGCAGGAAGCCTCTGCACACACAGGGCATGGACCCAGGCAGTGCGGCAGTGTCTGCCTCTCTGTGTATAATTATATTTCTACATTTCTCTCTGGTCTCTCATTGTCCTACACCCTTATACAGTATAATGCACATAATTTATTTATGTGACTTTGGACCTGGCTGTTCAGGCCAGATTAGTTATTAACAGGGCTTAATTGCTTATTACTCTCCCCTACTCGGCATTGCATTATACTAAACCAAATAAATTAGAAATAGCTAATTGCCTTTAGGGAACATTCAAACAAATCGGCTGCCTTGTTTTTATATGAAAAAAGGAGGATGAGCAGAACTGGCTGTTGCTCATCAAAGCTTCTGATAATATCGTTGTTGTCCAGATACCACTGTTGATACTGTGTGCGTCCTAAACGGCATCCTATTCCGTATGTGGTGAACAATTTATGACCAGGGCCCAAAAGGATTAGGGTGCCATTTGGGATGCAAACACTAAAGAAGCTCTTTGAAATGGGGGAGAAGGACAGATTCCATCCATGCTCATACATGACCACATACATGTCTTTTCACATGACATAACTTTTATGAGAACTATGTCTGAGTAAGAGATTAATAGAAGAATACATGAACACAATGAATGTAATATTATCCTGCATCTCACACAAATGCACATGTCTGTTTTTCCACATGAGACTATCTTTATGAGAATTACATTTTAACGGAAAACTGTGATTTATACAGTCATTTTGGTAAAGCATTCATGGGCAACAAATACCTGTATAGCCTCTCACATTTCTCACTTCTCCAAAAAATGTAAAACAATTCCATGCACCTACTTGTAGTCAAAATGTTTTTGTCGCTCCAAAGATACAGTATGGTACTGTCTTCTATGAGTTTGGATTACAGTACCATTTGGAATACAGCAATTGTTTCCCCACCCACAACATTTTCCCACAATGGAGTGAAAGCATGAGTGCATGGATTATACACTGAGGGTAGAAAACATTAGGAACACTTCCTAATATTGAGTTGCACAGGGGGTGCAACTCAATACTAGGAAAGTGTTACAAATGTTTTGTACACTTAACACCAAATAATAATTAATGTGCAAACACTTTACCTAGCAGCCAATCTGCTTGCACCAATCCCTTATAATTACAGTAAAATACTGTGACATACAAACCATTCCCTTAATGAATTTGATTAATCCATTTATTCATTAATTCTGATTACGGTAGCATTTACTTTTTTACAGAACAGCGCAGTAAATGTCATGGTATTGTACTGTGTGTCATTACACAGTATTTGCGTTGATACCCTTTTTATAGTACAGTAGGTGTACTGTAATATGCAATACAGCATTTCTTTTGTTGCTACCGAGCGGCCTGTAAGCTATGGTCAAATTCACAGAAACACCGTCACAGTGTATAGTATGTCTCAGTAAGAGTGAAAGATTTCATCCATGCTCTTAACGACCACATATGTCTATTTTTCCACTGTCACAACATACCTGAGAACTATCTGATTGTCATGTATATGTCTTTCCACATGCCACAACCTTTGTGAGAAACATGTCTGAGTAACGTGTCTGGTGATGTCGGTGATGAACAGAAGACAATGAATGTAGCTAGCATTATCCTGATCCTCACACATTGGGTTCTTGTGGAGAGAGGGAAAGAGAGGTAGAGAGAGACCTGGGGTAGTGGTTCATCACAACGACCTTTTGTGTGCTGTCCGTTTTCAAGCTGCAATGAAAAGACACTGAAACATGAGACAAAACGGTGGAGAGGAGACAAAGATGACACTGACCTAACAGAAGAGAGAACCAAAGGAAAATAAATAAGAGACAGAGGGAGAGAAAGAGAGAGAGAGCGAGTGGGAACAGAGGAGAAAATAGGAGAGAGATGCGTCATTCCCCCCTCCCATTTCCATAGTCTCAAGGACATGTACTTCTGTGTTAATTTCTGATGAAGGAGGATGTCTTCTTTGCAGAGATAACACTAACACACGTACCGTAGTAGTGTCTACAAAAGCTGAAAAAGCCTTGTCTCTTTATGGGGGTGACAGGCTGAGATGGGTACACCACACACACACAAACACACACACACACACACACAAAATCCGCTCCCCCTCTGGCTGTGTGCCTGGTCCTCACAGGTAGCGTGGTGGGGTAGGCCTGACTAGATGTCTTGTGAAGGCCTGGTTGTGTGTGTGTGTCTGCGTGTGTGTGTGCTCCTGCCCATGCCACTAGTGGTAATACAGGCAGACAGCAGCATATTTGCTGTGGATCATCAACTCTGACACAGCTGTTGATCTCACTGGAGGTAGCGAGGAGCAGAATGTGTACCTGCGAGGCAGACCTAGCCACACATCTTTCCACAGAGATGGAGACAGGGAGAAGGGCAGGAGTAGAAACGCTGTGCATAGCCCTGCCAAAGAGAGCTGGAAGGAGAAGAGAAGGAGAAGGTGAAGAGAGGAGAGGAGAGGAGGAAGAGTTGTCTGTAGCAGAACGCGAGACAAAGCTATTCACAGCCCCGAAACACAGAGGGAATAAGGGAGGATGTTTTACATTACCTTAGGCCTCCTCAGTTCCCTTTACAAATTCTCAAAAAACCAACACACATGTACATACACAGAGCCCCTTTGAGCAGGAAGGCCACTCTCAACCGCCTAAAGAAACATATACTCTGAGTATACAAAACATTAGGAACCCCTACTCTTTCCAAGACATAGCCTGTTCAGGTGAATTCAGGGAAAAGCTATGATCCCTTATTGTTATATCCACTTCAATCAGTGTAGATGAAGGGGAGGAGACAGGTTAAAACATATATTTTAAAGCCTTGAGAAAATTGAGACATGGATTGTGTATGTGTGCCATTCAGAGGATGAACGGGCAAGAAAAAAGATGTAAGTGCCTTTGAATGGGGTATGGTAGTAGGTGCCAGGGAGCACTGGTTTGAGTCAAGAACTGCAATGCTGCTGGGTTTTTCATGCTCAACAGTTTCCCGTGAGTATCAAAAATGTTCCACCACTCAATGGACATCCAGCCAACTTTACAAAACTGTTGGAAGCATTGGATTCAAAATAGGCCAGCATCCCTGTGGACCCATCCCTGTGGGTCAGGTCATTGAGGAGCTACTTAGGCCATAATTAAAGATGCAACAAATGCTCTGTCAATTGTTGATTCACTCGTCTTCACGTGCACTTCACCTTGCATTCGGGCACGAAGCTCAGTCTAGCATACTCTCAGCACAGGGCTGGTGTATAGTCACATACATTACATACACTCTTATAAAACTACTGATATACTTGGTCTACATTACATATACTGTTATATCAACAAATGTATGTATTAGGTTTAGATCAACCCCAATTGTTTAGATGATATGGCTTCTCTATGGAAAGGGCAATATGACCTACCAGTATGGTACTATTTTGGTGCCACTTTTAGTTTGTTTTGACTAACCAAAACAGTAACGATGTGCTAAAAAATAACTCGAATCAAACCACATTTAGTCATTCAGCTTTATGAGAAGAAAGTGTTCATCCATCTTAACGGTCTGTGAAGTACATAGAGAGACTGAGATAGGGAGCGATTGAATATGTCAGTAGACACACCAGCCAGCTCGTCTGCGCATTCTCTGAGGACATGGCTAGGGATGCCGTCTGGGCCGGCAGCCTTGCGAGGGTTAACACGTTTAAATGTCTTACTCACGTCAGCCACGGAGAAAGAGAGGGGTGGCCCGCAGTCCTTGGTAGCGGGCTGTGTTGGTGGCACTGCATTTATCCTCAAAGTGGGAAAAGAAGGTGTTTAGTTTGTCTGGAAGCAAGACGTCGGTGTCTGTGATGTGGCTGGTTTTCCTTTTGTAGTCCCTAGTTGCCTTTAGAACCTGCCATGTACGCCTCCTGTCTAAGCTGTTGAATTGCGACTCCACTATTCTGACATTTCACTTGTTTGATTGACTTGTGGAGGGACTAACTACACTGTTTATATTGAGCCATATTCCAAGTCATCTTTCCATGGTTGAATGCGGTGGTTCGCGCTTTCAGTTTTGCGCGAAGGCCTCCATCTTATCCACGGTTTATGGTTAGGGTAGGTTTTAATAGTCACAGTGGGTACAACATCTCCAATGCACTTCCTTATAAACTCACTCACCAAGTCAGCGTATAAATCAATGTTATTCTCTGAGGCTTCCCAGAACATTTCCCAGTCCGCGTGATCAAAACAATCTTGAAGCGTGGATTCCGATTGGTCAGACCAGTGTTGAATGGTCTTGTCGGGTACATCCTGTTTGAGTTTCTGCCTGTAGGACGACCGGAGCAAAATGGAGTCTTGGTCCAATTTGCCGAAGGGAGGGCAGGGGAGGGCCTTGTATGCATCGTGAAGGTTAGAGTAGCAGTGGTCCAGTAGCCTTGTTCTCAAATTAGCTTTGTTAAAATCCCCAGAAACAATAAATCAAGCCTCAGAATATTTATTTTCCAGTTTACATAGAGTCCCGCAAAGTTCCTTGAGGGCCGTCGTGGTATCTCTTCGAGAGATATTGTGGTCAGCATTTGATTGTAAGGAATTCTTGGACAGGTGAACACAAGGACTTGTTATGATTGTTATGATTACACCATGAGTCACTAATCATGAAGCATACACCTCCGCCCTTCTTCTTCCCAGAGAGATGTTTATTTCTGTCGGCACAACGCATGAAGACACCCAGTGGCTGTACCGACTCCGACAACATATCCCGAGAGAGCCATGTTTCCATGAAATAGAGAATGTTACAATCTCTGATGTCTAACTGGAAGGCAACCCTTGCCCTAATTTCATCCACCTTGTTGTCTAGAGACTGGACATTGGCGAGTAGTATACTCGTAAGCAGTGGCTGGTATGCACATCTCCAAAGTCTGACCAGGAGGCGGCTCCGTCTACCCCTTCTGCGGCAAAGTTGTTTTGGGTCAGACTCTGGGATTAGAGATCCAATATCCTGGGTGGTGATCCGAACAAAGGATCCGCTTCGGGAAAGTCGCATTCCTGGTCGTAATGTTGATAAGTTGATGTAGCTCTATTATCCAATAGTTCTTCCTGACTGCATGTAATAACACTGTAGGAAATTATACATGAGAAAACAAGACTGCACAGTTTCTTAAGGACGTGAAGCGAGGCGACCATCTTTGTCAGCGCCATTTTGGTTATGTCCCCACATGACTTGAGTGAATGTGAGCGATAGAGTACCTACCCTTGACTGTGGGGTATAATGCCATATTTGCATATTTCCCCACATGCCTTTCGAGTGAATGTAAGCGATACAGTACCAACCCTTGACTGTGTTTGAGACATGATTGTTGCATTCAATACGTTTATTCCTAAAGTCTTCACAAAAGGACTGCCTAAGTTGATATGTTTCTAATAAATGTAAACTGTTTATGACCACACATATATTATACATTCCATAAGGAATTTAGTTATGGACTTGTTATACTCAGAAAGTCTTAAGATCATGTTAGACCTGGAAGACACAATACACTGGTTTGCCAAGCCATTAGTAATTCTTGTTAGAATCCAGAGGGAGTCTAGCCAACAATTGGGACATTGGATCACTCACAACCTGCACTCAGAATGACTGCTATGGTGTAAGATTAAACAAACAAGACTGCCTAAAGCATATTGATTGGAACAACCCTTACATATTGGATTAGTTTAGAAAAATGAATGTATCTTTGTACAGTATAAGATCAATTAGTTAATGTGCATGAGGATACATAGATATTAAAACAAACTAAAATGTAAAAGCTAAAATGTAGGTAAGGTGACAGACATTCCTAACACTGATCTGAATAAAAGTCATGGAAAGTCACATCAATTTCTAATGGCTAAATGCACTCCAAACATGACAATAGGAAAGTAAGCACTAGTGTTGAAAATCATAACACTTTGGAGATACGGGTGGTCTCCTGGTTGGAAACTGACTGGAAAAGGCTGATTCTCATATTTAATCTTGCATTCTTAAAGCCTGTGTTTAAGATGAGACAACATATTGACAGATCTAGAGGCCTAATGTTTAAGTTTTAAACATTGATGTTTAAGTTATAAACGTGTCACAGTGTAGAAACCTCCTTGCTCCCACCCCCTCCCTCTAAGAATAGTAAAGATTCTATATTTACAGTTAGTAAGAAATCATGAGAGCATTATCTAACGTCTCAAATTGCACTTTATTCCCATGTAGTGCACTACTTTTGACTACGGCGTGATTTGACTCTAAGGAATATATTCCTTTCTTCTGGAGAAGAATGTCATAATAGGAAGGTACAGAAGTCCTAGAAATGCCACATTACCTTAAACTCATAGGTACACAGTACTGAGCCTCTGGTTGAAAGGGCAAAAGCTATAGAAACCCGAATGTGCTATAGACCTAGACTGTATCCCAAATGGCACCTTTTTCCTATGTAGTCCACTTTGACCAGAGGCCTATGGGGATTACAGACACTAGAGTGTTTGTCTTTTAGCCAAATATCCTAAAGATAAACACCCAAAGAGCAGACAAGACAGGGTATGTCAGCATCTCAGACTGGGTAATTCACAAAACTCCTGTGAATGCCTATCTGGTTGAGAAACATCTCTATTTCAGAAATAATGGAAAGTGACAGTTCTTAAAAACCTTCCAGACTCGGAGCGATAGTCAGTCAGTTGTTTGGTAGGAGAGGATAACCCCTAATCCGAATCCTTACTCTAACCTTAACCATAACCCCAACTTTAACCCCAAAACCTAACCTTAACCCTAAACCTAGCTCTTAAACCTAAAACTAACCATAGCTCCTAATCCTAATCATAACCCTAACACTAATTATAACCTTACCCTAAACACCCTAGAAATAGCACACACACACACACACACACACACACACACACACACACACACACACACACACACACACACACACACACACACACACAGTGTGATCCAGAGTTTAGTGTTCATTGTTCATCATTAAATATGTTGGAAAAACAGGTGCCAAAGTATATTTTTATCAAGCTGACAGTGAGAGTATTGTTTTGTGTCTTTTTTGTCTGGATGTTCTTAATTATCTTTAAATCACATGTTCCATTCTTTTATGAAACACAGCTATACCACTTGTGGTGGTAGGCTTTTCATTCAGTCTCGGCACACGCACGCAGACACAGTGCTGGAAAAAGTTCCCAATTGTCCTACCTGAGAAAAATTAAAGATACCATGTAGCCTGTAGCCTAGTGGTTAGAGCATTGGACTAGTAAACGGAAGGTTGCAAGTTCAAATCCCTGAGCTGACAAGGTACAAATCTGTCGTTCTGCACCTGAACAGGCAGTTAACCCACTGTTCCTAGGCCGTCATTGAAAATAAGAATTTGTTCTTAACTGGCTTGCCTAGTAAAATAAAGGTAAAAATAGAAAATGACTACAATACTACTTGAGTAAAAGTATATAGTTTGAAATATTCTTAACTATCAAAAGTAAAATTATAAATCATTTCAATTTCGTTATCTTAAGAAAACCAGACAGCATCATTTTTTGGTTTTATTTTTATTTACAGATAGCCAGGGGCACGCTCCAACACACAGGCATCATTTACAAACTAAGCATGAGTTCCCCAGATCAGAGGCTGTAGGAATGACCTATTTTATTTTATTGTCCTGCTAAGTATTCATTATGTTATTAGTACTTTTGGTTGTCAGGGAAAATGTATGGGGTAAAAAGTATAATTATGGGTGCTTTAGCTGATGGTGGGGTGAAAGGGCTGGGTTTTGATGAATATATAAGTTGTAGGATTTTAGAGGCTTGACCCAATACTGGCCAATCAGAATTTGCTCCATCGCTAAATATGTGATTGCTTCAAGATGTGTATTTAAGGTATTTTATATTGTATTGACATCAAACATCACACAGGAGGGCAAGGATGTTCATCCTATCATTTGCAGATTGCTATTGTTAATTATTCAAAAGTAGGTTATAATATGACTAGTTATGATACACATGTAGGCCTATCCAGTTTTTTTACAGTAAAAAGTTGCCTAATATTTGGCTTCAAAATGGAAATATTATCATATAATGCATTCACATTTCAAAATGGCCATGCCAGAGCCATGGACATGCTCACAAAACATTAAATAAGATTAGCCTACCTTCACCGTTGATAGGGCCTGTAGCAAATTTGCCACATGAAGAATTGTTAAGGTAAACCAACAGGCAAATATCAATCGCCTCAGCACTACAGACATTGATCTTTACGTCCAAAGGGGGAAAATGGAAGACGCAAAATGATACATTAAAAACAAAAACATTTTTACCCTCTTTTTCATGCTATCGAATTGGTAGTTACAGTCTCGTCTCATCGCTGCAACTCCCATACGGACTCAGGAGGGGTGAAGGTCAAGAGCCGTGCTTCCTCCCAAACACAACCCAGGAAAGTCAAGCCGCACTGCTTCTTGAGACAATGCCCACTTGACCCGAAAGCCAGCCGCAACAATGTGTTGGAGAAAGCACCTGTCGAACCTGTCAGTGTGCATTGCATCCAGCCAGCCACAGGAGTCGCTAGTGTGCGATAGTACAAGAACATCCCTGCCGGCCAAACCCTCCCCTAACACGGACAAACCTGGGCCAATTGTGCTTCATCCCATGGGTCTCCCGGTCGCGGCCGGCTGTAACAGAGCATGGCTTCGAACCAGGATCTCTAATGACACAGATAGCACTGCGATGCAGTGGCTTAGACCAGTGGTTCCCAAACTATTTATATTCCCCTACCCCTTCAAACATTCAACCTCCAGCTGCGTACCCTGTCTAGCACCAGGGTCAGCGTGCTCTCAAATGTTGTTTTTTGCCTTCATTGTAAGCTTGTCACACACACACTATTCCATACATTTATTAAACATAAGGAGTGTGAGTTTTTGTCACAACCTGGCTTGTGGGAAGTGACAAAGAGCTCTTATAGGACCAGGGCACAAATAACAATATCATAGTAATCAATCATTTTGCTCTTTATTTAGCCATCTTACATATAAAACGTATTTGTTCTTCAAACATTGTGAATAACTCACCACAGATTAATGAGAAGAGTATGGTTGAAAGGATGTACTTAACTCTGCAATGTTGGGTTGTATTGGACAGAGTCTTAGTCTTAAATCATTTTCCACACAGTCTGTGCCTGTATTTTGTTTTCATGCTAGTGAGGGCCGAGAATCCAATCTACATAGGTACGTGTTTGCAAAGGGCATCAGTGTCTTAGCACGATTTGCCAAGGCAAGAAACTCTGAGTGCAGCCCGATCCAAAAATCTGGCAGTGGCTTGTGATTAAATAACATTTTCACAGAACCGCTTGTGATAATTTTGATGAGGCTCTCTTGTTCAGATATCGGTAAGTGGCCTGGAGACAGGGCACGAAGGGATAATGAATCCAGTTGCTGGTGTCGTCCGTTTCAGGAAAGTACCTGCGTAATTGCGCACCCAGCTCACTCAGGTGCTTCGCTATATCACATTTGACATTGTCTGTAAGCTTGAGTTCATTTGCACACAAAATAATCATACAATGATGGAAAGACCTGTGTGTTGTCCTGGTTAATGCAGACAGAGAAGAAGTCCAACTTCTTAATCATAGCCTCAAATTTGTCCCGCACATTGAATATAGTTGCGGAGAGTCCCTGTAATCTTAGATTCAGATCATTCAGGCGAGAAAAAACATGACCCAGATAGTCCAGTCTAGTAAGAAACTCATCATCATGCAAGCAGTCAGACAAGTGAAAATGATGGTCAGTAAAGAAAACTTTAAATACGTCTCTCAATTTAAAAAAGTGTCAATACTTTGCCCCTTGATAACCAGCACACTTATGTATGTTGTAAAAGTGTTACATGGCCGCTGCCCATATCATTCCATAGTGCAGAAAATACACGAGAGTTCAAGGGCCTTGCTTTATCAAAGTTAACCATTTTCACTATAGTGTCCAAAACATATTTAGAGATGTCAGGCATTCCCTTGGCAGCCTCTCAGTGGATGCTGCAGTTTACCCAAGTGGCATCGGGAGCAACTGATTGCACACGCGTTACCACTCTATCAGTTCAGATACCAACACATCTTGACCACCAAAGTCCATTTGATGTCATAAAGCTGTCCAGTACTAAAAATATCCTCTCATGTTGTCCTGGTTTCCAGTGGTTTGCAGAAGAGAATGTCTTCCTTAATTGACCCCCCATTGACGGACATAGTATACCAAGAGCTGTGCCAGGCTCGCCACGTCTCTTAACTCATCTAGCTAGATGTAACGCATATAATTCACTGGCTTGTATGCGGTGCAGTAATTGTTTCAAAACATCTCCTGCCATGTCACTGATGCATCGTGAAACAGTGTTTTTTGATGAAGGCATTGTCTGTATTATGTTTTTGTCATTTCCACCAGCATTGTCCCGTGGCAGCAGGAAGAATTAAGTCCTCCACAATAGTATGGGGCTTGCCTGTCCTAGCCACTCGGTAGCTCACCATATAAGACGCTTCTAGCCCCTTTTTATTAATGCCATCTGTTGCTTTTATACATGTATTACTACTCGAAAGTCATCTTTATTCTCGCTCAAAAAACTCCTGTGACTTATTTTTCAAATTGTCATATTTCATTTCTAAATGTCTGTGCAAGAGTGAAAGTTTCCCGCGAGAGATTGATGGTTAATGTGATTGGATGTTAATTATTTGATTAGGATACCTGTATTTCACATTTTGTTGTTATTTCACTGAACCCTAGATAGTTTAATTGTATTTTTGGCAGTGAAACGAGGCTACTCTGTTGAGAAAAAAACCTCACCCAAATGTATAGCCCCGTTGGAAAATATAAATGGACTTGTTTGAAAATGTTAGTAAAAAAAAAAGCAAAAATTTGAATCACATTTTTATTTGGCGTACCCGCGACGGCATTGAGTACCCCAGTTTGGGAACACCTGCCTTTAGACCACTGCCCCGCTCCTGGAGGTCCCACATCTTGATGTTTCTAAACAGGCTTTCCAGACACTGACATCTTTCATTCAATGGACATCGCACATAATGAGTCCAAACTTTTCACAGAAGCAGATCAAAGTTCTAATGCAAAGAGAAAGTGAGGATGTCCAATCAACCTTATACTGCTCCTAAACATGTGTTAAACACATTATGGAACCATCTTACAGATCACATTCCCACTTTTCCAGAAATAGCAGACAGCTCCTAAATTGCATTGCACATTGTCAGCATAAAGCCGGAGTAGTGAAACATTCTAATAAGTTTGGTTTTTAATCCAATTCAACTAAAAACAAGATATCTGATCATTTTAACAACAACAATATTTCTAAATAGGTTGGGGTCAGAAGCATTATATCATAACATCGCCAGGACAAAAAAGACAACGCTCTTGAACCAGGCTTCGTTATTATAGCCTTGCTGCTCCCAAACTTGATATTTTAACAAAGCTAGCTTTGGTGATTAAGATTTATTTTAAAGCGGTCGAGCTAAACCCTTTATTGATAGGCTTAGTTACTTGGCGAATGCATTGGGATTGAAATTGACACCACCTGCAGTGAATAAATTAAGTGTTAGTTAAATCACTGTAATTACATGGTGTTGTTGTTACTCGACTGTGTAAAGTTAATATCTGTTAACTCTGTCAGAGTGAAAAATACATGGGAGGGGCTTCATTACTATTATTACCCATCATGAGTTGTTGCAGGTTGATTTTTAGAAGAGTTTGTTTTCATATCTCTTTCTACAGTACATGCACATTGATTAATTTATATTATAAACTGGGTGGTTCGATCCCTGAATGCTGATTGGCTGACAGTCGTGGTATATCAGACCGTATACCACGGGTATGACAAAACATTTATTTGTACTGCTCTAATTACATTGGTAATAGACAAGAACAGATCAAGGACAGAACTACATCAATTCCAAAAATTATAAAAAAAGGCACGCACAGCCTACATATCAATACCAATACATACACACAAATTATATAGGTCAAATAGGAGAGAGGCATTGTGCCGTGAGGTGTTGCTTTATCTGTTTTTTGAAACCAGGTTTGCTTTTCATTTGAGCAATATGATATGGAACGAAGTTCCACGCAATAATGGTTCTATATAACTATACTGTATGATTGTTGAATTTGTTCTGGATTTGGGGACTGCGAAAAGACCCCTGGTGCCATGTCTGGTTGGGTAAGTGTGTGTGTCAGAGCTGTGTGTAAGTTGACTATGCAAACAATTTGGGACTTTCAACACATTAATGTTTCTTATAAAAAGAAAAAGTGATGCAGTCAGTCTATCCTCAACTCTTAGCTAAGAGAGACAAGCATGCATAGTATTTATATCAGCGCTCTGATTACAATGAAGAGCAAGACATGCCACTCTGTTCTGGGACAACAGTAGCTTAAATATGTCTTTCCTTGCAGCACTTGACCACACAACTGGACACAAATGACGATGAGACAAAACTAGAGGCTGCAGGACTTGCATTTTGAAGTGTGGTGTCAAAAAAGCAGAGCATCTCTTTATTACGGACAGACCTCTCCCCATCTTTACAACCATTGAATCCATATGTTTGACCATGACAGTTTACAATCTAAGGAAACACCAAGTAATTTAGTCTCCTCAACTTGTTCAACAGCCGTACCACTCATTACCAGAATCAGCTGAGGTCTAGAAATTATTGAATGATTTGTACCAAATACAATACTCTTAGTGTAAGAGATGTTCAGGACCAGTTTATTACTGGCCACCCATTCCAAAACAGAATGCAACTCTTTGATAAGGGTTTCAGTGACCTCATTAGCTGTGGTTGCTGATGCGTATATATGGTTGAATCATCAGCATACATGGACACATATGCTTTGTTTAATCCCAGTGGCAGGTCTTTGGAAAAAAAATTGAAAAGACTAGAGGGCCTAGAGAGCTGCCTTGCGGTACAGCACCCTTTACATGTTTGACATTAGAGAACCTTCCGTTAAATAAAACCCTTTGAGTTCAACTGGATAGATATATCTGAATCCATGATATGGCAGAGGTTGAAAAGCCATAACACATCATTTTTTTCAACAACAGGTTATGGTCACTAATATCAAAGGCTGCACTGAAATCTAACAGTACAGTTCCCACAGTCTGTGCAGTACATGTTGAGTGCCCTTCTCTATAAGCATGCTGAAAGTCTGTTGTTAGTTTTTTTACAGAGAAATAGCATTGTATTTGGTCTAACACAATTCTTTCTAACATTTTGAATAGAGCTAGCAGCAAGCTAATTGGTCTGCTGTTAAAACCAGTAAAGGCTGCTTTACCACTCTTCGGTAGAGGAAACTCATTTGGCTTCCCTCCAGGCCTGAGGACAAATACTTTCCTCTAAGATTAAAGATTTGACAGATAGCACTGGCTACAGAGTCAGCTACCATCCTCAGTAGCTTTCCATCTGTTGTCAATGCCATGAGGTTTGTCATTGTTGATCGACAACAATACTTGTTCCATCTCGCCCACACTAACTTTATAAAATTCAAACCTTGCAATGCTTTTATTTCATTATTTGTATTTTTACGCATAAATTTGATGGCGACATTTCCTGCCTAAGTTTGTCCACATTGCCAATAAAGTAATCATTCAAATAATTGGCAACATCAATTAGTTTTTTGTCTTCTACAAACCAATACCAAACTAATCAGGTGATTATTCGAGGAAGCAAAGTTTCAAATGTCATTAATCATGTGCTTCTGATAAAGTGATACGGGCATCGACACGCTGCTTTGAATGTAAACAGCTTAGCGATTTTGACTTACGCCACGGCGCTCCGGTGTCAAAGATAACATCACTGCTCTTTACTAAGACAAAACTAAGGCCAGTGCTTGAAGTGGGCTTTCTACTGCTAGAATATTGGCTCAAATATGAGTACAGTACTGTACAGGCACCTAAATAGCAACAGTAATACATTTTAATGTATTACTTTTCCATTGTGCTTTACTAGTGGAGGCCAAGTATTTAAAAGCTGAATCCTCCAACAATGGAGAGTGTCAGTTCATAGCGTAAAATATACCCACTCGCTTAGAAACTATGCCTTAATTTATAACACAGCCGTGTGTCTACTTAAAAGAAACAAAACATTTGTTGTTTTTAACACAATCACTTTGATGGGGAAACATAAAACATTCATGTGTACCTCTAGCATATAGAGTTAAACTGGTACAACACTTCCAGTCACGAGTGACCAAAAAATAACAACCCTAAAGCCACACCCCCACTAAGCCACGCCTCCAATATAATTTCCCACTGTGCCTTTCCTTTTCTCGTGTATTGTAGAGTTACTACCCATGACTTTAATTGTTAGTGACAGAGATATAGTTGTTGAATCTTTTCAAACTTAGTTAGGTTGCTTTCAACAAGTGAGTTCTTAGGTGTATGTTATTTTTCAAGTTTTAATTGATATGTATTTCAAAAGGTTTAATTTTAGTATTAAACAGTGGCCTGGAACTTACAGTTTACAGTCCACACCAGGCCTGCAAATAGGTCGCAAAATTCCCAGAAATTCTGCTTGAAATATTTCAGATTTCCTGCTTATTCCTAGTGATGGGGAAGTGGAGTCTCCTGAAGCGTTGAGTATTTCCAGACAATTTTGTCAAAAATAGGTTCATTACTCAAGGCTTTGATCAACACCGTGTGAACTAGTTCCACCTGGTGGTCAAAACAATTTCAAAAAGCATTATAGATGACCTGGAACACGCCATATCATGTGTGCAGTGTAGCCTTTTACCGTAACCAATACCAAACCAATCAGGTGGTTGTTCAACGAAATAAAGCTTTGGACGTCAATGATCACATGCTTCTGATAAAGCGACAAGCATCTTCTGATAAAGCGACACAAGCATCGGCACACTGCACCAAAGTAAACTGCTTAGCATAACATCACTACTTATTCACTCCCATTTACAAAATGTCAGTAACTATTCAACATTTTCAGAGTATTTCTGGAAATCTCAAATACAAACCTTGTGTAACCCTACCTGCAATTGAATTTATACTGGCTTGCAAAGTGTTATTCCTATTGGAATGCATCCAGTGTTAGTTGAGATTTTTATTCCCCTGCAACCAGCATTCAAGTTTACTAGCAGGGTTACATAGATGGTTTAAACTGGAAAAAATGTTTCAGTAACGGTTGCAAATTAACAAATTAACGGATTGGATTAGTTTAGATGAATGTATGTTATTTATCTTTGTATAACATAAGATTAATCAATCATGTACATGCAAAAACACCAACAAATAGTGCTAAAAAACAATATCTGTTTTTAATTTACCTGCATTAGAGCATGCTGAGAAATATGACAACGCTTATAATACAAATTTGCCTGACTAGCATAACTTCTTCAAATGTTCCTGAGATACATGATATTTTTATAAATCAGGGCTAAAATGTTGCCATGTCCGCTCCGCATTAACCTCAAATGAACACCTCAGTTTCTTGTTTCATATTTCTCCTGCTGGCTGAGGCTCACTCCAGGCTGTCAGCTGTCACTGCACATTTCAGGATGTGAATGCCAAGGTGTGGAGCCGCAGCATAGATAAATGAAGACTTTAGATCCGCAATGTGATTGGTCAATAATCTAACACGTCTAGGGTGTGTTGTGTGGTTTTCAGCTTTTAACACATTCATTGTAGGAATTAACACAACATGTGTTGAAAATGTACACAAATCATGTTGTGCCAACACGGTGATTGTGTTAAAAAGTAACAACATGTCGTCCTGCAGCACTGGGTGCCAGAAAGCTCACCACACAAAGTTCAGAATCGTTGCTAGTCGTCCTCGCTACAAGCTCCATTCCTCTGTCTCCCATTCCTCTCACACTTCAGGCAACTCCTCCAACTGGGCAGGAACATCTTTCTTTATTTCTTTGGGTTTTGGTTTAATTTCGTTCAGAGGGCTTTTTCTGTCTTTAAACCACATTTTTTTGTGTTTAATGTAAATAATGAAGTCGGAGCAACAATGCTGACTTTCATGCATCCATAATGTAGAGAAATGTCATGTTGCATGAGCATTGATTGCTTTTTGCGACTGCTTCTTCAATTATGTGAGTCAATGTGTTTCTGTGTTTCTTTCAACATAAATGCTTCTCTTGACAATCGTCATTATCAGTACTTTATGTCTAGACCATTTATCTAAGCTTCTGTGGTTTCACTTTTCTATCTCCGATTCCGCTGCATAGCGTGGCAGGATATTGCAGCAGCAGGGACAAGGACAGGGTCATGGAGATTAGGGGTTACTGGGAGTGACGGGGGGGGGGGGGGTTGGAGGGTAAATATCAGTGCCGAGAGACATGTTTTCCCTGGTCTCCCTGACACAAACACACACACAAATTCCTGATGTTTTCAGCGGACCACGCTTTTCTAAACTCCGCTGAGCTACGCTGTCTCTTCGGGTTCCCGTCAGCGCATGAGGGCCAACTAGCATCTGATCCCCAACGGAATACAGCATCAACCGGCCCGAGGAGAAGCCTTTTATACCTAAAAGAACGCCACTCCATAGCTATGTGTCACAGGGAAGGTTAGAAAGTGGACAGGAAGTTTGAAGGTGTCGGTGTGAAAGTCGACTCTATTGGCCCTGGTCAAAAGTATTGAGCTACATAGGAATAGAGTGCCAACTGGAACGCATCTGAGTCTGGCGAGGTGGTGGTGGTGGTGGGGAAATGTGGAAAGGTCACGTTTGTAAAGATTTCTCATCTAAAGTAGGAAGACACAGCAAGCTAGCTCCAAGACAGAGCACATTGAACTACTGTAGCTGCAAAACACTATAACAGCTTATCGTGAAATTGTCAGGGTTGGATAGGTTACTTTCTAAATGTAATTCGTTACAGTCAAAAGTTACCTGTCCAAAATTGTAATCAGTAACATAACTTTTGGATTACCCAAACTCAGTAGCGTAATCTGATTACATTCCGTTACTTTTAGATTACATTCCCCTTAAGAGGCATTAGAAAAAGACAAAAATGTATGTTACCAATTGAACAACATCTATGGAAGGACAAATCAATGTTAAAGTTTACATAGCTGGCCATATATGGATATTACATTTTACTTTATGGGTTGGTTATGTAGGATTCTTCTAAACCATCGCTTTCTACTACGATTAAATTATACCTTTACATTAAAAACCAAAGTCTATCAGAATTCCAGTCATTCCAATTAATGTTTTACCCCTTGATCTGCAAGAATAGGACTTGGAAATATAGACTAGCCAAATTGTTTTACCTGAGCATGACCCCCAATCTAAGGACTTATTTGCTCTGTTGTTTATGATGTTGTCCACTGGTTTCAAAAACAATGATTGATAGGCAGCTTAAACGTCTTAAATTCAACCATTATTGGGTTCAAATACACATTTAGATTTGTGAACAGCCAACCGCAATCCGTAAGGCGCAAATAGCTAAATGAGAGAGCAGCAGTGTGATTCACATCAATTTGCTATGTAGACATCAATAATAAGTGATATCCATATCGCCGTAAACTACACCGCTGTTGTCATCCTTACCTCCAAGCGTTTATTCAAATTGGATAATCTTTGGATGCCGACAGCAGTCACGCCATTGGAAGAAATAGCTTGGACTGTAACGAACAAAAGCCTATTCCTGTGCTTTTCCCATGATCCATCAAACACATTTGGTGTGTCAGCATAGTGATCTCTGACTTGTAATCAGACTCGTTCAGGTGGAACAAACTTAAACATTGCGTTATACACCCACCCATCCTCCCTGACTGATATCCCTCCTATTGTTTCTGCCTCAAGTAGCCTACTGCCTTTATCTTTGATTATACTCCACAATACTTTTTTCATGTGCCTGTCACAAATGTCCAATAAGTCATTTGTATCTGTTTCACAATAACCTGTGGTAGTGGGTTGGAATGTCATAAATCTTGCTGTCATAATTATATAAAACATTGATTACATCCCAAATGGCACTCTATTCCCTATATAGTGTACTACTTCTGACCAAGGTCCACCGTTTCCATATATAGTGGACCACTTTTGACCAGAGCCCTACAGGCCTTCATCCAATGTAAGACATAATATAGGGAATAGGGTGCTAATTGGGACGCAGATATAGTTCACTCTAAATTACCTAGTGCCTAATTCCTGCTGTCTTACAATTATAGAAAACATCCTGTATTTTGTCTTCATGGCTCTGGTCAAAAGTAGTGTATACAATACACTGTAAAAAAAAAAAATGATTGTTGTTTTTATGGGAGTTTGACCCTAATTCATTTATTTGAACCTGGTTCCAGTGATTGACTCAGGCGTGGCCAAAAATAACTACCTGCTAACCATGCCCCCACTAAGCCACGACCTCCAAAGTACTTTACTTGCTTTTTTAAAGTGAATTGTAAAGTTAATACCCATGCCTGTATTTGTTAGTGACATAGACATAATTGTTGATTTCATTCATTTTCACTCCTGTGGCCTTCACCAAGTGACTTCCTAGGCGAATGTTATCATTCAAATTATACTTTTTATGACAAAACATATTTTGAGGCCAAGTTTTACCCAAATACAATGGCCTGAAAGTCATAGTTTACAGGCAACATCAGGCCTGCAATTAGGGTTGCATTATTTTTTTACTTTCCGAGATACCATAGTTGAATGATTCAAACTTCCTATTCCCTCCCGTTTCCAGGAGTTTCCCAAACAGGATTTTGTATCCCATCTGCAAATCAGATTATGCTGGTTTTCAATGTGATGTGTAATTCCTATTTGAATCCAGCCAGTTAGAATATCCAACACATTTTCACCCGCAACCTTATATTCAGAATGACTGTCAGGATTAGGCATATTGTTTAAGTAGACTACCTAAACCATTAAAACTGGAACAATCATTTTAGTAAAGTGTGCAATAGATCTAACTAGCTGATTGGATTTGTTTTATAGAAACATGTATGTTATTTAACTTTGTGTAGCATAATAATAAACAATCAATGTACATGCGAAAACAGATACTCAAAACAATCCTGTAATATTTTCAAACCTTTGTTTTACAGTAACTTACAAGTAACTGGCTGCCAGTAAATTAAAAATTCCAATTCAGCATAAGTCATTCAGAGGGGTGTCCACATTTTGTGAAGGTGGAGAGTTGTTTGAATTCAGGGTAAGTGATGTTACAATTCTCCTACTTTCCACAAGGGGTCTGTGTTTTGCATGTAGCTCATATTTTGTGTGTGCTTGGGTTACTTTCAACAATGGAAAATAATTAATTTGTGTGCTTTGCCTTTCTGATTGTACAATGCCTTGCAAAAGTATTCATCCCACGGAGCACCATTCAATTGATTATTAGAAAATGGAAAGGATATGGCACCACAACAAACCTGACAAGAGAGGGCTGCCCACCAAAACTCATGGACCAGGCAAGGAGGGCATTAATCAGAGAGGCAACAAAGAGACCAAAGACAACCATAAAGGAGCTGCAAAAAGCTCCACAGCGAATATTGGAGTATCTGTCCATAGGACCACTTTAAGCCGTACACTCCACAGAGCTGGGCTTGATAGAAGAGTGGCCAGAAAAAGCCATTGTTTAAAGAACTAAATAATGGTATTCGCCAAAAGGCATGTGGGAGGCTCCCCAAACATATGGAAGAAGGTACTCTGGTTAGATGAGACCAAAATTTAGCTTTTTGGTCATAAAGGAAAACGCTATGTCTGGTGCAAACCCAACACCTTTCATCACCCCAAAGACACCATCCCCACAGTGAGGCATGATGGTGGCAGCATCATGCTGTGGGGAAGTTTTTCATCGGCAGGGACTGGGAAACTGGTCAGAATTGAAGATATGAGGGATGGTGCTAAATACAGGGACATTTTTGAGGGAAACCTGTCTTCTAGAGATTTGAGACTGGGACGGAGGTTCACCTTCCAGCAGGACAATGACCCTAAGCATACTGCTAAAGCAACACATTAGTAGTTTAAGGGAAACATTTACATGTCTTGGAATGGCCTAGTCAAAGCCCAAACCTCCATCCAATTGAGAATCTGTGGTATGACTTAAAGATTGCTGTTCACCAGCGGAACCCATCAAACTTGAAGAAGCTGTAGCGGTTTTGCCTTGAAGAATGGGGAAACATCCCAGTGGCTAGATGGTGGTTCTACATAGTATTGACTTTGGGGGAGGTGAATAGTTATGCATGTTCCATTTCAGTTTTTTGTCTTATTTCTTGTTTATTTCACAATTTTTTTTATTTTGGGTCTTCAAAGTGGTAGGCATGTTGTGTAAATCAAATGAAACAACCCCCCCCAAAATCCATTTTAATTCCAGGTTGTAAGGCAACAAAATAGGAAAAATGCCAAGGGGGGTGAATACATCCGCAAGCCAATGTATATCGCCAGGGTGTCATTTGGGACACAACCAGGTAGTATTTATCTGGTACATTGGAAATGACCATGCTGTACACAACTCTTCTCCACTTTCATAAATCGACACATAAATCTGATCTGCCGTGCTCGGAGTCACCACGTCCTCTCATAATTTCCCTTTGTTTTTATCTACAGTATACGTGGAAGAAGACATGCTAAGCTTTATCTGAGCACCTCAAAGACATGAGGGATCACTTTGTAGTCTAGTTTTTGTAGTCTGTGCCACTTTTAATCTTGGGCAGAAAAAAAGTATCTCCTCCTTTCTTTCGTCTCTCATCTCAGTCAGACAACATGGAGGATTTTCTCTCTCTCTACCTCTTATTTTTTTCTGATATCTTTCTCTCTTTCAGTTCTACCGTTTCATGACCAATTTGTTAATGTAACTACCAGGTGATGGGAACAAGTTATTGTTGCTTCCTCCCTTTTGGCCAATTGACAACTCGTTAGAAGGGGTGGATTTTATCCTGGAAGCTTTACAACACACCATGTCTCTATTACATTATGCATATCACACCAGACCTATGTCCAGATTAGCAGAACAACCAGAACACAACTGAATCCAATTTCTATGCTGTATCTATGACCATTGTGGTGGACCCCCTCTGGGGGCTTTCTTCCTCCACCCCTAGAAGACTGAAAAGACAAAAAAAAGAGTCCTTCTCTTCGATAAGACCATACGTTCAATTTGTTCTGTCAATTACGATCTCCCGGCCTGCCAGTGTGATGGAAAGCGCTGCTCAATGAGGTGGAATGTCACCCTGTCAAACCCCGCCCCTCTCCCCCGATTGGCACCCCGCCCTGACAAAGCGGGAACGAGAGGGACCGAGAAGGGCCGAGACCCCCTGTCTTTTCTGGGGGCTCAGTCAAGCTTTGTCTGACAGATTGGCTGAAGCACTAACCAGTCAGGTCTTCAGAGAAGAAAAGAGGTCGGAGACACAGGGAAAAGAAGAATGGGCTGGCAAATGAGAAAGAGACATATTGAAAGGGACAAGAGAGGAGAAGAAGAAGGAGAAAAAAACATATTGAACTTGATGGAGAGAGTAACCTTTTGTCCATATGTGCTGTGGGGGACGACAACAGCCGTCATCTGTGTTTTCTGTACCATACAACAGACTGAATTACTCTGTCAGGAAGATGAGAGGCTGGAAAGGCTTGGAGAGGAAAAAAGAGCGTTCTGTTCTCAGAGAAAAGATGTCACGAGACAAGGAAAGAAATATGACTTGCAGTGCACAAGGGGAATATGGGTTATGTTTGGAGTACTGTAGTTATATCACTTTTACAATATCAAAATAGCTTGGAACAGTTGATAAAAAAGAGCCACTGGTCACATAATGATAGTCTACTAATGAAATATTAATGATAAAGCATTTTATTTGGTATAGCACATTTCACAAACCCAGAGTGCTTGCAAAATGTAATGAAACAAAACCGACACCATGTCACACTGCCTTCCTCTAATATATTTTAATTTACTATCTAAGCATGGTTGAATAATTCCTGCAATGTTCTCTCTCCTAGTTTATTTAGTGGAAAGAAGTAAGGAAGAAAAATCATGCACAAAGATTTTATCCCAAATGGCATCCTATTCCCTATATAGTGCTTTACTTTTGATACACTGTGTCGGGAATAGGATGCAATTTGGGACCTTGTCAAAAACACTCAACTTTACCATATTAATTTCATGATTGCTTTAAATGAAACATTGGTTTTTCCTCCTGCTCCTCCCTCTTTACGGATGATAATTTATCTATTCTAAACAGGGATCAGATCTTCCGTGACCATGTTTAATGCCGGCTATGTGCTTTGTGTGTATTGGCATGCATCTAATTTTCTACAGTCTTTACGCAAATTTGGTAAATAAATTGCTTTGTCTCTCGTTGGGCATTGCAGTGATATATAATGTAGTTTTAAGTTTGAACTTTAATGTTATAAATCCCTGTACAGATCCATCCGTCCGTGTACGACATGCTCTCATTAAAATGCATAAGGGTGGAAGAGAAGAAAAAAATGTCTCCTTCCCCTTCCTTTCCTCTCTCTCCCTCGTTCTCTGTTTTCCACTTCACCGCTCAAGGAAATAAGGGAATGAGTGCACACCCTTCTCTCGCGCACTCCCCCCGCCACACACACAAGGCACTTCATTCACTTGCAAATACAGAAAGAGGAAATTAGTGGCATTTGTGGCACAAGAACCCGCCCCTCACCCCGCCCCTCACCCTGCTCCTCTCTCTCTCTCTTTCTTTCTCTCTCTCTCTCCTCCCTTTCTCTGCTCTTCGCAGAATTCCTGTCCCCTGCTTCAGGTTGCAGATTGCTGGATTACGATGGATCAAGAGGGCTGACCCCTGATTGTGCACAGCAGAAAATGGTCCTTTAGTCTGATTGGCTCCTGGGGGGATGACACTGTGGATGAGAGTGTGGAGATGGAATGAGAGAGAGAGTGGAAAGTAAAAGGGAGAGAGGAAGAAGAGTGCATAGAGAGCGAGAGAGAGAGAGAGAGGGGGAGAGAGAGAAGTAGAAACTTTTCAAAGAATGACAGCCAGTATAGTTGAGAGGGAGCATGGACCCAAGGTGACTCTATAGGGAACTGATGCACTGCAGGCAGTTACTTCCACAACTATTACAAGGGGAATTTAGTGAGCTTTGAGAGAAAAGAAGAAGAGACAGATAAGAGAAGAAGAGCAAAAACTGTCTGAAAAGGACAGAGAAAAAATAAATAAGGAAAAATAGAAGGTAAGGTGTGGAATTTTAATT
Organism: Oncorhynchus kisutch; assembly: GCF_002021735.2. Classification (NCBI taxonomy): domain Eukaryota; kingdom Metazoa; phylum Chordata; class Actinopteri; order Salmoniformes; family Salmonidae; genus Oncorhynchus; species Oncorhynchus kisutch. Next base: position 53,224,105 of record NC_034191.2, on the reverse strand, counting down.
GATTCTGACTCCACGCTAGAATGCTTTTCTACATGATCATCAATGAGAGATTTCAATTAAACGCTTGACTGGGTGTTACAGCTTTTCGTTTGACTGAATATTTGGAGTATTCAGAAACTGAAAGAGAAACCTGTGAAAAATGTGACTGGCAGAGATGATGCCAGTGTGGGAAAACTAGCTAACTGAAGCTGTAACCAGTTTTTCAGTATAGAGAATCGGTCTGTAAGAATGCTTGTCTTGTACAGCAGGATATTTGGCTGTCAAGAGATGACCAGAGTATTACGAGTGAGTTTTGGTCTGTGAGAATGCTTGTGGCAAAGTACAAACTTGTATAACTTCAATATGAATCGGAGTTCAAACTGTAGAGGCTCATTCTGTACACGTCTAGCCTTGTCGGCAGTTCAAACACACTGTATTATTAGGTCTGCTTTTAGGGACTGTATTTTAGCATTCAAACCTCACTCCTCACTCACAGTGAAGTCTTACATTTTTCGAACATGAAAAGGAGGTCTTATTTTTTTAAACTCTTCTCCGAAACCATTAAGCTGTCTCCTGTCTTGTAAATTGAAGCTGGGTAACACACCAGTGAATTGACAGCTGTGCTCAGACACAGCTAGAGGCACAAAGGATATTGTGATTATTATCTGTGTCAAAAGTGGGGACGATTAATGCTCATTCATGGAACTGAGTGACGCACATCATGCTGATGTGTTGCTGTGTTTTCTCTATAATAACTAAAAACTGCTTCCCAGGGATCCTGGATGATCCCAGGCGATGACCTAAATGACGCCCTTTTCCCTATGGTCAGAAGTAGTGCACTATGCAGGGAACTGGATGCCTTTGAGACACAACCCAGCTAGGACTCAACCCAGTTAATTTGTGGTGAAATGACACTGATTGCAAACTTTCCCGATGACACTCATGCTCCATGACATCATTTCCATGCACCAGTGATCGGGATGAATGCCAGTTTGTATGATTTAATTTCTCCATAAATGACAAGGTTTCCACCCCACTCTGAATGAATGGACGTGCAGAGAGAGAGAGAGAGAGAGAGAGAGAGAGAGAGAGAGAGAGAGAGAGAGAGAGAGAGAGAGAGAGAGAGAGAGAGAGAGAGAGAGAGAGAGAGAGAGAGAGAGAGAGAGAGAGAGAGAGAGAGAGAGAGAGAGAGAGAGAGAGAGAGAGAGAGAGAGAGAGAGAGAGAGAGAGAGAGAGAGACAGAGACAGGGAGCCCCGAGATGGAAAGAGAGTGCAATAACAAATGAAATAATTTTTATATTGTTGTAGAAAAGCATAGGACAAAGCAGAAAGGAGTGAAACATTCAAAAAAAAAATCCCCCCTCTTATGACACTGAGGGTGCTAGTCCACTGATGCAGCAGACAGACAAAGCCACACAACTGGGTTCAGAGTACAGAAATCCTATAATTGAAGAGGCTCACATGTGGCCCCCAGAACACATAGAGACAGGAAGAGACTATCTGTTTTCATGAAGCAACCATGTTTATGCCTTGTGTTGTTTTCAGTCTAACATGGGTGGGAATCTGGTCTCCCATACCAGGATTTTACCTTTCAATCCTGCTGCCCTAAAGAACCCACATACATTCATCCTTCTCTGGGGACAAAGATATGATGTGCCCCGATAGTGTCTACTTCCTCAACTTTCTCCACCATGCTAAATCAATTGTGGTTAACAAATTAGCCATGACGTATCTTCCTGTGGTTCCCCACAAGGGGTTTTACGATGTTGGGAGCCCAAAATTGGCCTTCTTTCACGGTGACTCCCTCTTTAACTGGTCCATTTATGGACCAAGGGTTCTCCTAGAGAGGGGTGAACGGAGGATACGGACATGCCCACTGTGAAATCAAGCCTTATTAATGAATTGGAGGACCTGGATCTACATGGTATATAGGACCAGACTGTCGCACCACACACGAAGTTGGGAGAAAGTATAAACGTTATCTCTTCAATAGATATTTTGCTACGTACAGGTTGTTCCATGAAATTAATGCCCTTTGCCTACCTTTGATATAAAAGCCTGTTATATTAAATGAAGTGCACTTTAATATACACTGAGTATACACCCCCCTTCTTGGCACAAACTGGGGTTTTGCATGTCAGAAATCACATTTTCAAGATATATAACTATCAAAATACAGAAATATTTTGCATTTTGATGCTGCGTTTTGCATTTCTGTTTTTTGAATGTTATATATCTTCAAAATGTGATTGCTGACATGTGAAACATTTTGGGACTATGTCAACAATGGACTAAAGAAAATATAATTTTTGGGTGGAATTGTCCTTTAAATAAAATACAAATAAAAACATTTACAAAAACTTAAACCAGGTAGAAAGCGTTTAAAAATGATAATGAAATTATTTGTAAATTATGTCATGTCAGATTTCATTTATTCACAGTATTTTCAATATAGAGCTATTAGCAGCAGAATTTTGGTTGATTTTGTGGTCTCAAACCAGTAAGGTTATTAACATTCTTCATCAAGAATATGGGCAAAATGTTATTATTGATTAATGAAAGAGGTGGGAATGTTGGCCGCTTGTCATATACAGTGCCTTGCGAAAGTATTCGGCCCCCTTGAACTTTGCGACCTTTTGCCACATTTCAGGCTTCAAACATAAAGATATAAAACTGTATTTTTTTGTGAAGAATCAACAACAAGTGGGACACAATCATGAAGTGGAACGACATTTATTGGATATTTCAAACTTTTTGAACAAATCAAAAACTGAAAAATTGGGCGTGCAAAATTATTCAAGTTGAACATGTGCTCTTTATGACAATGTAAAAATTTGATGAAATAAATAAAAAATAACCAAGTTACACTACTCAAAAGGCAAGCAATTGGTAGAGTGGAGTGGAGAAGCAGTGGAGAAGCAGGTGCAGGTAAAATGTTTAATGAAAACAACAAACATGAAACAAGACAGCGTAACAGAAGTGAGGTAACATGAACACATTCATACAAAATGGAGTCAACAGAGATGGTCGCCTCGCTTCGAGTTCTGAGGAAACTATGCAGTGTTTTATTTTTTATTTCTTACATTGTTACCCCAGGTAAACCTAAGTCTTATTACATACAGCCGGGAAGAACCATTGGATATAAGAGCAACATCAACTTACCAACATTACGACCAGGAATACCCGAAGAGGATCCACTGTTCGGACCACAACCCAGGACAATGGATCTAATCCCAGTAGTCGACCCAAAACAACAGCGGCACAGAAGGGGCAGACGGAGCGGCCTCCTGGTCAGGCTCCGTAGACGTGCACATCGAATACTACTCGCCAATGTCCAGTCCCGTGACAACAAGGTAGACGAAATTCGAGCAAGAGTTTCCTTCCAGAGAGACATCAGAGATTGCAACATTCTCTGTTTCACAGAAACATGGCTCTCTCGGGATATGTTGTCAGAATTGGTTCAGCCACCGGGCTTCTCCAAGCATCGCGCCGAAAGAAATAAACATCTCTCTGGAGAGAGCAATGGCGGGTGTGTAGTATGCTTTATGATTAACGACTCATGGTGTAATCATAACAACATACAGGATCTCAAGTCCTTCTGCTCACCCAACCTAGAATTCCTTACAATCAAATGCCGGCCATTTTACCTACCAAGAGAATTCTCTGCAGTTAGACGGCCCTCAAGAAACTTCACTGGACTCTATGTAAACTGGAAAATATACATCCAGAGGCTGCATTTATTGTAGCTGGGGATTTTAACAAAGCAAATTTGAGAACAAGGCTACCTAAATTATATCAACATATTGATTGCACGATGCACTCGACCACTGCTACTCTAACTTCAGCGATGCATACAAAGCCCTCCCCCGCCCTCCCTTCAGCAAATCCGACCATCTTGCTCATACCGTCTTATAGGCAAAAACTCAAACAGGATGTACCAGTGACGAGAACTAGTCAACGCTGGTCTGACCAATCGTAAGCCATGCTTCAAGACTGTTTTGATCACGCGGACTGGAATATGTTCCGGTCAACCTCAGAGAGCAACATCGGCCAATACGCTGACTCGGTAAGTGAGTTTATAAAGAAGAGCATTAGAGATGTTGCACCCACAGTGACTATTAAAACCTACCCAAACCAGAAACTGTGGATGTGGCCTCTCCCTATCCCAGTCTGTTGTCCCCACATGCTTCAAGATGGCTACCATTGTTCCTGTGCAAAGAAGAAAAAACTTTAATAAATTGCTACCGCCCCATAGCACTCACTCCTCTCATCATGAAGTGCTTTGAGAGACTAGTCAAGGATCATATCACCTCCTCCTTACTTGCCACCCTAGACCCAATTCAGTTTGCATACCGCCCCAACAGGTCCACAGATGACGCAATCGCCATCACACTGCACACTGCCCTATCCCATCTGGACAAAAATAATACCTATGTAAGAATGCTGTTCATTGACTACAGCTCAGCATTGAACACCATAGTACCCTCCAAGCTCATCATCAAGCTGGATGCCCTGGGTCTCAACCCCGTCCTGTGTAATTGGGTCCTGGACTTTCTGACTGGCCTTCCCCACGTGGTGAAGTTAGGAAACAACATATTCACTTCGCTGACCCTCAACACTGGGACCCCACAAGGGTGTGTGCTCACCCCTCTCCTGTACTCCCTGTTCACCCACGACTTTGTGGCCATGCATGCCTCCAAATCAATCATCAAGTTTGCAGATGACCCAACAGTAGTGGGCTTTGATCACCAACAATGACGAGACAGCCTACAGGGAGGAGGTGAGGGCACTCAGAGTGTGGTGTCAGGAAAACAACCTCTGACTCAATGTCAACAAAACAAAGGAGATTATATTGGACTTTAGGAAACAGCAGAGGGAGCACCCCCCTATCCACAGGAGGGACAGCAGTGGAGAAGGTGGAAAGTTTTAAGTTCCTCTGCATTCACATCACAGACAAACTAAAATGGTCCATCCACACAGACAGTGTGGTGAAGAAGGCGCAACAGCGCCTCTTCAACCTCAGGAGGCTGATGAAATTTGGCTTGTCACCCAAAACCCTGACAAACTTTTACAGATGCACAGTCGAGAGCAACTGCACCGTCCTCAACCGCAAGGCTTTCCAGAGGGTGGTGCGGTCTGCACAACGCATCACCGGGGACAAACTACCTGCCCTCCATGACACCTAAAGCACCCAATGTCACAGGAAGACCAAAAAAATCATCAAGGACAACAACCACCTGAACCACTGCCTGTTCACACCACTAGAATTCCAGAAGGTGAGGTCAGTACACGTGCATCAAAGCTGGGACTGAGAGACTGAAAAACAGCTTCTATCTCAAGGCCATCAGATTTCTAAACATGAATCACTAACTCACAGAGGCTGCTGCCTACATTGAGACCCAATCACTGGACTCTTCAATAAATGGATCACTAGTCACTTTAAGCCAGTTTAAATAATGCCACTTTAATAATGTTTACAAAATCTTACATTACTCATATCACATGTATATACATTATTTTATACTATCTATTGCCCATCCATCGCTCATCCATGTACTTATATGTACATATTCTCATTCACCCCTTTAGATATGTATGTATCAGGTAGTTGTTGGGGAACTTGTTAGATTACTTGTCAGATATTACTGCACGGTCGGAACTAGAAGCACAAGCATTTCACTACACTCACATTAACATCTGCTAACCATGTGTATGTGACCAATAAAATGTGATGTGATTTGATGCAGTACCAACTGAGGAATGAACAAAAGGAAGGGGACTTAGAAAGGGGAGGTAATGAGGTCCAGGTGTGAATCCTAACAATGAGTCCCAGGTGCGCGTAATGATGAGTTCCAGAACCGGTGATTAGTATTCCGGTGATGTCTTATGCCGGAGGGTATGAGCAGGAGTAGACATGACAGTACACCCCCCACTCCTCTGACGAGCAGCTCCTCGTAATGATGAGTTCCAGGATTGGTGGTTAGTATTCCGGCGACGTCGCCGTAGGGGAGGAGCAGAATTAGACGTGACAACCACACTGTCGTGCCACACATGAAGTTATACTGTATCTGTGTGACAGTTCTGTTGTTGACCACACTATTGTTACCACACACGAAGTTTGGAGAAAGTCTGAATTTATCTCTTCAAAATGTGCATTGTTGATGTGTTGAAAAGTTGTTGATGGTTCAAAAGCAGAGTGTATAAGTCTGTTTTGGACAAATACACCCCTGCTCTTGAGAGGGAAGTGCTCTATCGATAGGAAGTAGGCCACAATCATACGAGATTGACTTGTAAAATTGTATAAATCCTTTTCATACGATCTGCAGCAGAGCACTTAAGTCAGGCTGCATTCACAGAGTCTGAGTGACTAAAGTCAGAGGGTTTTTGATTGTTAGTTGGGATTCCAACTGGGGTAACTGGGGTAATTTTCTGTAGTTGGCCTAAGGGAAGGGAAAAAGAAAATTGGTGGTCAGCTACAAACATCTTTTAAAGGTATTTTGCCACCAAATAGTAGTTCATGGTCATGCTGACAAGCTAAATCTGCATCCCAAATGGCACACTATTCCTTACAAAGTGAAATACTTTTGACCAGGGTAGTGCACTATATAGGGAATAAGGTGTAATGCTGACAGACTGACTGAGATTTTGATGACTCAACAATACGGTCCTTCGATTGCCAACAGCAGCAACTACTGCTGTTGATTGTTACAACCCCTGCTTGATTTACACACTTACAAACTTACACGCACACAGACCGTGCAACATGATTCTACATCTCTCAGTTCTCCTTGAAAGTTAAAGTGGCTTTTACCGTTTCCGTAGAATATGTAATTGTGGTGGGAAAATACCCTCTCTCTTCTTATGTTTGGTAAAGCTTTCACATCTGATGCCTCCTCGACCCTCCCCCTCCATCCATCCCTTCCTCCTTCCCCCTCCATCCATCCCTCCCTCCCTTCATTCCTCTGCTCAGGATAGGGGGCAACTTGTGTGGCAGGTCTTAAAGGCAGGAGCAGCAAGAACAGCTGCTTTTTCTTTTTTCTGTAATAAGTGAAAAGCCATCAGATTAGTCTGAGGGAGATTTGTGGAGTGTTGAGCCAGCACAATTATGTAGCATGTCACCTCATTAGACACAACAAAATAGAGGCCGAATGTAACGGGTGCAAGTCCTGACCTTTGACGGAGAAGGGGGCTGGGGATGTGAAGGGGTGTGTGGAAATTTTTGCGAGGTGCTAATTTGACTTCATAATGAACAACAGGGCCACTTGAATGGAAATAATGGAGACAGAATACAGACAGAATAGAGCAGAGACCAAGAGGGGCCCATGGAGGTCATGGCTCACCCAGCCTGTCAGGGGCCCTCGTGGGGCTTTGAGTCCATTCCATATAAATTACATTACTTTTGACCAGGGCCCATAGTGAATTGGCGGACATTTGGGACAGATCCCCTGAGTTGAAGGGCCAGGGGGGCTATGAGCCAGATACCCCGTCCTGTCAGGGCCTTTATAGCAAAAGCACCCCGCCCAGCACCCTTCCCTAGCCACCAGTCTTTTTGTGACTCTTCAATAATGATTAACTGTTTGGAGATTCCAAGAGTGTCCACTATGGCACAATGAGCTCTCTCTCTTACACAATATAATAGAGCTCAACACAGTCTCTCTTTCTCTATTCTCTCTTTCTCGCCCCCTACTTTCCATTTCTCTCTCCACGCCCCCTGCTAGCATTCTTTTCTTCTACTTTTCTCTTTCCCCCCTTTTCACTATAGATCTATCATTTCCCCCGTGCAGCTTGTTAATTAAAGAGCGGGAATAGATTGTGGTGGAGGCAAACAGATGTGACCAGCTCACTGATAAAAGGAAAGAAAATCAAGCGAGTGTCATAAAGGCACAGTTTGAGTAGAAAAAATACATTGGTTAAATGTAAAACAACACTTGAAATCAATAGAAAACTTCTTTTTTTTAAATCTACAGCACCATAAAGTAACAATTGACTTCGTTTTTTCGGGTTAATGTGGGCTGTCCGAGTGCAAAAAAAAAATGTAAATTATAAAAATAAGTTATCAAGTCTATTCCAAATGGTGGAAACAAAACATCTTGCAGAACTCTACACACCCTCAGTGGAAAGCACCGAAGCACCACTAGTTGTTTGTTGTCCTGTTAGGCAGCAGTGTGTAGCTTGTAGTTACAGGAGGTTGGTGGCACCTTAACAAATGAGGAACAGTGCAAATCTCAACTCTTCTACAACAGCCAGGGGAAGAGAGGAAAGAAAGGAAGAGAGGGGAGAGGAAGCAGGGGAGATTGGGGGAGAGGGAGAGAGAGATGCCGGGAGAAACAGCACCACCTCCTCTACACTCTCAGAAAAAAGCAAATACTGTTAGCAAGAGAGAAATGAGAGAAGTTACCGCTGTTCCTATAGAAACTGAAAAGAGAAGGTGAAGCACCAACACAGAAAGAAAGCAAAGAGAATGATGGGGGGGGGTTGAGGGGGTTGAGGAAAGGAGTTTTGAATATGGTTTCTGTTGCCTAAGCACAACAGTAAATGGGAGAGTGTGAAAGGGAGAAAGAGCACAGGGGCTTAGGGCTCAAGAAGGTATCATGCGTGGCTCCTCTCAGACTAACCCTCAGCCCCAAGAGGAGTAACCTCTCCCCCGTCTCTCTCCCATCATTTCCCCGTCTCTCCCCTCTCCTCCTCTACATGTATTTAGAACGCAGTGTGAGGCCCCACTCATTGAGTTTTAATGCAGCTATCTATTTCTAACACACACAAACACACATGGACACTCACGCATGCATGTGCACACAAACACACACACAAAAACAGACACACACAGAGGGTTCATTATCATTCCACAAAGGACACAAGAGAGAAGCAGATGAATCTGTGTTTCTACACAGTAGGCTGGGATCAGTGTCATCTCTACATCCTTCCAGCCTTTAATCCAGCCATCCTTTAATCCAGCCATACTTTCCTCAATAGTTTCAGTGAAGGAAAGAAAGAAATAAGGAAACAGAGAAGGAGCTTATAGGCCAAGGACGATAGTGTCAGTGTCCAATAATGACATCTACATTTGGAGGATTTGAAACTCATCTTTCTCTCCTTTCTTTTCTTTTTTCACTTTCCACAAAGCAGGAAAAGGAGAAAGTAGCCATTTGAAGACACAAGAAAGACACAAGAAACAAAGGCCTGTCATCATCAGTGGGTCATCGTATCACCAAAGAAAACACAAAACCCCATTTTGAAAATACATTTATTTGATTTGCTGTTGAGTATCCATCATGGGAGATCGACATCACCACCATCCTGGGGGTGGTAGGCCTGTCTACACCCTCCTACTCAGCATAGGTCTGGCCTTGCTGGCCCTGTTGTCTGAGGCCCAGGGCCGTATGGATAGAGCCAAGACAGAAGAGGAGAGTGGAGCAGGGCTGCTGAGGAGGGTGAAGAGAGGCTGGGTATGGAACCAGTTCTTTGTGCTGGAGGAGTACACTGGACTGGAGCCACTGTACATAGGAAAGGCAAGTCCACACACAAACACACACACACACACTTGATCAATGATGTGTGAACTGCATGTCACTTTCGATTAAAGCATTTGCTAAATGTCCACCGTCATTATTATTGAACTGTTCAATGACAGCTCTCAACTTTTCAATCAATATCGGCGCTGTCGGCTGAACGCTACCTCTGACGACCACAGGGTCTATCATCATTGATCAAGTGTTCAAGCCACTTTAACACCTGAGTGGACAAAGTATCCGTTTTTGCCAATGATCTTTGTGTCTGCATCCCAAATGTCATCCTATTACCTATAAAGTGCACTACTTTTGGCTAAGGCCCATAGGGCTGTGGTCAAAAGTAGAGCACTATTTAGGGAAGAGGGTGCCATTTTGGATACAACCTCTTCCCCACTGTGTATTGTATGGAGAGTTAGAGTGTGGATGAGTATCTGGGGAAGTTCTCCTAACAAAGCAGAGGAGACCTTCTCCGTGTGAAAGGTGTATAGCTAGGGGTCAAGTGTAGATGGTGGAACTGTCCATTTTTTTTCTTAATTTTTTTAACATAATTTTTTGAACCACCACCTTGTAAAGTGATGTAGTGAAAAGTCACTGATTCAGTGAAGTCAGAATTATATTCAGTCTGTCCCAAATTACACACTATTCCACATAGTGCACTACCTTTGACCAGGGCCAATAAGGGTAAAGCAGGGTGCTTATTGAGAATCTACACTAACCGTGTGTGTGTGTGTGTGTGTGTGTGTGTGTGTGTGTGTGTGTGTGTGTGTGTGTGTGTGTGTGTGTGTGTGTGTGTGTGTGTGTGTGTCGTCTCTTGACCTGGGTTCAAATAGAAGATTGTAGGAGCTGTACTTTTAGATTTCAGTGCAGCCTTTGATATTAGTGACCATAACCTGTTGTTGAAAAAACATATGTGTTGAGGTTTTTCAACCTCTGCCATATCATGGATTCAGAGTTATCTATCTAATAGAACTCAAAGGGTTTTCTTTAATGAAAGCTTCTCTAATGTCAAACATGTAAAGTGTGGTGTACCACAGGGCAGCTCTCTAGGCCCTCTACTCTTTTCTATTTTTACCAATGACCTGCCACTGGCATTAAACAAAGCATGTGTGTCCATGTATGCTGATGATTCAACCATATATACGCAACAGCAACCACAGCTAATGAAGTCACTGAAATCTTTAACAAGTTGCATTCTGTTTTGGAATTGGTGGCCATTAATAAACTGGTCCTGAACATCTCTAAAACTACGAGCATTGTATTTGGTACAAATCATTCCTTAAAATCTAGACCTCAGCTGAATCTGGTAATGAATGGTGTGGCTGTTGAACAAACAAATGGAGGAGACTAAATTATTTGGCGTTATCTTATATTGTAAACTGTCATGGTCAAAACATATAGATTAAATGGTTGTAAAGATGGGGAGAGGTCTGGCCATAATAAAGAGATGCTCTGCTTTTTTGACACCACACTCCAAAAAGCAAGTTCTGTAGGCTTTAGTTTTGTCTAATCTTGATTATTGTCCAGTCGTGTGGTCCAGTGCTGCAAGGAAAGACCTAGTTAAGCTGCAGCTGACCCAGAACAGAGAGGCACATTCTGCTCTTCATTGTAATCAGAGTGCTGATATAAATACTATGCAAGCCATTCTCTCTTTGCTAAGAGTTGAGGAGAGACTGCATCACTTCTTCTTTTATAGGAAACATTAATGTGTTGAAAATACCAAATTGTTTGCATAGTCAACTTACACACAGCTCTCACACACACACTTATCCCACCGGACATGCCACCAGGGGTCTTTTCACAGTCCCCAAATCCAGAACAAATTCAGGAAAGCATACAGTTTTATATAGAGCCCTTACATAGAGCCCTTATTGCTCAAATAAACAACAAACTTTGTTAAAAGCAACACCTCACATCACAATTTCTCGCCCCTATTTGACCTAGATAGTTTGTGTGTATGCATTGATATGTAGGCTACGTGTGCGTTTAAAAGAAAATGTAGTTCTGTCCTTGAGCTGTTCTTGTCTATTGATGTTCTGTATTTTGTAATACGTGTGTGGACCCCAGTAAGAGTAGCTGCTGCTTTTGCAACAGCTAATGGAGATCCTAATAAAATACCAAATACCAAAATTACATTTTCACATGTTAAAACGTTCACAAGTTCAAATCTAACTCTCATGTGTGGACTTGTATTTTTACATTTAATACATATTCACATGTGAAATTCGAATTTGCAGTTTTACACGTGAAACACGTTCAAATGTTGGTGTATAGTTTCATGGTATAACATGTTGAATTTTTGCATCCCCATATTGTCACATTAACTTCACATAAGATCACATGATGACATGTGATCACATGAGATGACATGTGATCACATGCCAAATGTGTTTTTTTCCCATAAGGGTAGTGTAAAACATAATATTTAAGTTTGTGATATTTTAGCAGCCGGAGGTAAAAGGATTAACGTTTTATCTTGAAAAGAAAGTGTTATTATAATGTTAGCGGGCGGTAGACGTTTGTGTGGTGTGCATGCTGAGCTGTGTATGTGGCTGTGTGTGTACAGATTGGGGTTGTGATTGCATCAATAGGCTCAACAGGCTGGTATTTGCACTAAGAGACCAACAATGGTCTTTGGCAATCTATTCGCTATGTAGTGCACTACTTTTGACCAAAGCCCTATGGGTCCATTTGGGATATGTCTGTAGCTCCCATAAGAACCACTAGCACCACTGATCAGGAGAGCTGGACATGATTACTGTTCTTCTTCTGATGACCAACCAACCGTGATTAAAGCTGTACCTAATAATATTGTTCTATCTCAGATAGAACCCTATTCCCTATATAGTGCACTACTTTTGAACAGGGCCCATAGGCACCCTATGCATTTGGGACGCAAATTGTGTAATCAGAAGACTATTGTGGGTCAAATAGCAGCCTGTTGATGCTTGGTGCATTTGGGACGTACACTATACCATTCGTCTCAGGGGAGAGCCCAGAGAAACAGCATTATAATGACCATGTATACAGTGGTCCTTGACCTCTAATGAACCAGACCAGACCTGGGTAGAATTCAGTATCCGGAATACTTTCAAGCACTGTACTTGAGCTGTGCTTGATTTAGTTAGCATGCTACTATAACGCCACTAATCAAATAGTCCCAATAAATGTAAACGCCATGCTAAATCAAGCCCAAACACCTAAATTACTATAAAGTATATTCTAACACAGCGGTGGGCAATTCCAGTCCTTGGGGGCCTGATTGGTGTCACAGTTTTACCCCAGCCCCAGCTAACACACCTGACTCCAATAATCACCTAATCATGTTCTTCAGTTCAGAATGTAATTTGATTAATTAGCTGTGTTTGCTAGGGATGGAGAAACACACAATTACATATAGAACATGAGCATGGTGCATTCAATGCCAGAATTGTGGATTTGATTCTTGCTAGGGCCAACCGTGTGTAAAATGTATGCACACATGACTGTACGTTGCTTTGGATAAAAGCGTCTGCTTAATGGCATATGCAGTATTACTATTTTAGTATTATTATTATATTATAGTATATCTGGCTATCTAAGCTGTCTTGACTCCTAACCTCTGACCTGTGACCCCCACAGCTCCACTCAGACATGGACCTAGGGGACGGCTCCATCAAGTACATCCTGTCAGGCGATGGTGCGGGCACCACCTTCACCATTGACGACAGTACAGGCGACATCCATGCTATCAAGAGGCTGGACCGTGAGGTGCAGGCCCAGTACCTTCTGCGAGCCCAGGCCTGGAACAGACAAACAGACCGACCCCTGGAGCCTGAGTCTGAGTTTATCGTCAAAATCCAGGACATCAATGATAATGAACCTAAGTTCCTGGAAGGGCCCTACCAGGCCACCATACCTGAGATGTCAACCATCGGTGAGTCAAGGGAGATTGTGGTGGTCAGAGACAAAGCCCCGATTCCCCATTCTTCTCCGAAAGTGTGCACTTGCACTCTGTCTCGCATCGATTTTAAAATAGTAGAAAACTCCCTCAAGCCAATGATTACACCCATTTAAAAAAAATCCATGACAGGAAGTGTGCAAGTGCACACTTTGGAAGAACTGTGGACAATTGGGACGTAGCCATAGGGTGCATCCAAAATGGCACCCAAATCCCTACATAGTGCACAACTTTTGACCAGGGCCATTTCAGACCAAACTGGAGAGTGTGTAGTGTAGCTGGACATTGTGCTGCTGCTTCTGAACTTTCCATTCATCCATTCTTTCAGTTAGCAAACTCTGTTTAAAATTCTCTCCATAAAAGTTGTTGTGGTTAATCACAGCAGTGTATTTATGTAGTGTATGATGGTAAGGAGATGAGGATGTTTCAGTTTGTGAGCATAATAGGAAAGGTATTGATGGCTCTGCAATATCATCATTATGCCATCAAAATGTTGTCTCTGCTTACACACTGCACTAGTGGGATACAATATTTATAAATCCACCAGTGAGTGCAGGTACAGACACAGTTGCCTTTATAGCCTATACCATTCGCCAGCATTAAAGTTTTATGTAGATGGACAGGCCATTTTTTAAACAGGCCTTGTTGAAATAACCATACAAATGGATTGAGTCATTCCAAATGTGTGGAAATAACATTGCTCACCATGTCAGTCTCTTCTTCTATACCCTCCTTCCTTTCCTAGGCACTGAGGTGATTCGGATGACAGCCACAGATGCAGATGACCCTACGTATGGTAACAGTGCCAGGGTGGTCTACAGCATCCTACAGGGACAGCCATACTTCTCTGTAGAGCCTAAGACTGGTATGTGAGCACAGGGGAAGTTTGAAAAAATTATAATTGGACCTACATTAACAATAGCAATGACAACATTTGTATTTTAGTTATATTAGTAGATTGTCATGTTTTGGCAAAGAGCTGAGGCACTTACGTTTGGTCCTCCCAGAAGTACACACATACAAACATACAGGCTGAGAGTAAAACAACAGATTTTAAATGTATCAACTTGGTTAAGAATGCCCTCTTGTGGCTGCCAATGGTAACAACTGGCAAATCAATGAAGACACTGTGCATCCCAAATGGCACCCTATTTCCTCCATAGTGCACTTAGGGCTCTGGTCCAAAAAAAGTACATTGGCAAAAGGGGGCCATTTGAGTTACTGTCCAAGACACATCCCTAATATGCCTGACGACTGCACTGCTGACCCTCCCAATCACACTGTTTCTAATTGTGACCTCTCGTTCCTCTTGTCCCCCCCACTCTCTTTCCTCTTGCCCCCCCCCCCCATGTTTCTCTCTGTCCCCCAGGTGTGGTGCGTGTGTCTCTGGCAGGCATGGACCGCGAGGTCAGGGAGAACTACTCTGTCATCATCCAGGCCAAGGACATGGGAGGCCAGCTAGGGGGTCTGGCCGGAACCACAGTGGTTAACATCACCCTCAGTGACGTCAATGATAACCCACCCATGTTTGATCAGAGTAAGATCCAGAGACTCCTCTCCTCATGTGCTGTATTTGTTTATTTTAATTCCCTTCAATTTATGCTCAAGACTGTTGACTTCCTTGTCTTCATTCTTGTTAACTCTCTCCTCCTTCCCTCTTACATGTTAGTCATTTAGCAGATGCTCTTATCCAGAGCGACTTACAGTAGTGAGTGCATACATTTTAATAGATTTTTCGTACTCTCCTCTTGCTCTTTCTTTCCTTCCCCCTCCTCTTGCTCTTTCTCTCCTGAACTCTCATCTTCCTCTTATGTCCTCTTATCTTCCTCTCCTTTCCTCTTATCTTGCTCTTTCTCTCCAGCCCTCTCCTCCACTTCATCCACAGTGTATCTCCTCGCTTGTCCATCTCCTTCAGATTCTGCTCTCTCTCTCCTCCCGCATCCTAATTTTCTTTGGCCACCAGTTAGTCACCAGCACATTAACCCTTCCCCTCTCTGTCATTACTTTTTATGTCATCATCATCCATCCATCCAGTCCCCCAGCCTCTCGCTGATCTCCTTCTCTCCACCCAACCCTCTCCTCTCTTTCTCCCTCTCCCTCAATTTATTAAGGGCTTTATTGGCATGGGAAACATGTTAACATTGACAAAGAAAGTGAAGTAGATAATAAACAAAAGTGAAATTAACAATAAAAATGATCAGTAAACATTACACTCACGAAAGTTTCAAAAGAATAAAGACATTTCAAATGTCATTGTGTGCAAATAGTTAAAGTACAAAAGGGAAGATAAAGAAACATAGACATGGGTTGTATTTACAATGTTCTTCACTGGTTGCCCTTCTCTTGTGGCAAAAGGTCACAAATCTTGCTGCTGTGATGGCACACCGTGGTATTTCACCCAATAGATATGTGAGATTATCGAAATTGTTTATTCTTTTTTTTATTCTTTGTGAGTCTGTGTATTCTGAGGGAAATATGTGTCTCTAATATGGTCAGACATTTGGCAGGAGGTTAAGAAGTCCACTTCATTTTGTGGGCAGTGTGCACATAGCCTGTCTTCTCTTGAGAGCCAGGTCTGCCTACGGCGGCCTTTCTCAATAGCAAGGCTATGCTCACTGACTCTGTGCATCGTCAAAGCTTTTCTTAAGTTTGGGTCAGTCACAGTGGTCAGGTATTCTATCACTGTATACTCTCTGTTTATGGCTAAATAGAATTCTAGTTTGCTCTGTTTGTTTGTTAATTCCTTCCAATGTGTCAAGTAAGTTTCTCTCTCGTTACCCGGCAACCAGTCCGATTCCGGACCCATGCTGTCTCTTTGATTGGTCCCATTCCTGCTCTCCTCATTAACATCCTCATCAGGTCATCTGTCTATCCCTCTCTCAATCTCTTATCTGGCTATCCTCGGCAGCAAGACATCCCCTAGCTGTCTGCCTGACTGGTGGTCTCGTCTCCTCCTTGGAACCCCACCGCCACCCCTTATTTCTCTCTCTTCCCTCTCGTCCCCTTCCCTCTCTTCTCTCTAATTAGTGCCATCACTTAAGTGAGACTATAATACATTGTGAGATGCTATGGGGGCACTTGTCTGACAATCATAATGTGTGACCGCTTCAGTTCAGACAGTAAGGAGCACCTCAAATTGGGAACCACTTTCACCCGTTTTTGAAAAGACATTAAATTGTTTAAATAAAATTCTTGTTGACCCATATGACAAGACACCCCAATTTACGAACCGGCTCTGTCTGAACCAATTTGTGCTCCATAGTCTACATGCTCTAGGTTCAGGTGCTCTTAATGTCTTGGCGTAATTTAAGTGGTTTGGTGCCCTCTAGAGGAATAATGGCCAAACACGTTCTAAAACTGCTTTATTGACTAAAACTTGATGTGTCACTGTCTACCTTTTGCTGACATAGTACCCAAACTGACACACAACAATAGATATTCACCAAACAATTCCCTCAAACGCACAGTTGTTATTGATATTCACCCAGGATTCAGGGCTAAAAAAACATTAGAACATCAACCAGCAAACATGAG
Organism: Oncorhynchus kisutch; assembly: GCF_002021735.2. Classification (NCBI taxonomy): domain Eukaryota; kingdom Metazoa; phylum Chordata; class Actinopteri; order Salmoniformes; family Salmonidae; genus Oncorhynchus; species Oncorhynchus kisutch. Next base: position 53,207,146 of record NC_034191.2, on the reverse strand, counting down.
TATAAATGAAACAACCCATGTTTTGTTATGGAAATTTAAGGCCACAGCTCTGTGGTTGAATTGGACACCACCTCAAATTAAAACATCTGTTTTTCTAATTACTACATTTATTTGGAATGTGAATTCATTTCTAAATATGGGGAGGATAGAAGACCAAATATAAGAGCTGACCAAATATCCGTTGAAATGATTTGAACCTGGATTAACCTGTCGTTCGTTCTCTCTCTCTCTATGTCACCTTTCCTCCCTTCTTCACCTTCTCAGAGCTGTACCAGATGAGTGTTCCAGAGTCGGCTCCGGTGTCTTCTGTTGTGGGTCGTATCCGGGCGAAGGACCGTGACATTGGCATCAATGCAGAGATGAGGTACAGCATAATCGACGGAGACGGGAGGGACACCTTCGACATCAACACAGACCCAACCAACCTGTTTGGCATCATCACCATCAAAAAGGTACAGAGGGTAGACATCAATGAAAGGTCATGACAAGCTTCCAGGACCACTGGCAGGAGTCGACACAGCAGTTATGAGTCACATTGACCTCAATTTAGTCCAGAGAACAAGTTTAGAATCATTATTTGATTGATAAACAGCTGATTTTCTCTTAATGGATTCTTTCTCAACATACCTGTAAACCTCTGCTTGTTTAGTGAAGGTGTCTTGGGGCCTGATTCAGACTCGAGATAGACTTAAGTCTACATCTTAAATCTTTACTTGAGTATTTATATGATTGATACCTACCTATGATACACCATATCTACTAACGCTGTCAGCATGTCTCTCTCTCTCTCATATAGCCTCTGAACTTTGAGACCAAGGCGAGCTACACGCTGAAGATAGAAGGAGCCAACACACACGTTGACCACCGTTTTCCGGATAAGGGCCCGTTCAGCCATGTCACCATCGTTCACATCAGCGTAGAGGATGTGGACGAGCCCCCAGAGTTTAGCTCGGCTGCCTACTACATAGCGGTCCCTGAGGACACAGAGATCAGCACAATGTTTATGACGGTCTCCGCTAGAGACCCCGATGCTGCCAACACCTCCATCAGGTGAGGATGGGGTTAAAACCACAACAAAATAACACCCAATATGTTCTGATTAACCAACACTGTATGATATTGGAGTCTACAAGGCTGTGTTCAAAAGCCATTGAGCTGATGTGACAGCTCTGAGTGATAGAGACAGTAGGCTATGTGATTTCAGTTAATTGGATGAGGATGGTGGTAATGATGATGACCTGTCGAGGACCCTAATCAGTCAAAGCTTACTGCCATTGTGTGGTTTTAGGGAACTTTCCCATTATTTTCAATGTGTTTACCTCACTCTCAGAGCAGAGGTTGGGTTGGAGGGGAGCTGTGCACCCCTAATGTTTCCCTATTCCCTGTATACTGCATTCATTTTGACCAGAGCCATATGGGCCCAAATAGGGTGCCATTTGAGACACATCATCCTCACTCTCCAGACCATACCTCTAATTGATTAAATGTTCAGCCTGCTGCACAGACCCTATGGACGCCCTACTCTAGAGCATCTGGTTAAATTGTGCTTCGGAGCAGTATTTTAAATCTCTAAATGGTTAAATATATTATTATTTAAATAAAAAAAATCTGTGTTTGCTTTATTTACTGTCATCCTAAACTAAGATATTTTATTATTTTGCCATATCTAATTAATGTATAGTACACAACTGTCCATGATGTGGACAGTACAGTGTGTGTTACTACATTACCAAGCTCACATTTTTGACCCCCATTGAAATAGTGGGAATTACACATCCTTTTTTATTTCACATTGGTGATGTTTAGTGTAAAAGTTCAAAGTCAACACGTTGACATAAGAACAATTGCTTAAAATAGAGCAATATCTTGAGTTTTGTACCGTTGAGTTTGTCAAACACAGCTATCATTTATTTTTTTATCTATCATATCAGCTATCGTCATTCTTGGCGGTCTCTATAAAAGGCACCAGCCATACACCAATACAACGGATTTGAAAGTCAAACGATCACTTCAAAGTACTTCTTCCTCTCATGGCTGAATACCAGGAAGTTTGAAAAGACAGGGTGAATGGTCGGGGAGCCTATATTCAAGCGCTCGCCTTGACTGACAGCTCTTTGAAATGCCTTTGTCATGAAAGTTGGATGCAGTGAGCAGTGTTGCAATGAAATCAGTGACATTTCTAGTGTTGATGAAGTTGTTAAATGAACTCTGAGTGTTAAATGAACTCTGTGAGTGTTAAATTAACAGCCATTGGTATAAAATAAATATTATAACCAGTAAACCAAAATAGCAACCATTATAACCAATAAACCAAAACGACACCCATCATTATCATATTTCCCAGCATAATCTATTGCAGTTTGATTTTCAGAATTGGTCGTTTTAATATCTATGATGTTGCATGTCGATTGATTAATTAATATTATGCATATGTAAATAACATACATTTTTGTAAGCTAATTCAATCTGTTATACAGACTTATTGCACCCCTTACTGAAATAGTTGTGCCAATTTATATGCTTAAGGTAGACTCATACCTTAGTCTTCCCAACCTGGCAGCCATTTTGAATGCAGGTTGTGGGTGAATAAAAATTCAACATTTTGGATAGCCCCACTCTGACTGGATTCCAATAGGAATTACACATAATTGTGTGACTTGCAATCTGTATTTTGCCTGTAAACCATGAGATTCAGGCCACTTTATCATGGTAAACCTAGGCCCTCAAAATAAGGCCTTATGTGTTCTACTGTGTTGTATTGTTGAAGATTAAAATGGTAATGATAACATATTCACTTAGGAGCTCACTTCGTGAAAGGCATGGGACTGAACATAGATGAATGCAACAACCATGTCTTTGTCACTGACAAGTACAGTCATGGGTTGTAAACAATTCACATGACAAGCAAGGCACTCTTGGAAATATGCAAATAAGGCTTTCACTGAAAATTGTGGACCTGTACAGAAACTGGACCCGTTTTAAATGTAACACTTTCACTGTTGATTTAACACTGGAAAATGTGCTTCAAAGGTATTAGTGAATGCCGTAACAGTGAGTTAGTGTAACATTTTAATGCCACTGGTGCTGGAAATGATCGGTGTTAAAAGGGTAACACTTTGAAAAGGGTAAATTCAACACTTTCTGGTGATCCTCATAAACACTTCAAAAGTGTGTAATTGACACCCACAATGTGCCTCTACTAGTTCTCATCTAACCAACCTCTGAATCAGAGAGGTGCGGGGGGCTGCCTTAATTGACATCCACGTCTTCGGTGCCCAGGGAACAGAGGGTTAACTGCCTTACTCAGGGGCAGAACAACAGATCTTTAGAGAGGGAGAGAGAGAAGAGGTCTCTATGCACAGAAAACATATGTGGTCTTTCCAATGTAGGAAACCTGGATAGACTTTAGACCCATAAAGTGACTCAGACAGAGGTGGCTGGTGAGAGGAGCTATAGGAGGACAGACATTTCTATGGCCTTTAATGGAATTAATAGAACGGCATAACAGCCATTACAATGAGCCCGTCCTCCTATAGCTCCTTCCACCAGCCTCCTCTGGGCTCAGAGTAGGATCAGACCCCCCTGTCCTTGTAACGTTATTCATTTTTATATAAAAGGCTAAACTGATCTTAGATGAGCACTCCTTCTTTGAGAAACTATGAATATGGGCTTAAACTGTCCTGAAGTAGTGCTCCCCTCTCCATTCAGCTGGCTTCTTCTTCTTCTCTTTCTGTCTGTCTACTCATTGTTGCATGGAGTTCTCTGAGGAGCGCTTTTGGAAAGAGATGTTGTGGCAGGAGATGAGTCAGACTGTGCAGCACAGCCAATCCCAGCGCAGGCACACACCCTCCCCAGCTCTGTGCTGCAGGCCTGTGTGTCTCTAGCTTAATTTGGCAGAGATATCTCTGATTAGACCTTATCACAACTGGGACGGTTTGAGGGAGTTTGTCATACCTCCAACCTTTGCCACAACACCTCATCACTCTAACACATTCGTGTATTAATCCGCACTCGTGTATGCTCACACACACACACACACACACACACTAAGCTCAGAAATAGATAAAGATATGTACATAAATACCAGATGAGTGTTACTCAACATTGGTTACCCTTGTTTCCCTCGGTCACCAGGTATTCCATAGAGAGGAACACTGACCTGGGGAAATACTTCTACATTGACATCACTTCCGGGGCATTGATGACAGTGCTTCCTTTGGACAGAGAGGAGTTCTCCTGGCATAACATCACCGTCCTGGCCATGGAGATGAGTAAGTCCCAAAAAAGTGCACTGCATAGTGAACATGGTGCCATTTGGGAGGAAACCACATACACATACTGTACATACACACCTCTGGTTTGTTTTGAATGACATTACGTTGTGTGACCATTTAAAATAAGACCTCTACACAGCTGGTGTTCAGAACCCAGGAGAGTCACCTTCAGTCCTCTTGTTTTGTTTGTGTTTATTTGGAACACACACTAACGAGGGGAATTACTTTTAATTAATTACTTAATTGAATAAACTACACCTCAATGTTGTATCTTTCCCATTATGGCGTCTGTGAGTGCACAGGCAGTGCCATTGAGGACATCTCCATTTTGAACTAGTCAATTTTCTTTTTCTACTACTTCTATCAGTTGGTAAACAAACTGAAGTTGTGCATGCTGCCACCTGGAGTGTGTTATTTGAACAAGTATAAAGTCAAGGTTACTGCCATCTGCAGTTCTGGAATGTTTGCTCACAAGGATAATTCATTGGCTGATCCCTCCTCATGACCTGGATGGAATTATGTGATTTTTCCTTAACCCATAGTAAGTCCCACCCAGTTGACTACTTAAAAGTGGTGGGAGTCCTCAATAGCGCTGCCCATGCTAAAACTGGCTTTTGGGCACGATAGTTCTCTATACATCTCTATGATAGAGAACAATGGGTGAGGGAGAAAGAAAATGAGACAAAATTAGAGAGAAGAGGAATGGGAACGAGTGCCTTCTGAGTCTACAGCAAGCGTGCTGGGAGGGCTGCGTTGTAACTAGTAAGGCCACAGTGTGAGATGGAGAGAGGGATCATTTTTACTGGGGTCTACACACACACACATACACACACACACACACACACACACACACACACACACACACACACACAAACACACTGAGAGGCAGCACAGAACCATTTACCCTTAGCCAGCCAGTGCCAAAGTCAAGCTATTGAGTGATTGATCGTTTGATGAAACCGGAGAAAGTAGTTACTGCCTGCTAATTGCATTTCCATTGCCTATTACAAAGCTGATTAAGGCATGCAAATGGCCATTGGTATAATGGAGAATAACTGAATTGTAATCTTATTCTGAGCAACCTAATGTGCCCCAGGCCCAGTGTACTGTAAGTGGAGGCATGATAAAGAAGGAGGAAAGAAGGTAGAGTTGACTGCTCAGCAAGATTCGCTGCAGTGTTCATTTTGCAAGTCTTTTTTATTTCTTATTTAGTCTAGTCTTAGTCTTTTTGACTAAAATATCATGAAATCATATGTCATTAGAATAATGTTTTAGTCTATTGTCAAAATGAAGAAAAAGTGCCATTTTAGTCACCTAAATGCCCTTTGACATTTGTATTGCCTCATTAACCTATAGTAAACATAAATCCCTGCCATTTGCACTAATATATATAGACTTGTCCTACCAACATATCATAAAATCCTATTCTCTTCCCAACAGCAGAAATATGACAAACATATATAAGAATTGTAATAAATATATAAATATTTATATATATACACTGCTCAAAAAAATAAAGGGAACACTAAAATAACACATCCTAGATCTGAATGAATGAATGAAATATTCTTATTAAATACTTTTTTCTTTACATAGTTGAATGTGCTGACAACAAAATCACACAAATTATCAACGGAAATCAAACCCATGGAGGTCTGGATTTGGAGTGACACTCAAAATTAAAGTGGACAACCACACTACAGGCTGACCCAACTTTGATGTAATGTCCTTAAAACAAGTCAAAATGAGGCTCAGTAGTGTGTGTGGCCTCCACGTGCCTGTATGAACTCCCTACAATGCCTGGGCATGCTCCTGATGAGGTGGCGGATGGTCTCCTGAGGGATCTCCTCCCAGACCTGGACTAAAGCATCCGCCAACTCCTGGACAGTCTGTGGTGCAACGTGGCGTTGGAGCGAGACATGATGTCCCAGATGTGCTCAATTGGATTCAGGTCTGGGGAAGGAGCGGGCCAGTCCATAGCATCAATGCCTTCCTCTTGCAGGAACTGCTGACACACTCCAGCCACATGAGGTCTAGCATTGTCTTGCATTAGGAGGAACTCAGGGCCAACCGCACCAGCATATGGTCTCACAAGGGGTCTGAGGATCTCATCTCGGTACCTAATGGCAGTCAGGCTCCCTCTGGCGAGCACATGGAGGGCTGTGCAGCCCCCCAAAGAAATGCCACCCCACACCATGACTGACCCACCGCCAAACCGGTCATGCTGGAGGATGTTGCAGGCAGCAGAACGTTCTCCACGGCCTCTCCAGACTCCAGTGTGAACCTGCTTTCCTCTATGAAGAGCACAGGGCGCCAGTGGCGAATTTGGTGTTCTCTGGCAAATGCCAAACGTCCTGCACGGTGTTGGGCTTTAAGCACAACCCCCACCTGTGGACATCGGGCCCTCATACCACCCTCATGGAGTCTGTTTCTGACCGTTTGAGCAGACACATGCACATTTGTGGCCAGCTAGAGGTCATTTTGCAGGGCTCTGGCAGTGCTCCTCCTGCTCCTCCTTGCACAAAGGCGGAAGTAGCGGTCCTGCTGCTGTGTTGCCCTCCTATGGCCTCCTCCACATCTCTTGATGTACTGGCCTGTCTCCTGGTAGCGCCTCCATGCTCTGGACACTACGCTGACAGACACAGCAAACCTTCTTGCCACAGCTCGCATTGATGTTCCATCCTGGCTGAGCTGCACTACCTGAGCCACTTGTGTGGGTTGTAGACTCCGTCTCATGCTACCACTAGAGTGAAAGCACCGCCAGCATTAAAAAATGACCAAAACATCAGCCAGGAAGCATAGGAACTGAGAAGTGGTCTGTGGTTACCACCTGCAGAACCACTCCTTTATTGGGGGTGTCTTGCTAATTGCCTATAACTTCCACCTGTTGTCTATTCCATTTTCACAACAGCATGTGAAATTTGCCAATCAGTGTTGCTTCCTAAGTGGACACAGTTGATTTCACAGAAGTGTGATTGACTTGGAGTTACATTGTGTTGTTTATTGTGTTGTTTAAGTGTTCCCTTTATTTTTTTGAGCAGTGTGTGTGTATATATATTTTTTATTTATTTAACCTTTTATTTAACTAGGCAAGTCAGTTAAACCTGTTAAGCCTACCCCCTACTTTTTCGAACATTCTGTTAAAAATCGCGCAACATTTCAGCGTCCTGCTACTCATGCCAGGAATATAGTATATGCATATGAGTATGTGTGGATAGAAAACACTCTGACGTTTCTAAAAACTGGTTAAATCACGGCTGTGACTATAACAGAGCGTGTGTTTCATCGAAAAGCGCAAGAAAATCTGGTCACTGAAAACTGAAAAAAGTATCAATGCGCCACTTGCATGTATTGTTGAATGGAAACTAAATTAAATGGGGCCGAGATTGCAATTCCTACAGCTTCCACACGATGTCGCCAGTATCGTCATTTGCCGTACCTTTGTTTCTTGGTCAAACGTAGTAGAGAGATCACTTTCCATCCGTCTCCGACAGGAAGTTTTGGAAGAGAGATTTTGGAAGATGATTTGAAATCGTGGAGCTATTGAATACACATCGCCCCGTGATCAATTTGATAGATTATTAACGTTTACTGATACCTAAAGTTGGATTACAAAAGTATTTCGAAGTGTTTTGTGAAAGTTTATCGTTGACTTTTTTTTCTGAATCACACAGTTTCCATAGATGGCTATTTTGGGTATATATGGACCGATTTAATCGAAAAAAAGACCCAATAGTGATGTTTATGAGACATATAGGAGTGCCAACAAAGAAGCTCGTCAAAGGTAATGAAAGTTGTATATTTTATTTCTGCTATTTGTGTAGCGCCGGCTACGCTAATTCTTTTGTTTACGTCGCATTCAGGTATTTTGGGATGTTGCATGCTATCAGATAATAGCTTCTCATGCTTTCGCCGAAAAGCATTTTAATAATCTGACTTGTTGGCTAGATTCACAACGAGTGTAGCTTTAATTCAATACCCTGCATGTGTGTTTTAATGAACGTTTGAGTTTTAACGAGTGCTATCAGCATTTAGCGTAGCGCATTTGCATTTGCTGATGGCTAGATGAGACAGTTGCGTCTCAGGTGGGCTTAAGAGGTATTAAGAACAAATTCTTAATTACAATGACAGCCTACCCCAGATAAACCCTGACGACGCTGGGCCAATTGTGCGCCGCCCTATGGGACTCCCAATCACGGCCGAATGTGATACTTTTATATATATATATATATATATATATATATATCCAGGCTGTATGTGGACACCCCTTCAAATTAGTGGTTTCGGGTATTTCATCCACACCCGTTGATGACAGGTGTGTAAAATTGAGCACATAGCCCTATAAGTTCCATAGACAAACATTGGCAGTAGAATTACCTTAATGAGGAGTTCAGTGACTTTCAACACGGCACCGTCATAGAATGCCACCTTTCCAACAAGTCAGTTCGTCAGATTTCTGCTCTGCTAGAGCTGCCTCAGTGAACAGTCTGTGCTGTTATTGTGAAGTGGAAACGCCTAGGAGCCAGTATGGCTGAGCGTCAAAGTGGTAGGCCACACAAGCTCATAGAACGGGACTGCCTAGTGCAGAAGTGCGTAACGTGTAAAATATTGTCTGTCCTCGGTTGCTGCACTCACTACCAAGTTCCAAACTGCTTCTGGAAGCAACTACAGGACAATAACTGTTCGTCGGGACCTTCATGAAATGGGTTTCCCTGACTGACAGCACACAAGGCTAAGATCACCATGCGCAATGCCAAGTAAAGGCTGGAGTGGTGCAAAGCTCACCGCCATTGGACTCTGGAGGAGTGGAAACACGTTCTATAGAATGATGAATCAAGCTTCTTCATCTGGCAAGCCAACAGACGAATCTGGGTTTGGCGGATGCCAGGAGAACGCTACCTGCCCGAATGCATAGTGCCAACTGTAAAGTTTGGCTGGAGGAGGAATAATGGTCTGGAGCTGTTTTTCATGGTTCGTGCTAGGCACCCTTAGGGAAAGGCGTCCCGTCAGCGGGACACCGGTCAACAATTTCCGGTGAAATTGGAGGGCGCGCAATTCATATAAACAATCGGGAAAATTATGGATATTAAACATCTAGGTACATACGTGTCTTATATCGGTTAAAAGCTTACATTCTTGTTAATCTAACTGCATTGTCTCATTTACAATAGGCTTTACAGCGAAAGCATGCCATACGATTGTTTGAGGATGGCACCCCACAACATTTTTCAACTAGCAAAGGCTTCATAAAATCACAAATAGCGATTAATTACTTACTACATTTTGAAAATCTTCCTCTGATTTGCAATCCAAAGGGTCCCAGCTACAACATGCATGGTCGTTTTGTTAGATAAAATCATTCTTTATATCCAAAATGTCTGGTTAGTTGGCGCATTCGACTTGAGTTCAACATGCAGACAAAGGAATCCAAAAAGCTACCGCTAAACTTCGTTAAAACAAGTCAAAACTACATTTCTATCTAATCCTCAGGTACCCTAAAATGTAATTAAACTATAATATTTCAAACGGAAAGAAGTACGTTCAATAGAAAAGTAAAATTAGCAAGTCCTCTTCGTCGCGAGCCCACAGACTGATTTCCAGCTGTGACTCCCAGTACCAAAACTCAAAATTCTTCCTCGTTTTGGAAGAAACAAGCCTGAAACCTTGAACAAAGACAGTTGACATCTAGTGGAAGCCATAGGAATTGCAATCTGGGAGCTGGGATTGCATAGGACCCATAGCTTTCCATTGTAAGAGCATGGGATCTAAAAACAAAAAATTCTGGTTGGTTTTTCTTTGGATTTTCCCCTACCATATCATTTGTGTTAGTCTCATATTATTTTAACATTTATTCAATTATATGCATATCCTGGCTTCTGGGCCTGAGTAACAGGCAGTTTACTTTTTGCACGTCAGTCAGGCAGAAATGTTGAAAAAAGAACCCTAGCCTTAAGTAATTCCATTGAAGGGAAATCTTAATGGTACAGCATACAATGACATTCTAGATGATTCTGTGCTTCCAGCTTTGTGACAACAGCTTGGGGAAGGTGTTTCCTGTTTCAGCATGACAATGCCCTGGGTTCACAAAGCAAGGTCCCTACAGAAATGGTTTGTTGAGATTGGTGTGGAAGAACTTGACTGGCCTGCACAGAGCCCTGTTCTCAATCCCATCGAACACCTTTGGAATTAATTGGAACGCTGACTACAAGCCAGGCCTGATCGTCCGACATCAGTGCCCGACCTCACTAATGCTTGTGGCTGAATGGAAGTCCCCACAGCAATGTTCCAACATCTAGTGGAAAGCCTTCCCAGAAGTGGAGGCTGTTATAGCAGCAAAGGGGGTACCAACTCTATATTAATACCCATGATTTTTTGATGAGAAGTTCAACCAGCAGGTGTCCATCCACATACTTTAGGTCACATAGTGTATTTAACAATTCCTAATTCAGCTTCATAAAGTAGATATTACACATTACATGAGCGCGAGATAGAGAGAGACCCAATTACCAGATGGTGCCACAAAGTAGTATGGGTTGCACCTCAGTCACTCGGTCGAGCCATTTCCTTTGTTATCAACACTCCAGACGCAGACACTTCAGCCATGTTGGTGTCCAAAAGTTGAACGGGAGATGATGACTGAACGGGAGCTGAAGACTGTTTTGCCCAGTGATGTAGTCGAGTCACATTGCAGATAGAAATTCCACGAATAGAGCCAACGTTATTCCTTACTCAACATGTCAGAGAGACATGTTTGTTCCACATATTTCTATCTGAATGTTCCAAAGCATTGTGTCCTGCTGAACACGTTCCAAAACGGTGTCTTGCTGAACACATCCCAGGTTGTTAGCTATAGCCAGCTAATGAGGTAACATGATTGAACAAGGTTTTTTATTTATTTTTATTTAACCTCACCAAATGAGTTATGGTCCGGTCCACAAGTAGCCTAGTTTTAGAACAGTTGGTGATATGCTTAATGAATGTAAATTTTTCCCGCCAACACATGATAGAAAGACGAAAAAAACGTAGCACCGGCATTATGGGTCATATCTTTAGAATGGTAAGGGAAACAATCAAGACGTTTTCGCTGAGAAAAAGATGTAGGCTTGGCTAAATTGGCTCCAGAACCTGGCTATGAAATGCAGTGGGGAAAGTGGGAGGGTTGAGCGAGACTACAAATTCAGGCAACTTTTCTAAACTGAAGGGAGAGAAACAAAGCTAGACTGTTTTTTACTATTAAACTCAATGCTGCTGTTGCTTTTAATTTCATAAAGCAGCTTGTGTTTCTCAACCAGGCAAGGGGTAGCTAACTAAAATGCTGGTGGTGATTGGTTAGCTACGGGGAGAGAGTCGCCTTTCTGCCCACACTCATCGCTCCCTAGCAGCTCACCAGCTGATGTAGGCTGTGTGTACTGGGTGTGGCGCTTCCTTCCCACTGCTGAACAGAACTTGCTAATATTAATTGTGCTTATCACTGAAAACCTCTCAATCTCTGAACACTCTTGTCCAGTCCACTTGAGTAGTCCATTTTGAGTCAGAGATAATTTCATCTGAACTCATTTTTTTTTTTTCTGGGCCTATTTACTGTAGTCAGTTATAGGCTCATCAATTCCCACTGAAAACAGGTGTTTGACAAATATTTTAGTCATTATTTTTTGTTGATGAAATTAACACTGATTCAGGGGGGAGTGAGTAATGAATCCCCATTGCACTTAATATATCTGTGTACAGTTACTTAAAAACAATTCCAAAAAGCCAGCACATGCTGGGGAAATATTACATACACATTTTAAGTAATAATGACTCTTCATTGACTTTGAGTTCAACTTACAGGAAGTATTTGAGCAAAAAACGCAGTGTGTCTTATACAGTAAATTGTGTGTGTGCATGCGTGCGAGTGTGAGTGCATGCTTGTCTTATACAGTATTGTGTGTGCATGTTATATTCCAGATAACCCCAGGATGATCGGGAGTGTGTCTGTAGCCGTGAAGATTCTGGACGTGAATGATAACCCTCCGTTGCTGACACAGTACTTTGAAGCCTTTGTCTGTGAGAGTGCCAATGCCGGACAGGTACAGAGGCACACACACACTTTCATACATGCACACACACACACACGTAAATACACAGGTAGAACCTGGACAGAGGCAGACCAGTAACCATTATTTGCAGACCTTTAATATTATCATATGAAGAATTACTCAAAATGATGACATACTGCAGCAAAATGTGCATTAGCATAAATATTAACTAATACATGCATAATTTGAATTTCTGTGCTATGTCAGTTTTACTCACATCCTGTCTCAGGGTTACTGACCTGACTGCCTCTCTCGCCCCTCCCCTGGCTGTTGTCTGATTGTCTGGTGACCTCAGCTGATTCAGACAGTGACAGCAGTAGACGCAGATGATCCTCTGGGAGGTCATCACTTCTACTACAGCCTGGCCTTAGAGGCAGCTAATAACCCCAACTTCACCCTTAGAGACAACCAAGGTAAATATTTTATTTATTTATACAGCAGTAAACCCACATGACTTCCTGGACACAGATTTTTGCACAATGTATCACTTTTTTTGTGGGTATTATTTGTTGTCAACTACTAAGCCAATTCAGCAATATTTGTCTAACTCAGTCATTTGCGGCTATAATTACAGCTACTTTGTTGTATGTGTGGCAGATCTCTCTGCTTTATATAACAGGGGGTTCTCAAAGTGGGATCTGCTGACCAGATAAAAAACATATATATACAGTACCAGTCAAAAGTTTGGTCACACCTACTCATTCAAGGATTTTTCTTTATTATTTTACTATTTTATACTTTGCAGAATAATAGTGTAGACATCAAAACCATGAAATAACATGTGGAATTATGTAGTAACCAAAAAGTGTTAAACATATCAAAATATGTTATATATATTTTGGATTCTTCGAAATACCCACCATTTGCCTTGATGACAGCTTTGCACACTCTTGGCATTCTCTCAACCAGCTTCACCTGGAATGCTTTCCCAACAGTCTTGAAGGAGTTCCCACATATGCTGATCACTTGTCGGCTGTTTTTCCTTCACTCTGGGGTCCAACTCATCTCAAACCATTTCAATTGGGTTGAGGTCAGGGGATTGTGGAGGCCAGGTCATCTAATGCAGCATTCCATCACTCTCCTTCTTGGTCAAATAACCCTTACACAGCCTGGAGGTGGGATGGCTCAAACCAGATGGGATGGCGTATCACTGCAAAATGCTGTCGTAGCCATGCTGGTCAAACATGCCTTGAATTCTAAATAAATCACAGACCGTGTCAAGAGCAAAGCACCATTACACCACCTCCTCCATGCTTCACGGTGGAACCACAAATGCGGAGATCATCCATTCACCTACTCTGCATCTCACAAAGACACAGTGGTTGGAACCAAAAATGTGGACTCATCAGACCAAAGAACAGATTTCCACCGGTCTAATGTCCATTGCTTGTGTTTCTTGGCCCAAGCAAGTCTCTTCTTATTATTGGTGTCCTTCAGTAGTGGTTTCTTTGCAGAAATTCGACCATGAAGGCCTGATTCACACAGATGATATTGATGTGTCTGTTCCTTGTAACAGCATTTATTTGGGCAGCAATATGAGATGCAGTTAACTCTAATGAGTCTTCATTTCCTGTGGCGGTCCTCATGAGAGCCAGTTTCATCATAGCGCTTGATGTTTTTTTTGACTGCACTTGAAGAAACTTTCAAAGTTCTTGACATTTTCCAGATTGACTGACTTTCATGTCTTAAAGTAATGATGGACTGTCATTTCTCCAGCCTTATTTGAGCTGTTCTTGCCATAATATGGAGTTGGTCTTTTACCAAATAGGGCTATCGTCTGTACACCACCCCTATCTTGTCACAACAACTGATTGGCTCAAATGCATTAAGAAGTAAAGAAATTCCACAAATTAACTTGTAAAAAGGCACATCTATTAATTTAAATGCATTCCAGGTAACTACCTCATGAAGCTGGTTGAGAGAATGCCACGAGTGTGCAAAGCTGTCATCAATGCAACTTTGAAGAATCTCAAACTCAACATTTTTATTTACTACATGATTCCATATGTGCTTTTTCATAGTTTGATATCTTCACTATTATTCTACAATGTAGAAAATAGTAAAAATAATGAAAAACCCTGAAATGAGTAGGTGTCCAAACTTTTGACTGGTACTGTATATATACTTTGTTATTGTTTCAATTAAGGACTATAGCTTTAAACAGAGTTCTCTCTGCCCCATGAGTAGACTTCCAGGAAATTTGCTTCAAAACCTCTAAATGTTCTCTCCGATGCCAAGACGTTGGCCTTTAAAATGTTCCTTCCCAGGGCCCGAGACTTGCACTGCAAAAACGTAGTAAAACTCTGTGTACGCTATGTTTATCTCACTCAAGTTATAAGGGGGTCCCTGATGAATATGCTTTGACAAAAGGGATCCCCGGTTTGAGAACCCCTGTTCTGCAGTGCCTATTCACAGCTCTTGACTTTTCCCAGATTTTGTTGTATTTAAAATGGATTAAACTGAGATCTTTGTCACAGGCCTACACACAATACCACATAACTGCATTCATGTTTTGGTTTATTTCAAATTAATAAAAAATTAAAAGCTGAAATGTCTTAATAATTATTCAACCCCTTTGTTATTGCAAGCCTAAAATATGCTTAACAAGTCACACAAAAAGTTGCATGGACTCACTCTGTGTGCAGTAAAGGTATAGCAACTGCTCGGCCCCCGACCGCAAGGCACTATAGAGGGTAGTGCGTACGGCCCAGTACATTACTGGGGCCAAGCTTCCTTCCATTCAGGACCTATATACCAGGCCGTGTCAAAGGAAGCCCTAAAAATGGCCAAAGACTCCAGCCACCATAGTCATAGACTATTCTCTCTGCTTCCACACGGGAAGCGGTACCGGAGTGCCAAGTCTAGGTCCAAAAGGCTTCTCAACAGCTTCTACCCCCAAGCCATAAGACTTCTGAACAGTTAATCAAATTTCTACCCATACTATTTGCATTGTCCTCCCCCCGATTTTAAGCTGCTGCTAATCTCTGTTTATTATCTATGCATAGTCACTTTAACTCTACCTACATGTACATATTACCTCAGTTACCTCGACTAACCGGTGCCCCCACACATTGACTCTGTATCGATGCCCCCTGTATATAGCCTCGCTATTGTTATTTTACTGCTGCTCTTTCAATATTTGTTACTTTTAATTTATATGTTTTACTTATCTATTTTTACATAATAAATCTTCTTCAGGCTAGGGTCTACTTTTCTCAATTTCCACCTGACTGACGTGCCCAAAGTAAACTGGCTGTTGCTCAGGCCCTGAATCCAGGATATGCATAATTGGTACCATTGGAAAGAAACACTCTGAAGTTTGTAGAAATGTAAAAATAATGTAGGAGACTATAACACAATAGATATGGTAGGAGAAAAACCAACCCAATGTTTTTTTTTGTTGTTGTTGAGAGCCCATGTCCTTCCAATGGAACATATAGGGAAAAAATGTAATCTATCTTCCAGTATGCAATTCCTATGGCTTCAACTGCGTGTCAGTAGTCTTTGATCAAGGTTTCAGGCTTGTTTCTTCCAAATTGAGTAAGAAATATGAGTTTTACCACATGGACACAGACTTGGAAATTTGTGTAGGCACGCCTGACGAAGAAGACACGCACCTGCCAATATCGTTTTCCTATTGAACATACTTTCTGTATGAAATATTATAGTTTAATTACATTTTAGGGTAGCGGAGGATTGTTTAAACAAAGTTTAGCGGTGGCTTGTTGGATTCCTTTCTCTGCAAGTTGAACGATTGGATTACTCAAATCGATGGCCAAACTAAACAGACTTTTTGGGATATAAAGAAGGATTGTATCTAATCAAATGACACTACAGGTTGTAGCTGGGACACTTTGGATGACAAATCAGAGGAAGATTTTCAGAAAGTAAGTGAATATTTAACCGCTATTTGGGAATTTTGTAAACCTGTGCAGGTGGAAAACTATTTTGATGTGGGACGACGTCCTCAAACAATTGCATGGCATGCTTTCGCTTTAACCGTTTGCGTGTAGGGGGCAGTATTTTTGTTTTTGGTTAAAAAACGTACCCATTTGAAATGGCCTATTTCTCATCCCCAGAAACAAGAATTTGCATATAATTGTCAGATTAGGATAGAAAACACTAAAGTTTCCAAAACTGTAAAAATATTGAATGTGAGTATAACAGAACTGATATTGCAGGCGAAAACCTGAGGAAAATCCAATCAGGAAGTGCTTCTTATTTTGAAACCTCTCTGTTCGTATGCATGCCTATCCTCCATTTAAAGGGATATCAACCAGATTCTATTTCTATGGCTTCCCTAAGGTGTCAAAAGTCTTTAGACATAGTTTCAGGTTTTATTAGTGAGTTTTGCGCTACAGAGTAAAGCGGCCATTGCTTCTCCCGGTGTTATTGAAAAACCTACACACCCAGGTTGATATATTATCGAATATATATTTTTAAAACAACCAGAGGATTGATTATAAAAAACATTTGACATGTTGGATATTATTTGGAATATACGTCTGCGTTGTCGTGACCGCTCTTTCCTGTGGATTTCTGAACACAACGCGACTAACAAACTGAGGTATTTTGGGTATAAAAATCATCTTTATGAAACTAAAGGAACATTTGTTGTGTAACTGGGAGTCTCGTGAGTGAAAACATCTGAAGATCAAAGGTAAACAATTAATTTGATAAATTTTCTGATTTGTGACCTAGCAACTTAATGCTTAGTGTACATAATGTTATGTTATGCTATCGATAAACTTACACAAACGCTTGGATTGCTTTCGCTGTAAAGCATCATTTCAAAATCTGAGACGACAGGTAGATTAACAAAAGGCTAAGCTGCGTTTTGCAATATTGCACTTGTGATTTCATGAATATGAATATTTTTTTTAAATATTATTTGACTGTGGCGCTATGCTATTCAGCGGTTGCTGACGAAAATGATCCCGCTAATGGGATGGGTAGCATCAAGAAGTTAAAGCCTATTGTAAATCGAACATTGCAGTTAGATTAAGAAGAATTTAAGCTTTGAAACGATATAAGCCACTTGTATGTACCTAAATGTTTAATATCCATCATTTTTTATGATCATTTATTTGAATTGCTTGCCCTCCAGTTTCATTGGAAGTTGTCCCGCTAGGGGGACACCTAGCCTTAATTAACACTTATTTTTCTTAAAACTGCATTGTTGGTTAAGGGCTTGAAGGTAGGCATTTCACTGTAAGGTCTACACATTTTGTATTCGGCACATGTGAAATTTTTTATTTGATAGTCATCCAAAAAAATCTGTTAACACTATCTAATCTCTGTATCCAACACATACAATTATCTCTATTGTCCCCCAGTCGAGCAGTGATTTTCAAACACAGATTCAACCACAAAGACCAGGAAGTCCAATGCCTCGCAAAGTAGGGCACATATGGATAAAAAAAAGCATTTTAACATTGAATATCCTTTTGAGCATGGTGAAGTTATTAAATACACTTTGATGGTGTATCAATACACTCAGTCACTACAAAGATAGACTTTCTTCCTAACTCAGTTGCCGGAGAGGAAGAAAACCGCTCAGGGATTTCACCATTAGGCCAATTAAAACAGCTAGAGTTTAACGGCTGTGATAGGAGAAACCAACTGAGGATAGCTCAACAACATTTTAGTTACTCCACAACACTCGCCTAATTGACTGAGTGAAAAGTAGGAAGCCTGTACAGAATAAAATCATTCCAAAACATGCATCCTGTTTGCAACAAGGCACTAAAATAATGCTGCAAAAAAATTGCCAAAGCAATTCACTTTGTGTCCTGAATACAAAGTTATTTTGGGGAAAATCCAATACAACCCATTATTGAATACCACTCTGCATATTTTCAAGCATAGCGGTGGCTGCATCAAGTTATGGGCGTGCTTGTAATCTTTAAGGACTGGAGATTTTTCAGGATAAAAACATGTACGGAATGGAGCTAAGCACAGGCAGAATCCTAGAGGAAAACCTGGTTCAGTCTGATTTCCACCAGACACTTAGAGATGAATTCACCTTTCAGCAGAACAATAACCTAACACAAAAGGCCAAATCTACACTGGAGTTGCTTTACCAAGAAGACAGTGAATGTTCCTGAGTGACCGAGTTTTAGTTTTGACTTAAATCTACTTAAATCTATGGTAAAACCTGAAAATGATTGTCTGGCAATGATTAACAACACATTTGACAGAGTTTGAAGAATTTTGAAAAGAATAATGGGCAAATATTGCACAAACCAGGTGTGGAAAACGCTTAGAGACTTACCCAGAAAGACTCACAGCTGTAATCACTGTCAAAGTTGCTTCTAAAAAGTATTTACATAGTTCGGTATTTTAACTTCAATAAATTTGCAACAATTTAAAAAAACATTTTTTCACTTCATCATTATGTGGTATTGTGTGTAGATGAGTGCGAAAAAACATATTTAATGCATTTTGAATTCAGACTAACACAACAAAATGTGGAAAAAGTCAAGGGGTATGAATCATTTTTGAAGGCACTGTATAAGACACTTAACCAGGCCCCGCTTTCTCTGTCCTTTGCAGACAACACCTGGATATTAATAATGATGTATCATATGACATACTGTATCAAACCAGGCTTCTCTCTCCCTCTCTGTCCCTGATTTAGACAACACAGCATGGATCCTGACGCGTCGCGGGGGCTGGTCTCAGCAGGATCAGTCAGTCTACTACCTTCCTATCTTCATCTCAGATGGAGAGCAGCCGGTCCAGACCAGCACCAGCACCCTGACCATCCGTGTGTGTAGCTGCGATGTGGAGGGCAACGTTATGTCCTGTAATGCTGAGGCCTACCACCTCCCGGCTAGTCTGAGCAGAGGGGCACTCATCGCCATACTGGCATGTATCTTTGTCCTGCTCGGTAAGTCATGATCTGGTTCTTGTTCTTCTTCTATGGAATGATTTTCTACACTGTTGATCTGCTTTATACTTACTTCATAAGCTGCTGTATATTCATATTGTATTTATATACAGAACATCAGATTCCAATCTAGACAAACTCTCTTTTACCGTATCTATGCTTCTTCTTTTGAATGTCTTAGTCCGGTTAACCAATTCACTAAAGCAACCATTAATAATCTCCCATAGTTTCGGTTTCTGTTGTATCTGACCATGTCTCTTTTCTCTCCTCTAGTGATGGTCCTGCTCATGTTGTCCCTCCAGAGCCACCATAAGAAGCCCTACCTGCACGATGAGGAAGACAACGTCCACGAGAACATTGTCCGCTACGATGACGAGGGGGGCGGAGAAGAGGACACCGAGGCCTTCGACATCGCTGCCATGTGGAACCCACGCGAGGCCCACCTAGTGGGGAAGCAACGTCAGGACATGCTGCCTGAGATTGAGAGCCTGTCGCGTTACGTTCCCTTAGCATCAGTAGGTGGGCCGGGTTGTGGTGGTGGAGACAGCAACGTCCAGGGGTATGTGCTAGCCAAGCTCCTGGAGACGGATCTGAACCCCTGCGCCCCGCCTTACGACTCCCTGCAGACGTACGCCTACGAGGGGGAGGGATCGGTGGCCGAGTCCCTGAGCTCGCTGCAGTCTGGGTGCTCCAATACTGATCATGAGTATGACTATCTCAATGACTGGGGGCCCAGATTTAAGAAACTGGCAGAGATGTATGGGGTTCTAGAGATGAACAACCCTCCCATGTGGTAGAGGGGAGGAAGGAACGAGAGACTCCCCCCTACATACACACACCTTAGAGAAAGAGTGTAAACAGCGTCATAGAGAGACAATGACTGAAACTGTGACAAACACAGAGGCTGAAACAGAGAGATAGACACAGGACTAGAGAGAGAGAAAGAGAGTTTGAAAGGTGTGCTCGTCATATAACTGTAGCACTTGCGAATGCACAGCTAAGCATCGCCTGTTCTCCACAGTTTGAGCCGTGTAGCTTCCTAGCTACCATCACAATCCCTCCTCATCCACAGGAAGAGTCTTTAGAGGAGCCTGGACTGACTGACTGACAGACAGACAGCTAGCACAACGAGACCCTCAAAGCAAAGGGCTTCAAAGCACACGTTAGTTAACTCCTGTGGCCAACCCAGGCCCTAGCCACAGGTGCCAGCAGCTCTTTGGTTCAAAGGGTCCGATTCCCCTCAGAAGAACACAAGATAGGGGAGCGAAGGGCAAATGTGGAACTCGGAATACATTACCTGCCGATACACATGTGTGCAGGAGACAAACAAACTCTGAAACGCTGACTTATTTTGGCAGTTTGTTTTGCCGATTTTAAAAATAAAAAATAAACGTTTTTTTTCTCTTCTTTTGGTCAAGCTTTAGTTTTAAATTCTAAGCCACTATGTGACTATTTTTTTATGGTAAATGATTTGATGAAAAGTGTTTTGTTATTGTTGCAGCCATTTTGATTTGAGAACTGCTATTTATTCACAGTAGCTCCATTATGTGGCCGTATCTTACTAATTAATTAATATTTTAATATGCTGTCCTTATATTTAGTATAACTTATTTTTGAGGAATCAAACAAACACTGGACTTGTGTTGGATGTTATCCCAAGGTTGTGGGATTGGCATAAAATATGTTCAAATATGTTCGAGCGTTATCATGTAACAAATATTTCAATGGCGTCTAATTGCATTTCTGTTGTGTGTGTTTCTGTGTCTTGTTTCAGACAGAGTAAGGGAGATGTAAACTCAGTAGTCCTGTTTGGATTTTAAAGTTAGTTTAATGTGTCAATCCATATTTTGTTAGTATGAACACTTTGTTGTTTTGCTGCTGGTTAGGAGCATGAAGCATGGTCATGCATTCAACAGGATATTCTGTGTGTCCCAAATGGTACCATATTTCCTACATGGGCCCTGGTCAAAAATGGTGCACTATTTCTCATATTTAACTAGGCAAGTCAGTTAAGAACAAATTCTCATTTACAATGACGGCCCTTGCCAAACCCTCCCCTACCCTGGATGACACTAGGCCAATTGTGTGCCGCCCTATGGGACTCTTGATCACGAACGGTTGTGATACAGCCCGGGATTGAACCCGGGTCTATAGTGACGCCTCTAGACCGCTGCGCCACACGGGAGGCCCACTATATGGGAAATCGGGTTCCATTTGTGATGCAGGAACAATCTTAAGCTCATGTTTTGAGATATACTGTCCATGATACCACAGCAAGACTGGGGGACATTACAGTAACTGATTTGATTTGAGGATGCTAAATTACCATCAACTTCTCAGTCAACATCACAAACATACCTGGATGAACACAAACAGGAGATTTATGAAATAACCATTTCATCAGGGTATCAGCCATGAACAGGGGTGGAAATGGGGGGGAGGGGTCTGAGACCAAAACAACAGAGACGATGGTTCATCTGTCCTTTTGGAGAAACCAAATTTTCCACCACATCATCTCGGCCTACTCCTCCACATTTTGTGGCTTAATCTCAACCCTCACATTCCGACCAGTGGACTTTGATAACTTTGATAATCTGCTTCTTTATGTGCCAAATGTAAAGAAGAAGTTTTGAAAAATACTTCAGAACGCCAAAAAGAAAAAAAACGAGTGAAATTATATTTTGATAATTTCTGATTGGGTGGAATCTACTTGAAATATGTGTGGTGTCAGTTATGCTACAGTATGTGGTATTTGAATGTAAATGTGTTTTGTATACTTGGTAATAAAATACAAAAATAAAACCTTCTGTGGTCGACATTCGCAGAGATCGTATTCATGGTAAACACTGCCGATGCTGGCTGATGTGAAAATGACCTTTTCAATGTTAAGCGCTGTGTACTTGATTGATTCCCGGGTTTTGAGTGCTAAATAAAGTTGTTTCGTTACTTTTATGCCTTTTAGGTATTTTGGCATTAATTGGGGGAGCTTGCTGCAAGCAAGAACAACTTTAGATATCCAACATACTTATTATTAGTCTCCTTCTGCTGCCACCTGTAGAGCCAAACTGTAAAAGCTACCAACATCAAAATAACTTTAAAACATGCAGGCTGACTTCAGGTTGATAAAAAAAAAAGTTTGATACTACTAAGACTTTTCAAACTACAACCACTTTTGCGTCAAACCCAATGCATTTTAATGTCAATAGAAAAATTCTTCCACCATTTAAGATAGTGTCACGACTTCCAACCAAGTCGGTTCCTCTCCTTGTTCGGTCGGCGTCACCGGTCTTCTAGCCATCGTCGATCCACTTTTCATTCTCCCTTTGTTTTGTCTTGTTTTCCTACACACCTGGTTTTCATTTCCCTCATTAATTGTTGTGTATTTAACCCTTTGTCCCCCCATGTCTTTGTGTGGAATTGTTTGCTGTAAGTGCTTGTGCACATGTTGACTGGTGCGTGACGGGTTTTGTACCCAAGTTTTGTTATTCTTTATGCCGTTGATTTTGCAATTAAACTGCTCCGGCTATTACCTAGTTCTGCTCTCCTGCGTCTGACTTCCCTGCCACCAGTTACGCACCCCTTACAGATAGAAACACTATTAAAATTGTACAATGTGCAGACTGGTCTGGAATAGGATGTTTGTCAAAAGAGAGTATCAACAATGTGTACTTTTTATAAATTTAACTTCAAAGGCAAAATCTGGGTTAGCCACTCCTCTTGATCCATTTCAGCTACAACAACCAATTCAACGTTGACATGTGCAGGCTGACTCTACTTAGATGGTAGCAAAAAGCTCTGTTGATACAATTTATACTTCATCAACTACCATTCGTTCTTCACATGCATTTCAATGGCGGATGCAGGCTTTAACATTCTAAACTAAAATCACTGCCACACTACTTTTACCTGTTCAAATGAACACATTTACTCCAGAAAAATGTATTTTTCTAGTTTTGGAGAGGGAGCATACTTTTGAATAATAAATAACTTCTCTCCCCTTGTAAGCAACATTAGGCATTTCCCTGAAGCATGACAGAAGTGTAAGCCTTTCAAAAGATAAAGCAGCTATTGAAATGTGCAATCATATGCTAAATTATTCTCCAAAGTGTTATTGCAGATTACTTCATTTTCATTACAGTTCCCTCTTAAAGAACTTAATTTGCTTGACTTATTTTGTTTGGAGGCAAACAAATACCTGTGCCTAAAGCTTAAGAGACAACTGAGGAAGGCAAGCATTCCATTATTTTCACAACACCTATACAGACAATCTTCCCAGGTAAAACTCTTACTCTGAAAATCCATTTCAACCATAATTGTGTAAATATGAAACAAAGAGTTCATTTTAATTATATATTCTAATTAATGTCCCTTGTTAGAAGTAAAATATAGTTAAAAAATAACCGTTGACATGGTGTCTGTGTCTAACGGTTCAACAGGAGGCTGATGGTTTTAATGTGTCCGATACCATTTCAGGTATTCCGTTCCATCTATTACAATTAACCTCTCCTCTGGTACACAGTATCTGCCCACCAGTCACCCCTGCAACAAATAGACAGCCTTCCGACAGACAATGATACACTACTATGTACTGTGACGCTCCTCCCGCCTGAAATTACCTCAATGCATTTATGATATCCTTGTCAAAGGAGAGGAGCTTGTAATCCAAACATTATTCCCAACATTTTCTACTCCTTGTTATTCATAGAAATTGAGAAGCAAAATTAAGTGCGAAAAAGAAAAAGAAATAACTGCAATTAACAAATGAGCCTGTGGCTTTTGCTCACCTACTGGGTGGCATTCAAGATTGAAATTATACAGACAATGGGCCAAATATTCCTAAAACCTAAGCCACTACCTATACTGTACCCTACATACTGTATATGTCAGTGGAAAACTCAAATTACACACCAATGGTTTTGTTTTGTCTGTACTTTCAGCTCTATTTTATGATAACAGGTGCAGACATTCATGCATTATAAGCATCCATATTACCACTGAAAGTGTGGTACCTTAAATATCGTTTCAGGGTGAAGTTTTCCTTTTGGTATTTGTTTCATTAGTCCATTGTTGACATAAGCAAAACATTTTGGGACTGTCAGCAATCATCTTGAAAACCTATGTAACTTTCAAAATACAAAAATCATCACATGACGCAAAACGCACAATCATATGATTTGATATAACACCAGAGAATTTGCTAGGTATCTTTTTCAGTGTCTGATACATGTTAACAAGAAAGGAAGAGGAAAACATGGAAGTTTCATGGATCATGGAAGATAAGAAGTTTGAAGCAACTAGTAACATACAGTGCACCCTATTGATGGGTAAGTTGATGTCACAAAAAAGATGCGCATTCTTCAAAGGGGCAGAAGTCCGTGAGTTGTTGTGATTCTGGATGGCCAGATAGCTACCAACAATGTCAAGAACCTCCATGTGGGGAATTGTAAGTGACTTGTTTCAGCTAGTTTCATCTTGTTTGTGATACAGTGACTTGTTCTGAGGTGTTTTGACTGATTCCATGCCAATGCATATATGGTTAAAATTCGCTAGCTGCATCAAATTGAACGATGTATTTGAGAGACAAAAAACATTGAAGAAGAAACATAGTTTACATGTTGTCAACGTTCTAAGCCAACCCTGTCTATTTTACCCCATAGTTGTGCACGCATCGGTTGTGTTGCTAAACAACCAACCCGTCTAAATAATTCATCAGGTAATGTAAGCATTATGCAAATTGTCAACCATTTTAAAACGAGAAGTGGTTATGACTGATAAAAAAAACGTGCAGGTATTCCTACTCTATAAGTTAACTTCAAATTGCCCCTTAATCCTCCCTTTTCTATATGACTTAAATTATAATGATGTGTTATGATTAACCTCATTAATCATTCTTGCAATAAATCCATTATCAAGAGCATATAAAGCATAAATCACTGCATTAAACCCCTGTCTCAAGCATCTTCCGAATGCCGTTTACTGTGGTTTCCCTGCTCCTTCTTACCCCTCCATCACTGCTGCCACCGCCTCTAGCACACGCACACACACACACGTCCCAGTGTTATCCAGAGTCGTCAGGGGTAATTTGTCTTAAGCCTCAGTACTGTCTCCCATAAGAGGGTTTCAAACTGCAGCACAAGTTATTAAGAAGCCTGCTGGCTCCCTTCACTAATCCTGCCCAGGGTAAACTCACCAACAGCAGAGCAGAACACACTGAATCATCCTATAATACCATGCTGTAGAGAAAGTCACTCACTCTCTCACTTGGCTGCAACTGGAGGCAAGGCAAACTAACTCGCCCCAGAGAGAGAGAGAGCAAGGGAGAGCGAGAGAGTGTGTGTAAGAGAGAGCGAGAAAGAGTGACAGAGACAGAGAGAGTGGGGGGAGCAGCTCCAACACATTTGACATGTTGGAGTTTAAAGCAGAGCAGAACAGTACAGACTCACACGACTGACGACCGACAGATCCTTTCTTTATCGTTCTCTCCCTTCTTCCTCCCCTGCTTCTATCTCGCTCTCCCTCCCTGTCCTTTAACTGTCCTGTGTGCTGTGCACTCTCTCCGTTTAACTGTGCAGTGCACTCTTTGTTAAATTGCAGTGTGCTCTCTCTGTTTAACTGTTTAGTGTGCTCTCTCTCCATTTAACTGTCCTATGTGCTCTCTCTTTTTAACTGTGCTGTGTGATCTCTGTGTACCCAGATCCCCAAACAGTTAACATAACACGCCAATGTAAAATAAGATTTTTGGATATAAATACGAACTTTACCGAACAAAACATACATGTATTGTGTAACATGATGTCCTATGAGTGTCATCTGATGAAGATCATGAAAAGGTTGGTGATTAATTTTCTCTATTTGTGCTTTTTTGTGACTCCTCCCTTTGGCTGGAAAAGTTACTGTTTTTTGTGAGTTGGTGGTGACCTAACATAATCGTTTGTGGAGCCTTCACTGTAAAGCATTTATTAAATCAGACTGTGGCTGGATTAACGAGAATTGTATCTTTAAAATGGTGCCTAATACTTGTATGTCTGAGAAATTTGATTTATGAGATTTCTGTTGATTTGTATTTGGCGCTCTGCAATTTCATTGGCTGTTGGTGAGGGATTCCGCTAGAAAAGAGAGGTTGAAATCAAGTATGATGCCAAGGTACTTAAAATCAGATACCACCTGGAGCGTCTCCCCTTACACATAGATATCTGTCTCAGTAGCATATGTTGCCCAATTTGTGAAGAACATGCAAACAGTTTTTTTCACATTGAGATGCAAACACGAGTCACTGAGACACTTTGTAACCTGGACCATTACAGTAGTGAGTTCTGGTGCAGCTTGTTGTTTGCTCTTTGCATGCACATATATCATTGTATCATCTGCATACATTTGAACTTCAGACCCAGTACAGACAGAAGGCAGATCATTAATGTACAGGCTGAACAGGAGAGGCCCCAGTATTGACCCTTGGGGCACGCCCACATCATAGTTAAGTGTGGGCGATAGCTCATTGCTCACTCTGACACACTGAATTCTGCCTTCAAGGTATGATTTTATCCATCTCAAGGCCTCGGGGGAAAAGTTGAACTTGGACAATTTTGTGATGAGAATCTTGTGGTTTACAGTATCAAAAGACTTCCTTAGGTCCAGAAACACAGCCCCAACAACGCCCCCTTTGTCCATCTTGGACTTCACATTTTCCAGAACAAAGCAGTTTCTGTGGAGTGTTTTGCTCTGAAGCCAAACTGCATGGAGTGTAATGTGAAGGGGCTGTTGTTGAGGTGGGCAATCAGTTGTTCTGCTACACACTTTTCAACAACATTTGACACCACAAGTAGTATACTAATGGGCCTGTAGTTAATCACGTCAGCAGGGTCGCCTGATTTAAAGATGGCCGTTATTATGGCCGAAACACCCCCAAACCAATAGATGTGTTGGTAACCTTAGTAATGGGGCCAATGAGTGACTCTGTAGTTTTTAAGTAAGGTAGAGTCCAGCCCAAACACATCTTTGGCTTTAGAGTTCTTTAGTGAGCTAATCACCTTGTTCACCTTTGACTCAGAAACCTCCCTTATGATGAAGACCGGTTGAGCGTCATTCACTAGTATTGAGCCCAAGAAACCAGTGGAGGGGTTCTGTGTCAGTACCCTGACAGAGTCAATAAAGTAGGAATTGAAGGATATTGCTATTTCGACTGCATCCTGTGTTAGATTGTTATTCACCATGATTTCTAATCTTTTTGCAGTGTTACTATGGTCTTTCCCTGTTAACTTTTTTAGATTCTCCCAGATCAATGTATTTATGTTAATAAAAAAAGTTTGCCTTGGCCTGTCTGATTTCTTTCATCACCTTATATATCTACATGGTAAACCTACGTCTGTCATGCTCTAATTTGGATATTAGGGCTCTCTTTAGAGCATAATCTCGTTCTTTCACCAATTTCCAGATTTCTCTATTTAGCCAAGGAAGAGTGCTCTTTTGGCCAGGTTTGGATTTGATTTTCTTTAGGAAACCATTTATTGTAGTCTGGATTGTGGATAGAAAAACCTGACTATCAGCTTCCACATCTGTATAGGACAAGATATCATTCCAGTTAATTCCCTTAATTGCTTTTTCAAAATACTTTAATTCACTCTTAGGTATTCTTAGTTGAGCCGCCTTTCTAACAGTAGAGAGGTTAAACCTGCTCTTAGACAGCTTTCTGGCTATAAATGTCAGATTATGATCAGATAGCCCAGTAACCATATTGAATGATTCAGTCACTCTCTGGTTTATTAATGAACACCAAATCAATCTGTGTTTTAGAGCATTTCTGGAGAGACCTGAAAATAGCTGTGCTGCAGCGCTCCCCATCCAAATCAAATCAAACTGTCACGCCCTGGCCTTAGTATTCTGTGTTTTCGTTATTGTTTTGGTTAGGCCAGGGTGTGACATGGGGATTTATGTGGTTTGTTTGGTCTGGGGTTGTTTGTAGTCATGGGAGTAGTTAGAGTAGTACTCTAGGTAAGTCTATGGTTGCCTAGAGTGGTTCTCAATCAGAGGCAGGTGTTTATCGTTGTCGCTGATTGGGAACCATATTTAGGCAGCCATATTCTTTAGGTCTCTTGTGGGTGATTGTTCCTGTCTTTGTGTTTGTGGCACCAGATAGGACTGTTTCGTTTTTTCACGTTTCTTGTTTTGTAGATTGTTGTATTTTCATCTTTATTAAAGATGTACAAAACTAACCACGCTGCATTTTGGTCCGCCTCTCTTTCCCCAGAAGAAAACCGTTACACAAACGTTATATGTCACATGCACAAAATATTATAGGTGTAGACCTTACCATGAAATGCTTACTTACAAGCCCTTAACCAAATAATGCAGTCCAAGAAATAGAGTTAAGAATGTATTTTCTAAATAAACTAAAGTAAAAAATAAAATAAAAAGTTACACAGTAAAATAACCATAACGAGGCTATATAGAGGGGGTATCACGTTTCAGGTAAGGCAGAGCGGTCATGTAGATGGGCTCAGAGTCAGGACAGGTAAGGGTCAAAACCAGGAGTGTGAGAAAAAGAGAGACTAGGGAAAAGCTGGAGCTGAGACAAAACACCGGTTGACTTGACAAAACAAGACAAACAGAACACAGGGGATAATGGGGAAGATGGGTGACACGTGGAGGGGGGTTGAGACAAGCACAAGGATAGGTGAAACAGATTAGGGCGTGACGGTACCGAGTCAATGTGCGGGGGTACAGGTTAGTAGAGGTCATTTGTACCTGTAGGTAGGGGTAAAGTGACTATGCATAGATAATAAACGATTAGAAGCAGTGTAAAATCAAAGGGGGTCGGGGGTCAATGTAAATTGTCCGGGTGGCAATTTGATTAATTGTTCAGCAGTCTTATGGCTTGGGGGTAGAAGCTGCTAAGGAAACTTTTGGACCTAGACTATGGCGCTCCAGTACTGCTTGCAGTGCGGTAGCAGAGAGAACAGTCCATGACGGGTGACTAGAGTCTTTCTTCCTCTGACACCACCTAGTATATAAGTCCTGAATGACAGGAAGCTTGGCCTCTGATGTACTGGGACGTACGCACTACACTCTCTAGCGCCTTACGGTCAGATGCCGAGCAGTTGCCTTTTCTGGAGAACTTTGATCTGGGGACCCATCCAAATCTTGTAAGTCTCCTGAGGGTGAAAAGGTGTTGTCATGCCCCCTTCACGACTGTCTTGGTGGGATTTACGTATGCCTCTAGGAAGAGGGAACTCAACACCCTGCTACAATTCAACTCCCCGTGGAGTGAAAGAGGAATGTAACTGTAGGTGCGAGAAATGATGACAAAGGCAGAGAATGGTACCGTTTACAGGGAATTTATTCCTTCACACGCTAATTTTTGGGAAAAGGGTCTGGATGGAACCAAAGCAAAGAAAGTAAATATCAAAGCCCCCTCTCCTACCTTACCTGCCTACCCACTACTTACCTAACTAGCAACACCTGGTGCACTAACACAAATACAGGGGATGGAATGCCCAGGTCTTACCTTGTGTGCATAGACAGTGAATACTATGTGTTATGTATGCTCGCGGGCCTCTTGCCTAAGCACTCCCTAGGTGCCTTCACCTTCCCCCTGGGAACAAATGAAACAGAATAATCCAAACATAATTAAACAATTTCAAGAATCCAAAAAACACAGTTCTATTGGCACACACATACCTCAAATCAGCAGCTACAAAAATACTTAACAAAACCTGTCTCAACCACAACCAAGACAGGACACACTTATCATCTCTCTCAGCAACAACTAACATAGTACATACCAAATCTCTTTCTGAGAAACAACCAACATATGATATAACCTTCAGCTCTCTTCTGAGCAACAGAACACTGGCTTATATAGCTGGAGAAGGAATCTAATGGAATACAGCTGTATCCTGACGAGGGGGCGTGGTCACACATACATACAAATACACAAATCACAAGACAGAAACTGGGGAACGTAACAGTGGGTTTGGACCATGATAGTTTGTTGGTGATGTGGACACCAAGGAACTTGAAACTCTCGACCCGCTACACTACAGCCCCGTCGATGTTAATGGGGGCCTGTTCGGCCCTCCTTTTCCTGTAGTCCAAGATCAGCTCATTTGTCTTGCTCACATTGAGGGAGAGGTTGCTAATCTGGTACCACACTGCCAGGTCTCTGACCTCCTCCCTAAAGGCTGTTTCATCGTTGTCGGTGATCAGGCCTACCACTGTTGTGTCATCAGCAAACTTAATGATGGTGTTGGAGTCGTGCTTGGCCACGCAGTTGTGGGCGAACAGGGAGTACAGGAGGGGACTAAGTACACACCCTTGAGGGGCCCCAGTGTTGAGGATCAGCGTAGCAGATGTGTTGTCACCTACCCTTACCACCGGGGGCAGCCAGCCAAATCCAGGATCCTGTTGCAAAGGGAGTTGTTTAGCATCAGGGTCATTAGCTTTGTGATGAGCTTTGTGGGCACTATGGTGTTGAATGCTGAGCTGGTGTCAATGAACATTTCTCACATCTGTGTTCCTTTTGTCTAACCTTTCTAGGGCAGGCGTTCTGCTAGCGGAACCCCTTGACAACATTCCGCTAGCGGAACCCCTTGACAACATTCCGCTGAAAAGGCAGTGTGCGAAATTCAAAAATATTTTTTAGAAATATGAAACTTTCACACATTAAAGTCCAATACAGCAAATGAAAGATAAACTTCTTGTTAATCTTCCCATCATGTCCGATTTAAAAAATGCTTTACAGCGAAAGCACAACATGTTAGGGCATAGCCAAGTCAAAAAACACACAGCCATTTTTCCAGCCAAAGATAGGAGTCACAAAAAGCTGAAATATAGATCAAATTAATCACTGACCTTTGATGATCTTCATCAGATGACACGCATAGGACATCATGTTACACAATACATGTATGTTTTCTTCGATAATGTGCATATTTATATATCCAAAAATCTCAGTTTACATTGGCACCTTACGTGCAGTAATGTTTTGATTCCAAAACATCTGGTGATTTTGCAGAAATACTCATAATAAACATTGATAAAAGATACAAGTGTTTTTCACAGAATTAAAGATAGACTTCTCCTTAATTCAACCGCTGTGTTAGATTTCAAATAAACTTTACGGAAAAAGCATAATCTGAGAAAGGCGCTCAGAGCCCAATCCAGCCAAAGAAATATCCGCCATGTTGCAGTCAACAGAAGTTAGAAATAACACTATAAATACCCTTGATGATCTTCATCAGAAGGCACTCCCAGGAATCCCAGTTCGACAATAAATGACTGATTTGTTCCATAAAGTCCATAATTTATGTCCAAATAGCCATTTGTTGTTAGCGTGTTCAACCCAGTAATCCATCTCCATGAGGCGTGAGCACTTCGACAAGACAAAAACTAAAAAAGTTCCATTACAGGTCGTAGAAAAAATCAAACGATGT
This sequence comes from Oncorhynchus kisutch, assembly GCF_002021735.2. Taxonomy (NCBI): domain Eukaryota; kingdom Metazoa; phylum Chordata; class Actinopteri; order Salmoniformes; family Salmonidae; genus Oncorhynchus; species Oncorhynchus kisutch. The sequence goes on along the minus strand of NC_034191.2, from coordinate 53,175,474 downwards.
ATGGAATCAATCTTTAGTTTGTTTTTAACTGAAATCATCAATAAGGTTCCAACCAGAGAATTTCATTGTCTGAAGAAAAGCACTGGAAGGAGAGCTAACTCTGTCGGGAGCAAGCGTCACGAGCCTGAGACACTCTGCCAGACCCATGACTCATTCAGCTCCATTCCCCCCTCCTTTATAGCAGAAGTCTGAAACAAGTTCCTAAGACGGCTGACACCTAGTGGAAGCCGTAGGAAGTGCAACTTGACTCCATAGACACTGTGTATTCGGTAGGTCAAGCTTTGAAAAACTACAAACCTCAGATTTCCCACTTCCTGGTTAGATTTTCCTCAGGTTTTCACCTGCCATATGCGTTATGTTATACTCACAGACATCATTCAGAGTGTTTTCTCTCCAATACTAATAATAACATGCATATATTAGCATCTGGGACAGATCAGGAGGCAGTTCACTCTGGGCACGCTATTAATCCAAAAGTGAAAATGCTGCCCCCTATCCCAAAAAGGCTAAGTGGGAAAGGGCAGTGTGGAATGTGATTGAGATTACATCATATGTGGATCTGTGGGAGCGGTATGTGAATTGGAGTGGGTCTTGGGTTTCTGGAATGATGTGCGCCATGACCAGCCTTTCAAAGCACTTCATGACTACTGACGTGAGTGCTACAAGGTGGAAGTCATTTAGGCAGGTTACCTTCACTTTCTTGGGCACAGCGACTATGGTGGTCTGCTTGAAATATGTACTGTGGGTATTACAGACTCGGTCAGGGAGAGGTTGAAAATGTCAGTGAAAACACTTGACAGTTGGTCCGCGCATGCTCTGTGTAGATGTCTTGGTAATCCATCTGGCCCTGCCCAGATTAATGTTGCCCTGTTTAATTAGGGATAGGCGTCCTGCTGGCAGGACACAAGCCAACAACATCTGGTGAAACTGGACAGATGATTCTGGGTTTCGTGAATGCCAGGAGAACACTACCTGCTCCAATGCATAGTGACAACTGTAAGGTTTGATGGAGGAGGAATAATGGTCTGGGGTTGTTTTTCATGGTTTGGACTAGGCCCGTTAATGCTATAGGATACAATGACATTCTACAAGATTCTGTGGTTCCAACTTTGTGGCAACAGTTTGGGGAAGGCCCTTTCCTGTTTCAGCATGACAATGCCCACGTGCACAAAGCGAGATCCAGTCAGAAATGGTTTATCGAGATCGGTGTGGAAGAACTTGACTTGCCTGCACAGAGCCCTGACCTCAACCCCATCGAACACCTTTGAGATAAATTGGAACACCAGGCCTAATCGCCCAACATCAGTGAATGATGTCACTAATGCTCTTGTGGCTGAATGGAGCCAAGTCCCTGCAGCAATGTTCCAACATCTCGTGGAAAGCCTTCCCAGAAGAGTGGAGGATGTACCAGTACCAGTTCTACACTTTGAATATTAATGCTGTTCACATACACCTTTATCTTGCTGCCACATAAGTGCATGGAAAGGATGAGTGGAAAAGAAGAGAAGAGGAATAGAAGGGGAGAAAGAGAGATCTGTGGGGTGTTAACTGCATTTGTCACTAAATTAAACAGATACTGATCTAACTGCCCTCTGACCCTCCTCTACCACTCCCTCCACCTCTATCTCTCCATCCCCTCCACCTCTCCAAAATGACACATATTTGTTGCTAGTGTCAATCAAACCACCGATGCACCCAGAGCTGCTCTCTGATGTCAGAATCTGAAAAATATCCCACTCCCCCAACGACTGAATGCTACTTCCATGTAAATAGAAAAGCAGTGCAGGAAAACTGCAACAAATGGAGAAATCTGTGGCTGTGGGAGTGTTTCTTCTATGAGTTATACGTTTTATGAGTTACAGTGTGTTAGATTAGGATATGGCTCAGTGTTCAGCTTTGGGTATGTATGCAGCGCACACCGAATAATGTTTTTATTGAGCTGCCAATCTCATAAAGCCCTCTGCCAGAAGAAGCATTTGTTTTGTTGGTGCTTCTTGATTTTGTCTGTCCGTCTGTGGCAGCGGCAGGGGTTTGTGTTGGTGGGCCTGGATGTTTTTCTGTCTGATGGTTATCTGGAAGAGTGAAATAAACCTGTCCGTCTCTGTGAGGCTGTTATTACGAGCTCCTCTCCACTCTTCTCTCCTCTGTCCCTTCCTCTCCTCTTATCCTCTCATGTCTGTTTACCAGAAAAATCAATTGCTCCCGTTCCTCCTGAGGCAATTTTACGATATCGGCTGGAGTTATGGAAACATCTTGCTTCTTCTGTCCTCACATACTCTTTAGCAATAGGCTGTCTGTCTGTGATTGTGCAGGAAGTGGAAGATTGCGTGACAATGTTTTTTCCTGTTAGCTCTGCCAATGTTTGGCATTCTACAGAATCAATATTTTTGTCTCCTACAAAAACACCTACAGACAAAACAAAACCCAAACATTCATTACACTGTAAGACCAAGTGTTTAGGATCGGAAACACTTTTCTCTAACACTTTTTTAAATAGATCAAGGTATTTAAAATGTCAATGAAAAGGCATCACAGTGATTAGACTGTAAACAGAACGTGTTTATTCTCTGTAACACTTTGTAAACACATGAACACGTGGGTTGTTGTTTTACCAGGGTGTAAAGCTGTATTTGCATATTTCCTAGAATGCCTTTCGAGTGAAAGTACTGTTTGCTCGTGACAGAGACATGGTTTCTGCATTTAATAACTTCTATTCCTGATTCCTTCACCAAGTGACTGCCTAAGTTTTAAATCATTAATTCATTAATAATAATAATGTCATTATTAAATAAATAAATAAATAAGAATAATAATGTTTTATTTAACCTTCATTTAACTAGGCAAGTCATTTAAGAACAAATTCTTATTTAAGTGAATGTGTTTCAATTAAAAGTAAACCGTTTATTAACTCATATTATACATTTCTTGTTGTGGGAAAAAAACTACTCCAGCAAAATACCATGATGTGTTAATGTCATAATTCCACTCTCCGGCATCCCATAAACTTCATCATTGACATTATTTTCCCATGGTACTATTTGGTTTGAAAAACATTTGGGGGTTGTATAAATAAAGCATGTCTGCCTCCACGACCTGTGCAATAATGTATACTTTGACACATGCCAGTAAGCTGGCTAGCACAAGAATGAACATTAAACTAATAATTTCCCATAAAACACTCAGAATTTCATTCATTCATTAACCAGCGCAGTGTGGCTACTAACCTACAAAAAAACTCTTTAGAAAGACATGGATTTTAATGAGTGGTGGGAACAGGATATGGGAGGGGGCTACAATCCCAAAAATAACCAGCCAACACACACAGGTGCAGGAAAACACCCTGGACTCCCTGTAAAAGAGTCGTAATGAAGCCTACACAGTTAAACAGACTAACTGGGCAGTGAAATGTTTCTCTTTTGAGAATGAGACAATGAAAAAGGAAGGATTAAATGCTGTCCTGCAGGAGTATTATGGGAGTGTAAGGAATGCTAAGGGTGAAGTGTACGTTCTGATTAGCTTCATGGGTCTCCGTGCCGGGTTGAACCGTTACATCAACATCCCTCCTCTCAGCCTTTCCTGGTGTCTTATGAAAGATTCTGGGATTCACAACGTCCAACAATGTCTTTGTGGGCAAAGTCAAACAGATGTGGCAACAGGGGAAGGACAAAGCACAACATCATGCATACATCAGTCAGCAGGACTATAAGAAGATCAAGAATTCCAGTGCAGTAGACCCAGACACACCTGCGGGGCTAGACAAAAAAAGTGTGGTTTGATATCCAACTCCACTTTGGGTGAAAAGGCAATGAGGGAAGCAAAGATTTAAAGCACAACTCATTCTGCATGAAAATAAATGAAAACTATATGAAGTGTGCTACAATGACGTACAATGCAGTATAACGAGTAAACCAAGAACCACAAAGAGCCCAACGAGAGGAACAAGGAGAGTGGGCAGGGGTTAATGTTTGAGCAGTCCAGCGATCGCTTCTGTCCCGTCGCTGGAAAGTACCTAACCCTTCACCAGCACCAGGACCATGGACAGTTCTTACGCTATTCTAAACATCAACCTTTAACAAAGAATGCTGGGAAATATGACAATGAGGCCACTCCCAAGTCTTTTTCACTCTAAGAGAGTTAACAGAAACAATGTCGAGTAACAACAACCACCACGTGATTGGAACGATTTCTTGAACCAAATGTCATTTTCAGGTGTGTAGGCAAGGTGACAGACATTCCTAACACTGATCTGAATAAAATGCATGGAAAGTAAAAACAATTTCTAATGACTAAATGCACTCTAAACAGGACGATGGGAAAGTTAACACTAGTGTTGAAAATCTGAACACTTAGGAGATATAGGTGTTCTCCTGTTTGGAAACAGACTGGAAAAAGCTGATTATTCTAAATGCCTAAAATGAGAACGCATTGACAAATCTAAATGCCTAATGTTTAAGTTTGGAACACTGATGTTTAGGTTATAACCGTTACAAATGTTGTATGTTTTTACATTATATTACATTGAAGAAAAAACAACTATTCCATTCACATCTCCTCTCCTCTATATATCATTCAACACACTGTAGTAGCTTTACTGTTCTGCTAATCTTCCTTAAATGTGTCAGAATGAGTAAGTCAGGTCAAGATGATGTTCACGACTGGGATTTTCTCTATGGGGGGGCACTCCCTGCGTCCCAAATGGCATCCTATTCCCAATAATATTGTGCACTACTTTTGACCTGGGCCCATTGGGAATAGGGTGTTATTTGGGCCCTACGTGTAAAACGAATTTCCCCGTACTGTGGATCGAGCAGCAGAGGTTGTTTCGTGACAAGATCCTCTTCATCGTTGGGGGTTTAGCTGGGTGATGGAGGGGTGTGGAAGTGGTGAGGGGAGGAGGTGAGGAAGGGTAAGGGGGAGGTCGGGGCAGAGGGCTCATCCCAGGCTCAGAAGGCACTGAGGCGTGCGAGAGACTTGTCATGATGACTCCAGGATTGTTTCTGAGAAAGCATGGCCTGAACTCAACACATCACTGCAGACCAGAAATATCATGTCAGCACATGTGACAGGGCTCATCCAATAAGAGACAGCATAAGAGAGAGAGACCAGAAATATAATCTTATTTCAGTTCTCAGTGTGTAAATCTATGTTATTTTAGGCAATGTTTTTATACTTTACTCTTTTGTTCTTGAATTGACAGTTATTAGATATTCTTCTACTCTCTCTCTCTCGCTCTGTGAAACAAGTGAAGTGATCCATCTCGCCTCACATCCCTGACATTACACCCTACATACGTACACCCCTGGGTACAACTTGACACACACACTATCATGCACTCACACACACACTCCTGCGTCAGCTGTGAGTCGTGGTCAGTGATGGTGGGTTGTGTTATGTCACACCTCTCATGTGGCCTGTCTCTAAGGTTTCGGACTCAAATTGGCAGAAAAGGACAATTACTGCACAGAAATGAACAAATACACAGGTGGACAAAACCAAAAATTCCGATGACAGTATTATAGTTTACTCATTCACAGTGGGCTATGACTGGTTTAGGTGTTTTTATCTCTTAAAAACAGTAGGCTTTAACTACTGCTCTGTATGTGATAAATACTTTCTTATTCACTAACTGGCTATAAGTCATTAAATCAACATCATTATACAGAGTGTGTTGAAGGCTTGTTTTGGCTATGAAAAAAAAAAAAAATTTAATAAAAGATTGAGAGTAGAAAAACAAGTTAATTATACATTTTCCCCTTTTTACCCTCAGGTGTTGTCTGTTCTATAATCATGTGTTGAGTACTTATCAGACGACAAGTCACCGTGTGCAGCCATTGTGTACACACAGCGTATAATTGGCAATTAATGAATATAATAGCCACACTTTATCAAGGTGAATTACCTCACCAGACTATTCCAATAAACAGCTTTAATCTGGAGTTTCAGAGCTGAACACTGACATTTAGGCCCAGATAGAATAACTTATTGGATAAACGTAACAGGTGAGAAGAGCTGCACACACATGCACGCATGCACACACACAGCGTTTAAGATAGAGCATCCTGTCAGGGCCGAGTACACAGAGCAGCACAATGTGTATTCCCAGGATTAGGTGCATTTGTTATGAGCGTGACCTCCTTTAATCCAGCCTGTCACCCCCAGCTCCCACAGCCTCCCCTGTGCATGGTTCACAGCCCCAGTCTCCCCTGTGCATTCATTAATGCTCCGTTCTGAAGGCATAAACAGATCGATGGCCATCCATTGGCACAGGTAGATATAGACACAGCAAACATGGTGGCCAACAGGGTCAAGTGCATCTCATATTGCAAAAAGAGACAACAAATCTAAGAGAGAAAAAACACTAATCTGATAGAGAAACAACACGACTGATGTGGAAGGCCGACACCTACTTTTTCATGCATTTTCAAGCATTCTCTAGCCTTCTTAAGTCCTCTCTGTTTCTCTCTCTCAGATTCTGTCCCTTATATACAACACCAGGCCCTTAGTCCATGTGGGCCATACCATAGAGATATACTGTATAATATATAATATAGTATACAGAGCCATCTAGGTGCTAGTCAAGCCAAAGCTGTATGGGCCCACCTGGGAACATGTTAGATGTAACAGGGCAGGGGAGGAATGGCATGAGATGCAACAGCCATGAACTGACATTCACCACATGTTCATGTTCACCAGCTGTGCATCTCTCACGCATGACAGGGCAGCAGGATGCACACATAAGGACAGTACTCATATGCTTGCATGCAGGCCAACCCCCCCATACCCACACACACAGACACACACACACACATCATTCTTGGTGCCCTGCCATGACTTGCGTGCCATCGCCAATGCTCTGTTGTCTGCCTTGTGTTACATGTTCCTGATTGTGTTTTCAGAACAGAGAGTAATTAGGGATGTGGTTGACCAGGCCTGGAATAGAGGTATGTTCCCTTGTGTGTTTTGTAAACAATGAGACAGGAAACTGGTAAACACGCAACACTACTTCCTACTACAAGCGAGGACGCGCGCGCGCGCACACACACACACACACACACACACACACACACACACACACACACACACACACACACTACTTCCTGCATTCCAAGAGAGAGGGCAGCGATGGCCTCTGCCAGGACAGGGATACAGAAAGAGAAAATCCCTCCTCAACCTACGCCTATCAACCAATGCTGTGCCCACAGTTATGATGTTCTCTTTCACAAACTTATACTTAAACAGACACACACACACACCTACAGTGCATTCGGAAAGTATTCAGACCCCTTGACTTTTTCCTTATTTTGCTACGTTACAGTCTTATTTTTCTCATCAATCTACACATAATACCACATAATGACAAAGCAAATTTATTTTAGACCCTTTACTCAGTACTTTGTTGAAGCACCATTGGCAGTAATTACAGCCTTGAATCTTGTTGGGTATTTGGCAGCAATTACAGCATTGAGTCATCTTGGGTAAGACGCTACAAGCTTGGCAAACCTGTATTTGGGGAGTTTCTCCCATTCTTCTCTGCAGATCCTCTCAAGCTCTGTCAGGTTAGATGGGGAGCGTCGCTGCACAGCTATTTTCAGGTATCTCCAGAGATGTTCAATCGGGTTCAATTCCTGGCTCTGGCTGGGCCACTCAAGACAGTTCAGAGACTTGTCCTGAAGCCACTCCTGCGTTGTCTTGGCTGTGTGCTTAGGATCGTTGTCCTGTTGGAAGGTGAACCTTCGCCCCAGTCTGAGGTTCTGAGCACTCTGGACAAGGTTTTCATCAAGGATCTCTCTGTACTTCAGTATCCCACTCCCTGCCGCTGAAAAACATCCTCACAGCATGATGATGCCACCACCATGCTTCACCGTAGGGATGGTGGCACGTTTCCTCCAGATGTGATGCATGTCATTCAGGCCAAAGAGTTCAATCTTGGTTTCATCATACCAGAGAATCTTGTTTCTCATGGTCTGAGAGTCGTTTAGGTGCCTTTTGGCAAACTCCAAGTGGGCTGTCATGTGACTTTTACTGAGTGGTCACTCTACCATAAAGGCCTGATTGGTGGAGTGCTGCAAAGATGGTTGTCCTTCTGGAAGGTTGTCCCATTCGCCACAGAGGAACACACATCAGTACACCCCATTCCTCATGTAAACCAGGTAAATTTACCCTAGTGCCCAAGCCTCACCTTTCATACAAACCAGGAATGGAAAATGTCTGTGGTTTTTTTCAGCTCATGAAACATGGGACTTTACATGTTGCACTCATCTTTTTGTTTAATGTAAACATTTAAATATAGTAAAATACTGTGAAATGTTTTACAGCATACTGTATACAGTGAGGCAAATGAGCTTATCAGAAGCTTCTAAAGCCATGACATAATTTTCTGGAATTTTCCAAGCTGTTTAAAGGCATTATCCAGCAAATGTTTACAGACAGATTATTTAACTTATTTACATACACTGTCTGTAAACAATTGCTGGATAATGACTTGTGTAAGGCACAAAGTAGATATAGTTATATATTATAGTTACTATAGTTTGTTAACATGAAATTTGTGGAGTGGTTGAAAAACTAGTTTTAATGACTCCAACCTAAGTATTTGTCAACTTCAGACTTCAACTGTATAAATATATGGATGAGCAATGACCGAGCGGAATAGGCAAGATGCAATAGATGGTATAAAACACAATATGTATATATGGGATGGGTAATGCAAGATATGTAAACATCATTAGTATAGTGGTATTAATAAAGTGACTAGTGATCCATTTGTTAGAGTGGCATCTGAACCGTTTTGGCAACAAACTAATATCATTATGGTGTTCTCCATTTTGCTCTTCAACCCCCACAGGTGCCACTGGACTCTTCTGAATGTAAACCGGTACTGGTTAAAAAAAACTAAAATGGAAGTATTGAGGTAGTTTTGTGGTTCCAAAAAACTAAAATATTTCCTGAGGTTTCTTATATCTCCTAGATATAGGACAGATACTTCAAAACCTTTTTTGACTGTCTGTTTTGCCATTTATGAATGTGTTTTTCAATGCGTTTCTTATTGTGTGTCTATGGGCTATAGTAGTAAAGGTCCAATTCAATATATAATAATAAAAACATTTTTGGGGGGGATATCTGCAGGGGTCCTAAAATAATTCAAACTCAAATAGCTAAATGATCCACGGTATGACAATCTCAAAACAATTCTATATGTTAGCTTACACTTTTAGAGGCAGCCAACCTGCTTGCACCAATCCCTTCCCAAAATACTGTGAAATGCAAACCCCTTCCCTCACTGGATTTCATTCATTCATTCTGATTACGATAGCAGTACATTTTTTTACAGTATAATACAGTCAATTTTACGATATTGTACTGAGTGTCATTACACAGTACTTGCTTTGATGTCGTATTTACATTGCCTTTAGAAAGTATTCATAGCGCTTGATTTATGCCACATTTTGTTGTGTTACAGTCTGAATTCAAAATGGATTAAATATGATTTATTTTCTCACCCATGCTTCAGAGAGCAAATGACCTTAGACTAGGGTTAAAGAATTAGGTTCCAACAGGACAATGACCCTAAGCATACAGCCAAAGCAATGCTGGAATGGCTTCAGAACAAGAATGTGAACGTCCTTGAGTGGCCCAGCCAAGGGCCCAGACTTGAATCCCCACTTAAAATCTGTGGAAAGACTTAAAGGTTGCTTTTCACTGCCGCTCCCCATCTAATTTAGCAGAGGTTGAGGAAATCTGCAAGGAAGATTTGAAGAAAATCCCCAAATCCAGATGTGCAAATCTGATACAGCCAAAGGTGCTTCTACAAAGTATTGACTCAGGGGTGTGAATTGTCAGTGGTGGAAAAAGTACACAATTGTCATACTTGTGTAAAAGTAAAGATACCTTAATAGAAAGTGACTCAAGTAAAAGTGAAAGTCATCCAGTAAAATACTACTTGAGTAAATGTCTAAAAGTATGTTTTTAAATATATTTAAGTAAGTATCAAAAGTAAAAGTATAAATCATTTCAAATTCCTTATATTAAAGAAAACAAAACACAACATTTTTATTTTTTTATTTACTGATAGCCAGGGGCACACTCATACACAATCTAGAAACTAAACTTGTGTTTAGTGAGTCCGCCAGATCAGAGGCAGTAGGGATGACGAGGGATGTTCTCTTGATAAGTGCATGAATTTGAAAAATGTTCTATCCTGCTAAGCATTGAAAATGTAATGAGTAAAAAGTACATTATTTTCTTTAGGAATGTAGCAAAGTAAAAGTTGTAAAAAAATATAAATTGTAAAGTAAAGTACAGATACACCAAAAAACGACTTAATTAAGTAAAAATACTTTAAAGTACTACTTAAGTACTTTACACAACTGTGAATACTTAGGTAAATTAGATATTTCTGTATAAAACCTTCTATAAATTTGCCAACATTTCAAAAAACATGTTTTCACTTTGTCATTATGGGGTATTGCGTGTAATGTCAAAAAGACACAAATGTAATACTTTTTCAATTCAGGCTGTCACACGATAAAATGTGAAATAATTAAAGTGGTAACGAATACTTTCTAAAGGCACTGTATATTACAATAGGTGTGCTGTAATATGAAATACAGATTTTGATTTGTCACTGAGCCCCTTACCAGTGTTTTTTCAATATAAAAAAAGAAAATAAATCTGGATTACATTTTAGGCTTACAAATGGCATAAAATGTGGATTGTTGCATGTCTGGGGAAAAAATTGGGAACAAATGGATTAATGTAAATAACATGTTAATACAATGAAAAATGTCAGCTGATTGCACCTAAGAACACATTTTTCCCTTAGGAAGTAATTTTGCCACATCAGATTTGAATGAAGAAATAATCTAATTAGGATTAGGTTTGTTGGTTTCATCTTGTTAAATTCATTTAGACAATCCACTAGGGACTGAGTAGCAGACAATCAATATTGTCCTTCTTTTACTTGCAATTCACTTCTGTATTCAGAAGGTGGAAGAAATAAAATGTGACACCACATCTTTGTAAAAATGGGTCTAGGATGAACATTCAAGGCTTTGAACAGAAAGATAATCAAGCATTGCAGGTGTACGGATGTAGGATCTTAATTCAGCCACCCTGTTGTTGCGGGACATTTCCTGTACAGCAGGAAATGCAAACTTGTAGAGTAATTCAAGGCTTAAAAAAGGCTTCCAAAGTTTGTAATTTCCACTACAATTTGTTTTTTAACTCACATGTCCTGCTGCTGCAGGATTATTTTCCTGCTTTGAGAAACTGGTCAAATCAAGATTAAACAGCTGTAAACGTAAAACAGGGAGGATTTATCAAGCCTGTCAGTTGACAAAGACTGCCATGTAGTGTATTGTCGTTGGTCACTCAAAGAGACCAGTATCACTATCTAGTGATAGGCGAGAGGGAGGGAAGGAGGGACAGAGAAATCAAGAGGTGACATTTATGAGACAATTGAGGCCATGGGCGTGTGTGGTGACATTCAGTTGGGATGGGAAGTGAAGAGGACAAGTCAGTGTGACTGAGGGCCATCAGGAGAGGGTGTTGAAGGACTGAAGCTTGACAAGGACCAGACTTACACTGCGTCACAAATGGTAGTCAAATCTAGATAGAGGGTGTGAAGAGATCGATAACAACTTAAACAGTCAACTGTCATGTGTAAGTTGGGAAAACAATTGTCAATAAAGAAAGGCATCTGTTTAAACAACAACAGTTTTACAATGCTGTGTGGAAAGTAACTACTGCATTTTTGCGGGGGAACAAATAGTTTGGAGGTGACTACAACAATTTGAATACAAATGTCAAAAGATTTGAATACAGATCTCAGAAAGTGACAAATTTTCAAAACTATTTGAATATAGATATCAGAAAGTGAATACTTTTCTGAAACTATTGGTTTGGCTGCCTTCAACTGATAGCAGGGCTGTATCTATAACTGCATTAAATAGAATGAAGAGCGCACATAGAAGCTCAAGTACTATTCCAATCTATCTGACAGTCATATTTGATCTACACAATACATTACATCTGAACGTTCTGTAAATGTCCATTGCTCCAGGTGTAGATAGTCACCAATTAACCAATGACACTTTGTACATAAGTATAAATAAGTTGTGACGCTCAACTACTGTATGACTCTTTCAACATGCCACTGAAAAGGTTGAAAGCGGCAATTAATTACCTGAAAATACTGCAGAGTAATTCAAAGCCAATTGCAAACAGCAAGTTGGATGCCTACACAACAAATTATACAGTGTTAATAAATAAATAATAGGGTGCTAAATCAATAACAATAATGTGGAGTCTGTGGACCCATATAGACACTGAAACAGTATTAAATCAACACACTGCTTAGTGTCAAGTCTTATTTAAATATTTCCCAGAGTGCCTTGTCTTTTGAGTAAATTGTAGAGTTTACCACCCATGACTCTATTTGTTGGTGACAAAGACATGATTGTTACATTCATCCATATTTGGACCTCTGGACTTTACTGAATGAGATTCTTAGCAATTATGTAAAAAAAAACGTTTTAATTAAAATAATACATTTAACACAATACCGCATTCAAAAAAAATGCTGGGTTAAGAATGACCTAGCACTGGGTAAATAGTACTGATATTACATTTGAAACCGGAGGCATGTGTCAAAAACGCTAAGCAGTTTACACTCGAAGCAGTGTGCTGATGCCTGTATCACTTTATCAGATGCACGTCATCAATGAGGTCCAAAGCTTTGTTTCATCGATTGTTTTGGTATTGGTTTTGGTAGAAGTCAAAAGTACCCTGTGCGCGCTATCATCTATTGTATAATAATTTGGGCGCTCTAAATTATGTTGACCAGCAGGTGCCATTAGTGTACACTGTGTTGATCAAACCCTCGAGTGATGAAACTCAGAAAGATTTGTTTCCCCATGACTAGTAAATAGTGGACAGAACACACTGAGTTATTTTGACCCAGCCAGTTCAATCAGATCAAGCATTAACCAGCGATAGCAGACACCCGCTTAATGGATGTTTTGGAGGTGTCGAAGGTGGAACTGCGTTGGAGCATCCAGTCAGCGAGCAGCTGATCTTGTGATCATTATCACGAAACCACACCCGCCCCACTCATGTTAGATGTTCAGAATGAGAAAGTGTAGGCTATATGCTCGAATGGCAAAATTATCATCAGCTTAATCGAGGTGTAGATTACATCTCACATTCCAGTGTTTGAATTTGAAAGCAAGGCTGAATGGGATTTCTCTTAATGCATGCCAATGGTCATGTCAGCTCTAACTCTGTTCCACTCCGACACCGTGAAAACACCATATATGCTGATGTCAGCTAAAGTGGATCGGATTGAATATGGCCCTTAGTTGGGTTGTTTTCTTTGAAGACTGTAGGTGTGGCTTAGTAGGGGTGTGGTGTTCAGATTGTTATTTTTGGCCACCTGTGTACGTAAATGTCATTCCTGTACGTCTGTTCTGTTGCATTGTCCTCATGTTAAGCTTGAGCACTGACACTTCTGTAGCTTTAATACTCTTACACAAGAGCATGAGTCCAACTGCCTATGCATATTCCAATGTTGGTTTAGTTATCACTTTATGTTAAGTAATTTAATGAGTTAAAATACTTGAAGGAAAATGTAAATGTGCAGTGCACAAACTTAATGACATTTACTCTCACGTGGCCAAAAATAACTATTTGAAAGCCACGCCCCCCATAACCAGATTACCCAAACATGGGATAATACAATTTTAATGTAATTCGTAGGTCATTTTCAGAAGTCGTGGCCTATTGGGGGTGAGGCTTTAATATAGTTTTTTTTGTTTGCCACCCATGAGAGTAAATTACATTCCTGTTCATTTTTCTACCCAGCAAATTCTTTATATATTCTTTTCAATATTCAATATCAGACATTATATATTTAAATATAAATGTAATAATATTATAACAAATATGTTATAAAGTGGTAACGCTCCCAAAATTGGATATGCACTTGAGGAACTCATACCCTTGTGTAAGCCCCGTAAAAGCTACAAAATACAACTATTTTCTCCCTAGGTCTACTCAGTTCTCACTCAAGCTTCTACACCTGTTGTACAACGCAATGGATATTCACACATTTTCTTGTGATGTGAACGAGATCTCTGCAAGATCAAGACAAACAAGTACTATAGATGCTGGTTTGTACTGTGTGTTGGAAATAGTTAACTGTCTCTTGGACTGCGTCACAAATGATCCACTGGGCACACGGGTTAAATCTGCGCTGTTTCCATGTCATTTAATTGAAATTACGTAGGACACCCTATTCCCTATATACAGTAGTCCACTAATATACAGTAGTCCACTAACCAGGGGCCCTAGTTCTATGTAGTGCACTAATAGGGTGCAATTTGGGACACAACCCGTCTCTGGTAATGGAGTAATTCAGGCAGGCCAAAATGGAAATGAAAACGACCATCCTTCCTGGTAATGCATATGTCCTCATTTAGTAGCCACGATTCTTGTGCTTATTATTTACTATCTGTATTAACATTCAAACGCCAGACTGCAGTAATGCAATTCTGAACCAATGAAACATAAGAGACCCCTCTTATTGACAGCGGTCAGGCGGAATACAGACACTCGGCTCTTCTCTCTGCCACAGCAAATTGGCCTGTGTTGATTTTTCATTGCACATTTTCTCGTGTTGCAATTAACACACAGTGATATAAAATAACCTCCAGTGCTGCTGTCAATAACCATAGTTATTGTTTTACACTGTGGAGAGTAAAACAGTCCCATCAAAACCATGCCCATCATGATCATGTTTCCCAGCATGCTCTACTGCTGGTTGATTTCATTAGGATTATTTTTTTAAATCTGTGTTTTTGTAAGCTACATAAAGATAAATAAAAAAAAATCATTTTTCTAAATGAATCCAATCAGTTAGTTAGATGTATTTCACCCGTTACTTTGTTGCATTCCTTTTCCTCTCCCTCTCTTATGCCTCTCTTCTCCAATCCATCCATCCATCCATCGAATCGAGTCGGAGTGGAAAACAATAGAGGATGAGCTCAGTGGTATGTGCTAAACCTCACAAAAACAATGCCCAAGTCAAGGTGCTGAGGATATGAGTGGATGAGATTATTTTTTTGTGAACTACTAACATAATTTTTTTTTTAGGAAGGAGGGTAGTGAAGAGTCATGTGTCCGAGTTTAGAGCAACTCTAAACAACCATACCAATATTAAAGTTCAGCGTCTGCTCTGCCCTGAGCCAAAGGGTCATATACAAAATATGTCTGAGCATGAGTAATGCCATGTGCCATGCCTAAAATCAGACTGCACACAACATCAGTTTGTGTGTGTGTAGACAGACAATAACCTGGTACAGGACAAGAGGAAAATGGTGACAGTCCAAGTCAATGCCGATGGTATAAAAAGGAGAGACTACAGAAGCCCTGAAGCCCCTCCCTCCAATAATTTTTTTAAATAAATTGTGCAGACAGAGGGGTTGCAATCTTCAAAGAACAGTTTCAGATGCAATGTGCGTATGAATCAGTAGTTGAAATGTGTTGCAGTTGTGCGTCCTGAAATTCATGCAGATTTGCTCCAATATGTATTTATTTGTATAAGTTTATTACACCGTACTTGCCTAATCATTTTCTTTCTTCCAAATTTTTTTTTAAATAAAGTGCACAATTAGACCCTAATAAATATCAATATTTTGGAGAAATAGCATCCACACACAGGGGCGGCTTCACCTTAAAGTATTTTTCAATTTGAGGCTTTTCAAATATATTCCATTCTCCTTTCTCTTGTTTAAATTATGGCTATATTCCCACTAACATTCCTTTATGTAATTAAACTTTTACATGTTAATTTCTGTCTTTATTATTATAATAAACATAATAATAATCATATTTAATTTCCCATGCTCCATGCATGTGAAGCTTGTTGGTGCTTGCTTCTGTGCTCAAATAACTTGACCGCTGCAGTTTGAGATGATTTATTCCATTTTATTTATGAAAAGAAGCTGATACTGGTCTTTATTATTTACAATTTATCTCAGATATTTGACCTTAATTAAATTGTTTAATATTATGTTGTTTCTATTCCAAGAAAAAATATATACATTTTACAGTATTTATTGCCTACTGAAACAACCATTACTACACTTCAAAATAATAACACATCCTAATGTTAGAAAGTGGAATATAAACTAGATATAGGCTACTGTGGGTGGATAGGATTAATACTTACAACCAAATAGCCCTGATTAAATGCATGCACAGAGCATGTGGCTGAGAAGTACCAGAGCGAAATTGTAGCTGGAGAGAAGGCTGACACCATTTTTAAAATCTCCTCTAATTACGCTCTGCTCCTCAATTCACACTCGCCATTTACATGCTTTGGCATTCAAAAGCAGTACTGATTTATGCTATCAAAGAACTGTCAATTAATAATCATATTAATGGATGGAATCAATGAATGAATGGCTGCAGCAACCATTACACGGTCTGACAAGGTGCATAACACATTAGGCCTAATTAGACAAAATGACAATTAAGTCGTTCAAACAAGATCATTAATTCAAACAATTTAGTATCTTGTTTGAGCAACTTAGTATCTCATTTTAATGACTTGTTTTACATCGTCGTTCAAACTAGATACTAAGTCGTTCAAGCGTGATACTAAGATATCGATTTTTATTTTGTTGCCTTGGGCTTCAGGGCTTCCGTAGAGAGACAGAGACAGACCTAAAGAGAAACGCAGGTAAATCTAACTGAATGATAGCTAACCACACACACACACACACACACATATGGCGTATCAATAGTATTTTGGACTGACTGGGTTCAAAGCCATACTTATTTCTACGCCAAACTCACCACTGGTGTGTGTGTGTGGCCAAAGAGCTCTATTTTCATGTCATTGAACAAATGCCAATTCCTGGCGTTTGCTAAATGTCTTTGGCACTTGGGCTGGAACCGGTGCTATGGTCAGATTAAATTAAAATAGAGCCCTTTGGCCAACCACACGAGTGGCGGGTTTGGCATAGAAATAAGGATGCATAAGTGGAAAATAAAACCATACCTACTGTCAAACATGGTGGTGGATCTTCAACTCGTCACGGGGCCCTTGTGGAAGTCACCAGTGCCACTTTACATAGTACCACCGGGACATTTTAGCCAAAAACCTGGTTGCCTCTGCCAGGAGGCTGAAACTTGTCTGCAAGTGGATCTTCCAGCAAGACAAGAACCGCAAGCACACATCAAAATTCACAAAGAAAGGGTCCATATATCACAAAAATCAACATTTTGCTCTGGCGATCTCAGTCTCTGGACTTGAACCCCGTTGAAAACCTGTGGTTTGAATTGAAGATGGCAGTCCATAAGCGCAGACAAAGGATATCAAGGATCTGGAAAGATTCTCTATGGAGGAATGTTGTAAGATCCCACGCAATGTGTTCTTCTTATCTCATATATATATATATATATAATATAATATTTCTTTAAATAACAGCATACAGTCAGAACAAACATATATATATATAATATATATAATATATATATAATATATATATATATATATATATATGTATATATATATATATAATATATATATTATATATATATTATATATATATATATGTTTGTTCTGACTGTATGCTGTTATTTAAAGAAAGCAGCATTTGTTTAATTTCAAGGACAATAACGTTAGCAGCTGGGTACCATTGCATGTACACTTTTAGTCAGCTAAGCCCATCCATCACTACGCTCTTAGAAAATATGTGTTATTTCTTACACATGTTGTAATGGTTTTCACTTGAGGTTATTATTTATAGGGGTGCTAGGTAGGTTGTGCCTACCTAAAACAACGTTTCTCCTTTTGGTTTGGGAGGGAATGAGTCCCATCTGGTCCGTCAAGTCTACACCAATACAAAGGACTAAAAAAGTCAGGATGGAAATAAACTTTTCATAAACCCTTAAAACATTGGAAAGAACTTCAAAAACAACTATATTATTTTGCGTGGGTTGCATTAGCAACATCAATGATTGCACACACATAATAATATCACAATGAGTTCTGGTTCCTCCAGAAATGTCCTGTACCTCGGGCCTAAAAAGAGTCCAGCCCGGTAAAGGTGTTCAGGGAAGTCAAGTGACTTTTGTCACGCAATGTTTGTCTGTTCATTCAAGTGTAGCGTAAACCCAGTATTAATCATACAATCAATATAACAATTATTTTACCACAGAACTTTAAAGCGTATCAACTCTTACTAAGTCCTCAACTACAACTAACTACATAAATCATCACCGTATACATCACATCAAAACAAAACAAATGAAATACCGTATACAAAAAGGTTGTAGTCAGTCGGTCAGCCAGATAATCCCATCTGCCAACAGATCTCCAGTGGAGAAAGAACTCTATTAGGCTACAAAACACACTTTTAACGGCAACAAAACAAACGGAATAGAGAAGCATCGGGAAATGAGCGTTGAACACATCCTCATTCACGTCTCCATCACAATCCCACTGGCTATTTAATTGGGAATTAAAGGGAAAGCGCCCTATTGAAAGGAGCTGCACTGAGACGGTTCAGAAAAATTCAGGGCCGTCACAATGTGTCTAGTAAGGGACAACACATGTTGTGTTACTTTAAACACAATAACTGGCACAGATGGAGAGGGCTGCCTCGCTTCTAAACCTTAGGAATCTTTGCAGTATTTTGTTTTTTTTATGTATTTCTTACATTGTTAGCCTATACAATCTCAAGTGTTATTACATACAGCCGGGAAGAACTATTGGATACCAGAGCGACGTCAATTTACCAGCACTACGACCAGGAATACGACTTTCCGGAAGTGGATCCTTTGTCTGAACCACCCAGGTCATTTGAACTGATTTCAGAGGCTGACCCAAAACAACCCTGAAGGAGAAGTTGAGGTGCGCACACCACCCACCACTTCTGAGTATATTACTCGCTAATGTTCAGTCTCTAGAAAACAAGTGGACGAAATTAGGGCATGGGTTGCTTTCCAGAGAGACATCAGGGATTGTAACATACTCTGTTTCACGGAAACATGGTTCTCTCCGGATATCCTGTCGGAGTCGGTACAGCCACCTGATTCTTTGTGCGCCGACAGGAATAAACATCTCTCCGAGAAGAAGAAGGGCAGGGGTGTATGTTTCATGATTAACGTCTCATTTGGTATTGGTATTTTATTAGGATCTCCATTAGCTGTTGCAAAAGCAGCAGCTACTCTTCCTGTGGTCCACACAAAACAGGAAACATAATACAGAATGACATAATACAGAACAACATACATTTTTAAAAAGGCATAAGTGTGTGTGTCAAAGCTGTGGGTAAGTTGACTTTGAAAACAATTTGGGATTTTCAACACAATGTTTCTAATATAAAGAAGAAGTGATGCAGTCAGTCTCTCCTCAACTCTTAGCCGAGAGAGACTGGCATGCATAGTATTAATATTATCCCTCTGATTACAATGAAGAGCCAAACGGGCCGCTTTGTTCTGGGCCAGCTGCAGCTTAACTAGGTCTTTCCTTGCAGCACTGGTGCAATTGGTGTAAATATAAAAACATACAGGAACTCAAGTCATTTTGTTCACCTGACCTAGAATTCCTCACAATCGAATGTTATTGTCACAGCCTTGTACAGTATATCCCCCCTCAAGCCTATACCATGACGGCCCTCAAGGAACTTCACTGGACTTTACGCAAACTGGAAAGAATATATCCTGAGGCTGAATTTATTGTAGGTGGGGATTTAAAAAAAAGCTAATTTGAGAATAAGGCTACCTAAATTCTATCAGCATATTGACTGAAGCACTCGCTGGATCACCGCTACTCTAACTTCTGCGATGTATACAGGGCTCTCACCTGCCCTCCCCTGTCCTCCTTTCGGCAAATCTGACCACAAATCTATTATACTCCTGCCTTCCTATAGGCAGAAACTCAAACATGATGTACCCGTGTTAAGGTCTATTCAACGCTGGTCTGACCAATCGGAATCCATGCTTCAAGATTGTTTTGATAACGCGGACTGGGACTGGTAGCCTCTGAGAATAATATCGATGTAGAGTATATGCTGATTTGGTGAGTGAGTTTATAAGGAAGTGCAATGGATATGTTGTAACTACTGTGACTAGAAAAAACCTACCCGAACCACCTTCTTTGCACGCTTTGAGGATAATACAGTGCAACCGACGCGGCTCGCTACCAAGGACTGTGGGTTCTCCTTCTAGGTGGGTAAGACATTTAAACGTGTTAACCCTCGCAAGACTGCCGGCCCAGACAGTATCCCTAACGAAGTCCTCAGGAGCATGCGCAGACCAGCTTGCTGGTGTGTTTACGGACATATTCAATCTCTCCCTATCCCAGTCTGCTGTCCCCACATGCTTCAGATGGCTACCATTGTTCCTGTACCCAAGAAGGCACAGGCAACTGAACTAAATAACTACAGCCCCATAGCACTCACTTCTGTCATCATGAAGTGCTTTGAGAGACTAGTTAAGGATCATATCACCTCGACGTTACCTGTCACCCTAGACCCACTTAAATTTGCTTACTGCCCCAATAGCTCCACAGATGATGAAATTGCCATCACACTGCCCTATCCCATCTGGACAAGAGGAAAACCTATGTAAAAATGCTGTTTATTGACTACAGCTCAGCATTCAACACCAAAGTACCCTCCAAGCTCATCATTAAGGCTGAGGATCAGGGTCTGAACCCCAGGTGTGCAAATGGGTCCTGGACTTCCTGACGGGCTGCCCCCAGGTGGTGAAGGTAGGAAACAACACCTCCACTTCGCTGAACCTCAACACTGGGGCCCCTCAGGGTGCGTGCTCAGTCCCTTCCTGTATTCCCTGTTCACCCATGACTGCGTGGGCAACTCAATTATCATGTTATCAAGTAGTAGTGGTAGTGGTTTTGATTACCAACAACGATGAGACTGCCTACAGAGAGGAGTGAGGGCACTTGTGTGTCAACAAAACAACCTCAACAAAACAACCTATCACTCAATATCAACAAAACAAAGGATATGATTGTGGACAGGAAAGAGTAGAGGGAGCACTTCAACATCGACAGGACAGCAGTGAGGAAGGTGGAAAGTTTTAATTTCCTCGGTGTACACATCACGGAAAAATGAATGTTCCACACACACAACAGTGCCTGCTCAACCTCAGGAGGCTGCATAAATGTGTCTTGTCACCTAAAACCCTCACAAACAATTCCAGATTCACAATTGAGACCATCCTGTCGGGCTGTATCACCGCCTGTATCACGGCCCACCGCCTGCACCGCCCACAACAGCAAGGCTCTCCAAAGGGTGGAGCAATCTGCACAAAGCATCACCGGGGGAAAACTACCTGCCCTCCAGGACACCAACAGCACCCAATGTCACAGGAAGACCAAAAGAGCATCAAGGACAACAACCACCCGATCCACTGCCTGTTCACCCCGCTACCATCCAGAAGGCGAGGTCAGTATAGGTGCATTAAAGCTGTGACTGAGAGACTGAAAAACAGGTTCTATCTTAAGGCCATCAGACTGTTAAACAACCATCACTAACACAGAGAGGCTGCTGTACAGACTTGAAATCATTGGCCACTTTAATAAATGGATCACTAGTCATTTTAATTATGGAACTCTAATAATGTTTACATATCTTGCATCACTCATCTCATATGTATATACTGTATTTTATACCATCTATTGTATTTTGCCTATGCCGCTCTGTCATTGCTCATCCATATATATTTGTATTTATTTATTTTTTATTTCACCTTTATTTAACCCGGTAGGCCAGTTGAGAACAAGTTCTCATTTACAACTGCGACCTGACCAAGATAAAGCAAAGCAGTGCGACAAAAACAACAACACAGTGTTACACATAAACAAACATACAGTCAATAACCCAAAATAAAATAAAATAGAAACATTTATGTACAGTGTGTACAAATGTAGAAGAGTAGGGAGGTAGGCAATAAATAGGCCCTATAGGCAAAAATAATTGGAATATAGTATTAGTACTGGAGTGATAGATGTGCAGATGATGATGTGCAAGTAGAGATACTGAGGTGCAAAAGAGCAAGAGTGTAAGTAATAAAATGGGGATGAGGTAGTCGGGTGTGTTATTTACAGATTGGCTGTGTACAGGTACAGTGATCGGTAAGCTGCTGAGACAGGGATGCTTAAAATTATACAGGGAGATATAGGACACCAGCTTCAGAGATTTTTGCAATTCTTTCCAGTCATTGGCAGCAGAGAACTGTAAGGAAAGGCGGCCAAAGAGTGTTGGCTTTGGGGATGACCAGTGAAATATACCTGCTGGAGCATGTTCTACGGGTGGGTGTTGCTATGGTGACCAGTGAGCTGAGATAAGGCCGGGCTTTACCTAGCAAAGACTTATAGATGACCTGGATCCAGTGGGTTTGGCAAAAGATATGTAGTGAGGGCCAGCCAACGAGACCATATAGGTTGCAGTGGTGGGAAGTGAGAAAACGGATGGCACTGTGATAGACTGCATCCAATTTGCTGAGTAGAGTGTTGGAGGCTTTTTTGTAAATGACATCGCCGAAGTGGAGGATCGGTGGATGGTCAGTTTTACAGGGGTATGTTAGGCAGCATGAGTGAAGGATGCTTTGTTGAGGAATAAGCCGATTCTAGATTACATTTTGGATTGGAGATGTTTAAAGTCTAACCAGACACCTAGGTATTTGTAGTTGTCCACATATTCTAAGTCAGATCCGTCCAGATTAGTGATGCTGGACGGGCGGGCAGGTGCGTGCAGCGATCGGTTGAAGAGCATGCAGTTAGTTTTACTTGCATTTAAGAGCCATTGGAGGCCACGGAAGGAGAGTTGTATGGCATTGAAGCTCATCTGGAGTTTATTTAACACAGTGTCCAAAGAAGGGCCAGATGTATACATAATGGTGTCATCTGCGTAGAGGTGGATCAAATAATCACCAGCAGCAAGAGCGACATCATTGATGTATACAGAGAAGAGAGTCGGCCCGAGAATTGAACCCTGTGGCACCCCCATAGAGACTGCCAGAGGTCCGGACAACAGGCCCTCTGATCTTTTATTTATTTATTTATTTTACCTTTATTTAACCAGGTAGGCAAGTTGAGAACAAGTTCTCATTTACAATTGCGACCTGGCCAAGATAAAGCAAAGCAGTTCGACAGATAAAACAACACAGAGTTACACATGGAGTAAAAACAAACATACAGTCAATAATGCAGTATAAACAAGTCTATATACAATGTGAGCAAATGAGGTGAGAAGGGAGGTAAAGGCAAAAAAGGCCATGATGGCAAAGTAAATACAATATAGCAAGTAAAATACTGGAATGGTAGTTTTGCAATGGAAGAATGTGCAAAGTAGAAATAAAAAAATAATGGGGTGCAAAGGAGCAAAATAAATAAATAAATAAAAATTAAATACAGTTGGGAAAGAGGTAGTTGTTTGGGCTAAATTATAGGTGGGCTATGTACAGGTGCAGTAATCTGTGAGCTGCTCTGACAGTTGGTGCTTAAAGCTAGTGAGGGAGATAAGTGTTTCCAGTTTCAGAGATTTTTGTAGTTCGTTCCAGTCATTGGCAGCAGAGAACTGGAAGGAGAGGCGGCCAAAGAAAGAATTGGTTTTGGGGGTGACTAGAGAGATATACCTGCTGGAGCGTGTGCTACAGGTGGGAGATGCTATGGTGACCAGCGAGCTGAGATAAGGGGGGACTTTACCTAGCAGGGTCTTGTAGATGACATGGAGCCAGTGGGTTTGGCGACGAGTATGAAGCGAGGGCCAGCCAACGAGAGCGTACAGGTCGCAATGGTGGGTAGTATATGGGGCTTTGGTGATAAAACGGATTGCACTGTGATAGACTGCATCCAATTTGTTGAGTAGGGTATTGGAGGCTATTTTGTAAATGACATCGCCAAAGTCGAGGATTGGTAGGATGGTCAGTTTTACAAGGGTATGTTTGGCAGCATGAGTGAAGGATGCTTTGTTGCGAAATAGGAAGCCAATTCTAGATTTAACTTTGGATTGGAGATGTTTGATATGGGTCTGGAAGGAGAGTTTACAGTCTAACCAGACACCTAAGTATTTGTAGTTGTCCACGTATTCTAAGTCAGAGCCGTCCAGAGTAGTGATGTTGGACAGGCGGGTAGGTGCAGGTAGCGATCGGTTGAAGAGCATGCATTTAGTTTTACTTGTATTTAAGAGCAATTGGAGGCCACGGAAGGAGAGTTGTATGGCATTGAAGCTTGCCTGGAGGGTTGTTAACACAGTGTCCAAAGAAGGGCCGGAAGTATACAGAATGGTGTCGTCTGCGTAGAGGTGGATCAGGGACTCACCAGCAGCAAGAGCGACCTCATTGATGTATACAGAGAAGAGAGTCGGTCCAAGAATTGAACCCTGTGGCACCCCCATAGAGACTGCCAGAGGTCCGGACAGCAGACCCTCCGATTTGACACACTGAACTCTATCAGAGAAGTAGTTGGTGAACCAGGCGAGGCAATCATTTGAGAAACCAAGGCTGTCGAGTCTGCCGATGAGGATATGGTGATTGACAGAGTCGAAAGCCTTGGCCAGATCAATGAATACGGCTGCACAGTAATGTTTCTTATCGATGGCGGTTAAGATATCGTTTAGGACCTTGAGCGTGGCTGAGGTGCACCCATGACCAGCTCTGAAACCAGGTTGCATCGTGGAGAAGGTACGGTGGGATTCGAAATGGTCGGTGATCTGTTTGTTAACTTGTCTTTCGAAGACCTTAGAAAGGCAGGGTAGGATATATATAGGTCTGTAGCAGTTTGGGTCTAGAAGAGGGGGATGACCGCAGCTGCTTTCCAATCTTTGGGAATCTCAGACGACACGAAAGAGAGGTTGAACAGGCTAGTAATAGGAGTTGCAACAATGGGGATGTTATTCATCGGCAGGGACTGGGAAACTGGTCTGAATTGCAGGAATGGTGGATGGCACTAAATACAGGGAAATTCTTGAGGGAAACCTGTTTCAGTCTTCCAGAGATTTGAGTCTGGTTATGGAGGTTCACCTTCCAGCAGGACAATGACCCTAAGCATACTGCTAAAGCAACACTTAAGTGGTTTAAGGAGAAACATTTAAATGTCTTGAAATGGCCTAGTCAAAACCCAGACCTCAATCCAACTGAGAATGTGGTGTGACTTAAAGATTGCTGGACACTAGCGGAACCCATCCAACTTGAAGGAGCTGGAGCAGTCTTGCCATGAAGAATGGGCAAAAATCCCAGTGGCTAGATGTGCCAAGCTTATAGAGACATACCCCAAGAGACTTGCAGCTGTAATTGCTGCAAAAGGTGGCTCTACAAAGTATTGACTTTGGGGATGGGGGGATATTTATGCACTCTCAAGTTCTGTTTGTCTTATTTCTTGTTAATTTCTTGTTTGGTAGGCATGTTGTGTAAATCAAATGATACAACCCCCCCCCCCCAAACAAATCTATTTTAATTCCAGGTTGTAAGGCAACAAAATAGGATAAATGCCAAGGGGGGTGAATACTTTCGCAAGCCACTGTAGAGCGAGGCACAATTGACCCAGCGTACTTTTTGCTCTACAACACCCACAAGTGTCACGGACCTCGTCTGAACGGAGTTTTGAACCTACCCAAAAACGGTGGGTGAAAAAACATTAGTTTTTTTTATATCTGTAGTTATTTGTTTAGGACAGACAAATCTGGTTTCTTACTTTTTATTTTTGTCATTCATGAATGTGTTATTTAATGTGTTTGTCACGCCCTGGTCTTAGTATTTTGTGTTTATATATTTATTTGGTCAGGCCAGGGTGTGACATGGGGTTATTTTGTGTTGTGTTGTGGTATTGGGGTTTTAGTAGGTATTGGGATTGTGGCTGAGTAGGGGTGTCTAGCATAGTCTATGGCTGCCTGAGGCTTTCTCAATCAGAGTCAGGTGATTCTCGTTGTCTCTGATTGGGAACCATATTTAGGTAGCCTGGGTTTCACTGTGTGTTTTGTGGGTGATTGTTCCTGTCTCTGTGTTAGTTGTTACCAGACAGGCTGTATAGGTTTTCACATTTTCCGTTTGTTGTTTTTGAATTGTTCGTATTCGTTTTCATAAAAAATGTATCGAACTAACCACGCTGCATTTTGGTCCGACTCTCCTTCGACGGAAGAAAGCCGTGTTTCTATGGGCTTTAGTAGTAAAGGCCTGTAAAAAAAATATTTGATCAAATACCTAAATGATGTGGTGCCTATGACCTATGGCCTATGACCTAAATGATGTGGTGCCTATGACCTGGTCCCAAAATTCTAAATCAAATCACTAAATGATCCGTAGCATGACCATCTTAAAACAATTCCATATGTCAGCTTAGCACCCCCCCCCCCACATCATAGACTATAAATAATTAAAGTGGATTATAACACAATACATAAAAAAAATATATAGATTTAACACATTCGTGTCTCTAGTTAGGGATGACAAGTGTCACTTTTAACTTAATCACTATGTTGAACATTTTACACAAATGATGTGATAAATGTGCCAAGACAGTAATTGTGTTAAAAGTAAAAGAACCATCCCTAACTAGACACACATGTTAAAAAATAATGCATATTTTCTAAGAGTATATATGTGTCCCAAATTGCACCCTATTCCCTTAATAGCACATATTGTTTGACCATTATCCTGCCATAGAGGGCCCTGGCCAAAAATAGAGCACTATATAGGGAATACAGTGCCATATGGGAAGCAACAAGTGCTACCAAGCAGGCAGCGACACTCACAGTTGATAAGGAAGCAATGAAGCAGTGAAAACATGGACCCCTTAATGTCTTTGCCTTCAAACAATGGTGTATGTGATTTCTGTGGTGTGTGTGTGTGTTATGTGAGGTCAGTGGCTGAGTGAACAGCTATCAGGAGTCATTGAAGTACTTAGTAAATGTCAGTTGTTATCTGGGGTATGTATTTGAGCATATTTAACATGGTCTCATTACATGTCAATATAGTGACATTTCTCCATTGTAGTTATATGTCACATTGGCTAACAGTTATATGTTGCATATGCAGGAGTTGTTGAATATGTATGATGGTTCATGGCATATAGATACATTTTACCAATCTATCTTTGGAATATGGAAGATGTAGAGGAGAGTGCTTCTTGATATCTATTTGTTGAAAGCAGTGTTGGGTGACATTACGCAACGAGGTGAAAAAAAAGCAATATCAATATTTCAAAGAACACTTCTTATGCTATGTCAGGTTGCTGAAAAGTTAAATATTTGAAAAGATTAGGGGGGGGGGGGGTGCGTGTGTAAAGGACAATGTTATTTTTTCTGATTGGGACTCTTGAGAAATTCAAGAATAAGAATGAGATGAAACAGAATAAGTATATATTGACTCTCTATATAAAAATTATGGTTGGAGTGCCACACATCTATTACAACTCATGCATACAGTAGCTTGTATTTGTCTGTAGGATACATACAGTAGCTTTTATTTGTCTGTAAGATACTTAGGGTGTTTCTCTGACCATTTCTTGAATGACCGACCTATCGGCTCCGCTCCGAATGACATCCTTTTACCTATGTAGTGCACTACTTTTGTTAAAGTGCCCATAGGGCTTTGGTTAAATATAATGCACTATATACAGTAGGTAATAGGGTGCCATTTGGGACATACACATTGTTCCCTAGCTCTGCTCTCCCTGCTGTGGTTTCCATTGAGACAAAACCGGTCTGTGACAGGGTCTGACAGATCACGCCCATATACAGTACACCCCCCCCCCCCCCCCCCCGCCCCCCATCGGTACCCGATAACATCATAAATTATCCCCTGCCATGCATGAGGACCATCTACACTAACCAACACACATCCACTTATCCGCCAAAGATATGGCAGATTTTGGACCCCCCTTTAGCTGTTGCGATAGCAGCTACTCTTCCACAAAAAACATGAAACATTGCATAATAAAGAGCATTAACAGTCAAGAACAGCTTAAGGCCAGAAGCTGACTGAATTCATTGGGCAAATGCTCACGTTTGATGGCCGCTGGAGTGTGTGCTCTTCATGGATGAATCCAGGTTTTAACTGTACCCGGCAGACAACGTGTATGGTGTAGTGTGGACAATCAGTTTGCTGATGTCAACATTGTGAACAGAGTGCCCTATAGTGGTGGTGGGGGTTATGGTATGGACAGGCATAAACGACAGACAATGAACACAATTGCATTTTATCGATGGCAATTTGAATACACACAGCCATTGAAGAGGAGTGGGACAACATTCCATAGGCCACAATCAACAGCCTGATCATCTCTATGCGAAGGAGAAGTGTGGCACTGCATGAGGTAAATGGTGATCACACCAGATAAAAATTCTGATCCACACCCCTACCTTTTTTTAAGGTATCTGTGACCAAGAGATGCATATCTGTAGTCCCAGTCATGTGAAATCCATAGATTAAGGCCTAATTAATTCATTTCAATTGACTGATTTCCTTATTTGAACTGTAACTCAGTAAAATCTTTGATTGTTGCATGATGTGTTTATATTTTTAGTTCAGTGTAGTTGTAATTATGTATGAAAGTGTTATAGCTACTATGGATTACTTATGTTGATTGTTGTTTTCAATCCATGGTAGCATCTAAATTAGCTAGCTAGTGTAGCTAGCTGACTGCGCCATTTGTTTGTTTCATTTTAATATAAAATGTTGCTTCGCTATGTAGTTGTAACTAGTTAGTTGTTGACATTGCGTTATATTTCTGATGTATGTGATCTAAAAGTCACACATCTGATTAGCTAGCCACCTACATCACACTAGCGGTATGATTTAGCCACCCATTATCATTGTTTGAGAACAAAGAAGTGTCTAGAAAATATATATTAAGTTATTACAGGTATCAATCGACATCGACACCTACCAAGTGTAGTGTGTTTCCAGCCCCACCGTTGTCGAGTATTGGAGCAGAATCAGATCAGTAAGCACAAACTTGAGCAAGGTATTTTTGACAATGTTGTCTGTTCCATCATTGTATTTCTCCTAGCTGGCCAAGAACAATAGTGTTTTACCTAATAATAAAGTAGACATCTTATATTGCTAGGAATGTTTGTAGCTAAGATGTTTAGGACAATGAACTACAAGGTTTTACATTAGTTTTGATGATGCATTCCAAAATATTAGCCTAATGCAAACATTCATTGTTCATTCTGCCTAATAGCCTCCTTCTCCAATTATCTAAAAAGACTCCTTTCGTGCTAAACTGAATGCATTTACGACTGATGGTCATCAAATACAATTCTGTCATAGTTGTTAAATGGTAAAATTGTATTTCAGATTAGGATTGATAGTGAATGTTTGATTTGTTGTCTATCTAGGTCTGCGTCCGAGCTGGAGACTGTCCAGAACCACATACTCATGTGCACGGTTTGCTTTCCTCCAGGTATAGAAGCCTCTACAATAACAAGTCATGAAGGTGGAGTGTCTATCCATTGAAAAACTGCAAAGGACTACAAATACATCCCAAAACTTCAGAGAGCACAGTTGAGAAGAATGGGCTCTCAATTGGTGCTAACAAGGAGAATGATCTTGAGATTAGATGATGCAAGACTCCCTGAAGTGCCACCACCAGCAAAGATTGCGCTGCTACAACTTCGATTAGACGTCGCCACGCAACACAGGATACAGTTAGCATACCTTTGAGTGCAAAGTACTCAGATATGTTGAATGAGGGGGGCCTAAAATCAAACACAAATCAAATGTAAATAAGTGTGGGAAAGAAACTTGGGTGAAAAAATTATGTTTGTGCGTTATTTTATATAGGTATTGTTATTATTATTATTGGACTTTAGGAATGGTTTAAGAATGATTTACTAAATGATTCCCAGATATCTATGCTCCTGACGGTTTGCACATCAAATTAGCAGACCTACAGGATGGTAGATATCCAGAAAGATGGATGGACTACCTGGTGTAAATACAGTACAAACCAAGTTGGTCCGATGACACAGATCAGGTCAAATAAAGGTTTACTAGGGAGATAAACAAGAATACAAGGTAGTCTCTAATCTCAAAATAACAGTGTAAGGAAAATATTCTATGGAAGTACTAAACTGGTAAAGGGGGATACCTAGTCAGTTGAACAACTGAATGCCTTCAACTGAATTGTGTCTTCCGTATTTAACCCAACCAGGTGCGGGGGGTGCTGCCATAAATCAAAATCTTCAGCGCCCTTGACTCAGGGGCAGAACAGATTTTTACCATGTCAGCTCGGGGATTCGATCTAGCTACCTTTCAGTTACTGGCCCAATGCTCTACCCACTAGAGTACTGAACTGATAACACCAAAATCTATAAAATAACCTACATTAAAACCATGTGTTTAGGATCTGAACAGTACTTTAAAAAAAATAAACAAGCCAAGACTAACTAAACACTTTATCATGTTTCTTAAATGCAGCTAGGCATTTAGAATTTCAATGAAAACATGTCAGTGTTTAGATAGTAAACACCAAAACATGTTTATGACCGCATAAAGCCAAGTGCTGCAGATGAAGGATCTTGAGGGGTTGACTCTAGGATTTGGATTGATGTCTCAGGTAGAACTTCAGTATTTAGGCTGCTGTGGTGAAGGCATTGATTCTAGATTCTAGTTTGGTAGAGACTGCAATGGAGATGTAACCAGACAGAATGTCGAGTGTGATGATGGCAAGGGGGTGGTGGACTTATGTGCATTGGGGACCCTTAAGGAGAAGGGAGACTTGCACGTGAGAGGAGGAAGAACATGTAAGCCCAGTAAGCAACTTGAAAAACTTATTCCCAGCCAGGTACGTCCGGATGGAGGATGTCCACATGGAAAGGGATGAGCTGGCATGGGTGACAAAGGCAGACATGGTGACCAAGTCATTGGAGGGAAAAGGCAGGTGATAAAATGGTATGGAAATGCTGGAAGCATCTCCAGGTTGTCCAGTAAGAGAACAGGGACTTGGCGTAACGTGAATGGATGAAGTGGCGTAATGTGAATGGCAGGAATGGATGGTTCACAGGAAGGTTGTCATGGAATAAGGAGGAATCAGCGATAGCATTAAATTGGCCAGGTACTTGTGCAGCTCTGAGAAGGAACAAATGGGTGACTGATAGCCAGTTTATACGTCTTAGAAAAGTCATATGGAGGGAGGCAGATTGTACACATCATTAACAAGGGCCATAAGGGCCGTATAGACCATTCACGCCCACAGAGAGGCTGCTACGACATTTGGGTACAACTCAGTGCTTCTTGCGACTAGCAATCCCGTATCCGGGAGCGTAATCATGGCCTCAAGCGCATTAACAAAACGCAACTTTTCCTATTCATGAAAATCGCAAATGAAATGAAATAAATATATTCAAACACAAGCTTAGCCTTTTGTTAACAACACTGTCATCTCAGATTTTCAAAATATGCGTTACAGCCAACGCTAGACAAGCATTTGTGTAAGTTTATCATGGCATAATGCTATGCTAGGCTCTGCTGGCAGCAGGCAACATTTTCACAAAAATAAGAAAAGCAACCAAATTAAATCATTTACCTTTGAAGAACTTCAGATGATTTCACTCAGGAGACTCCCAGTTAGATAGCAAATGTTCCTTTTTTCCAATAATATGATTTTTGTAGGCGAAATAGCTCCCGTTTGTTCCTCCTGCTTGGCTGAGAAATCGACCGAAAAATACTTCAACTATAACGCCTGACTTTTTTCAAAATTTGCTCCATAATATTGACAAACACGGCAAACGTTGTTTAGGATCCATCCTCAAGGGGTTTTTAACATATGTATTCGATAATATATCCGTTGAGGCAGTTGGTTTCTCATAAGAAGCGATTGGAAAAATGGCTACCTCAGTATTTTACGCAAGGTTTTCTGCGGGAGACACCATGTGACCATATGCCATATATGGTCCCTTACAGCCATTCTTCAAGGAAAGGCCTAAAAAGACGTCAAAATGCTGTAGACACCTTGGGGAAAACGTGGAAAACGTAAGCTCATTCGTAGCTCATTCACAGCCACAGCCATCCACGTCTAGGGCGGCTACCGAGAACCTACGATGCTAGTCGTAAAAGATGTGTCCCTGAAACAGACAGCCAGATCCATGATGATGGATTGCTAGTCATCCAACTCCTGAAGGCGAGAAGGATGGGCTGACCAAATTATGTCTCTGTAGTGAGAGAAAGCCTAGCAAAATTCTGGGACAGTGAAAACCTTGGAGTGGTGAGGGTCAGTGGAGAGCAGGGGCACCAGGGAGTTGCCACAGTTGATGATGCGGTGTAATGCCTGTGGAGAAGAAGTAGTGAGGAGAACAGCAAGATTTACATCTGCACCTTGTAGGATCTGCTGACGGAGAGGGGAAGCGAAGGGAGGCAGATTGAAGATCCGGGCGTTGGGTGGAGGATGAGCAGGGGTGGCTGTAGAGAGGGAGTGGTGGGCCGGAGGGCAGGGCTAGGATACCGTCAGCAGTGAAGACTGGGACAGGGTTGCAGCTTGGAGGGCAGCGGTCCCGTGGGAATGCTGTAGGTGGGAATGCTGGCAAAGAGACAAGGTGACATGAGAGAAAGAGTGGTGGCAGCGGGACCTGAAAGAAAGCAGTTGACACTGGCAGAGAGAGAGGGTGAGCTGCTACTGGATCAGTGGTCATGGGGGCCAGCGGGATCTGTAGTGGGAAGGAGAACCAGAGGCTGTGAAGATAATGCAGGCAAGGTAGCCAGGAGAACAGAGCGGGCATCCGGAAAACGAGTTGTGACGCTGGCAGAGACAGAGCGTGAGAGGTCGGGGGGTTTAAGCAGTTTACTGAGAGAGAGGTGGTCTCTGGCATAGAGAGTGGTTGAGACACTGCCTAAGCAGTGGTCACAGGGGCATTGAGGCTGGAGAGAAAAGTAGGAGCAAGAGGCAAGGAAGCCCAAGGGCCAGAGCAAACAAACAATGTGGGGAGGGCACTACTGGCAGAGGAGGAGACAAGGGCAGGGAGGGAGGGGTGGAGAGTGGGAAAAGCTGACGATAACTTAGAAAAGTAGATGACAAAGTGAGAGATGGAAGGCCAGAGCCACGACATCCAGGAGTTTACTGGCTGCTTCTGGGTGGAAGCCTTGTGCTTACCCCCCAGGGAACCCACATACCGGCGGAACAGCTCAGCCTTGTTGTCGTTACTTCTTCTGTAACCTGGAAATGGTACAGTATGACAGCACTGGATGCCTGGATTTGAATGCCTTAGTGGTAGAAGCGGAAGCAGAGGGGAGAGCTTTTGTAGATGGTTAGGATGCTGGACGACCAAGCCTTCAACGCATGCGGAAAGTCTGGTGAGTTCCGGTGAGTAGGGCAGTGGAGAGATCAGCCTGGCCACGGCATTTTGGTTCTTCGTGAGGCCTGGAACGGTGACGGAGGACTGAGACAATGGACCGCAACAATCTGGTTTGAGATTGTGTGTCCCTGATAATGGATTGAACTTCGTCTGAAAACATCTCAGAATCTGAGGCATTGAGCTCAATCTCCATTGTAAACAAAGTAAGTAAGCTAACTAAGTGAACTTTGAGTTTACTTTGTTAAACTTCTTGGCGCACCGATCCCTTTAGCGGGATAATTTTCGTCAACATCCGCTGAATTGCAGAGCGCCAAATTCAAAATAAATTACTACAAATATTTAATTTTCATGAAATCACAAGTACAATATACCAAAACACAGCTTAGCTTGTTGTTAATAATCAATCGATGCTTGACACACACACTTTCCAGCATGCCTTTCAAGTGAATGTGAGAGATACCCACCGCTGACTGAGACATGATTGTTGCATTCAATCATTTCTATTTCTGAATTCTTCACCAAGTGACTGCCTAAGCCACCTGTCAAACTCATGCCACGGAGGACCGAGTGCCTGCGCGTTTCCACTCTTCCCTTGTAAATGATTAAGGAATTAAGGTCACTGATTAGTAAGGAACACCCCTCACCTGGTTGTGTAGGTGTAAATTGAAAGGAGAAACCAAAAACCGCTAGAAACTAGGCCCTCCATTGAATGAGTTTGACACCCGCCTATTAATTGAATGTGTTTAAATTTAAAGTGCACGCTTTACGACCACATATTATGAACTCAGCAAAAAAGAAATGTCCCTTTTTCAGGACCCTGTCTTTCAAAGATCATTTGTAAAAATCAAAATAACTTCACAGGTCTTCATTGTAAAGGGTTTAAACACTGTTTCCCATGCTTGTTCAATGAACCATAAACAATTAATGAACATGCACCTGTGGAACGGTCGTTAAGACAATAACAGCTTACAGATGGTAGGCAATTAACAGCTATGAAAACTTAGGCCAGTAAAGAGGCCTTTCAACTGAAAGATGCCCAGGGTCCCTGCTCATCTGCGTGAACGTGGCTTAGGCATGCTGCAAGAAGGCATGAGGACTGCAGATGTGGCCAGGGCAATAAATTGCAATGTCCGTACAGTGAGAAGCCTAAGACAGCACTACAGGGCGACAGGACGGCAGCTGATCATCCTTGCAGTGGCAGACCATGTGTAACAACACCTGCACAGGATCGGTACAGCCAAACATCACACCTGCAGGACAGGTAAAGGATGGGAACAACAACTGCCCGAGTTACACCGCAACTTTTTCACTCCGGACGTTTTATCTGAACATCGTTCGTCAGGACTTCCAACAGCCGAAGCTAAGTAGTAAGATTAACATGATGCCTTCCAATTGCAGTCGCTGTACCAATAATATACAGGAGAACGATCTTCTTACGGTGAGGATAGCTGTGCTGCATGCCCAGCTTCAAATGCAATCGTTAGGCAAGGGTAATTTCAGTGTAGGAAAGGATGAAACAGCGTCTGTGCCACCAGTAAGTACAGAGAGCAATCCCCTCGCAAGGTCCCCGCAGCCGGACAACTTTCTCATGGCTTCTGGAGGGAAATGCTGTAGGAATGCTCAACCGGTGTCACTCATTCAGCCCGACAGAAACTTTCAACCGGTTCTCCCCATTTAAGCAGCGAGTCGGAATCAGAGGCTGAGCCTTCTCTGGTCTCTACTCCTCCCGTTACGGGGTCTGAGACGCTGAAGGCTCCCACCATTAGCTCTGACAAATTGGCGGCTCCATCACCCGCAGTATTAGACTTCAAACGAATCATCCAGCGATCATACACTGTTTACCAGTGGGCAGGGCTACAGACGTTAAGGCTAATCTGAAGATGATGCTGGCTAAAGCTAAAACTGGCGAGTGTAGAGAGTATAGAGATATTGTTATCCACGTCAGCACCAACGATGTGAGGATGAAACAGTCAGAGGTCACCAAGCGCAACATAGCTTCAGCGTGTAAATCAGCTAGAAAGATGTGTTGGCATCGAGAAATTGTCTCTGGCCCCCTCTCAGTTAGGGGGAGTGATGAGCTCTCCAGCAAAGTCTCACAACTCAATCACTGGTTGAAAACTGTTTTCTGACCCTCCCAAAATATATAATTTGTAGATAATTGGCCCTCTTTCTGCGATTCACCAACAAACAGGACCAAGCCTGGCCTGTTGAGGAGTGACAGACTTCATCCTAGCTGGAGGGGTGCTCTCATCTTATCTACGAACATAGACAGGCCTCTAACTACCCTAGCTACACAATGAAATAGGGTGCAGGCCAGGCAGCAGGCTGTTAGCCTGCCAGCTTAGTGGAGTCTGCCCCTAGCACAGTCAGTGTAGTCAGCTCAGCTATCCCCATTGAGACCATTTCTGTGCCTCGACCTAGGTTGGGCAAAACTAAACATGGCGGTGTTCGCCTTAGCAATCTCACTAGAATAAAGACCTCCTCCATTCCTGCCATTATTGAAAGAGATCGTGATACCTCACATCTCAAAATAGGGCTACTTAATGTTAGATCCTTCACTTAAAAGGCAGATCATAATCTTGATGTGATTGACCTGATTGAAACATGGCTTAAGCCTGATGAGTTTACTGTGTTAAATGAGGCCTCACCTCCTGGTTACACTAGTGACCATATCCCCCGTGCATCCCGCAAAGGCGGAGGTGTTGCTAACATATACGATAGCAAATTTCAATTTACAAAAAAAAAATGTATTTGTCTTTTGAGCTTCTAGTCATAAAATCTATGCAGCCTACCCAATGTCTCTAGACCTACTCACTGCCACATTCATCTTAATGTTTGTCCTCATAACGCTGGACTATCGGACCACCATTTTATTATGTTTGCAATCGCAACAAATAATCTGCTCAGACCCCAACCAAGGAGCATCAAAAATCGTGCTATAAATTCTCAGACAACGCAAAGATTCCTTGATGCCCTTCCAGACTCCCTCTGCCTATCCAAGGACGTCAGAGGACAAAAATCAGTTAAACCTTCCTGAGGATCTCAATTTAACCTTGCGCAATACCCTAGATGCAGTTGCAACTCTAAAAACTAAAAAAATTTGTCATAAGAAACTAGCTCCCTGGTATACAGAAAATACCCGAGCTCTGATGCAAGCTTCCAGAAAATTGGAACGGAAATGGCGCCACACCAAACTGGAAGTCTTCTGACTAGCTTGGAAAGACAGTACAATGCAGTATGGAAGAGCCCTCACTGCTGCTCGATCATCCTATTTTTCCAAGATCATGATCATTAGAAAGCAAATTACAGACTCCTCTTTAAATCTGCATATTCCTCCAAAGCTTAGTCGACCTGAGTCTGCACAACTCTGCCAGGACCTAGGATCAAGGGAGACACGCAAGTGTTTTAGTACTATATCTCTTGACACAATTATGAAAATAATCATGGCCTCTAAACTTTCAAGCTGCATACTGGACCCTATTCCAACTAAACTACTGAAAGAGATGCTTCCTGTGCTTGGCCCTCCTATTTTGAACATAATAAATGGCTCTCTACCCACCGGTTGTGTACTAAACTGACTAAAAGTGGCAGTAATAAAGCCTCACTTGAAAAAGCCAAACCTTGACCCAGAAAATTAAAAAATCTATCGGCCTATATCGAATCTTCCATTCCTCTCTAAAATGTTTTAAAAGGCTGTTGCGCAGCAACTCAATGTCTTCCCGAAGACAAACAATGTAGACGAAATGCTTCAGTCTGGTTTTAGACCCCATCATAGCACTGAGACTGCACTTGTGAAGGTGGTAAATGACCTTTTAATGGCATCAGACCGAGGCTCTGCATCTCGTGCTCCAAGACCTTAGTGCTGCTTTTGATAGCATCGATCACCACATTCTTTTGGAGAGATTTGGAAACCCAAATTGGTCTACATGGACAAGTTCTGGCCTGGTTTAGATCTTATCTGTTGGAAAGATATCAAATTGTCTCTGTGAATGGTTTGTCCTCTTACAAATCAACTGTATATTTCGGTGTTCCTCAAGGTTCCGTTTTAGGACCACTATTGTTTTCACTATATATTTTACCTCTTTGGGATGTTATTTGAAAACATAGTGTTTACTTTCATTGCTATGAGGATGACACACAGCTGTACATTTCAATGAAACATGGTGAAGCCCCAGAATTGCCCTCACGAGAAGCCTGTGTTTCAGACATACGGAAGTGGATGGCTGCAAACGTTCTACTTTTAAACTCGGACAAAACAGAGATGCTTGTTCTAGGTCCCAAGAAACAAAGAGATCTTCTGTTGAATCTGACAATCAATCTTGATGGTTGTACAGTCGTCTCAAATAAAACTGTGAAGGACCTAGGCGTTACTCTGGACCCCGATCTCGCTTTTGACGAACAAATCAAGACTGTTTGAAGGACAGCTTTTTTCCATCTACGTAACATTGCAAAAATCAGAACCTTTCTGTCAAAAAATTATCCATAACAATGAATCCATGCATTTGTTACGTCTAGGTTAGACTACTGCAATGCTTTACTTTCCGGCTACCCGGATAAAGCACTAAATAAAGTTCAGTTAGTGCTAAATATGGCTGCTAGAATCCTGACTAGAATCAAAAAATGTGATCATATTACTCCAGTGCTAGCCTCCCTACACTGACTTCCTGTTAAGGCAAGGGCTGATTTCAAGTTTTACTGCTAACCTACAAAGCATTACATGGGCTTGCTCCAAACCTATCTTTCCGATTTGGTCCTGCTTTACGTACCTATACGTACACTACGGTCACAAGACGCAGGCCTCCTAATTGTCCCTAGAATTTCTAAGCAAACAGCTGGAGGCAGGGCTTTCTCCTATACAGCTCCATTTTTATGGAATGGTCTGCCTACTCATGTGAGAGATGAAACCTTTAAGTCTTTACTGAAGACTCATCTCTTCAGTAGGTCATATGATTGAGTGTAGTCTGGCCCAGGAGTGTGAAGGTGAACGGAAAGGCTCTGGAGCAACGAACCGCCCTTGCTGTCTGTGCCTGGCCGATTCATCTCTCCACTGGGATTCTCTGCCTCTAACCCTATTACAGTTGCTGAGTCACTGGCTTACTTGTGCTTTTCCATGCTGTCCATAGGAGGGGTGCTGACGTGGGCTTCCTGTCTGGGTTGGCGCCCCCCCCTTGGGTTGTGCCGGGGCGGAGATCTTTGTGGGCTATACTCGGCCTCATCTCAGGATGGTTAGTTGGTGGTTGAAGATATCCCTCTAGTGGTGTGGGGGCCGTGCTTTGGCAAAGTGGGTGGGGTTATATCCTGCCTGTTTGGCCCTGTCCGGGGGTATCATCGGATGGGGCCACAGTGTCTCATGACCCCTCTGTCTCAGTCTCCAGTATTTATGCTGCAGTAGTTTGTGTCGGGTGCTTGGGTCAGTCTGTAATATCTGGAGTATTTCTCCTGTCTTATCCGGTGTCCTGTGTGAATTTAACCTCTAATGACTCCCCATCCCGCATGAGGGAGCGTAATCATCGACTGACACTAATTAGCATAACGCAACGGACATAAATATTCCTAGAAAATATTCTTATTTATGAAAATCACAAGTGAAATATATTGAGACACAGCTTAGCCTTTTGTTAATCACCCTGTCATCTCAGATATTCAAAATATGCTTTACAGCCAAAGCTAGACAAGCAGTTGTGTAAGTTTATCGATAGCCTAGCATAGCATTTTGTCCAGCTAACAGCAGGTAACTTGGTCACGGAAATCAGAAAAGCAATCAAATTAAATCGTTTACCTTTGATGAGCTTCGGATGTTTTCACTCACGAGACTCCCAGTTAGATAGCCAATGTTCCTTTTTTCCAAAAATATTAATTTTGTAGGTGAAAATAGCTCCGTTTCTTCTTCGCGTTTGGCTGAGAAATCGCCCGGAAATTGCAGTCACGAATGCCGAAAAATATTTCAAATTAGCTCCATAATATCGACAGAAACATGGCAAACGTTTATAATCAATACTCAAGGTGTTTTTCAAATATCTATTCAATAATATATCCACCGGGACAATTGTTTTTTCAGTAGGACCGATTGGAATAATGGCTACCTCTGTATTTTACGTGATAATCACTCTGGGAGCCATCAGGTGACCAGTTGCGCAATCTAGCCGCTTACGGGTATTCTTCAACATAAATGCGTAAAACTACGTCACAATGCTGTAGACACCTTGGAGAATACGGAGAGAATACGCATTGGAACGCAGCGCAGGCACTTCCGGATTGGATTTTTCTCAGGCTTTCGCCTGCAATATCAGTTCTGTTATACTCACAGACAATATTTTTACAGTTTTGGAAACTTTAGAGTGTTTTCTATCCTAAGCTGTCAATTATATGCATATTCTAGCATCTTGTCCTGACAAAATATCCCGTTTACTACGGTAACGTTATTTTTCAAAAAATGAAAATACTGCCCCCTAGTCACAAGGTTAAGTATG
Source organism: Oncorhynchus kisutch (assembly GCF_002021735.2). NCBI lineage: Eukaryota > Metazoa > Chordata > Actinopteri > Salmoniformes > Salmonidae > Oncorhynchus > Oncorhynchus kisutch. The sequence continues at coordinate 53,135,681 of NC_034191.2, read as the reverse complement.
CTCTCTCTAATTCTCTCTTTCTTTCTTTCGCTCTCTCGGAGGACCTGAGCCCTAGGACCGTGCCTCAGGACTACCTGGCATGATGACTCCTTGCTGTCCCCAGTCCACCTGGCTGTGCTGCTGCTCCAGTTTCAACTGTTCTTTCTACAGCTATGGAACCCTGTCCTGTTTACTGGACGTGCTACCTGTCCTAGACCTGCTGTTTTCAACTCTCTAGAGACAGCAGGAGCAGTAGAGATACTCTCAATGATTGGCTATGAAAAGCCAACTGACATTTACTCCTGAGGTGCTGACCTGTTGCACCCTCGACAACTACTGTGATTATTATTATTTGACCATGCTGGACATTTATGAACATTTGAACATCTTGGCCATGTTCTGTTATAATCTCCACCCGGCACAGCCAAAAGAGGACTGGCCATCCCTCATAGCCTGGTTCCTCTCTAGGTTTCTTCCTAGGTTTTGGCCTTTCTAGGGAGTTTTTCCTAGCCACCGTGCCTCTACACCTGCATTGCTTGCTGTTTGGGGTTTTAGGCTGGGTTTCTGTACAGCACTTTGATATATCAGCCGGTGTAAGAATGGCTATATAAATACATTTGATTTGATTTGAATGCATAATCCCTCCATCAGTGCTCAGACTGTCCGCAATAGGCTGAGAGAGGCTGGACTGAGAGCTTGTAGGCCTATTGTACCGCAGGTTCTCACCAGACATCACCGGCAACAATGTCACCTATGGGCACAAACCGACTGTCGCTGGACCAGACAGGACTGGTAAAAGTGCTCTTCACTGACGAGTCGTGGTTTTGTCTCACGAGGTGTGATAGTCGGATTCGCATTTATCGTTGAAGGAATGAGCATTACACCGTGGCCTGTACTCTGGAGTGGGATTGATTTGGAGGTGGAGGGTCCGTCATGGTCTGGGGTGGTGTGTTACAGCATCATCGGACTGAGCTTTTTGACATTGCAGGCAATCTCAACGCTGTACATTACAGGGAAGAATTCCTCCTACCTCATGTGGCACCCTTCCTGCAGGCTCATCCTGACATGACCCTCCAGCTTGACAATGCCACCAGCCATACAGCTCGTTCTGTGCTCGATTTCCTGCAAGACAGGAATACCAGTGTTCTGCCATGGCCAGCGAAGAGCCCGGATCTCAATCTCATTGAGGACGTCTGGGACCTGTTGGATCGGAGGGTGAAGGCTAGGGCCATTCCCCCCAGAAATATCTGGGAACTTGCAGGTGCCTAGGTGGAAGAGAGTGGTAACATATCACAGCAAGAACTGGCAAATCTGGTGCAGTCCATGAGGAGGAGATGCACTGCAGTACTTAATGCAGCTGGTGGCCACACCAGATACTGACTGTTACTTTTGATTTTGACCCCTCCTTTTTTTAGGGACACATTATTCCATTTATGTTAGTCACATGTCTGTAGAACTTGTTCAGTTTATGGCTCAGTTGTTGAATCTTGCTATGTTCATACAAATATTTACACATGTTAAGTTTCCTGAAAATAAAAGCAGTTGACAGTGAGAGGACATTTAATGTATTTGCTCAGAATTCAGAATTCATAATAACTTCAGTCATGGCATAGTTGTCCTCAACATTATAGTCTGAAAGTCCTGGTTCATGGGCAACAAACCTGCAAGTGATATTAAAACTGGTATATGCAGTGAATAGTAATTCCTATCAGAACCCAGCCATTGGGAGGCTAGCCAACAATTTAAATAATTTATATCCAACAGCACACACAATGCTTGGCTATTATGTTGAATTAATAAAATATGAGACTATCTTATCCACCTAAAATGGAACAACCATCAGTAGCGGGTGCAATAAATCCAACCCCTCACACATTGGATTAGTTTGCAATGACATAAATATGATCAATAAATCAACCAATGTCTATATGGAAAAATTGATATTTATACAAACTATTCAAATAATCTACTTGTAACACAGCATGCTGGGAAATACGATAATTTAGCCCCTCCCACATAATTTTCACTCTATGAGGGTTAACGGAAATTAACTCTGCCAATCATATTGTGTTCAATCATATTGTGTTGTGCGTGTGTTTCTGGATTGAAGTATTTAGCAGTCTCAACAGTTGAGAAGCAACATCATGGATTAAAAAGCTTTCATGAATTATATGTCCTGTTCATTTGTACTGAAATGTAGGTAAGGTGACAAACATTCCTAATGCTGATCTGAATAAAAGGCATGGAAAGTCACATACATTTCTAATAATTAAATGCACTCTAAAAAGGATGATGGGGAAGTAAACACGTTTCAAATCTGAACATAGGAGATATATCGTAGGTGTTGTCCTGGTTGGAAACTGACTGGATAAAGATGACTTTCATGTGTAATCTTATAATCTTACACACAGGTGTTTAGAATAAATCACTTAATTGGCAAACCTAAATGCCTAAAGTTTAAGTCTTAAACAATGACATTTGTTAGGTTATAAAGATGTCACATTTTATGGTTTTAGTGTACTTACAAATGTCACATTGGCATGAAGGATCGGGAGACAGACGCAGGAATGCATTTTATTTTGCTCAAATTACAGTGTGCCGGGGACGAAGACCAAACAATCACTTAACAATAACACAGGGTTGAAACCCAAACAAAAGAGCGAGGAGTACCTTGAATAAATAACACACGCGCACGTTGATTAACACATGGGACGAGACCGTAATCATATACGCAATCCACAAGGGCACAAATGCCCAAAACACACATCACAGGTACTCACACACACCAACGGACATAGTAACGATAATCAACAGCACCATGGGGAACAAAGGGCACATACAGTGGGGCAAAAAAGTATTTAGTCAGCCACCAATTGTGCAAGTTCTCCCACTTAAAAAGATGAGAGAGACCTGTAATTTTCATCATAGGTACACTTCAACTATGACAGACAAAATGAGAAAATAAAATCCAGAAAATCACATTGTAGGATTTTTAATGGATTTATTTGCAAATTATGGTGGAAAATAATTATTTGGTCAATAACAAAAGTTTATCTCAATACTTTGTTACATACGTTTTCTGTAAGTCTTCACAAGGTTTTCACACACTGTTGCTGGAATTTTGGCCCATTCCTCCATGCAGATCTCCTCTAGAGCAGTGATGTTTTGGGGCTGTTGCTGGGTAACACAGACTTTCAACTCCCTCCAAAGATTTTCTATGGGGTTGAGATCTGGAGACTGGCTAGGCCACTCCAGGAACTTGAAATGCTTCTTACGAAGCCACTCCTTCGTTGTCCGGGCAGTGTGTTTGGGATCATTGTCATGCTGAAAGACCCAGCCACGTTTCATCTTCAATGCCCTTGCTGATGGAAGGAGGTTTTCACTCAAAATCTCACGATACATGGCCCCATTCATTCTTTCCTTTACACGGATCAGTCGTCCTGGTCCCTTTGCAGAAAAACAGCCCCAAAGCATGATGTTTCCACCCCCATGCTTCACAGTAGGTATGGTGTTCTTTGGATGCAACTCAGCATTCTTTGTCCTCCAAACATGACGAGTTGAGTTTTTACCAAAAAGTTATATTTTGGTTTCATCTGACCATATGACATTCTCCCAATCTTCTTCTGGATCATCCAAATGCTCTCTATCAAACTTCAGACGGGCCTGGACATGTCCTGGCTTAAGCAGGGGGACACGTCTGGCACTGCAGGATTTGAGTCCCTGGCGGCGTAGTGTGTTACTGATGGTAGGCTTTGTTACTTTGGTCCCAGCTCTCTGCAGGTCATTCACTACGTCCCCCGTGTGGTTCTGGGATTTTTGCTCACTCTTCTTGTGATCATTTTGACCTCACAGGGTGAGATCTTGCGTGGAGCCCCAGATCGAGGGAGATTATCAGTGGTCTTGTATGTCTTCCATTTCCTAATAATTGGTCCCAATGTTGATTTCTTCAAACCAAGCTGCTTACCTATTGCAGATTCAGTCTTCCCAGCCTGGTGCAGGTCTACAATTTTGTTTCTGGTGTCCTTTGACAGCTCTTTGGTCTTGGCCATAGTGGAGTTTGGAATGTGACTGTTTGAGGTTGTGGACAGGTGTCTTTTACACTGATAACAAGTTCAAACAGGTGCCATTAATACAGGTAACGAGTGGAGGACAGAGGAGACTCTTAGAGAAGAAGTTACAGGTCTGTGAGAGCCAGAAATCTTGCTTGTTTGTAGGTCACCAAATACTTATTTTCCACCATAATTTGCAAATAAATTCATTAAAAATCCTACAATGTTATTTTCTGGATTTTTTTCTCATTTTCTCTGTCATAGTTGAAGTGTACCTATGATGAAAATTACAGGCCTCTCTCATCTTTTTAAGTGGGAGAACTTGCTCAATTGGTGGCTGACTAAATACTTTTTTGCCCCACTGTATATATAAATACAATCAGTGGGAATGGGGGCCAGATGTGTGCAATGAAAGTTCCAAAGGGATCCGTGACAACCAAATTGAATATTTTTTCCTAAATAGGATCCGGATGAAGAATAAAGTACAGTGTAGTCATGGAAAGTCTTCAACTGTTTTGTAAATGTACTTGATAATAAATAAATACAATAGTGCAGTGGTGAGCTGGCAACAGAACTTGGAGCTGTCTCTGATGGTCCTGCTGGAAAGTAAATGGTATTGTCCATGTTGTTATAAGCTTTCTTGTGAAAGTGCCAGAAGTTATTGTTATTGCCACATACAGCAGATAGGTGCAGTGAAATGTGTTATTTCACAGGTTCAACCAAACTAGTATCCCTGGAGCAAATTGGGGTTAAGCGCTTTGCTTAAGGCCACATTGACTGATCTTTCACCATGTCAGCTCGGGTATTTGAAAAAGTGACCTTTCGGGTACTGACCCAAAGCTAACCGCTAGGCTACCTGCCGCCCTATACTGTGCTGTGCTGTCTTCTATGCTGTACTGTACTGTCATCTGGAGTGAGGACATCAGAGCTCTACACCTATTATTAATGAAGCCTTTGTATTGCCCTACAGGATCTGGATACTTGTCTCGAACGTGCCAGTCACAACAGCCAGGAATCACCACTCTGTTCTTGTGCCAGTGTTCCATACTGCCAAACAACATACTGTCTTTACGCTGCATGGCTGTACTCCTTGTGATCGGTGCCTGGATCCTGCAGATCAGCCAAATGCCAAAATGTAATTTCTGGTAGACCGGACAAGCTGCAAGTTTCCTTCCTCCCGGCAAAAAGTTTCCATGCACCTCAGCACTTCCTCTCAAGGTCAGTGGCCATCTCCTGGCAATTCAGGCAGGTGCACCAATGGGGCTGTCCTCGGTCTGGGATGTCTGGAGATCCTGTGATAGCTTCCCTTGAATGAGGACTGCGACTCTTCAAAACTGGAATCCTACAGTGAATACACATGTAAACAACATTGTTACTTAGGAATGTATTGTAATTTTCTGTACATGGTCTATTAGAGAATGTATGACTGATAACGGTTTTCATGCAGAAGGGTCAAGTATTGTACTTCTACAATCAATAGGCTACATAACATATTGATAAACAATGGAGCTAATGAAATAACCACTTGTGTATACCAAATAAAATCTAGTACTTGTTGATAAATATAAAACAAAATCTAATGTTGTCTAGGATTGGCTTCATCATACTCATACCATTGTTGCAAATTTATCAATGATTGTCTATTTCACAAAGGTCTTGTCCGTACTCTCAAATTTCCCGCAGCCTAGACTGTTCAGAGAGGATGTTGAAGTACTACTTAATTCCCAGCCGACGACTCATGAGAGCCGTGGTTTCTGGGAAATCATGTTCAAATCTTGAAAAAAATACTGCATTCTTGCCAGAGGGGTCTTCAGAAAACCCTGTACACACATAGTTATATAGTTCAGCTTTAACTGGCTCCATTGTGGTTGTTGATGTGTGTCATAAGTGAAAGGCCCTCTCCGTGCCTCTCTAAGCAGTGGACATGATTAGGGGCTAACACACTCTCTCTCGCTGTCTTTTTCTCGCTGTCTTTTTCTCGCTTTCTTTCTCCCTTTTTCTGCATCTCCCTCTGAGGGAAAGAGCTGTTTGAATGGAACAAATGGAGGTGGTTAATTACCTTCCTGACAGAATATCAATAACTATTTGAGGTGAAAAGAACAGAAAATGCAAGGATGTGAGCCAAGAAAAACATACTAATCAGACCTGTTTGTTGCACTAATTTGAATCCATAGTAAATAGCTAGTATATTTCATTTCTCTTGGTTAAAACTACATGGCCCCACACGTACCTCTAGGGGTACCATCCCCCACTGCTCAACTGACACAGTGGCGCACAGAATGCAAAAATATTCTTAGAAATATTTAACCTCCACACATTAACAAGTCCAATAGCTCAAATGAAAGATAAACACCTTGTTCATCTAGCCACCAAGTCAGATTTCTAAAATGTTTTACGGCGAAAACATAGCACATATTTATGTCAAACCACCCCTAAAAGATAGGCTAATTTACATAGCCATTTTGTAGAACAATAGATGCAATCACAAAAGCAGGATTAAAAGAAAAATAATTCACTAACCTTTTGAAAATCTTCATCAGATGACAGGAATAGGACATGTTATACAGTACATTTATGTTTTTTTCAATAATATGCAATTTATATCCATAAATCACGGTTTACATTGAAGGTCATGGTCAAAAAATGCTACAACAATGTCCGGAGAAATTATGATAACTCTGCCAGATAACAGAAATACACATCATAAACGTTGACTAAATATACATGTTCTACATATAGTTAGAAAGATACACTTCTTCTTAATAAAACAGCTGTGTTACATTTATTTTTAACGTTACAGAATTCGTTCACTTGTCAATAATATGAGACGGCGCTCATAGATTAGCAATATGGCTTCGCTATTTCGGAGTCCACAGAAACACATAATAACCACATAAATATTCCCTTACCTTTGCCGTTGTTCGATCAGAAGTCGTGGAAGAAGTCATACTTACCAAAACCAGCGTTTGCCTTTCAAATGTGTGTCTTTGGGTTATCAAACGAGACTAATTTCGGCTGAAAAGCACTCAAAAATCTATGGGTTGCGCATCGAAACTTCAAAATTACATATTATATGTCGACTAAACTGGTCAAACTAAGTTCAGATTCGAGCTAAAACATGTTTTAATCATATATAAAATATATAAGCTCGAAAGGAGAAGCCTATATCGTTTGGTGGATCTTGGAACAAAGGGAGAAAAATGGCAGAGGCGCGCACGTATTATTGCGTGACCGGAGGGTTTCGCCCCGCCAAAGGGTGAGGGAGCGCGCAATCTTCACAATGAAGAGAAAGAGGACATCGCGCTGAAGAGATAGAAACTGTTTCCAGATCTGTAGCTGGTCGGGAAGTTGGGCCAACTTTTCTGATGACAGAAAGAGTTTGGAAGAATGGCTGCCCTGTGAGTTCTGCTTTACATAGAGACATAATTTGAACGGTTTTAGAAGCTTTAGAGTGTTTTCTATTCAATAATATTTATTATATGCATATATTAGCAATTTTTTACAGATTTTTTGTCAGTTTACTATGGGCACGCATTTCTCCAACGGGGGCAGTATTCTGCCATAGCCTTAACAGGTTTTAATTCAGAGAGAAAGGGGGGTTGTTAAAATATAAGACCAGCTAGGCCAGCTTGACCGCCATACTGGAAATGTAGGCTGCATGTTAAATACTCCTTGGATCTGCAATGTAATTGGTCATTAATCTAACACATCTAGGGTGTGTTGTATGGTTTTCAGCTTTTAACAATTAAATTGTGTTGAAAAATGTATACAAATCATGTTGTGCCAAAAAGGTGATTGTGTTAAAAGTAACACAACTTGCGTCGTCCCTAACTAGACACAGGGATGTGTTAAAAAAAACATTTTTAATATATTTTCTGAGTGTAGAAATGGGCGGGGTTTATGACTTTGTGGGTATCGAACAGATTGTTATAGAAGCTAGTGACGACCCTGAAGGATTACAGAACACAAACGTGCACCGGGAAGAAGAGTGCATCTCTTCTGTGAATGTAGTAGTGTGTCTAGAGTTGTGATGATTTGAGTTTGCCCCCAAAAATAATTGTTTGTTATCTCGCCCTGTCCAGCCTGGCCTCAAAGACATAACATAGTAAACGTACATCTATGAAACTCAAATTAGTATGATATGTTATGTTTGGTACAAAGCAAGGATCTTAATTTAAGCCAGTTTGCTACAGCAGGTAACAATCCTGCAGCAACAGGAAATGTGAATTATTATGTGAATTATAATTAATTTCCTGGAAGGGTTGATCCATTTTTCGTTATGGCAAATCAAGTCTAACATTTTAATGTGGAAATGACAAACTTTAGAAGCCTTTTTAAACCTTGAATATACCACAAAAGTTTGCATTTACTGCTGTGCAGGAAAATCCTCATGTCACGACCTGGCGATCTTTGTTTTCTTTATTATTTTGGTTAGGCCAGGGTGTGACATGGGTGATTTCTGTGTTTTGTCTTGTCTAGGGGTTTTTGTAGATTTATGGGGTTGTGTTCTTTTAGGTGTCTAGGTAAGTCTATGGTTTCCTGGATTGGTTCTCAATCAGAGGCAGGTGTTTATCGTTTTCTTGGGAGCCATATTTAGGCAGCCATATTCTTTGGGTATTTTGTGGGTGAATGTTTCCTGTGTCAGTGTTTGTGCCACACAGGACTGTTTTGGGTTTTCACGTTTTGTAGTTGTGTTCATGTTAAGTGTCTCTTATTAAAGAACCATGAACTATAACCACGCTGCGTTTTGGTCCGCCTCTCCTTCCCAGGAAGAAAGCCGTGACACCTCAGCAATAAAAATGTGTATGGTTACAGAAGACAGAAGGTTACTTAAGTCAAACATGAAAGGGGGAGGTTGTTCGGGTGTATAACACAAGTGTCGAGCAACCCAAAGGTTGTGTGTTCCAATCTCATCACAGACAACTTTAGCATTTTAGCTAATTAGCAACTTTGCCACTACTTACAACTTTTTACCTATTTTTCAACTCCCTAGCATTTTAGCTAACCCTAACCTTTACCCCTACCCCTAAACTTAAGCCCAACGCTAACCCCCTAGCCAGGGTTGGGGAGTAAGGGATTACAAAAAAACTGTAACCGTAATGCAACACGTTACCAGCAAAAATACTGCAATCAGATTACAGAAACTTTTGAAAAACTAGACGATTACTTCTAGGATTATTCAGAAATTCTGTTTGCAAATTTCGTTTGACACCTTTCTGTTTTCTCATTAACATTCAAATCATCTTTGAAAAAAGGCGCAAGTTTAAATTTGTTCCACCTGAGAGCGAGTCTGAGCAGAAGTCAGAGACCACTATGTTGACACACCAAATGCATTTGATGGATAGCGGGAAAAGAGCAGTAATAGGCTTTTGTAGGCTACAGTCCAAGTTATGTCTTCCAATGGTGTGACTGCTGTCAGCAGCATCCAAAGATTATCCAATTTAAATAAACGCTTGGAGGTAAGGATGACAGTAGTGGTGTATCCTACAAGCTATACGGATATCCCTTTTATTGATATCTAATCAGCAGTGAATCACACTGCTGCTCTCTCAATTAGCTATTTGCGGCTTAAGGATTGTGGTTGTTGTCGATGGCTGTTCACAAATGTATGTGTATTTTAACCCAATAATGGTTGAATTGAAGCAGTTTGAAAAAAGGCCTATAGCAAATGCAGCACATGGCATGAATTTTTCACATAATAAAAACGCTTTCTGGTCGTGCTCAAAGCATGCCACTCCATGAGAGCAGAATGTATGTTTCAACTTGAACCCAATCAGTCCTCCATGCCAACAAAATAATAAACAACATTGTAGGCTAATAAATCCTTAGATTTTAGATTATGCCCGGGTAAAACTATTTGGCGAATGTATATTTTCATATTTCCAAGTCCTATTCTTGAAGACCAAGGGGTATTCAATAAATTGGAGTTACTGAACATCTGACAGACTGGTTTTTAATGTAAATATACTGTATAGCCTAATCATATTATTATCTATAATAGAAAGCAATAGGTTACAAGAAGCCTAACCAACCCATAAAGTAAAATGTAACTTAGCTAGCTAACGTTAGCAACATACAGATTGCAAATTCGTCACATATTGTACCAAGAGCAAATATGTGAAGAGACACACACAGGCACAGTCACATGCATACACACACATGATAGCATACACACTACAGACATATGTATACATAGATTTTGTGTTGTAGATATATGGTATCTATGGTGAAATGGATATATGGTGAAACGGAGGATGAACATCCACAAATTAATACATACCAATGTGAAACGTAACATATCATACTAAATGGAGGGAGACAGACTTATATTTACTATGTTACATCTATCCCTAAGTTGAGGTTGCACTCACACATGTAACTAAAGTTGCATATTTATTCATGTTCAGATAAGACCTCACATGTGTATATGTTAGCAATAGTACTTCTTTATATTCATGCTTGGATTGGGTCATTAAGTTCCTTAGTTTGCCCCAAAACCAGTTTGTAACATTTATACTGCAACTTAACATCTTGAGGGTCTCACGTTGGGTGTTCTAGAGCAGTGGTTCCCAAACTTTTTATAGTCCCGTACCCCTTCAAACGTTCAACCTCCAGATGCGTACCCCCTCCAGTTTTTTGAAATCATTGTAAGCCTGCCACACACACACTATATGATACATTTATTAAACATAAGAATGAGAATTATGTCACAACCCGGCTCGTGGGAAGTGACACAGGCTAGGGTCTATTTTTCTCCACTTCCTGTCTGACTGACGTGCCCAAAGTAAACTGCCTGTTACTCAGGCCCAGAAGCCAGGATTTGCATATAATTGGTACCATTGGATAGAGAACACTTTTAAGTTTGTGGAAATGTTAACTAATGTACGAGAATATAACACAATTGATATGGTAGGAGAAAATCCAAAGAAAAACCAACTGGAATTATTTTTGTTTTGTGAGAGCCCATGCTCTTTCAATGGAAAGCTATGGGTCCTATGCAATTCCAGCTCCCAGATTGCAATTTTTATGGCTTCCACTAGATGTGAGAAGTCTTTGTTAAAAGTTTCAGGCTTGTTTCTTCCCAAACAAGGAAGAATTTAGAGTTTTGGTTCTGGGAGTCAGAGTTGGAAATCAGTCTGTGCGCATGTGACGAAAGAGGATGTGCACTTACACATTTTACTTTTCTATTGAACATACTTCTTTCTGTATGAAATATTATAGTTTAATTACATATTTATGGTAGCTGAGGATGAAATAGAAATTTATTTTGACTTGTTTTAACAAAGTTTAGCAGTAGCTTTTTGGATTCCTTTCTCTGCTCATGCTGAACGAGTGGATTACTCAAATCAATGGCGCCATCTAAACACACTTTTTGGGATATAAAGAAGGATTTTATACAACAAAACGACCATGCATGTTGTATCTGGGACCCTGTGATTGCAAATCAGGGGAATATTTTCTAAAGGTAAGTGAATATTTAATCGCTATTTGTGATTTTACGAAGCCTGTGCAGTTTGAAAAATATTTTGATGTGGGGCGCCGTCCTCAAACAATTGCATGGCATGCTTTCGATGTAATGCCTATTGTAAATCAGACAATGCAGTTAGATTAACAAGAACTTAAGCTTTTAACCGATATAAGAAACTTGTATGTACCTAGATGTTTAATATTCATAATTTTTATGATTATTTATTTGAATTGCCGCCCTCCAATTTCACCGGAAGTTGTTGACAGGTGTCCCGCTAACGGGATGCCTAGCCCTATAGGACCAGGGAACAAATAATAACATTATAATAATGAATAAATATTATAAGAGAGTCCCTGTAATCCTAGATTCAGATCATTCAGGCAAGAAAAAACATCACCCAGACAGGCCAGTCGTGTGAGAAACTCTTCATCATGTAAGCGGTCAGACAAGTAAAAATTAAGGTCAGTAATGAAAACTTTAAGATTGTCTCTCAATTAAAATAAAAAAAAATGTGTCAATACTATCCCTTGATAACCAGTGCACTTCTGTATGTTGTAAAAGCGTTACATGTTCACTAGCCATAAAATACGCAATACTTTAACAAAATTAACCATTTTCACTGTAGTGTTCAAAATGCCTTTCAAGCTGTCAGGCATTCCCTAGGCAGCAGGAGCATCTCGGGGGATGCTGCAGTGTACCCAAGTGGCGTCGGGAGCAACTGCTTGCACGTGCGTTACAACTACACTATGTCTCCCTGTCAAGGCTTTAGAGCCATCAGTACAGATACCAACACATATTGACCACCAAAGTCCATTTGATGTCACAAAGCTGTCCAAAAAATATCCTCTCATGTTGTCCTGGTTTCCAGTGGTTTGCAGAAGAGGATGTCTTCCTTAATTGACCCCTCATAAACGTAACGGACATATACCAGGAGCTGTGCCAGGCCCGCCACATCTGTTGACTCATCCAGCTGTAAGGCATATAATTCACTGGTTTGTATGCGAAGTGGTAATTGTTTCAAAACATATCCTGCCATGTCTCTCATGTGTCGTGAACAGTGTTGTTTGATGAAGCCATTGTCTCTAAAGTTCTTTTGGCCTTTTCCGCCAGCATTGTCCCAGCCATATCCGTGGCAGCAGGAAGAATTAAGTCCTCCACAATAGTATGGGGCTTGCCTGTCCTAGACACTAGGTAGCTCACCATATAAGATGCTTCTAGCACCTTCTTATTAATGTTATGTGTTGCTTTTATACATGTCTTACTACTCGAAAGTCGTCTTTATTCTTGCTCATAAAACTCCTGTGGCTTATTTTTCAAATTGTCATGTTTCGTTTCTAAATGTCTGTGCAAGAGTGAAGGTTTCCCAAGAGAGAGTAACGGTTAATGTGATTGGATGTTCATTATTTGACTAGGCTACCTGTATTTGACATTGTGTTGTTATTTCACTCAACACTAGATGGTTAAAAAGAAAATTGGGCAGTGAAACGTGGCTAGTCAGCCAAGAAAAAAACCTCACCTAAATGTATAACCCCGTTGGAAAATATAAATGTACTGTTTGAAAAAAAGTGTGGAGATTGTTTGGGATAATCCATTCTAAAATGTCAGTGACATAATATTACATTTTGTGATCATTAAAATTCATTACACTATTTCCAATGACTATTACGTTTGTTGACTTGAAATAAATGTTTATTTTATCTAGCTTTGAGGTGCATTTGTTTCATGTGTGGATCCACTTGGGGTACGTTCAGTTCAATGCTTGCTAAGTGGCTTGACTGTATGTACTGAATGACACGTTCCCCCAAAACGTTTTTCTAAGTTCTTGAACAGACTTTGAGGTACGTTTGCTCTATTTGTTGGGTGTGGCTTGAAGCAATGAGTGTCATATTTAAAGGGCAAAGGTGCATTTTGAACACACAACCCAACCCCTCCCCGTTTTTCAACTGGTTGTTCCGAACAGAATTGAATGTTGCACACTTTTTTTTCCTACTCAACAGCCCTGCCATTGGTCGGCCTACTTAACCATTTCCGGTTTCAGGCTATTTAACCCATTTGAGCCATTTGATTCTGGTTGGTCGAGAGGGCTGGACGTATTTAGACAACATGCTGCTGTTGCTTTAGCTTTCAGGTATTAGTATTGAGTCTTTCTGCAGTGTTTGGGCGTTTTAACTTTGTATCCGTTATCTTGCTACAGTAGCCTAAGTATGTTGGATAATTTTTGTAATTGTCAATACATTTTGTTTTTAACTTACAACCCTTTTTCCGGCATCACTTTTATTTGTCACTCTACTCTGTCCGCTCTCCAACTGTATGCTCCCCAACTGTATGCTCCAAAACCCAACTAACTAGGTTGCTGGGTCCGTTATTCTAAACAAGAGTATTATTAGGTTTGAAATAACAAGTATTTGTTGAAAAAATAAATGACTCAATAAGACTGCAGGTGATTTTCAGACAGTTTATTTAATAGATCACTGAAACAGCTGTGTGTGTCTGTCGAACCTGACACAAACAGAAACTACTACTGGAACTTTACATCACTAACTGACAAACACACAGGCACAGACTTGACAACCCTTGGTCTTCTTCTCTCTGTGTCATACACACTCATACATAACATGTGTTCTAGAGATAGAAAGGTGAATGTGTTGCAAATGGCACTGCATTTTCTATATAGTGAGCTATATAGGGAATAGGGTGCCATTTGGGACGCACAATGCGTTTCTGACATAGGAGCAGCAGGCATGACTGGATGGGAACAAAAACATTCCCTGTTAGTCTTCTTACCAAATTACCCATATTCAAATGCCACTTGGTGTGTCTGTTAAGGAAAATAGAGGGCGCTTCAAATGATCAGAGCCATGAAATAAGCACGGGGGAAAAAAGTATCCTACCCAATGTTACGCTGGTATTCAATTTGATTGCTAATTTTGTCAATGCGACAATTTATACGTCATTTCTGATTGAGCCGACATATGCAGTGTTTACCGTGAATGTGGTGTCCGCGAACGGGGAACATTGCCTTAAAAATGTGCATTGCCGAAAAAGCATGATCGGATTGAATCGCAGCATAGCCCTTTCCTGCAGTCAAATGAGTTAGTGGCCTCATGGGTGGAATGTTATTAATATTTTTTATAATTTCATAATTAATAAACAATGATTTTTTTTACTCCGAAAATCCAATGTGTCTATGTCAAACGTTTAAAAATATATATATTTTCAGTCTTCTGTGATGTATATAAAGTGTAATAATGTGATGCAAACTCAAAATGTAATACATTTAAACTCTATATCTGACATGGTACCGATGTCTTCTTGTTTAAGCCCAGAACCATGTGTGTGAGGTGTATACTTTTGTTTCAAAGTAGATTTGTTTAAGACTACGAAGAAACACTCGGTTTTGACCCTGATTTAGCCCACTGCAGTAAAAGGTTAAGGCTACAGGATGTAGTCCTTGGCTTTGTACATGGACTGTTGTTGAAAGTAAACAGTGTCCTCTGAAAATGATTCCAGTTTTAAAAACAGGCTTTACTGTAGCATGGAAAGAAACATCTTGGTGCTGTACTTAATAGGACCCGCTATTCCTATGGGCCCTGGTCAAAAGTATTGCACGAAATACGGAATAGGGGTCAATTTGGGAAACACGATAGATCTACCCAGGGACGCAGTCCAAAAATCCCCAAATCCCCATTCTAATGTTTCATAGCTTCATTGTGCACAGACACCTTTTAAACTATACTATTTGACATTCCTCTGTACCTTCATTTGCATATTAAACCATATCCTCTACTGACTCCATCCAAGCAAAATCACATCATGCATCTTTTAACAATGGATCTATTGGCAGTACAACAGGGGTTTCAAACACATTGAGTCCATTGGTTCAAATCATTTTACTGGCTGTATGTATTAATACATGAAATAACACTGACCTAAAGCAGTGGTGGCTGGTGCCACTTTAAACCGGAGGACGGGCTCATTGTAATGGCTGTAATGGAATAAATTGAACAGCATCATACACATACCGTTCTAATAAATTCCTTTCCAGTGTATGAGCCGTCCTCCCCTCACCACCTACCACTGACCTAAAGAAACCCTTTAGGGCCAGACACCTGCTTCCCAAATGGCACCCTATTTTGTAAATAGTGCACTACTTTTGACCAGGGCCCATAGGACTCTGGTCAAAGGTAGTGCACTACAACATTATTGGGAATAGGCTGACATTTTGGGTTGCATCCCTATTAACTACTGTTATTGTTGTTTACTGTGGTACAATGTAACTAAACTAGTCTGGTTTATTGGCACCATAAATTTACATCATTTTTTAAAATGAAATCTTCAGTATTTGTCTAAGATAACAATACACATCGTGGCATATATACTTTTAGATCATTCCCTGGTTTTCAAGAAATCCTGGTTGGAACCATTCACAGCCAGAGAGGAAAAGGTTGTAGAAATGAGACACTCCAGTTGTCCTGGGGATTGGTTGTTTAGCACTTACCTAAGGATAATTGTGGCTATCAAACTGAGATTTCTCACTCACTGACTGCCTTTTTAAGGAGTCCAATATTGAGTTACATTGGGGCCAATCACAGTGGCAGCCCAGCAGGTCTGTTCGATTTTTTACAGGGTAGTGGGGATAGAGACAGCCTGTGACCAATGGCACCCTATTTTCTATATAGTGTACTATTGGGATGCATACAGAATGCTTGGGCAGAGGTTCCATCTTGGCCGTTGATGGTTCCAGCACCAGATTGATAGCAGCCACAATTATCTATAGGTAAGCGCTGATCAGCCAATCCCCACAAAACCTGGAATCTCTCATTTCTACAACCTCCTCCTCTCTGGCTGTGATTGGTTCCAACCAGGATTCCTGGAAATTTTGGGGAATATTGGAAAAATGTACAGAATTCTGCAACCGTAACAAAGAGCCTAACAAACCCACTGTCTTGAGCACTGATCCTAGACCAGTCCGAACGAATCTTCACACTGTCCACCAAGGTTTCTAACTTGCTGCAATAAGAACTGATTCTAGACCAGGCTACTATTACAGACAGACTGAAGTAAACATGTAAACACAAATAGAAAGAAGGACAACAAGGAAAAATACAATCATTCTGTACATGTCTGTACATGGCTGCTATACAAAACAGTTCACACTGTTTGTTTGTGATTACACTCAATTGCTTTAATACAGTAGATACCGGATCATAATAATTTTTTCAACAACAACAAAGATATTGTGTCCCACATTGCACCCTACTCTCTATATTGTGCAATATGTTTGACCAGGTCACTATGGGCCCTGGTCAAAAGCAGTGCACTAGACAGGTAATAAATGTGCCATTTGGGACACAAACATGAAGAAGAAGAAAATATTTATAACTCTTCATAAATCAATGCGATTAGCATTAAGACTTGGACCCTCAAGCCCGCCCACTCTTAACCCCTCCCAGCACCTTACTCTGACCCCACAGCCCCACATGAAGATCAAAGACAGTATTAGCATGAAGGCAGATCAGTGTGAGAGAGAGAGAATGTGACTTGACTTGCCTATGACTTGAGACCTGGTTATCACGGATGCCCACGCCACGTGCTCTCTCTCTCTCGCACTGATCTCCCTTCATGTTAATACTGACCAGAGACCTCAATATTAAAAGCAATGACCATCTGTTCTCAGTGAAGGGCATTGGGGATAGACAAATCATTGCAACACTACATCAATCATTATTACTTTAGGCTGGCTGGCTACTGAAGACATGTAGTATGTGCTTTCTATCAAATATAGGCTGGTTTATAAGTATATAATACAACACAGAGATCACATACTTCCCTGTTTTTGTTTTTAAAACATCATTGATCAAAATACCACCACATACATACAGTACTGAATTATATATTGGAGCAACATTAAGTAAGCATTCTGTTTTTAGACCATTAGAGAGATTCTGACAAAATTTGAAACACAGCAAGCGCTTCCCCAAAATGTCACCCTATTCCTACATAGTGCACTATATAATAAATAGGGTGCCATTTGGGACACAACCACAGCAAACAACCACCACCAGTATTGATTGATCAGTCCCTCTAGGAACAACCCTTGGCTAGAAGTGGTTTAGTGGATTCCACATACAGCAATTACTGGATTCACTGTCTGTTTCGCCTCAGTACTGAGGACAGAAATAAAGAAAGCAGACCTGGGTTTCAAATACTTGGAAAATCAATTGAAATACCTATCTGTTTAAAATTGCCTGACATAATAAACCAATAGAAATGTCCCAAAACGTCATACCCCACCCATCTGGCATGCCAGGCGGACTTAACCAAACACTCAAAATATTTGAAAAGATTCACATTTCTGTATTTGATCCCAGGTCTACCAAGAGGTCCAAACACTGTATATTGCAGCTCCAGCTGGAGACACTGTATGTGCTCAGTACTGACACCACCAGTCCCCAGGGGTCCCCAAATTAGGTCCCCGGGTCCATAGGTCCACAAGGATACCTCAAATTTCCACGAGAATTCCATGAGGCTGAGGCCCTCCTTCTGATGGGGGGGGGGGGGGGCAGTGTAATGGGGTTTGGGGAGTAGAGGGGTGCATCAAGTTGACGGAAAGGGGGTGTGTGTTTTGTGTCTTCAGAATATCTCCAAATCAATAATAGGAGAAAATGAGTTTCAGTCCCCAGTTTATTTGTAGCAACCCCCTCTCTCTCTGTCTCGGTCTGTTTGTTGTTTTCTTGACCATCCTATGATAGGTATAAAATCCTTTATCCTCATCATAATCCAGGCTGAGGAGGGTGGCGGAGCTACAGCAGGGGGTAGTGGGAGGGAACATGGTGATTGACATGATGTCTGGCCCCTCCCTTCAGCCACAGGAGATGACAGTAAAACGTTTGGAGATGCAGGACATGTTGTGGAGCACGATACCCAGGAGAAAGAGCAGGACACAGGCTACCAGGATCACTGTACACACCCCGGACCACGTGGAGCCCTTCCCCCCTCCACCACCTCCTCCCCCGGCTCCCCTCCTCTCTGCCTCCTCCAGGCCGTCGAGACTCATCCCCAGGGGCTGCAGCTCAGGCATGGCCACCACCGCCACATCCACCTTCTGCTGCCCGCTGCCACCTGGCAGGAACCGGCAGCCCAGTTCGCCAGGCAACAGTGCCCTCTCCTTAGCGGTGGGCAGGGGCAGCATGTAACAGCCATTGCTAGGCAGGCGGATGAAGACGGGCGTGTGCTCGGAGGCGTGCGGGATGGCGATGACGGTAATGATGTCAGGGTCATCGGGGAGCTGGGAGACGGAGAGGCCGGCGGGGAGTTTGGTGACGCCACGGCACCAGGGGCAGCGGATCTCTTTCTGGCTGGACCGCATCTGGGTCAGGCACACAGAGCAGCACGTGTGTCTGCAGTCCAGCAGCTTGGGCCTCCTTCGCGGGCTGTAGTAGTTAAAACAGATCTGACACTCCAAGATGGAGTCCTGCGAGAGAGACCGAGTCTCCATTTTGTTATGGATTGTTATTATGGGTCCTTTATAGTAGCAATCACGAGCAATCCCGAGAATAGGCTGGTTTCACAAGGCTAGGTGCTTATAGTTTCAGGAGAAGGGAGAGAACGTGCTCAATTATTATCCTCTTGCATAAACAAGTGAAACGGTGCTTGTAACCCTTTGATGTAACTGGCTGTTTTTGTGTACTGCAACACAAACCAGGATGACAAAGAAGAATGCCTCTTATTATTTGACTGTAGTAGCAGGAAGCTAAATGAAATCCAGATCATCCACAAGGCACTTGATTCCTCCTCAGAGCAAAGCTGTGCTGTTTGAGTTCATAGCCCCTGCTCGGTGTCCTTCCACCCACCTGACCGTCTCAGTGTTGGTGTGATGTCTCAGTGTCGGTGTGATGTCACAGGATGATTGAGGTCACACAGTGGTTCATCTGTGAAACAAGAGAGAAGACCGTGTTAACGGGCTGAAGAGATTCACGGGGCAGAGAGAGAGAGAGAGAGAGAGAGAGAGAGAGAGAGAGAGAGAGTGAGAGTGTGTGTGTGTGTGTGTGTGTGTGTGTGTGTGTGTGTGTGTGTGTGTGTGTGTGTGTGTGTGTGTGTGTGTGTGTGTGTGTGTGTGTGTGTGTGTGTATAGAAGTGGGCTTCAACACTTATTGTGGAGCAGAAATAGGAGCACGGGCATGGCATGGGCAGTGTAGCGGGCAGCCAGGCATGTAGGCTTTTGTGTGTCCCGAATGGCACCCCATTCCTTATACAGTGCACTTCTTTTGACCAGAGCCCTATGGGGATTAGGGTGTAGCCTGTGTCCCCCTCAATCCCCCTGGGGCTGGCTCATCAGCCTGGATCTCTCGCATTCATTTTCACACAGATAAATCAGTTAGCTGCCCTGCCCCTATCAACGCTCTGCCTCTCTGCCTGGCTTTAACATCAAAAGGAATCACACACACACACACACTTCGCTCTCATCAGACACATTACAGAAACGTGTGAGGATGCTCATACATGCCACATCATACAGAGAAAAGAGAAGGGAGGGAGGTCGTCATGCCACAACCACACGTGATGTAAAGTGACATTATCATCCGTGACATATCCACATCAGACACAATAGGGTAACTCAGGGCACTAAGGCCAGCAGAGGAGATCTGATAGTGGGTCGGATTTAAGCATTTTTCATAATATTGCTAATTACTTTTTATCTTCAGCCACAGCCAGAAATTAAATTATTGGTCATCACACTACACAGAATACATCAAAATCAACATACGCATTAGTTAGCCACAGGCTCTGTGAAAGTTTGTTCTCCCACTCTTCTTCTTACATAATCATTTCAGCCATGTTAGTTAGGGCAATTCCATGGGAACAGAATTACGCCCAGACTCAACATTTTTCACTTCAAATGTAAACCAAACAAAAAACACTGATGTCTAAGCTTAACAAACCACACAGCTCTATGCACAAGGACTAATTTAACAAGATGTTAGTGTAATTCTGTTGCCAAACGTTGCACACTTTTTCCAGATTTTTTTGTTTATTTACTATTTACTCCTTTTTCTAAGTAGTCATTGTGCATAGAGTATGGTAGTAGGCACATGTCTTAGTAACTGACTGACAGAGGGACAGTGACATGGAAAAACCGTGAAACCTTTTAATTTCAAGGTGACCATAGATACTATTAATGTCAACAGTATAGTCAAATTATACCTTGTCAATTAAACTCCTCAGCTCTAACAGCTGTTTGCTCACACGTTGTAATGGAATTACAGGCATAGAGAAGACATCCATGTGACATAGCGGTTGTGTCCCAAATGGCTCCCTATTATCTATGGGTCTTGGCCAAAAGTACTGCACTACTTAGGGAACAGGGTACCATGACACTGTCCCTCCACCTTTTGGGACAGAAACATATATTTCTTGTGTTAGGTTTCTAAATCCACTGTAAATGCAACACATTTTCAGCGGTTAGCGTCTCCACCACACACATCCGAACCTCACCCACTTCCTCCCTTCCCCTCTTTTCCTCTCCCTCTATCCCTACCCAGGCAAAATGTATCTTTCTGTTTTGGTTCTGATGCGATACCCCTTTCACTCCTCACTCTCCGCTTGACCTAGTTTCTCTAAACCCTTCTGCATTCTCTACCACCATTTCAAAGTCAAGTAAAATGCAGAAAATGCAGTAATTTTAGTTACGGGGATGAGAGAGAGAGAGGGGGGAAGATACAGAGGGAGAGAGAAAGAGAGAAAGTAAGGGAGTCAGATGAAGAGAGAAAAAGAGAGCGAGAGAGAGACCTGCCTGATGGGTAAGACAACCAGGGGTATTAGTAAAAACCCTTCATAAGATAAGGATTAGCTTTGATCTGACAAAAATGCTTTGTGGCTCAATATTCCCATACACTCATTATTTCATGCTCCTCTCCTTCATAATTTACTCTCTTCCCCTCCATCCTCTGTTATTTACACTCTCTAAATACATTTCTCGACTGTTAGTCTGTCTACCTTTCTTTAGGTTACTCCTCTCTCTCGCTCTTTCACATTATAGTTTTGTGACCCATTTTCACATTTCACCTAGTGTGGGAGAGAAAACACACCTCACTGTCACTGAGCATAACTATAGGAGGTACGGCAAATCTCATTTCTGAACATCCTCTGTAAAACACATAAAAGCAACTGTGAATGAATTCAAAAAAGTCTTAATACAAGGTTTGGTCCGTCATATCATATGACTGTAGGAAGGGAATATGATTAAGTAATGATGGTGAGTTCCCTACTGGAACCCCTATCCCTGTCCAGAGCCCCTTTGGCCCCCTGGGACCATCCAAAAGGACAGACACACTCCCTTCGCTGAGCATAACTGGAACACACACACACACGCACACACACAAACACTCTGTCCCTCCAGTCTCCCCTGCCTCGCTCCACAGCACACACAATCAGCCGAAGGAAAAAGCTCACTCCTCCTTAAAGACAGCGGCTAAAAATAACCAAGGAAAGGACACACACACACACTCCCAAAAATGATAAACTGGTTGGAGCAAGTCAGAGAGGGGGGTAACAAGTAGCAGGGGATTTGGAAGACAAAGGAGGAGAGGAGAGAAAGGGCACAGAAACACAGGTTAACACCTGTCATTGTAAATAAGAATTTGTTCTAAACTAACTTCCCTAGTTAAATAAATAAAATCCCAAATGGCACCCTATTTCCTTATATGCTCCAGTCCAAAGTAGTGCACTAAATAGGAAATAGGGTGTCATTTGGGATGTGTCATAGACATTAGACATGCATCAAAACTAAATAGTTCACTTTTCTGAAAGAAAGGCTGGCCATCCAACAAAATAACATACACTTTCACAAAAAGTCATTACTATGCACATGTATGCATGAAAAGGCATTGATATTACACCACTTACACGGGTGGCCACTTACCAGTACTAAGACTAAAAACTCTGGCACAGTCAGAAACAGTTACTCTGTAAATTGAAACTAGGGGTTAATTGACATTACATGGCATGAGGCTAGGTCTAGGACAAACCCTTGACTAAGTTGCCAAGTACTTTTACGCTCCACACTCACTCCTAGTTAATCCTCCACTCAACAATTAATCTCAATAAGACAAAAAATGTATTATACATCGCAAGTGAAGCACACAAGCGAACAAAGAAGACCACATTTGCCCTTGAGAAAGGTGTATCTCGATGATGAAAAGTGTGTGTGTGTGTGTGTGTGTGTGTGTGTGTGTGTGTCCAGAGGCCTGTGCAGTAGACTGCTGCAGGACACATTATGGCAATTTCCATCTTAAGGACCTAGTCCCCATCAGCAAACGCACACACACACACACACACACACGCCCACAGTCCCCATCCACAGATGTGCCTGCCAGGCAGCAGTACTATAAACTCTGGCCCACACACCCACATGAGCGTGACCAACAAACACACAATCCACTACCTCTCGGATACATCAGTAACACAGCTGAGGGGGAGGTGTGAGTATGTGTGTCCATGTGTGTGTATGACCTGGAGAGGGAGGCGATCATACATCTCTTGAGGAGCTTGCATCTCATTCTCCAAAGCCAATATTTGACCACGTCCTTGGCTACCTTTCCTTTCTTATCAACAAACCCTAGTGGAAAACTGGAGAGAATAGATACAACACTAGGACCAGACTTACTGATTGAATTTCCCTGATCCAGAAACACAGACACCTCACATTGTTCTGTCTTAATCAATGTCTATCTAGCAGCTGGCTACATTATCAGAGATACAGGTAACTGCCAAAATAAAGGAAACACAAACATAAAGTGTTGTAGCCCTTTATACTTGTACCTGTATATAGGTTGAAAATGGTCGATTTGGACAATGATAAGTGCATAAAATGGAACGCAGTGGCTGTACAGTAACATGCTATACATGACCTCAGGCTCTGTCTGTATGGGTTTTGACAAGAAGGAGGGATGGGGGAACAAGAAGATCCCCCATGCTTTCAGCTAATTGAGCAACGTTTGCAACTGTTTTGTTGTCTTGAGTGAGAGAAATGCTGTACATGTATTTTGAAAGATGAGACATAGAGGATTATAGTAAATACCGCGTTGATGTCATATAGGGGGAAGCCAAACATCCAGTCCAAATGTGCACTTCACATTTCCATCTCATAAAAATCATATCTATCGTCAAAGTGGAGGATCATTATGTTTGATGTACAGTACCAGTCAAAAGTTTGGACACACCTACTCCTTCAAGGGTTGTTCTTTATTTCTACCATTTTCTACACTGTAGAATAACAGTGAAGACATCAAAACTCTGAAATAACACATATGGAATCATGTAAGTAACCAAAAAAGTGTTAAACAAATCAAAATATATTTTCTATTTGAGATTCTTCAAAGTAGACACCCTTTGCATTGATGACAGCGTTGCACACTCTTGGCAATTAACATCCCCCTTACGCTCCTTTGAGACCCCTCTATCAAAGACTCTGGGATCTTTTCTGCTAGCCATGGTAGCCAAAATAATGGGCAACTGGGCATTTTTATACATGACCCTAAGCATGATGGGATGTTAATTGCTTAATTAACTCATGAACCACACCAGTGAGGAAGCATCAGCTTTCAATATACTTTGTAGCCCTCATTTACTCAAGTGTTCCTTTATTTGGCAGCCTCTTATTTTTTAAACTGCATTGCTGGTTAGGACTTGTAAGTAAGCATTTCACTGTAAGGACTACACCTGTTGTATTCGGGGGCATGTGACAAATACAATTTAATTTGATTTGGGATATACACTGATTGCACACAACATTAGGAACACCTTGCTAATATTGAGTTGCACCCCCTTCTGCCCTCAGAACAGCCTACATGTGTCAGGGCATGTGCTGTTAAAAGCATTCCACAGGAAGGCTGGCCCATGTTGACTCCGATGCTTCCCACAGTTGTGTCAAGTGGGCTGGATGTTCCTTGGGTGGTGGACCATTCTTGATACACACGGGAAACTGTTGAGTGTGAAAAACCCAGCAGCATTGCAGTTAAACTGGCACACCTGGCACCTACTATCATACCCTGTTGAAAGGCACATACATATTTTTACTTGCCCACTCACCCTCTGAATGGCACACATACACAATCCATGTCGCAATTGTCTCAAGGCTTAAAAATCCTTCTTTAATCTGACGGATTTCATGGGGATTCCTTTGTTATGCTAATTTGATTTCAGTGGGGGCACGGACATCGGCTCTAAGGGTGTAACCTTTCTCTTCCCCTTCATCAGTCGTGGCTGAACGACGACAACACTAACATACAACTGGCTGGTTGTATGATATACCGGCAGGATAGAACAGTGGCGTCTGGTAAGACAAGGGGCAGCGGTCTCTGTATTTTTGTAAACAACAGCTGGTGCACGATATCTAAGGAAGTCTCGAACTATTGCTCGCCTGAGGTAGAGTATCTCATGATAAGCTGTAGACCACACTACCTACTGAGAGAGCTTTCATCTGTATTCTTTGTAGCTATTTAGAGACTGGCACTAAGACAGCATTGAATGAGCTGTATTCCGCCATAAGCAAACAAGAAAACGCTCACCCAGAGGAGGCACTCCTAGTAGCTGGGGACTTTAATGAAGGGAAACTTAAATCCATTTTACCATATTTCTATCAGCAGGTTAAATGTACAAACAGAGGAATAATAACTCTGGACCACCTATATCCCACACACAGAGATGTATAGGCTGGTCACAAAGCTCTCCCTCGCCCTCCATTTGGCAAATCTGACCATAATTCTATCCTCCTGATTTCTGCTTACAAGCAAAAAGCAAAGCAGCAAGCACCAGTGACTAGATCAATAAAAAAGTGGTCAGAGGAAGCAGATGCTAAGCTACAGGAGTGTTTTGCTAGCACAGACTCCGATGGCATTGAGGAGTACACCACATCAGTTATTGGCTTCATCAATAAGTGCATTGATAACGTTGTCCCCACGCCATGGATTACAGGCGGCATCCACACTGAACTAAAGGCTAGAGCTGCCACTTTCAAGGAGCGGGACTTATAAGAAATCATGCTATCCCCTCTGATGAACCATCAAAGGGGCAAAGCGTCAATACAGGGCTAAGATCGAATCTTACTATACTGGCTCTGGCGCTCGTCGGATGTGGCAGGGCTTGCAAACCATTACAGACAACAAAGGGAAGCAAACAGATGAGCAAAACTACTTCTATGCTCGCTTCAAGGCAAATAACACTGAAACATGCATGAGAGCACCAGCTGTTCCGGAAGACTGTGATCACGCTCTCTGCAGCCGATGTGGGTAAGACCTTTAAACAGGTCAACATTCAAAATGACGTAGGGAAAGACGGATTACCAGGACCTGTACTGCGAGCATGCGCTGACAAACTGGCAAGTGTCTTCACTGACATTTTCAACCTCTCCCTGTCCGAGTCTGTAATACTAACATGTTTTAAGCAGACCACCATAGTCCAGGTGCCCAAGAACAGTACGGTAACCTGCCTAAATGACTACCGACCCGTAGCACTCACATCTGTAGCCATGAAGTGCCTGGGCTGGTCATGGCTCACATCAACACCATCATCCCAGAAACCCTAGAACCACTTCAATTTGCATGCCGCTCCAACAGACCCACAGATGATGCAATCTCCATTGCACTCCACACTGCCCTTTCCCATCTGGACAAAAGGAAAACCTATATGAGAATGCTATTCATTGACTACAGCTCAGCGTTCAACACCATAGTGCCCTAAAAGCTCATCAATAAGCTAAGGTCCCTAGGACTGAACACCTCCCGCTGCAACTGGATCCTGGACTTCCTGATGAACCGACCCCAGGTGGTAAGGGTAGGTAACACCACATTCGCCACGCTGATCCTCAACACAGGGGCCCCTCAGGCATGCGTGCTCAGTCCCCTCCTGTACTCCCTGTTCACTCATGACCTCACGGCCAGGCATGACTTCAACACCATCATTCAATTTGCCGATGACACAACAGTGGTAGGCCTGATCACCGACAATGACAAGACAGCCTATAAGGAGGAGAAAAGAGACCTGGCCGTGTGGTGCCAAGAGAACATCTTCTCCCTCAATGTGATTAAGATAATGGCGATGATTTTGGTCTACAGGAAAAGGAGGACCGAGCACGCCCCCATTCTCATCGAAGGGCTGCAGTGGAGCAGGTTGAGAACTTCAAATTCCTTGGTATCCACATCACCAACAAACTAACATGGTCCAAGCACACCAAGACAGTCGTGAAGAGGGCATTCCCCCTCAGGAGACTGAAAATATTTGGCATGGGTCCTCAGATCCTCAAAAGGTTCTACAGCTGCACCATCGAGAGAGTTACATCACTGCCTGGTATGGCAACTGCTCGGCCTCCGACCACAAGGCACTACAGAAGGTAGTGCAAACGGCCCAGTACATCACTGGGGCCAAGCTTCCTGCCATTCAGGACCTCTATACCAGGCAGTGTCAGAGGAAGGCCCTCAAAGACTCCAGCCACCCGTGTCATAGACGGTTCTCTCTGCTACCACACGGCAAGCGGTACCGGAGCGCCAAGTCTAGGTCCAAGATGTTTCTATACAGCTTCTACCCCCAAGCCATAAGACTCCTGAACATCTAATCAAATGGCTACCCAGACTATTTGGAGCGGAATCAGTAGAATGGTATCAAATACATCAAACACATGGTTGCTGGGTATTTGATGCCATTCCAATTTATCCATTCCTGCCCTCAGAAGCCCCTACTGATCTACACTGAATGAAGTGGATATAACATGTGACATCAATAACGGATTATCGCTTTCACCTGGATTCACCTGGTCAGTCTGTCATGGAAAGACGGGGTGTTCCTACTGTTTTGTACACTCAATGTCGATACAGATATCATGACAGGAAGAAATACTGATGAAGTGACATCAATCAATTGAGAGAAGGGTCTTTCTGTGTTGTCTATGCATCCAAGAGCATAATACATGTTATCAACTTTGCTGTCCAAACAAATATCTTTATGTTTTGTTAAATCAGACCAATTCAAAGCCCTTATGTCTATTCATGTCTACTCAGAATTGTAGCCTGCTGACTGTTCAAAATGCTTTCAGTCATGACAGTGAGCTGGGTTGTGTGTTGTGCAGAGAGGTGAAATAAGGCAAGCTGGAGTCTAAATCTCCAACTAAAATAAATACTCATCTTTCTTCTCAAGGTCTCTCAGGTCAGGATTAAATCCGATCAGCGGTAGATCCGCGTTATAGCAGGTTTGACATTTAAAGGTAATTTCCAAGATATGCAACATTAACTGTGAATGAGGTCTCCACGAACGTGGGAACATTGCCTGTGACAGGTGCATAGCTGACAAAACATATCCGGATTGAATCCCAGCCTTAATGTTGTGAACTCTGTGAAATACATCCAGGTTTAGTATCCTTTCCTTGATGTCAGTCATGGCTTACAAGCAATCAAGATTGCCATTTTTTGTATATCTTTGAAACTGAAATAATAAATATCCTAGTAATATCTAACCAGATCCAACGGATGATACAATGTTTCTGTTTTCTACACGCAATGGCATCCACCTGTTCTATGATGAAATTACAGCGCAAAGCATCCTAATTATCAACAGCATTACAATCCCTTTGTCTGATGATGAAAGGCGAGTTCAGACAGCACTGATGAGAAGTAGAGATAGTAGGACTACTATCTCTGTGATTAAAGGAACAGTTGAAAGGAGAGGATGGGTGACTCTATCTACTATCTGCCAGACATATTTACTGATTGTGGAGATGTGAAGGAAACCACAACTGAACCAGACAGCTTGGAAAAAGTTGATCCTATTAGAAATTAACTCACAGTTTTTGACTCAAATTTAGCTCACCGTTAAGTATTAATCATATCTGTTAAAAATGTGAATAAGGGTTGTAGTTTCCTCGTGTGTACACCACCATTTTTAACAAAGTGCATACATTCTGCTGCTAACCAGCGGGTATTCCACCCCCACACACACACACACACACACACACACTTCACTTAGGACTGGGAATGACATCATTCACACATCGGCAGGCAACGCAGCAATAGTGTATGTGAATGGGAACAGGAAGGGGATACCTAGTCAGTTGCACAACTGAATGCATTCAACCAAAATATGTCTTCCGCATTTAACCCAACCCCTCTGAATCAGGTGTGTGTGCCTGTGCGTGTGCGCACATGCAAGCTTACAAACTCTGAAAGAGATGGCTTGAGCTTCTTACCCCAAGCACAGCACTACAGCGTGAGAAGACTACATGCACTTGATGTTCTACTAATGCTTGATCTCTCAATGTCTTTCTGACGCACTCCGCTATCAGACAGTCCTCAAACACACACCGCTTTTAACACACACACAAACTTTAGTCTTGAAACACACACCCCCTTCAAAACTTGTTTACTTAACACATCATCTATTCTAGTGTTCAATAACATCCCCGAGAGGCAAAACTTTCCTCAGCAAGTCAGTCAAACAGATGATATCTAGAAACAGAGGGAAGCGAGCGGAGATCTAACTCATTGCTCAAAGACAAGAACTGTCACATTACTTGAGTGTAATGTTGCTGGCGGTTCTTGGAAAGGAGTGAAGATATATTATCAAGAGAGAGAATGGATATTGTAGCACATTTTTAGAGTTGCCTGCCCTGAAACTGTTTCTTGTCACCTTATCAAGATCAACACCAGCTACATTGTCACTTTGTCATTATAATCATAGTAACAGTAACACATACTACAACTCTTAACCCTTCAAGTCCTTCGTCAGTGTAAAACTATCATAGTGGGCAGAACTGATTGGAAGATGTAATTTCAACCAGGTTCTGAAGCTGAAAAGGTGCCATTTCAAACAGTTTTGCCCACAGGGATATTTCAAGATCATACCATAGTTAGATCATCTTTGAAATAACACTGCCAGACATATCAAGATTATACATGTTGTCAAGGGACATGTATGGTGAAAGTAGAGGACGTCCGCTTAAACAATCACATCAAATACGTATATTTCCCTTCAGGTCTCTCTATACCGCACGCACACACACACACACACACACACACACACACACACACACCTCTGTTGCCAGGCAGTGGAAAAGAAAAACAGACAAACCTAGGCAGGCCTGAGAGTTTTAGTATAATCTCATATTAGAACCTTACCTGAGCCGCTTAGCTCTTCCCCAGGGCTGTAGAGCTGGTTTAAACAGCATCATGCATACGCTGACTACAGTTATATAACTGTATCATGTAGACCCTGACTACTACCACTATACACTGTACTGTGTATACCCTGAATTCCGCTATATGCAGTGCTGATACTGTATTATATATGTATACTGTACTATCTACTGTGCTAATACTCTCTCTCTCTTTACTGTAGCACAGCGACAGCAAAAGCACCATAGATCCTTGTGTTGTGAAACTGATGCAGAGGTAGCTAGCTACTAGAGATAAAAATCCATGCTCTGTGTACCGAATACTGAGCCTCCTATCATGTAAAGGGAGCCACCCATAGACATTATTTACTTAACAACTAGCCAGTTTACTAACCAATCAACAGCCAACCACCCAGAGATAATATAGTCAAAGGTTATGTCCCAAATGGCACCCTATATTCATAGAGCCCCATAGGGCTCTGGTCAAAAGTAGTGTACTACATAGAGCATAGATAGTGTCGCAGACAATTTGGGATGCAGACAAAGGCTTATCTTAGCTCAGAGGCAAACACAATTGTAGGCTACAGCTATATCCCCTGTTGTTAGTTACTAAGGCAGGGCCTTACCGTGGGCTTTAAAGACTTACACCTGCGTTCCAAATGGCAATTTTTGTAGGGGTTGATACATTTTTTGTAATAGAAAATCAAGTGTGACTTTTCAAAGCGGAAATAACAAACATTAGAAGCCTTTTTAAACATTAAATTCACTACGAGTTTTACATTTCCTGCAAGAGTTCTCTTGCAAGAGGGTGATCAAATTAAGCCCTGACCAGATGTACTACACTATAAAGGGAATAGGGCGCCATTTAGGACCCAGCTACACCAATGGGGATCAACGGAATAGCAGCATTGATTGTTCATTAATCAGTCAATGCGACCGGATTGTTAGCTCACTGAGTGGATTATAAATGGCTATTTCAGTAGGAAAATATCCCAGCTTGTCCCTGTGTGTGTGCATACAGACAAATCAATTCTAAAACAGTCCTTAATTTCAAGGGAAACAATGTGTCTATACTAGAGTATATTTGTTATTCTAAGTTAAAATAGCTGATAATTCTTTGAGTATAAACCAATTATAAACCCTAATTCAACAGGGTAATTTTCTCAGTAAGGCTATCTTGACAAACATGAATCAAATCATGAGCTAACAACATTCAGCTTTCGAGCATGCATTCTGCCTTTACTTGCTCCCACAAAAATAGATTTAAAGAGCACTGCTACTGTATATGGAATAGCTTGGATAACAGTAACTCTCTGCTCATAGATCTATTCATGTCCAGTATGAAATTATGAGTGGATCATAGTTTTGACTAGATAGCTGTGAGGTAGTTGTCCCCAATTGGAACAAAATCAGTGTGTGACAAATTATAAACCTGATCTGAGGAATGGGCCAGATTCTCAATCCCAGTAGGCCGTCATGACTCCTGCTGCCCTGGGACTGAATTTGAGGGATTACTGTTCTGTTGTCTGTCGGCCTCTCTCTCTCTCTCTCTCTCTCTCTCTCTCTCGTTGAGGTGAAGAAAGGAGAGAGATATTTCATCTGACTGGTTGGCGTGCAGCGGTGGACAGCTCTGGCTGGTGAAAACACAAACAGATCGATGAGATGATTGGCACCACACGACAATCCCGGCCCTTGGGCAGCCCAGACACTCAACCTTCGTCCCAAATGGCATCATATTCCCTATGTAGTGCACTACTTGCGACCAGAGCCCTTTGGGAATAGGGTGCCATTTGGGATGCAAACACACACTCATGCCCCCCCCCCCCCCCTCATCTCAATCAACTTCACACAAGACCATTATGTAGGCCAACTCACACAAACACTATCAAACACACACATGCTATTTAACACCCTCCTAGATCCTTGGGTACACATTCTATCCACCCTAGTACACACATGAAAATACAGTGATGAAAGCTACTAAAACCACTTCTATCTTTCCAGAGGGAACGTCCTCTGTAAGTGAAATGGAAAAACGTAGAAAAAGGCTAACATTGATATATAGTGACAATAAATTAGCTTTGCTAGCGCTTTAAATCCTCCACCCTCTGGGACCCTGCAGCTATTAATTCCTTTTTGAGGACAGTCAGCTATCAAGTGTTTTTCATCCTTTTCATTCCCACTGAAAACGTTCCCAGATGTTGGCAAATCAACAGCCTTTAATATTCCTCTACCCCCTCATCTCATCTCGTATCCACCCTCGTTTCTGGCAAATTCCAATGCTGAAAAATGAGCTCTGTCTATTCTTCTCGTCTGACAGATGAGGTGGCCTTTGTGATGTACGTGATTTCTCCAAACTGCACGACAACGGGCACAAAGCAACAACGTCAAAGCAGTGAGCATCCTGACAGATATCCCAGCAAAACTCTGAAGAAATTACCAACCCAAACAGGTAAGAAATTCGAACTCTCGTGAACAATAGTGATTTGGTTCTACACAAACATCATCAAGTCCATCCTCACCTCCTCGTTAGGGAATGAGTAGGCCCGCTCTAAGGGCAAACTGCAGCAGATTGTCCTCTCTGCTAAGAGGTTCATCAGCCGCCACCTGCCCTCCATCGAGGTCCTGCACGACTCCAGGGAAAGGAAGCGTACAGGAAAGATCATTGCTGACCCCTTCAACCCCCTCCTTCCAAAAACTCCCCTCAGGGAAAGAGTTCAGGGCCCAGTTTCCCAAAAGCATAATAAGGCTAAGTTCATTGTTAGATGATACGCAGCCAAGACAGAAAGATAAATGTGGTCAGAGACCCACTAAAGCAGCACCACACCCTCAAGATGTTGAGCCTGCCTGGCAGAGTTGGTTCTAACAGAGCCAAAGCCCCCAGATGGGTGAGCATAATATAAGAGGAATTTCTCAAAGCTGCTAATGAGAACCTTGACTACCTTAAACCTAGCCGGTGGGGATTCCAGTGGGGTGCCCCAACCCAGGTAGTGGCAGTGCTGGCAACACTAGCTGCACTAACCCATGGGGGGGGGGTCACACTCTGACAAGGGGGCAAATTATTGTGGCCCTGGTGGCACAACATAATTAAGGGTCTGACTGCACAGAGATGCTTGGGAAAATGGTCACAACGGGGGACCAGCGTGTGTGTGTTTCAGGGGAAAGGGATGTATCGGAGCTCCATCAGATAGGACATTGGTTAATCAAATCTCCCCATTCTTGCTCAATTTTGCATGCCTTCTCAAACAGCTACAACTGAATAGGCATTCGTACATCAAGTCCTACAGGCTCGGGGTTAGAACAACTGTTGAACATCTGAGCTTGTGGTTGTTTGTGTGTGTGTGTGTGTGTGTGTGTGTGTGTGTGTGTGTGTGTGTGTGTGTGTGTGTGTGTGTGTGTGTGTGTGTGTGTGTGTGTGTGTGTGTGTGTGTGTGTGTGTGTGTGCGTATCCCACACCTGTTGCTATGGGGTAAAGATGTTAGGGACAATATAGGATGAATCACAATAATTGCTTGCCAAAAATGTAATTTTTGTCATGACAATCCTGGTTTTTGGTAACAATCCTTCGCATTAACTGTCTACATTATTACGCATATTGTTCATTAATTGTGGGAATTAAGAATAGCAATATTTTTTTTGGGTCAAAGGTTTTAAGAGCACCTACTCATTCAAGGGTTTTTCTTTATTTGTACTATTTTCTAAATTGTAGAATAATAGTGAAGACATCAAAACTATGAAATATCACATATGGAATCATGTAGTAACCAAAAAAGTGTTAAACAAATCAAAATATATTTTATACTTGAGATTCTTCAAAGTAGACACCCTTTGCCTTGATGACAGCTTTGCACACACTTTGCATTCTTTCATCCAGCTTCACCTGGAACGCTTTTCCAATAGTCTTGAAGGAGTTCCCACATGCTTAGCACTTGTTGGCTGCTTTTCCTTCACTCTGCTGTCCTACTCATCCCAAACCATCTCAATTTCGTTGAGGTCGGGGGATTGTGGATGGCAGGTCATCTGATACAGCACTCCATTGCCAAGTTAGATAAAGATTCAATAAAATTAAAATAAACTATCCTTTTTGGTAAAATAGCCCTTACACAGCCTGGAGGTGTGTTGGGTCATTGTCCTGTTGACAAACAAATGATAGTGGGACTAAGTCCAAACCAGATTTGATGGAATATCGCTGCAGAATGCCGTGGTAGCCATGAAGGTTAAGTGTAAATTCTAAATAAATCACAGACAGTGTCAACAGCAAAGCACCCCCATACCATAACACCTCCTCCTCCATGCTTTATGGTGGGAAAAACACATGCAGAGATCATCCGTTCACCCACACCGCGTCTCACAAATACACAGTTGTTGGAACCAAAAGTCTCAAATTTGGACTCCAGACCAAAAGGACATATTTCCACCAGTCTAATATCCATTGCTCGTGTTTCTTGGTTCAAGCAAGTCTCCTCTTATTATTGGTGTCCTTTAGTAGTGGTTTCTTTGCAGCAATTCGACCATGAAGGCCTGATTCACACTTTGTCCTGTGAATGGTTGATGTGAGATGTCTGTTAATTGAACTCTGTGAAGCATTTATTTAGCCTGCAATTTCTGAGGCTGGTAATTCTAATGAACTTATCTTCTTCAGCAGAGGTAACTCTGGGTCTTACATTCCTGTGGCGTTCCTCATGAGAGCCAGTTTCATCATAGCGCTTGATGGTTTTTGTGACTGCACTTGAAGAAACTTCCAAAGTTCTTGAAATTTTCCGTATTGACTGACCTTCACGACTTAAAGTAATGATGGACTGTTGTTTCTCTTTGCTTATTTGAGCTGTTCTTGCCATAAAATAGACTTGGTCTTTTACCAAATAGGGCTATCTTCTGTATGCACCCCTACCTTTTCACAACACAACTGATTGGCTCAAATGCATAAAGAAGGAAATAAACTCCACAAATGAACTTTTAGGAAGGCACACCTGTTAATTGAAATGCATTCCAGGTGACTACCTCATGAAGCTGGTTGAGAGAATGCCAAGAGTGTGGAAAGCTGTCATCAAGGCAAAGGGTGGCAATTTGAAGAATATCAAATATATATTGATTTGTTTAACACTTTTTGGGTTATTTCATGACCCATGAATTATGTGTTATTTCATAGTTTTGATGTGTTCACAATTATTTGACAATGTAGAAAATAGTAAAAATAAAGAAAAACCCTTGAATGAGTAGTTGTTATAAAATGTTTGACCGGTGGAGTATATGTTTTAAATAACTGTATATAATACAATTGAGGTGAGGCTGTTGGAAATGCTTTTGGCAGTTAATGTGCTTCTGTTATGTGGGTGGCACTGTGTGCTATTTTTGAAGGATAGGTCACTGGGACGACAACCCAACTTGGGATAGGTGTAGGTTTTAGCGGGTGGAATGGTGGAGAACAATTGGAGGTTTACTTAGTAACAATGCAAATATCATGGTACAGCTACAGTTGAAGTCGGAAGTTTACATACACACAAGCAAAATATATTTAAACTCAGTTTTTCACAAATCTTGACATTTAATCCTAGTAAACAATCCCTGTTTTAGGTCAGTTACGATCACCACTTTTTATTAAGATATATTTCTTTCATCACATTCACAGTGGGTCAGAAGTTTACACTCAATTAGAATTTGCTAGCATTGCCTTTAAATTGCTTAACTTGGGTAAAACATTTCGGGAAGCATTCCACAAGCAGCTCCTGACAGAGTTGATGTAACTGAATCAGGTTTGTAGAACTCCTTGCTCACACACGCTTTAACAGATCTACCCACATATTTTCTACAGGATTGACATTACGGCTTCGTGATGGCCACTCCAATACCTTGCCTTTGTTGTTCTTAAGCCATTTTGCCACAACTTTGTAAGTATGCTTGAGGTTATAGTCCATTTGGAAGACCCATTCACGACCAAGCTTTAACTTCCTGACTGATGTCTTGAGATGTTGCTTCAATATATTCACATAATTTTCCATCCGTATGATGACATCTATTTTGTGAAGTGCACCAGTCTCTCCTGTAGCAAAGCACCCCCACAACATGATGCTGCCACCCCCGTGCTTCACGGTTGGGATGGTGTTCTTCAGCTTGCAGGCCTCCCCTTTTTCCTCCAAACCTAACGATGGTCATTATGGCCAAACAGTTCTATTTTTGTTTCATCAGACCAGAGGACATTCGTTAGTATGATATTTGTCCCCATGTGCCGTGGCAAACCGTAGTCTGGCTTTTTTATGACGGTTTTGGAGCACTGGCTTCTTCCTTGCTGAGTGGCCTTTCAAGTTATGTCTATATAGGACTCGTTTTACTGTGGATATAGATACTTTTGTATCGATTTCCTCCAGCATAATCACTGCTGTTGTTCTGGGATTGATTTGCAACGTTCATCTCTAGGAGACAGAACGTGTCTCCTTCCTGAGCGGTATGACAGCTACGTGGTCCCATGGTGTTTATACTTGCGTACTATTGTTTGTACAGATGAACATGGTACCTTCAGGCACTTTGAAATTGCTCCCAAGGATGAACCAGACTTTCAAGGATCTACAATTTTTTGAGGCACTGAGTTTGGAGGTAGGCCTTGAAATACATCTACAGGTGCACCTTCAATTGATTCAAATTATGTCAATTAGCCTATCAGAAGCTTCTAAAGCCATTCAATTGTTGGAAAAATTACTTGTGTCATGCACAAAGGAGATGTCCTAACCGACTCGCCAAAACTATAGTTTGTTAACAAGAAATTTGTGGAGTAATTGAAAAATGAGTTTTAATGACTCCAACCTAAGTGTATGTAAACTTCTGACCTCAACAGTAGGTACATGATTGCAAAGGGCATCAGTGTCTTAACAGCGTGATTTGCCAAGG
Source organism: Oncorhynchus kisutch (assembly GCF_002021735.2). Lineage (NCBI taxonomy): Eukaryota > Metazoa > Chordata > Actinopteri > Salmoniformes > Salmonidae > Oncorhynchus > Oncorhynchus kisutch. The sequence continues at coordinate 53,099,146 of NC_034191.2, read as the reverse complement.
CAGGATACTCTGATACTCTCCAATACAGAAATCTGGCAGTGGCTTGTGATGATTTTTTTTTTCTTCAAAGAAACGCTTAGTGCAATATTCATGAGGCTCTCTTGTTCAGATATCAGTAAGTGGACTGGAGGCAGGGCATGAACGGGATAACGAATCCAGTTGTTTGTGTCATCCGTTTTGCGAAAGTACATAATTGATTGAGCAGCCATCTCACTTAGTTGCTTCGCTATAGCACATTTGACATTGTCCGTAAGCCTGAGTTCATTTGCACACAACAAATCATACAATGATGTAAAGACCTGTCTGTTGTCCTTGTTAATGCAGACAGAGAACAGCTCCAACTTCTTAATCACAGCCTCAATTATTTCCAGCACATTGAACATAGTTGCGGAGAGTCATCAGGCGAGAAAAAAGATCACCCAGATAGGCAAGTCACGTGAGAAACTCGGGCATCATGCAAGCGGTCAGACGATTGAAAATGATGGTCAGTCAAGAAAACGTTAAGCTCGTCTCTCAATTCAAAAAAACGTATCAATACTTTGCACCTTGATAACCAGCACACTTCTGTATGTTGTAAAAGCGGTACATAGTCGCTGCCCATATCATTGCATAGCGCAGAAAATACACGAGAGTTCAGGGGCCTTGCTTTAACAAAGTTAACCATTTTCACTGTAGTGTCCAAAAAGTCAGGCATTCCCTTAGCACCAAGAGCTTCGGGAGCAACTGCTTGCATGCGCGTTACGACTCCACTATGTCTGCATGTCATGGCCATCAGTAAAGATAACAACACATCTTGAATTCAAATTCAATTTGATGTCACAAAGCTGTCCAGTACTTTAAAAATATCCTCTCATGTTGTCCTGGTTTCCAGTGAGTTTGCAGAAGAGGATGTCTTCCTTAATTGACCTCCCATAAACGTAACGGACATATAGCAGGAGCTGTGCCCACCACGCCTGTTGACTCATCCAGCTGTAACACATAGAATTCACTGGCTTGTATGTGAAGCATTAATTGTTTCAAAACATATCCTGCTATGTCACTGATGCGTCATGAAACAGTGTTGTTTGATGAAGGCATTGTCTGTATAGTTTTTTGGGCCTTTTCCCCCTGCATTGTCCCAGCCATATCTGTGGCAACAGAAATAGTTAAGTCCTCCACAATAGTATGGGGCTTGCCTGTCTTAGCCACTCGGTAGCTCACCATATCAGATGCTTCTTGACCCTTTTTTTAATGGTATCTGTTGCTTTTATACATGTGTTACTACTCGAAAGTTGTCTTAATTCTCACAAAAAAAACTAGTGGCTTATTTTTGTTTCTATACATTGTTTCTAAATGTCTGCGCAAGTGTGAAGGTTTCATCGAGTTGTGAGATAGTACTTTTGCACATATAACACACTAGGGCTAAGGAAAGGCACTACTCCCAATATAAGTTAACCCCAAATCAATGTAGTTCTAATCATATTTGTGCCTCTTTGATGGTCCAACATCCCTGTCTGTTGTTTGGTGCTTTGGGGCAATAGCTCTTCTGGTGCAACAGATTCACAACTGTCAGTGTCCATGCCAGCTGGGCTAACAACAAATTAAAAATTACTGATGCTAGCATTGGATGTGCTCGCGGAAGCAGAACAACTTGTGTCATCGACAGGTGCAGGTGTAGTGCTGCTGGTAGTAGCAGTACTACCAGTAGAGCTGTTATGTGTCTATGGACGCGGGCCTTACTTTTTTTAACCATTAATCCATCTTCGAGCAAACAGAAAGAGCAGCAGCTACGTCTGGCTACATATGGACCGGTAGTGTAATTCCCGCAAGAGAGTAACGGTTAATGTGATTGGATGTTAATTATTCGACTAGGCTACCTGTATTTACATTGTATTGTTATTTTGCTGAACACTATATGGTTTATTTTTTTATTGGTAGTAAAACAAGGCTACTGAGGCGAGAAAATAACTTCCCCCAAATGGTTAGCCCTGTTGGAAAACATATATGGAATGTTTGAAAATGTGAAGAATCTTTTTTTTTGACGTACCCCCGACAGCATTGCGCATACCCCAGTTTGGGAATACCTGCCTTACACAGACCCCTATGGACCCTGCTCAAAAGCAGTGCACAATATAGAGAATATAGTGACATTTTGAAAGCAACCACAGCAGCATCAGTCTGAATGGACCCTAATGAATGTAAAGTGCTAACGGCGAATGATCTGTTTCCACTGTACGCTACCCTTCATTCACACACACACACACTTCCGCAGTGTGAGAGACAGAAATCAGCATAGTAACAAAAGCATTTAGTAAACTAATCAGTGGGAATGACACACTATGAGCTGGTCTTTAAAGAGCCAGGCAAAAACACATTAAGAGAGGAGTCAATAAAACACACACCACAGCCTACACACAGTCAATGAAAGACACATAGAGGACCTATAGAATGCACAGTCAGCAAAGCCAATCAATGTGGAGCAGCGGCACACACATAATCAGAGAGGGGGAAGTCATACTATGTCAGTCAGGTACCGACACACACACACACACACACACGTCATACATCCCAGTCCAGCTGCTGTCTGTCACAATAGAAACACTCCTAATTATATCCTAGCTATGTCTCTCTTGGGGATATAACACAGGAGATATATGTTAAAATCGAAGGTTGAATCTGAAAACTGAACCTGGGGTCAGAGGACTCCAGATAACCTCAATTTCGCCTGTCGTTTGGAGCAGTCGTTGTCATGGTAACAAGACCCCCCCCCCAAAAAAAATAAGATTGATCAATTCTATGACTTATTAACCAAAATAAAATAGGTATATCCTCATTAGTAAAAGCCCCATGTACTCAAATGTTTATTTTGTTGTAAATTCTGTGTGTTACAAACAGGGTTTTCGAACTTGGATAGAGAGCTGATGGTTATCTGCAGATTCTTTGGGTGGTCAGCTACAACCACAGATGGAGCGGAACAGGCAGGCTGTTCAAACAAACCTTATTGGACTCACTCACATTGGTTTACTATTTATTCGAACGCAATTGGTAATAGAAATATATACTCACATAGGAAGATGATAAGAAGGAACACCCGGATAGATATGCTATCCTTTGTGAGACAGCGGTGCATCTGTAGCTGTATGATATGAGGCGATGAGACGATGGTGGTTAGTGCTTTGGTGGACGGGAAGGAGGAATAGAGAGATAAAAAAAAACACCCTCTCTCTCTCTTTCTTTCTCACTCTCTCATTCTCTCTCAATTCAATGTACAATTCAATTCTCTCTCACTCTCCTTTCTCTGTCCCCCAACCCCTCTCTCTCTCGCTCTCTCTTTCCCTACACCTCCCCCTCCCACCCCTTCATTCTCCCCCTCCCTCTGTCTTTTTCTCTCTTTCTCTGTCTATAAATCCTGATCTATACTATCCCTGGTGCCTTACACAATGCCTTCAGAATGTATTCACACCCTGACTTTTTCCACACTTTGGTGTTTTACAGCCTGAATTTAAAATTGATTAAATAGAGATGTTTTGTCACTGGCCTACACACCATACCCCATAATGTCAAGCAGTATTATGTTTGACAAATGTTTACAAAAGCTGAAATGTCTTGCGTCAATTTGTATTCAAGCCATTTTTTTTGGGCAAGCCTAAATAAGTTCAGGAATAAAAACCTGCTTAACAAGTCACATGCATGGACTGTGTGTGCAATAATAGTGTTTAACATGATTTTAGAATGACCCTGTAAGGTCCCAGATATTCTATACGGTCTCCTCAGTCGAGCAGGTAACGTCAAACACAGATTCAACCAAAAAAGACTAAGGAGGTTTTCCAATGCCTCGCAAAGTAGGGCACCTATTGGTAGATTGGTAATTCTGTTGCTGGAGTGGAAGGAAACTGTTCAGGGATTTCAACGTAAGACCAATGGTGACTTTAAAACAGTTACAAAGTATAAAGGCTGTGATAGGAGAAAACTGAGGACGGATCCACAATATTATAGTTACTCCACAATACTAACCTAATTGACAGAGTGAAAAGAAGGAAGCCTATACAGAATAAAACATATTACAAAACATGCATCCTGTTTGCAACAAGGCAATAAAGTAATACTGCAAAGAATATGTCCATAAAGACCAATCTGAAAGCCACACCTCCTGAAAATAACCTATGGATTATATAAAAAAAGACCCATATGCTGGGTCAACCCAGCATGAAAGTGAATAAAAACCCAATTTTTGGGATAATCCAAATGCGTGACCTGTTGGGGGTGTGGCTTCATATAGTTAATTTTTGGCCAAACGTGAGAGTAAATGTCATTCATGTTCATCATGTTAAGTTGGTTCACTACAACTCTTAATTTTCCTTCAAAAGTTCTGCACATTAAATTTCTTAACACAAAATGAATAACACTTAAATATTAAAACTATCCCAACATTGGGCTATGCCAAGTCTTTTATTAGCATGATATGACCATTCACTACTGTTGCACATTCAGTTTGAATGTTTTGGCACCAATAATAGTGTACCACATTATATTACACTCTGCATTGATACTGCATGTGTATTCACACAGCCATTCTTACTTTTCTCCACCTTTCTAAAATGTTTAGTAAAAACATTGAGTTATTTCAGAAGAAAAACATGACAAATAAGTCCAACAGGACATTTGTGCACACTCACAAATGTATACCCTCATGGTACAAAGAGAACATTAAATCAGTAAACTATCTAATTGTCATTATGGGCCAAGTTCTTACTTACATGCACATACATAGCCTTAATTGTTCTCTCACATTTTAAAATGTTGTAAACTGTTCTTGTACTGTAAACAAACAAAAAAATACATAAACATAATGAAATGCAAGCATTGTAGGTCAAATTGACAAATATATCTGGTGCACACATATTTTGTGAATCTTCAAGTGTGATGTGTGAACTGAACTACTCAACGAATTTTTTTCCAGCAATTTTTTGGGGGTGATGAAGAAGCCCAATGCCGGCCAGTGCGAGCCAGGACAGCTCAGCCGCAAGGTCCTCTCCTAGGGGACTCTACTAGGCAAAGTCCTGAGGAGTTACCATGGGTTTCACCAGACAACTTGAAGTAGACACCAAATGCAGCAGTGCTTAGGCACATAGAAACTCCTGAGAGGATGAGAAGCTTTCTTCCAGCGCAGTCCATGACCAATAATGCTACAGCAGTGACCACTACCTGGATTGCTGCTACTACCACCGTAGCAACGTTGCTGTTCTTAAAATGTGCTTCCTAAAATATATTCTCAGCATAGAACATGATGGCATTGATACTGGTGAGCTTTTGGCATATGATCAACATATTGCCCACTCCCAGGTCCTTAAACTCATGCCTAGACACTTGTGTAAGATTCATTTACACTACAAAGAAGTGTTAGGATTAATTTTAACATGGGTTGACAACATAACAGATTTACCAGAATGACATTTACTCTCATGGTTGGCCAAAAAAATAACTGTCTGAAAGCCACACCCCTACTAAGTATTCTGATCTGACCTGTGGATCATAGCTCAATAACCCAGCATCAACAACCCAATTTAAAGAAAACAATGGGTTACTGTGACCCAACTGGCTGGGTCAAAATAACCCAATGTGTGTTCTGTCCAATATTTACTCAAATTGGGTTGTTTTTAACCCAGCGTTTTTTTACCCAGCAGTTTATTTGCAAACAAGTTAGCTTGCTTGTTGGCTTCGGCTCCTCTGTTTTTGTTAAGAGCAGCTATAATGTTAGCATAAAAGTGACTTTCACTTCCTCTCCAGCTCCGGTGCAGCAGGGTCATTCGATTAGGTGGGATTTAACGCAAAGACAAACATTGCCCAGGAGGTCAGCTCAAGGTGGCTCAGGGCTCAACCCCCTTGTTTTCGTTCAAAGTGAAAACACTAGTGATGTTACGCTTGATAACAGAGCTCTGAGGCATGCGTCGAAGTCGCTAAGCAGTTTCCTTCGAAGAAGTGTGACGATTCCTGTATCACTTTAACAATGACGTTTGAAGCTTTGTTTCATTGAATAACCAACTGATTGGTTTGGTATTGTTTTAGTAGAGGAAAAAAAGGCTACTCCGCGCACACGCTACAGCGTGTGGGACGTCATCAATAATAAGTTGGCTTCTCAAAATTATTTTGACCAGCAGGTGCCACTAGTGTATACTGTGTTGATTGAAGTTATGAGTAATGAACCAATTTTCAAGACGATTGGCTGGAAAGCCTCAATGCTTCAGGAAGCTTCATTTCCCCATCACTAGAAAACCCTACAGAAAAAGTATGGCAACATAGGGCTGCAAACAACCTGTGGATTCCTGCTTTAACTACAACAACATCCTCAGTAACGGTTACAGAGACTGTGAGATATGTTTGTTTTTTAATCAACCTTAGATTAATGCTGACTGTAAATAGCTCTGGACAAAATGTACATTTTGCTAAATGCCCAAAATATAAATGTGAACATGAACACTTGCGAAGCACACTGCTGGGTATTATTCTAGTGAGCCCCACCCTCAAATGACTTGTATTTTGATCAAATTTGGCCTTGTTTCGGCTGACGCTCATATTCAAAGCAACTTACAGTCAGTGAATTGAACTAAGGTATATAAACAAGAACATATAACAGTCATAGCAAGTAAAAATATCATATTACTGCTACCAAGAATGTTTGTGTAGTTAAGCGGGCTACTTAGAAAATACAAAATAAATGTATTCTAATAAAACATTTACAAAATAGATGAATTGTGCTTCAGGCCAGTGAATTACAATTTAAACAATAGGTATTGAAACTATTGAAATACCTATATCAAATATATGTAACAGAAATACTGCCCATCGTTGGCATTAGCTGCCTGCAATGTAAATCAATCTGAAACAGTATATTAACCACTGTGCTTCCAGTAATGCACTGTAAATTCTAGATATACAGTATGTTGCATTAGTCAGGCGTTACAGTAATATGCTGTAAATTTGTGTTTCAGTAAAGGTCCTGTAAATCTACAGAAATGTACTGGCTTCTGTGCTGCAAGTATTTTACTGTAAATTTACAATAACCTATTGGCTACTGTGCTGCCAGTAATTTACTGTAAAAATTACAGGAAATATTTTACAGTGTATGTAGGGAATGGGGTGTCATTTGGGACACATATGTTAAGACAAGCCAGACATGGCTTATTCTACGTCCCTGGCCTTTTCCTTTCCACAGCTAATTTTCTCCCTTCTCTCAGCTCTCCCTTTCTGCTGCTCTCTTTCTCTCTCATTCATTTCCTCTCTCTCTTGCTCCATCTCTTTCTTGTCATCTGCATTGTCTAATAGGCTTTGGTTCTACAGCCCAGCTGTCTGTAGTGATTAGAGGGAATGGCGAAGGGAGGGAGAGAAGACAGAGAAAGAGCCCCTGTAGCAGAATGACTGTTGGACTTGGGATCTGTGGGAAGGAATGGCAAGGTACATTTGATTTCCCTATCCTGCTAGATCTAGGCCTATTTGTGCCACAGCCAACTCAATCGTCCTTGTCTTTCTGGCTACATGTTCGGAATGACAATCAACACCAGAAGAGTTAGCTGACCCACATAGGTCGTGTCGACACTTGACACTAACATGCGACATCTATCAGAATCAGAAGATCACATTAAAAAGATGGGTCTCGATGCACAACAGTCCGTTTGTGTTCTGATTGCATTCAGATCTGGCTGACCTCTTCAGGACATGTTCGGGGGTGCTGTGTGTGAGGATTTCTCCTCAGTCTGGATGCTAACAGGCTGCCGAAAGATCATACAGTGGACGACATCTTCAGCACTCCTCCCACAAGCCTCCAGAAAACTTGTGTTTTGGGACTGAGAGGCACCTTTTCATTATAACATTGGAGGTAATACAATCCTAGTGAGTGAGGAACATGTTTGCTGGCCTCAAACTCTAGCCAGCTAGCTAATATTTAGAAAAATAATTTGGGGATTGGCTAGAGTTATGCTAACCCGTTTGCAATCCCTTTAGCGTTGTTTGCTGGCTTGTAAGCTACAGCAGTTAGCTACTGCCATCAATTGTTGTTGTGTTATATTTTTACCTCTTCCACCATTTGTAGAATGCATACTGGCATTTGAATACAACACGGGAAAAGGGAATCCGGACACGGTAGACATTTAAATGTACAGTTGAAGTCGGAAGTTTACATACAACTTAGCCAAATACATTTAAACTCAGTTTTTCACAATTCCTGACATTTAATCATAGTAAAAATGCCTTGTCTTAGGTCAGTTAGGATCAACAATTTATTTTAAGAATGTCAAATGTCAGAATAATAGTAGAGAGAATGATTTATTTCAGCTTTTATTTCTTTCATCACATTCCCAGTGGGTCAGAAGTTGTAACGGTTTTCTTGAGTTGAAGGAGAGGCGGACCAAAATGCAGCGTGGTTACTTGTATACATCTTTAATAAAGCTGAAACCACAAACAGTATACAAAAACAATAAACGTGAAAAAACCTAAACAGCCTATCTGGTGCAAACAAACACAGAGACAGGAACAATCACCCACAAAACCCATCACCAAACAGACTACCTAAATATGGTTCCCAATCAGAGACAATGACTAACACCTGCATCTGATTGAGAACCATATCAGGCCAAACATAGAAATAGACAAACTAGACATGTAACAGAATGCCCACTCAGATCACACCCTGACCAAACAAAACATAGAAACATACAAAGCAAACTATGGTCAGGGTGTGACAGAAGTTTACATACATTCAATTTGTATTTGGTAGCATTGCCTTTAAATAGTTTAACTTGGGTTAAACATTTTGGGTAGCCTTCCACAAGCTTCCCACAATAAGTTGGGTGAATTGTGGCTCATTCCCCCTGACAGACCTGGTGTAATGGAGTCAAGTTTGCAGGCCTCCTGGCTCGCACACGCTTTTTCAGTTCTGCCCACAAAATGTCTATAGGATTGAGGTCAGGGCATTGTGATGGCCACTCCAATACTTTGACTTTGTTTTCCTTAAGCCATTTTGCTCCAACTTTGGAAGTATGCTTGAGGTCATTGTCCATTTGGAAGACCCATTTGCTACCAAGCTTTAACTTCCTGACTGATGTCTTGAGATGTTGCTTCAATATATCTACATGAATTTCCGTCCTCATGATGCCATCTATTTTGTGAAGTGCAACAGACCCTCCTGCAGCAAAGCACCCCCACAACATGATGCTGCCACCCCCGTGCTTCACGGTTGGGATGGTGTTCTTCGGCTTGCAAGCCTTCCCCTTTTTCCTCCGAACCTAACGATGGTCATTATGGCCAAACAGTTCTATTTTTTGTTTCACCAGACCAGAGGACATTTCTCCAAATAGTACAATCTCTGTCCCCATGTGCAGTTGCAAACCGTAGTCTGGCCTTTTTTATGGCGGTTTTGGAGCAGGAGCTTCTTCCTTGCTGAGCAGCCTTTCAGGTTATGTTGATATAGATCTCGTTTTACTGTGGATATAGACAATTTGTACCTGTTTCCTCCAGCATCTTCACAAGGTCCTTTGCTGTTGTTCTTGGATTTATTTGCACTTTTCGCACCAAAGTACGTTAATCTCTAGCAGACAGAACACGTCTTCTTCCTGAGCGGTATGATGGCTGCGTGGTCCCATGGTGTTTATACTTGTGTACTATTGTTTGTACAGATGAACGTGGTACCTTAAGGCATTTGGAAATTGCTCCCAAGGATGAACCAGACTTGTGGAAGTCTACAATTGTTTTCTGAGGTCTTGGCTGATTTATTTGGATTTTCCCATGATGTCAAACAAAATGGCACTGATTCTGAAGGTATGCCTTGAAATACATAAACAGGTGCACCTCAGATGATGTCAATTAGCCTATCAGAAGCTTCTAAAGCCATGACATCATTTTGTAGGCTTTTCCAAGCTGTGTCAAGGCACAGTCAACTAAGTGTACGTAAACTTCTGACCCACTGGAATTGTGATACAATGAATGATAACTGAAGTAATCTGTCTGTAAACAATTGTTGGAAAATTACTTGTGCCATGCACTAAGTAGATGTCCTAACCGACTTGCTAAAACTATAGTTTGTTAACAAGATATTTGTGGAGTGGTTGAAAACGAGTTTTAATGACTACAACCTAAGTGTATGTAAACTTCCGACTTCAATTGTAGGTGTAGATGTAGATGCATGACGCATTCAGAATTCCATGATCAGAACTCTATGATCAGATTACTAAAGCTTCATGAACTGTCAAGTCTAGACACAGCCAGACAGGTCTGGCTAGCCTCAATCTAACGTTTCCCGGCTCTTGCTACCTAGACCTCAACGATTTCACCAAAGCTTCTGTGAAGTGCAGTTGGAATTTTTGAATTGTGTCATCCCCTACTGATCGTCTCTCTGGAGGTAGGTAAATAGAGAAGGGGGGTAGATAAATAGAGAGAGAGAGAGAGAAAAAAAAGAGAGACAGAGAGAGATAGAAAAAGGACACAGCACACACACCTTGTACATACAGGTAAGCCTAATTGTTAATCTCCAAAACCATTACAGTGCTGTCCAGGCACTAAAGCAATTCATTACTGAATTATACCACTCTAGTTGCTGCCTGCTGCACAATGAATGCAATAGGCCCTGGGGTGCTCTCCTCATTACCAGGTATACACTTTCCCAGGATGTGTCCCAAATGGCACCCTATTTCCTATGTAGTGCATTATTTTTCACCAGGGCCCATAGTACTATGGTCAAAAGTAGGGCACTATGTAGAGAATAAGGTGCCATTTGGGACACAGTCCCTGTACTGTACCAGGGAGGGAAGGGAACGCTTTTAATAATAACATTTAGTATTCAGATTAAACTGCTATATAAATTTATATGCAGCTGTAGCCAGAATGACAGGGGTTGTGTCTCAAATGACACCCTACTCACTATACAGTGCAGAATATAGGGCATGTAGTGCCATTTGGGATAGAGATATGTGTTAGGTATTAGATTACAGTCCACTTAATTCTAATTGCGTGTGTGCATGGCTCACAAGCTTTACTGCACGCTCTTAGAAAAGGGTTTCCAAAAGGGTTCCTTTTTGGTTCCAGATAGAACTCCATGTAGAACCCAAAAGGGTTCTACCTCGAGCCAATAAACGTATCTTCAAAGGCTTCTCCTAAGAGGATAGCCGGAGAACCCTTTTAGGTTTTAGATGGCAATATCTTTCCAAGAGTGTACATAGAAATAAAGGAAATAACACCATAAAGTATCTTAAAGGGCGTTGGTCTACCAGGTGTTGGTCCACCACGAGCCAACAGAACAGAATAGCTACCATGCGCCTTGTCATCGATTATACAGTGCATTGGGAAAGTATTCAGACCCCTCGACTTTTCCCACATTTTGTTACGTTACAGCCTTATCCTAAAATATATTATATTAAACGTTTTCCTAATCAATCTACACACAATACCTCATAATGATCAAGCCATTTTTTTTGCAAATGTATTTAAAAAAAACAGAAAAATCTTATTTACATATGTATTCAGAACCTTTGCTATGAGACTCAAAATTGAGCTGAGGTGCATCCTGTTTCCATTGACCATGCTTGAGATGTTTCTACAACATGATTGCATCCACCTGTGGTAAATTCTATTGGCTGGACATGATTTGGAAAGGCACACACCCCTCTATACAAGGTCCCACAGATGACTTTGCATGTCAGAGCAAAAACCAAGCCATGAGGTCCATGGAATTGTCTGTAGAGCTTTGAGACACGATTGTGACGAGTCACAGATCTGGGAAAGGTACCAAAACATTTCTGCCGCATTTAAGATCCCAAAGAACACAGTGACCTCCATTGATTAAATGGAAGAAGTATGTAACTTCTCAGACTCTCCAGAATTGCTGTGTTGAGATGGGAGAATCTTCCAGAAGGACAACCATCTCTGCAGCAATCCACAAATCAGGCCTTTATGGTAGAATGGCCAGATGGAAGCCACTACTCAGTAAAAGGCAGATGACAGCCCGCTTGGAGTTTGCCAAAAGGCAACTAAAGGACTCTCAGGCCATGATAAACAAGATTCTCTGGTCTAATGAAACCGAGATTGAACTCTTTGGCCTGAATGCCAAGCGTCACTTCTGGATAAAACCTGGCATCCCTATGGTGAAGCATGGTGGTGGCAGCATCATGCTGTGGGGATTTTTTTCAGCGGCAGGGACTGGGAAACTAGTTAGGATCGAAGGAAAGATGAACAGAGTACAGCGAGAGATCATTGATGAATACTTGCTCTAGAGTGCTCAGGACCTCAGACTGTGAAGAAGAATCACCTTCCAACAGGACAACGATCTTAAACACACCACCAAGAAAATGCGGTGGCTTTGGGACAAGTCACTAAATGTCCTTGAGTGGTCCAGCCAAAGCCTGGACTTGAACCCAATTGAACATCTCTGGAGAGACCTGAAAATAGCTGTGCAGCGACACTGCCCATCTAACTTGACAGAGCTTAAGAGGATCTGCAGAGAAGAATACAGATCTGCCAAGCAGAAGACGAGGCTGTAATCTCTGCCAAAGGTGCTTCAACAAAGTACGTGTCTGAATGCTTATGCACAGTTGAAGTCGGAAGTTTGCATACACCTTAAAAAGATTTAAACTCAGTTTTTCATCATTCCTGACATTTAATCCTAGTAAAAAATCCCTGTTTTAGGTCAGTTAGGATCACCACTCTATTTTAAGAATGTGAAATGTCACATTATAGGAGAGAGAATGATTTATTTCAGCTTTTATTTCACATTCCCAGTGGGTCAGAAGGTTACATACAATCAATTCGTATTTGGTAGAATTGCCTTTAAATTGTTTAACTTGGGTCAAACATTTCGGGTAGCCTTCCACAAGCTTCCCACAATAATTTGGGTGAATTTTGGCCCATTCCTCATGACAGAGTTGGAGTAACTGAGTCAGGTTTGTAGGCCTCTTTGCTCGACTCATGCTTTTTCAGTTCTGCCCACATATTTTCCATAGGGTTGAGGTCAGGGCTTTGTGATGGCCACTCCAAAACCTTGACTTTGTTGTCCTTAAGCCATTTTGCCACAACTATGGAAGAATGCTTGGGGTCATTGTCCATTTGGAAAAAACATTTGCTACCAAGCTTTAATTTCCTGACTGATGGCTTGAGATGTTACTTCAATATATCCACATCAATTTCTGTCCTCATGATGCCATCCATTTTGTGAAGTGCACCAGACCCCCCTGCAGCAAAGCAGCCCCACAACATTCCTCCTGACAGTGCTGGTGTAGGACTCCTTGCTCACACACACTTTTTCAGTTCTGCCCACAAATGTTCTATAGGATCGAGGTCAGGGCTCGTGATGCCATCTATTTTGTGAAGTGCAACAGTCTCTCCTGCAGCAAAGCACCCCCACAACATGATGCTGCCACCACCGTGCTTCACGGTTAGGATGATGTTCTTTGGCTTGAAAGCCTCCCCCTTTTTCCTCCAAACATAATGATGGTCATTATGTCCAAACATTTCTATTTTTGTTTCATCCGTGATTTCTCCAAAAAGTACGATCTTTGTCTCCATGTGCAGTTGCAAACCGTAGTCTGTCTTCTTTATGGCGGTTTTGGAGCAGTGGCTTCTTCCTTGCTGAGCAGCCTTTCAGGTTATGTCGCTATAGGACTCGTTTTACTGTGGATATAGATACTTTTGTACCTGTTTTCTCCAGCATGTTCACATGTTCCTTTGCTGTTGTTCTCGGATTGATTTGCACTTTTCACACCAAAGTACGTTAATCTCTAGGAGACAGAACGCGTCTCCTTCCTGAGCGGTATGGCGGCTGCGTGGTCCCATGGTGTTTATACTTGTGTACTATTGTTTGTACAGATGAACGTGGTACCTTCAGGCATTTGGAAATTGCTCCCAAGGATGAACCAGATTTGCTGAGGTCTACCATTTGTTTTCTGAGGTCTTGGCTGATTTCTTTTGATTTTCCCATGATGTCAAGCAAAGAGGCACTGAGTTTGAAGGTAGGCCCTGAAATACATCCACAGGTTCAACTCCAATTGACTCAAATGATGTCCATTAGCCAGAAGCTTCTAAAGCCATGACATCATTTTCTGGAATTTTCCAAGCTGTTTAAAGGCACAGTCGCTCTTAGTGTATGTAAGCTTCTGACCCACTGGTTACAGTGAATTATAAGTGAAATATTCTGTCTGTAAACAGTTGTTGGAAAAATTACTTGCACAAAGTAGATGTCCTAACTGAACCAAAACTATAGTTGAAACTCAAACTCTGGGGGCGGTATTTCATTTTTGGATAAAAAACGTTCCCGTTTTAAATGGGATATTTTGTCAAGATGCTCGACTATGCATATAATTGACAGCTTTGGATAGAAAACACTCTGACGTTTCCAAAACTGCAAAGATATTGTCTGTCTGTGAGTGCAACAGAACTGATGTTACAGGCGAAACCCAGATAAAAATCCAATCAGGAAGTGCCCCATATTTTGAAAGCGCTGCATGCCAATGACTCCTTATATGGCTGTGAATGGGCTACGGATGAGCTTACACTTTCTACGTATTCCCCAAGGTGTCTACAGCATTGTGGCGTATATTTACGCATTTATGTTGAAGAATAGCCGTAAGGGACCACATTGAGCAAGTGGTCACATGATGGCTCCCGCAGAAAATCTTGCGTAAAGTACAGAGGTAGCCATTTTTCCAATCGCTTCTATTGAGAAACCAATTGTCCCGGTGGATATATTATCGAATAGATATGTGAAAAACACCTTCGGGATTGACTCTAAACAACGTTTGCCATGTTTCTGTCGATATTATGGAGCTAATTTGGAAACAAGTTCGGAGTTGTAGTGCCCTCATTTTCCGGTCGATTTCTCAGCCAAACGTGAAGAACAAACGGAGCTATTTCACCTACAAAAATAATATTTTGGGAAAAAAGGAACATTTGCTATCTAACTGGGAGTCTCGTGAGTGAAAACATCTGAAGTTCTTCAAAGGTAAATGATTTAATTTGATTGCTTTTCTTATTTTCGTGAAAATGTTGCCTGCTGCTAGTCGGGCTATGCTAGGCTATGATAAACTTACACAAATGCTTGTCTAGCATTGGCTGTAAAGCATATTTAGAAAATCTGAGATGACAGTGTGATTAACAAAAGGCTAAGCTGTGTCTCAATATATTTCATTTGTGATTTTCATGAATAGGAACATTTTCTAGGGATATTCATGTCCGCTGCGTTATGCTAATTATTTCAGGCGATGATTACGCTCCCGGATCCGGGATGGGTAGTATCAATAGTTAACATGAACACATTTGTGGAGTGGTTGAAAAAATATTTTTTATGACTCCAACCTAAGAGTATGTAAACTTCCAACTTCAACTGTAAATGCTATATTTCCGTAAATCTTTTACCTGTTTTTGCTTTGTCATTATGGGGTCTTGTGTGTAGATTGATGAGGGAAACGTTTTTTTAATTACATTTTAGAATAAAATTTGGAAAAAGTCAAGTGGTCTGAATACTTTCCAAAGGCATTGTACATGTGTCTGGAAATCTATTGGAAGGTTGCGACATCATTCTTCCACCAGATATTTCATAATTTGGTATTTTGATGATGGTGCTGGAAAACTCTAAAATACACTGTGGTAGGTATTAGATTCCAGTACAAATAATTTGAAATGCATTTGTACATGGCTCACAAGCCTTACATAAAAATGAACGACGTACAGGTAACTGCCCAAAGAAACTAAAAACAATCAAAATGCCAACTTTTATTGTCATGAGTCTTTGTCTGGAGGCAGAACTGAGTGATTTCCGCTAGATAGGCTGGCTGCAAAGTCAAAATTAGCTATATTGTGAAATTCATGAAAACAAAAATGTACTTTTTGGTCTTTATTGAAGGTTAGAGTAAGGCATTACGACTAGAAGTGTGGCTTAGTTTAAGGTTAAGTTTAGGTTTAAAAATCTAATTTTAGGACTTTGTGGCCGTGCCAGAGAGTGACCACTGTGCCGAGCTGCCTCCAGAACAAGATTTATGACGAAAAACGCTAACCTGTCTCTTCATAGAGCGTTGGGCCACCATGAGCTGCCAGAGCAGCTTCAATGTAGCTTGGAAAATATTCTACAAGTGTCTGGAACTTTATTAGAAGTATTTGACACCATTCTTCCACCAAAAATGTCATAATTTGTTTTTTGTTGATGGAGATGAAAAACACTGGGTGTTTCTCAAAATGCATACTATCGTACTCCGAAGACACAAAAATGGAGCCCAGGAGGGTCGGGGAATGAGTCCTGATCAAAGTCTGCAAAACTGAGCACAGAGGGCACTTCTCAAATGCGTACTCCGTTTGTAAATATTTTAAAGCTAGCTTCAACGAAAAGTATGCACAGAAATATGACGCAACAACGTAAAAAAATGATGCAACATTTCTTGAAATCAATGCATGTTGTGTACATGCTGTATTAATTTTGGCATGTTTACCTGCCTATATTGGCCATGGGGAGGCAGGGTAGCCTAGTGGTTAAGCATTGGACTAGTAACCGGAAGGTTGCAAGTTCAAATCCCTGAACTGACAAGATTAATCAGAACGAGTAATCTGTCGTTCTGCCCCTGATCAGGCGGTTTCCAGACCGTCATTGAAAATAAGAATGTGTTCTTAACTGACTTGTCTAGTAATATAAAACATTCCTATTGGAGATAATGAATGGGGAAAATAATTGGGTTTTGAGATATATACCAAAAATAAGGTCTGAGGGTAACACAGGCTTGGGATATCTCATATGTTTTATTCTTTGAGATATTATCCGTCAGTTAACATCCTTTAGGAATTATGAAGCCTTTGTGTGCTCAAAATACAGTGCCCTAATTTTTTCTTCTTTTGACTCTAAACTCCAAAAGTTTGGATTTTAAATTCAAACCTCATAACTGAGGTTTAAGAGCAGATTGTCAGCTTTAATGAGGGTATTTTCATCCATATCAGGTTAACCGTTTAGAAATTACAACACTTTTTTATATATAATCCCCCCATTTTAGGGGAGCACCAGTATTGGGACAAATTCACATACAGTACCAGTCAAAAGTTTGGACACAGAGAATACCAAGGGTGTGCAAAACTGTCATCAAGGCAAAGGGTGGCTACTTTGAAAAATCTAAAATCTTTCTGAGTTGGGTTACTACATGATTCCATATGTGCTATTTCATACGGTTGATGTCTTCACAATTATTTTACAATGTAGAAAATAGTCAAAATAAAGAAAAACCCTTTGATTGAGTAGGTGGACAGTACCACTCAAAAATTTGGACACATGCATGCATACACACACACAGGCACACACTTCCCTCTTGGGATAACAACCTGTTCACAACTCCCCTAACCCCACCCCTCGTTTCTAGCCTCACAGACTCAGTCAGTCCTACCCAGCAAGAAACCCTACCCTATTTGACTCCAGCTCAACCATGCCACCACCACAGCAAGACAATTCTTCGGTAGGGGAAATAACTTTCAGATTCATTCCCCGAGTCAAATCTGAAAGTAAAATGAGATGCCTATGGCTAGGCAGGCAGAGGATGAAAGAGAGGGAGAATGAAATATCTAGCTACCTGGCCAGCGAACAGAGGGCAGGAGGGAGAAACAAAACAGGACCCCACTTACATACCAATTTATAAATCCCTCCTTCATGCATAAGTTTGTTGACATCCCAACTGGCACCCTATTTCCTATTTGTTTTCTTTGGTCAAAAGCAGTGCACTCGCTCTGGTTAAAAGCAGAGCACTTAATAGGGAATAGTGTGCATTTTTGGAAGGGCCCCTAACCTCCAGGAGATTATATGCTAAATGTACTGTGCACTCTTAGAAGCACAGGTGCCTGGAAAAACCTTTTGGGTTGCCACACCGGCATAACCTTTCCAATTGAAAAGGATCCTTGAGTAACCCCTCAGAAAAGGCTTTTGAGGAACGCGGGTGTAAAGGTTCAAACTGCAAACTAGCCGACAACAAAAAGCTAGCTAGTTAGACCGTGGGAAAACTACGGCTCGCTCTTGCGCAGTGACCTGTTGGCCTTCAAGAAGGCAGAATTTTGTTAAAATGGTCCCACTCATTAAGTCAAAAGGTGATTGGTTGATTCCACTGTCACTCCCAAAATGTTGCCCTAATACAGTTGAATGGCAGATGCCTTTATCTGGCTTCTGATGGCCTAGCCAATGGCTGACATTGCTAGACAGATTTATCTACCCTGAGACCAGCAATGAAAAATCCTGATTGGTTACTATTTTTATCTTTTGTGTTAACCCTTTCCAACAAAAACTGAAGAGATTAAATCAGAACATCATTTAAAATTAAATAAGAATATAATCATAATTGATATAAATCCTTAGCCCTTCTCTGAAGGTGTAGGAGGCCCATTGTTCCCCACTGTGCTCTATATTTACCTTAGCATGAATTTTTCTCTATTTTTTTCTAAATGTCTAAAGAATCCATAAGTTGTCCTGAAATGTGAAGATAGAAATACTGGACAGTTTTTACTTTTTTAATGGTGGGGATTTGACAAAATTACAATCATGTCTTGAATTGGACTCGCATTTTTCTGGTCTCGGTCTTGACTCTGTCTCGGACCCCTTGTCCCCCATCCAGGTCTCGGTCTTGACTCGGACTCGATATGTTCCTGTCTTGGTCTTGAATCTGTCTTGGTTTAAGTGGTCTCAAACACACCACTACTGTGAAGCAAGTGACAAATAACATTTGATTTGATGTGAGAGTGAGTACCTGTCAGGCAGACTGAGGCTGCATCCAAAATGGCACCCTACTCCCTCACTAGTGCACTAGAAAGAGAGAAAGAAAGAAGGAGAGAGAGCAAGGGTGAAAAAAATAACCCATTGTGAACTATGGTTGATGAGTCTATTGGCTGCAGTTCATCATCTAGTCAATAAAAAGGTCATGGGTTGACATGTGCAGTGTCACATTAAAGACTGTACCTAGTAAACGACACTGCATGAGTGCCAAATGCCTTCCTATTACCTTTATAGTGCACTAGTTTTGACCAGAGCCCTATGAATCCTGGTAAAGAATAGTGACCTATAATGGAATTAGGGTGCCATTTGGGAAGCAATAAATTATGCTCTCTGAGGGGTCATATCTCTCTTCTCTGTCACAACATCATTCTATAGTTTGATGCTCTAGAGATATTACACTGTAACCATCAATCTTACTTTGACAGGCATTTATCACCCTCTCTCTGTCTTTCTCGTTTCTCTCGCTCATCTCTCTCTCTCTCTCTGTGCTTCAAATATCTCTTCTTACTTTTCAGTTTCTATTTGGCATATACTGTAATCAACAGTGACCCTTCAGAAGTGAAATATTTTCCAGTCAACATGAACATTCAATTATCATATGACAAATTCCTCATTGACAGCTATGTACTAGCTTCAAGGTCTGTTTCTCCAACCGTTGTATGTTAACCGTCCTCCTTACATCATACACTCCATCCATCAATCATTACTGGATCATTTGAAAAATAATGTTTCCCACATCAAAATAAAAGCCTCTTCCTTCTAGGTAATGATGATGATCATTAGAGCAACCCAATCAACGCTAAAGTCCTTCCATTTTGAGTCCTTTATACTGGTTTCCTAACCTGGTCCCAGATATGTTTGTTCTCTTGCCAACTCCATTGTTTGGCATGAAAAGAAATGACAATGGGTTGGCATGATGGTACACACAGATTTTCCCATATGGCCCAAATACAGATGTGGATGACAGGACAGCATTGATTTCTACCACTGTCTGCCCTGAGAGTTGTCCGGACTTTTCTGAGTATGTGTTAAAACAAGCAGGAAACACCATCCTGAGGCATTTAGTATTGATAAGAACGATGAGCTGTGTCAGTGGCCAGACTGACTGACTGCCTGACTGACTGGTCTAACGAAGGAGGAAAATAAGTCACCCCTGAAAGAGCCTGGAGAGCTCCAGGGAACCACTCATTTCACCACACACACTGTTCACCTCTGTACCCTCTACACACTCAGTTGGGGATCACCATTAATCTACCAAACACACAGTAGAGGCTGGTAAGGGGGAGATGGCCCCTAGTAGTGGCTGAAGTGAAATTAATGGAACGCTATCAAACCATTCCATTCATTCACCAGCCACAACTGCCACCGCATTTTCTCACACACACTGGCTAACTACCCACTCATCAGCAATCCCTCAAGGTCGAAGATGATCTCTTCTTCACAGGTCTTTTAGGTGTCTTGATTCTGAGGGGTCATACACACTCTGAAAACAACAAGGTCTGTTCAATACAAACCAAAATGTAACAGTGCTGTGAAGCCATGCTGTGCTCTGTGCTGAAACTTTTCTATGAAAACAACCGTGAGTGTGGTTATGCGTTCTTTCACCTTTCAATGTTGTGATGGGTTAGCTGCAGCTAAATGCTAAAATCATCACTGCCACCCCTGACGATGCTACATCTACCTTCTCTCATTGTCTTAAAGTGGCAATATGTAACGTTTTGGGAGACTTGAACAAATTCTCCTAGATATGTGAGTTATAGACCTATCATTCTACTTGAAAGTAAGTCTAAGAATTTGTAGATCTGTTCTATGTGCGCTATTTCTATGCTTCACGTTCTCAAGTTTAGATTTTTTATCGTTTACCTTCGTTTTTTTTACACCAGCTTCAAACAGCTGAAACAACAATATTTTTGGTAATGGAAAAAATATTTCACAGCGGATTAGATGGTACAATGATTCTCTACACTATACTTGCTTATTTTGTCACGTAAACTGAAATTACGCAAACTATTAGCGTTTTAGCAACCAGGAAATGGCGGAGCCATTTCTGCATAGTTTAACTTTAATGGCTGGTTTGAAGCATAGTAAATCACTTTCATCTGACAAAAAAGGATGCATTCACCGTCGCCATTAGACACTGTCTACATCCCAAATTGCACCATATTCCCAATGTAGTGCACTACATTTGATCAGGTCCCATAGGGTTCACATAGGGCTCTAGACAAAAGTAGTGCACCATGTAGGGAATACATTTCAAATACAGCCCCGATTTAGAATACATCCAGGAAGCTAGAAATAACATAATTTATCAACAGGAAGAGATGTTGTCTAAAACAAGAACACCTGGAAGATGGTGAGTGATCTAATTTGAAGAAATTGCAGCAAAACTAGTAGGTGAACGAAAGAAAAACAGCAATTAAATACTGAGATCAAGGAAGGCCTCGGAAACGTATAAAAAACTGTCATTAAGGATAGATGGCCAAGTCAGTGGGTAAATGCTAGTAACTGAAGGGTTGCTGGTTCGGAAAAAAAATCTATCAATGTGCCCTTGAGCCAGGCACTTAACCCTAATTTGTTCCAAGTGTGCCGTACTACAATGGCTGACCCTGATAAACAACACATTTCACTGCACTTATCTGGTGTATGTGACTAGAGCCTGGGGTCTGGTTAAAAGTAGTGCACTATATAGGGAATAGGGTGCCATTTGGGATGCAGCTAGTCTAGCAATATGCCTGTGTGTTTGTATGCATGGAAAGCTCATTTTAGAATGGGCGGGAAAACAAAATGAATGTCGGGGAGAGACCCAAAGAATCAAACACATACACATCAATATCTGCTCACTAACAGGTTGTGGACTTGGACTATCACTTCTAAAAAGGTGCCTAAATTCCTCAATATCACCTAAATTCAAATAAGTGCCAAAAAGTACACGAAGGAAAACATCAAACGACACCAGTACAGTCCCCTGGGCCATCCAGCCTCAATTTGTGTCTCGATTCTCAAAACCGGGCGGGTAACCCTTGTGGTCTCTTACTTTGAAAGTTCTCCCTCACTCTCTCCATCTCGATATCACAATTGAAATCTTCACTTCTGTCTTTATTAATTTTATGCTGAGAAAGGAGATGTAACATAACAGGGCCAAATATCTTACACCCTGTTTCATTCCGCCTGTTCACCCGACCTCGGCAAAAAACATTTCACTCATTTTTTCAGAGGGAAGATACAAAGACGTTCCATCATTATAGAAGGTCATTGCTGGCACCCCATCAATTGTCAGATTTTTTTTTTTATATGCATAAAACACATTTATTACAAACAGCTCCCACAGAGGGGAAGGAGATGAGAACCACGATGAATCAAAGTCATCAGGTATAGAGAGAGAAAGAGAGAAGGAGGGGGGAGAGAGAATGAAAAGAGAGGGAGAGCAAGATAGAGGTAGAGAGATGAGAGAGAGATGGGTCTGCATGATGTGGAAGATAAAGGGACAGGGTTTATGTGTCAACTCCAACATCTAACGGTCCATAGTATCCCAGGCTAAATACAATCATAGCATGAAAAATGCAGAACACACAAACTATCTATCTTGCAGATTCACAGATGACTGGTACAAACACATTTTCAAACAGGTTGCATTTGTTGGATTTTACTAGAGAACCTGAGGGAGTCATAATATGCATTAATAAGAACAGAACATAAATGAAAGCCAAACACAGCACATGGTCTTATTGAACAGAGTTGCAGTGTGATAAGTTGTGCACAGTGACGAAGATCCAATAGATTGCCTCTGCACTGAGTAAACTACCAATATAATACCCGTAGGTAGGTAGGCTGGAGCACCAACTTTATGGGTGCATCCTAAATGTCACCCTATTCCCTATATAGTCCACTACTTTTGACCAGGGCCCTTTTGGACACAGGCTATCCCCTCTATTTTACCTGTTAGAAGTGTTAACTCTTTGGTTAAAAGAGACAGGCATTTCTCTCATGCTCTTGTGAACAGGCACCTTTGTGTTGTGTCTTTTGGGTTCCTCTTTAAGTTCTTGTTTTTAAGGGTGCTAGCACGCCAACTGCAGATCATCACCAAGCTGAAGACCTTACCACTTCCTCAGTACTGCGGATAGTTTGCATCCTGCTTCTGAGCTGCTGAGGCTTGATGCAATCAGTGTGAGATTAAAGGCAGTGCAGAGAGCATGTGGGAGGAAGTACTGTATGTTTGGTTTTTACTTGGTCAGAACAGAACAGGAACAATAACTTAGCAAGAACACAGCCGTGATGAAGCCTTTATCTGTGTGCGCCTCAGCCTAGTCCTTATGTAACGTGGCTCATGTTGCTTGTTTAAAAGAACAGTATAGCTTCCTCAATCACAAACACACTATTGGGATTGATCTTGCGTCTTCTGCCTCGCAAACACACATCACCGCCCTCTTGACAACGTCTTACCCAGGTTTAGGTTACCAACACCACTCGTCGTTACACCTTCAAAATATTAGCGTACAGAATGGGAGATGGAAGGAGCATTATTCGGAACATTTATGCCCAGTCAGTATATGGCGCAGAGTCCTTGAGCAACTACAAAAAAAATTTGGTGTTTCTGTGAGTCTAAGACCACCGAAACGGTGAACATGGTGCCATTGGCCCAGCAGAACTCAGTCAATATGGTAAAAATCCAGACACAAATTAGCCTGGATTCGGCACAGACCTCTCTCTCTCCCAACAGATGGGACCCAATTAGCCAGCTGACTCCAGGAGAAATACTTGGGCAGCCAGCCACATGGAGCGTAGAGCTAGGATGCAAATGAATAGAGGGGGGAGGGGATGAAGGGAGGAGGAAAGAGAGGACCTGCCATCTTGGGAAAGTAGAAATTAATTAGGGGGACAGCAGAGGTGGAGGAGCAGTTTTGGAAAACGTAACAAAGAGAAATAGAGCGAGAGAGCGAGAGAGAGAGAGAACGGTGGGTGATGAGAAAGAGAGAGGTGAAAGTGTTGTATTGAAGACAGGAGAGGAGAAGCAAGAGGAGGAGAGAAAGTGAGGATGGATGGATCCCAGGAGATCTTAGACAAACACACACCTGAAGGGTGTGAATGTAGAAGGATGCATGATTGTAATAACTCCCGGCATTGAATCTTTCTCTATTTATTCATAAGATTATCCAACTGTAAAATCAACAGAGGCGTATTCATTTTGAAACCCATATGTAGTTAGTATTCTATAATTGTCATATTTCCTCCTTCCAACCCATTGAATAAATTAGTGTGGGTGTCAATCACTGATCAATCATTTATTGTGGAGAACAAAAAAAGTACTCCCACTGCCTCAGCTACTATGTATTGTCATGTTTTCACGCAAAACGTATAGCTGCATCTTGCCTTTAGAAAGGCCACTAGGCAAAAACATTGACCAAATTGCCATGTCCACTTTTGTGAACATACACAAACACAGACCAGCATCCCTCTTGCCTCACAGCCTTGAAATGTTTAATTGGAAAATACTTGCAAACACAGTTAAGAAAGATGCATGCCTATTCATGGTTTACCTAAAGAAAGTAGGTTGAACTAAAATTCCACATCCTTGCGTTTTCAGCGACATCCTCAAACACCTGTCAGGTGGATCCAGCTTCAGTCACCTCTAGAGGAAAGCTTGAACCTTTCCTGACGCCACAATCACAGCTCTCAGACTGATTTAAAATGTCTCTCCCACTCACCTTAAAAGCAGGTAGAAAGCCTCCCCAAAATAACCTGCCACAGAGCATTAAACTCCAAATGACTATTTTCAAAGCCTCAGATCGGTCAAAAGCTCTCCTCTCTCGTCCTCTGTCTCTCTTCTTATTTTCCCTTCCTCTCTCTCTCAACTTCAAGGCTGTATTTACTTTGCTGCTATCCCCAGAATCATTCTCCGAAAGCGACACAAAACCTTACTTAAAATAGTAGAACATTGACAAATCAGATGAAATAAAACACAACATAAACACAACTATAGCTACATTTGTTGAAGCTTAACCAAGCTACTGGGTGATCATTCACAGAAAACTGTGGTTTACATGAAAGGGAGAGACTTAAAGAAACATATACTGTATCTTCACCTAATACCTAACTGGAGTGGATCTTTAGAGGGGCAATCTGCGATTGGAAATACAACAAAATGGTCATCACACCCCTTGTTTTGATAAACAGCCGAGGGTTGGGGCTAAATAAATGTTGAAACTGAAATTCTCCACAAACATGTGGCCTCTCTCTGTCTTGTATGGGTCTATAAGACATCTGATTTTGAAAACCACCTCTTGTTCTGCTGTCCCTGTCACTTCTGATTATGCTTACAAGTCAATTCCCTCCATGGTTCTTATATACAGTTTGTAGGAGTATCCTTTACTGTTTAACCTCTATTTTAGGACCCTTGTAGGTATCAAAAAAATATATAAAAAAAATATTTGATGAAATATAGAAACACATTGAATAGCACGTTCATAAATGGCAGAAACACATAAGGAATAAGGTTTTGAAGTGTCTGTCCTATATCTAGGAGATATTACACATATTTAACCCCCTTTTTGGGGGGGAACAAAACGACTTCCATACTTCCATTCATTCTTTTAACCTGTACTGAGTTATCTTCAGACAAGTCGTAGAACAAAACGGAGAACACCATCGTGTTCGTGTGAGTCTCATCTTTCCATAGAGGGGTCATATAGATTTTCAGGATGTCTCCTGGTCTGACTAACAGCCCTGTAGCTCTGCCACTTTCCACCGCAGATGTGAAAGGCCGACATAGGCGGATGGGGTGGATTGAGCCCATACAAAAATACAGATATCTCTAGCTTAAACAGGCTTTCAATTATTCAGTACTATTTTTTTTAAAGCAGTTCAGACTAAAAGCCATGAAAGCCAAGCTCAAGGCTGCCTAAATAGGGAATGGGACATTCCCTCTGGTCCATACAGAAGGCTAGAATACAACCAATCCCAAACCACAGTATTCCTGCTATTTACAATATAATGTTAAAATATATTTTACCTCAAAATGCACATATCACTCAGTATGCATATCATTAAATGAGAGGAAAATAAAAACTCTGTGTGTGCGGGTGTGGTTTTACTATCCTTGCGGTTACCAGAGGTCCTAAAGAAGTGGTTACAACTAGCATTAGGGGTTTGGAGTTAAGGTTAGGTTAAGGGTTAGGGGTTAGGGTAAATAGGATTTTTAATGGGAATAAATGTTTGTCTCCAAAAGGATAACAAGACAGATATGATGATGAGATACAGGAGAACAGACTCGATAAGGTAGCCATTTATTCTTTGTCAGGAGGTAAACATTAAAAATCTGTCATACACCAGGTAAAATGGTAAAACCCTTCCACTGACAGGCCAAAAATATCTAACTGAAAGCCACGCCACCACTAAGCCACACCTCCAATTGAATAAACCTCCATAGACCAGTTAAACTGGTACTCAAAGGTGGCAAAGAGGAGATAACTGAAAGCCAAGCCCCCACTAGCCATGCTTCCAATATAATTTCCCAGTGTGCCTTGCCTTTTCGAGGGAATTGTAGTATTACTACCCATGACTGTATTTGTTACTGATACAGACATAGTTATTGAATTTGTTTCTGATCAAGCTTGTGGTTATCACCAATTGAGATTCTAGGTGAGTGGTTTCATTCAAATCTTGTAAGGCCTTACTTTGAAAACAAGATTAGTTTACATAGTGGCCTGAAACTATTGGTTTTGCAGGCCACATCTGGTCTGCAAGTAGCATTGGAAAACTCGAGTATCTATCCTGGGAAATGTGGTTAAAGGAGTCCAGGCTTCCTGAATATTCCCTCCAGTTTCCATTAAAGCTTTCAAGTGGGATATCTGAAAATCCTGGGAACTTTGGGAACATTACCAGATTTTTTGCAAACCTGCCTGCAAGTCACATTATGCAAAGTGATGTGTAATTCCTATTGGAATCCAGCCAGCATTAGAACAGCCAACAGTTGGGATTTTTATTCCCCTGCAACCTGCATTCAGAATGACTGCCAGGGTTAGAAACATTGGGAGGAGACTACGCATTCCATTTAGACTGATTTCAGTAACAAATGCAAAAACTAACTGATTGGATTAGTTTAGAAAAATGTATTTTATTTATCTTAGTGTAGCATACGATTAATGACGCAAACAATGTACATGCAAAAGCACAGATATAAAAAACTATTTTTCTAAATCAACCTGCAGTAGAACATGCTGGGAAATATGATAATGATAACGGTTATGGTAGAAATTTGCCTAAATGTCCTAACTTCTTGAAAACTCATCTGCTCTGCATTAGCCTCAAATGTACACCTTATTCAGATAAAGAGTACATTTACCTTGTTTCATGTTTCATATACCTTGTGCTGGCAGGATGAGGCTCACTGCAGGTTGTCAGTTGTCACTTCACTTTTCAAGATGTCTGAAGGCCAGGGTGTGAGGCCACAGCGTAGATGCATGATGACTTCGGATCCACAATTCGATTGGTCAATAAGATAACATCTAGGGTGTGTTGTATGTTTTTCAGCTTTTAACACATTATTTGCAGGAATTGACACAAATTGTGTTGAAAAATGTACATGAAATGTACACAAATCACAGTGATTGTGTTTAAAGTAACACATGCCGTCCAAAGCTAGACACAAGGATGTGTTAAAAAATGTCATACAAATTCTAAGAGTGTATGTTATGTGTGATGATTGTGAGGCATTATGCAAATTAGACAGTCACAAGACAGGACTTCAAATAGGCCTATGGCATGTCAAGTGAACTGTAGCCTACTGTTCAGATGGGTTAAATGGAAACTGACTTGTAGGTCTATAACCTATTGCATTTTCTCTCCAATCCCTAAACGTCTTTGCTCCCCGAAATAAGCAGACCACAGAGAAAACTTAACTGATGTCAACTAAATTGAAGCATTAATTCTATAATTTATGACATTATTCTGGTGAACAAGGGTTCATTTAGTTTTCTATGGCAACATATGACAGAAGAGAACCTGTATGTATCCAATTGTAGACAAGTTGACTAACAAATAGCCTTCAAAAATGTCAGAGATTATAAGCAGAAACATCTAAATTAGGGAAAATCCTCCAATTTTCACTTTATCACATACAGTGCATTCAGAAATTATTCAGACCCTTGACTTTTTCCACATTTTGTTACGATGCAGCCTTACTCTAAAATGTATTAACAAAAAATATATATATAATCAATCTACACACAAGACCCCATAATGACAAATCAAAAACAGGTTTTTAGACATTTTAGCACATTTATTAAAAAGAAATAAACACAGAAATACCAGAAATAGTATTCAAACACTTTGCTATGAGACTAGAAACTGAGCGCAGTTACCCGGTTCCATTGAACATCCTTGAGATGTTTCTACAACTTGATTGGAGTCCATCTGTGTTAAATTCAATTGATTGGACATGATTTGGAAAGGCACATATGTGTATGTATATATAAGGTCTAACAGTTGACAGTGCATGTCATAGCAAAAACCAAGGCATGAGGTCAAAGGAATTGTCCGTAGAGCTCGGAGACAGGCTTGTGTCGAGGGTATTAGAAATGTAGGGTACTAAAAATGTTCTGCAGCATTGAAGGTCCCCAAGAACACAGTGGCCTCCATAATTCTTATCTTGAAGAAGTTTGGAACCACCAAGACTCTTCCTAGAGCTGGCCACCCGGCCAAACTGAGCAATCGGGGGAGGAGGGCCTTTGTCAGGGAGGGGAACAAAAACCCAATGGTCACTCTAACAGAGCTCCAGAGTTAATCCGTGGAGATGGGAGAACCTTCCAGAAGGACAACCATCTCTGCAGCACTCCACCAATCAGGCCTTTATAGTAGAGTGGCCAGACAGAAGCCACTCCTCAGTAAAAGGCACATGACAGCCCGCTTGGAGTTTGCCAAAAGGCACCTAAAGGACTCTCAGACCATGATAAACAAGATTCTCTGGTCTGATGAAACCAAGATTTAACTCTTTAGCCTGAATGCCAAGCGTCACATCTGGAGGAAACCTGGCACCATCCCTATTGTGAAGCACGGTGGTCGCAGCATCATGCTGTGGGGATGTTTTTCAGTGGCAGGGTTTGGGAGTCTAGTTAGGATCAGGGGACAGATGAACAGAGCAAAGTACAGAGAGTTCCTTGATGAAAACCTGCTCCTGAGCACTCAGGACCTCAGACTGGGGCGAAGGTTCACCTTCCAACAGAACAATGACCCTAAGCACACGGCCACACACGCATGAGTGGCTTTGGGACAAGTCTCTGAATGTCTTTGAGTGGCCCAACCAGAGCCCGGACTTGAACCCGATCGAAAAATTTCTGGAGAGACCTGAACATAGCTGTGCAGCGACGCTCCCCATCCAACCTGGCAGAGCTTGAGAGGATCTGCAGAGAAGAATGGGAGAAACTCCCCAAATACAGGTGTGCCAAGCTTGTAGGGTCATACTCAAGAAGACTCAAGGCTGTAATCGCTCCCAACAGTGCTTCAAGAAGTACTGAGTAAAGGGAACTGTATACTTATGTAAAATGTTTATTTTCAGTTTGCATTTCAACATTTCTAAAAACCTGCTTTCACTTTGGTATTATGGGTATTGTGTGTAGATTGATGAGGAAAAAAACGATTTAATACATTTTAGAAGAAGGCTGTAACATAACAATATGTGGAAGTCAATGGGTTCTGAATACTTTTCAAATACACTGAATAGGCCTAGTCAGGCGGTTGCAGATGGGTTATTAGCAATTGCGGGTGGGTGAGGGTGAACAAACAGCTGACCCGCGCACCATTAGTGTGTCTGTGTGTGTAAAGAAAGGAGTGTAAGCTCTTTGCCCTACAAAGTTAGAAACACATAGGCCTACACATTGCAAGGGACAACATTCCTTCTCTTTTCTCTGTCTGCGAAATGAGGATATAGAGCGGAGTGGGCTCTGAAGTCAAATAGCCTACACGCAACTACAAAAAGACTGTAAATCAACTGCATAACACAATTATTACATCAAATTATGAACAGGGTAGAACATTCGAATTAGTTGTTAACGTTCTAAAAAAATATATTGATTTAGTTTCATTTTGACCTCACCTATCAATGCATTGCATTATAAATGTATTTGTAAACAAAATAGAAATCTACGCAAAAACACGTAAAGTTTGAAGTCTAGGCTAAGTTATTTGTGTAAAAAAATAAAGATGTCTGTCCATCAAAGAGCAATCAATGTTTTATTTTCGCAATCGGTCTGATAACGCATGGTTAACATTTCCTTTAACATGATTATCGGAGAAAGGACAACGAACGCACCAAGCCAACAGAGCGCTGCAGGCTCGAGACAGAGCGTATGATATTTCTTCATAACATTGTCTCACCTAGCCTAATGTTGACAGCCTACGCATTGCAACATTTGTAGACATATCCGATAAATAAGTTTATATTGTTTACATAATCAATATAGCCTACCATACATTACAATTTGCACGACAACAATATAATCTCAATCTCACCTTTAATATCCGCTGTTTGTCATGTATGCATTTAGTAGCCTACAGCAGCAATCCACATTCGGCTTCAAGTGTCTGTTTGATAGTTTTTTCTGTCTGTACCTGGGCTCTGTCTCCTCCGAACGAGCATAGACTAGACTGGACTGGCAGCGATTGCGAAATTCTGGCTCCGCGTTCCTCCCTGATCAAGGTGGACTAGGCGACTTCATGGAGTTGTGACAGCAAAGACCGTTTAGTATGTGGTTACCCAGCTAGCAGATTTGGTTCCTTAGAAGTTGTGGGAATGTATGTTTTTGGTCTTACATTGTTTGTGGGAACGAAGCCATATGTTTCCTGACCGGTAAAACGTAATATTTTTTTTAACTTGTAATTTTTTAATGTTCTGGGAACAGAAGTGGAAAATGAACCTTTTCTGGGAATGTTTCTTTTTAGGTTACAGGGTAGTTCCTTGAGCGTTTTCCTGGGATGTTTGAGAATGGAAATTATAAGCTATTTGGAAGTTTTTTAAATAACTTCCATAAAACTTTCACTGAATGTTTAAAAAAAACTTTGAAAAACACTGCTAGCTTATTTTGAGTTAACTTCAAGCACAGATTGAACACATGCAATTTAATTTTCTTAGGCATTAATAATGCCGAACATATTTGTTTTGACACGGTATCTGTGAGATTCAAACCTATAATCTTCTGTTTTCTAGCCATGGAATTAGTCCACTGATCCACCAGGATGGAGCTAGCATGCCATGTAAGTTTAGTCTATTCAAACAGACCCCATTTCAGAGGAAACATGCACTCAGGTGTGGCCAATTAGTGGGCGTGGCAAACATACCTGAACACACAACAAAATAGATGACAGAGAGAGTTTTGTTCATACTGAGAACAGAATGTATTTCAAATTCCTTAAATGTGCTGAGAATTTTCCAAAGCCAAGCAACTATCCTGCACCATTCCCAGAATGCAGTAGGAAGGTTGTATGCAAAACAGTGGCTGCTGGTGTGGAGGAGCTATAAGAGGACAGGCTGCAATAAATGGAACAGAGTCAAACATTCCATTAATTCCATTCCAGCAATTACAATAAGCCCATCCTCCTGTAGCCCCTCCCACCAGCTTCCACTGATGTAAAATAACCATAGGTCAACCACGCTCTCACCAAGCTCTAAGAAACATATGGTTCTCAGAACGTTATGTGCTAGCTGGGAACAATGTGACCGTAGTCTTCCTACTAAACCAAATGCAGACCCTTCCACCGCGCTATCCTCAATTTTAATAGCTCGATCAATCTTCTGAAAGTTTGTTACGCCCTCTGATAGCCAATTACTGCTACGCGATCTACTTTATGACCAATACCGTTCTGTTTAATTCTTAGGTAATGTGAAAAAATACAATTTTAGTTCAGCACTTCCGGTGTGTAGCGAGAGCCACCTTGTGTGACACAAGGTAGGTGGTCCTTTGCTCTGGTCCTTTATTCTTCCCTTTTGTCAGTTTCTTGTTTTACAATTCATTTCTTTATTCTTGACTTCACTTTTTTATTTTTAAATTATAATACGACCTTCATCTAAGTGAGACAATGGTTTAGTCAGAGCTTATGTTATATTTCCTGCATAGGCATACATTACATTCCTAGTAGTAAAACACTGTTATTCTGAGTTGAGTGTGGAAAATGGTTTTAATTGGTATTCATTGTTAATAAAAAAACATTACAGCTGTGGGAATGAATGCCTGATGTGTCTGGGAAATTAACCAACAAACATCTCTGTGAGGTCCACTGCTGAACCCATGACATCACTTCCTCTGGACTTTTCTCTTCTTAACCCTGCAGTGGAAAGCTGTTGTTTGATGTATTTGCTTAAAATGATGAAGGATAATCAAATTTTAATGCATTGTGCATCAATCAAGGCTATGTAATGGCCATCTACCCTGGAGCCTGTAAATGAGTGATGTTGTTGAAGGGGCTAAAGGAGTTTGGGACATATAATGGAAGATTGGCTTGTGTCCCAAATGGTATCTTATGCCTTATTTAGTGCATTATTTTCAGTCCAATGGGCCCTGGTTAAAATTAGTGCACTATAAAGGAAATAGGGTACCATTTGGGATGTGACGCTTATGGAAGATTGAGTGAATGAAAAGGGATAGTGCTCTGAAATGATAATATTGACTTTGTTACTCAAATTTAGTGGATCCATAGGGATACCTAGCAGCAGTGGTTCACTAGATTACATACTTGGCTTGGATAGGGCATGAGAAGGTGTGTGTGTGTGTGTGTCAGTGGAGGCTCCTCAGTTGTGGAAGGGGAGGACCATCCTCCTCAGTGAATTAAAAAAGTTATACTTTTTCGATAAAACTATACAAAAATAATTCACGTTACCACATGTTTGATTAAAACACAATGTTTTGCAATGAAGGTCTACAGTAGCTTCAGCAGCACTCTGTAGGGTAGCACAATGGTGTAGCCAGAGAACAGCTACCTTCTGTTCTCCTCTGGGTACATTGACTTTAATACAAAACTTAGGAGGCTCATGGTTCTCAACCCCTTCCACAGACTTACAAAGTAATTACGACAACTTTCGGAGGACGTCCTCCAGCCTATCAGAGCTCTTGCAGAATGAACTGACATGTTGTCCACCCAATCAAAAGATCAGAGAATGATTTTAGTACTGAAAGCGTAAGCTACAGCTAGCTAGCACTGCAGTGTATAAAATGTGGTGAGAAGTTGACTGAAAGAGAAAGAAAGGCAATAGGTAATTTATTCAAAAATGAAGAGATATATTTGGTTGTATATATTTTTTTAATTTCACTTTCACTTAGCTAATGAATGTGCTAGCTAGTTTAGCCTACTCAAACACCCAGGTCAAACAGAGAGGGATGCTAAGTTAGCTAACTATCTATGGCTATCTAACACCGGAACTCTTCCAAATCAAGGTAACCTTTTGGTTTAACTGCTAAACTGCTTTCTGACTGTACACTGTACTGCATGATTGTAGTGGGTTTACTAACGTGTTAATTCTAGTAGCTATGTTGACTATGACGAGTCCGCAATGTAGGCTGTGTGTAGCAGTTATCGTCATGATATGAAGGTTTGGCTTGGAAAGGATTTTTGCCTGGTCACAGACAGGTGATGTGTTGTGCACTGAAGTCCACAAGCGAAGGGAAAAGGTGAGAGGAGGAGAGTGAGTAGATAGTTGCAAGAAGCAATTACATATACAATGAGCAAAGTGATCATCCATCCTAGCTGGAGGGGTGCTCTCATCTTATCTACCAACATAGACAGGGCTCTAACTCCTCTTGCTCCACAATGAAATGGGGTGCAGGCCAGGCAGCAGGCTGTTAGCCAGCCTGCCAGCTTAGTGGAGTCTGCCACTAGCACAGTCAGTGTAGTCAGCTCAGCTATCCCCATTGAGACCGTGTCTGTGCCTCGACCTAGGTTGGGCAAAACTAAACATGGCGGTGTTCGCCTTAGCAATCTCACTAGGATAAAGACCTCCTCCATTCCTGCCATTATTGAAAGAGATCGTGATACCTCCCATCTCAAAATAGGGCTACTTAATGTTAGATCTCTCACTTCAAAGGCAGTTATAGACAATGAACTAATCACTGATCCTAATCTTGATGTGATTGGCCTGACTGAAACATGGCTTAAGCTTGATGAATTTACTATGTTAAATGAGGCCTCACCTCCTGGTTACACTAGTGACCATATCCCTCGTGCATCCCGCAAAGGCGGAGGTGTTGCTAACATTTACAATAGCAAATTTCAATTTACAAAAAAGAACAGACGTTTTCGTCTTTTGAGCTTCCAGTCATGAAATCTATGCAGCCTACTCAATAACCTTTTATAGCTACTGTTTACAGACCTCCTGGGCCATATACAGCGTTCCTCACTGAGTTCCCTGAATTCCAATCTGACCCTGTAGTCATAGCAGGTAACATTTGAATTTTTGGTGATTTTAATATTCACATGGAAAAGTCCACAGACCCACTCCAAAAGGCTTTCGGAGCCATCATCGACTCATTGGGTTTTGTCCAACATGTCTCTGGACCTACTCACTGTCACAGTCATACTCTGGACCTAGTTTTGTCCCATGGAATAAATGTTGTGGATCTCAATGTTTTTCCTCATAATCCTGGACTATCGGACCCCCATTTTATTACGTTTGCAATCACAACAAATAATCTGCTCAGACCCCAACCAAGGAGCATCAAAAGTCGTTCTATAAATTCTCAGACAACACAAAGATTCCTTGATGCCCTTCCAGACTCCCTCTGCCTGCCCAAGGACGTCAGAGGACAAAAATCAGTTAACCACCTAACTGAGGAACTCAATTTAAACTTGCACAATACCCTAGATGCAGTTGCACCCCTAAAAACGAAAAACATTTGTCACAAGAAACTATCTCCCTGGTATACAGAAAATACCCGAGCTCTGAAGCAAGCTTCCAGAAAATTGGAACGGAAATGGAGCCACACCAAACTGGAAGTCTTCCGACTAGCTTGGAAAGACAGTACTGTGCAGTATCGAAGAGCCCTCACTGCTGCTCGATCATCCTATTTTTCCAACTTAATTGGAAATTATTTTTTATACTGTCGCAAAGCTAACTAAAAAGCAGCATTCCCTAAGTGAGGATGGCTTTCACTTCAGCAGTAATACATTCATGAACTTCTTTGAGGAAAAGATCATGATCATTAGAAAGCAAATTACGGACTCCTCTTTAAATCTGCGTATTCGTCCAAAGCTCAGTTGTCCTGAGGCTGCACAACTCTGCCTGGACCTGGGATCAAGAGAGACACGCAAGTGTTTTAGTACTATATCTCTTGACACAATGATGAAAATAATCATGGCCTCTAAACCTTCAAGCTGCATACTGGACCCTATTCAAACTCAACTACTGAAAGAGTTGCTTCCTGTGCTTGGCCCTCCTATGTTGAACATAATAAACAGCTCTCTATCCACCGGATCTGTACCAAACTCACTAAAAGTGGCAATTATAAAGCCTCTCTTGAAAAAGCCAAACTTTGACCCAGAAAATATGAAGAACTATCGTCCTATATTGAATCTTTCATTCCTCTCAAAAATGTTCGAAAAAGCTGTTGTCCAGCAACTTACTGCCTTCCTGAAGACAAACAATGTATCCAAAATGCTTCAGTCTGGTTTTAGACCCCATCATAGCATTGAGACTGCACTTGTGAAGGTGGTAAATTACCTTTTAATGGCGTCAGACCGAGGCTCTGCATCTGTCCTCGTACTCCTAGACCGTAGTGCTGCTTTTGATATCATCGATCACCACATTCTTTTGGAGTGATTGGAAACCCAAATTGGTCGACACGGACAAGTCGCGGCCTGGTTTAGATCTTATCTGTCAGAAAGATATCAGTTTGTCTCTGGGAATGGTTTGTCCTCTGACAAATCAACTGTAAATTTCGGTGTTCCTCGAGGTTACGTTTTACGACCACTATTGTTTTCACTATATATTTTACCTCTTGGGGATGTCATTCGAAAACATAATGTTAACTTTCACTGGTATGCGGATGACACACAGCTGTACATTTCAATGAAACATGGTGAAGCACCAAAATTGCCCTCGCTAGAAGCCTGTGGTTCAGACATAAGGAAGTGGATGGCTGCAAACTTTCTACTTTTAAACTCGGACAAAACAGAGATGCTTGTTTTAGGTCCCAAGAAACAAAGAGATCTTCAGTTGAATCTGACAATTAATCTTGATGGTTGTACAGTCGTCTCAAATAAAACTGTGAAGGACCTCTCGGCGTTAGTCTGCCCCCTATTCTCTCTTTTGACGAACAAATCAAGACTGTTTCAAGGACAGCTTTTTCTATCTACGTAACATTGCAGAAATCAGAACCTTTCTGTCCAAAAATGATGCAGAAAAATTAATCCATGCTTTTCTTACTTTTAGGTTAGACTATGCAATGATTTACTTTCCTGCTACCCGGATAAAGCACTAAATATGGCTGCTAGAATCCTGACTAGAACTAAAAATATGGATCATATTACTGCAGTGCTAGCCTCCCTACACTGGCTTCCTGTTAAGGCAAGGGCTGATTTCAAGGTTTTACTGCTAACCTACAAAGCCTTACATGGGCTTGCTCCTACCTATCTTTCTGATTTGGTCCTGCCGTACATACCTACACGTACGCTACGGTCACAATATGCAGGCCTCCTAATTGTCCCTAGAATTTCTAAGCAAACAGCTGGAGGCAGGGCTTTCTTATATACAGCTCAATTTTTATGGAATGGTCTGCCTATCCATGTGAGAGACGCAGACTCGGTCTCAACCTTTAAGTCTTTACTGAAGACTCACCTCTTCAGTGGATCATATGATTGTGTGTAGTCTGACCCAGGAGTGTGAAGGTGAACGGAAAGGCTCTGGTGCAACGAACCGCCCTTGCTGTCTGCCTGGCCGGTTCCCCTCTCTCCACTGGGATTTTCTGCCTCTAACCCTATTACAGGGGCTGAGTCACTGGCTTAATAGTGCTCTTTCATGCCGTCCATAGGAGGCCCACTTGAGTGGGTTGAGTCACTGACGTGATTTTCCTGTCTGGGTTGTGCCGTGGCGGAGATCTTTGTGGGCCATACTCGGCCTTGTCTCAGGATGGTAAGTTGGTGGTTGAAGATATCCCTCTAGTGGTGTGGGGGCTGTGCTTTGGCAAAGTGGGTGGTGTTATATCCTTCCTGTTTGGCCCTGTCCGGGGGTATCATTGGATGGGGCCACAGTGTCTGCTGACCCCTCCTGTCTCAGCCTCCAGTATTTATGCTGCAGTAGTTTATGTGTTCGGGGGGCTAGGGTCAGTTTGGTATATCTGGAGTACTTCTCCTGTCTTGTCCTGTGTGAATTTCAGTATGCTCTCTCTAATTATCTTTCTTTATCTCTCTTGGAGGACCTGAGCCCTACGACCATGCCTCAGGACTACCTGGCATGATGACTCCTTGCTGTCCCCAGTCCACCTGGCCGTGCTGCTGGTCCAGTTTCAACTGTTCTGCCTGCGGCTATGGAACCCTGACCTGTTCACCGGACGTGCTACCTTTTCCAGACCTGCTGGTTTCAACTCTCTAGAGACAGCAGGAGCGGTAGAGATACTCCTCACATTTGCTCCTGAGGTGCTGACTTGCTGCAACCTCAACAACTACTGTGATTATTATTATTTGAACATGCTGGTCATTTATAAACATGGCCACGTTCTGTTATAATCTCCACCCGGCACAGCCAGAAGAGGACTGGCCACCCCTCATAGCCTGGTTCCTCTCTAGGTTTCTTCCTAGGTTTTGGCCTTTCTAGGGAGTGTTTCCTAGCCACTGTGTTTCTACACCTGCATTGCTTGCTGTTTGGGGTTTTAGGATGGGTTTCTGTACAGCACTTTGAGATATCAGCTGATGTAAGAAGGGCTATATAATTTGATTTGATCATGCTGTTTTTATGTGGCTGCTATGAAAGTGAACTGTTTGCATGTGATCAGGGGTGTATTCATTCCACCGATTCTGTAGAAAAAAGTTTCTTAAACGCAAGCAAACAGAACTAAACCTGGATAAAAATATCTGAATTTATCCAATAGAAACTCACATTTGCAACTGTTGGACTAATGATTACACCCTACATCAGCTAGATTCAGGCAAGAGTGTGCAAGGCAATATTGAATGTGTCACTGTCTTTCACCTTGATTACAAAAAATTATTTTGACCTGTGAGCCTTCTTGTAAACTTTCATTCATAGGCTATGTTGTAGCAACTTCATGATGGGTACAGGGAAAATTAAACCTATCGATAATTCATTGACCTAGGTGAATGGGATATGAAAGAAAGTCATCCAATATGCTGTAATAGAAATAAGGCCATGCTCAAAGCATTTTTTTATCATCCTCCCTCATCTTAAATGGCACTGACCACTACTGGTGTGTGTGTGTTTTGTGAATGCCTTTCATGAACTAACACTCACACTTGACTTTTTTTCCCCCTTTACTAGCTCAGATTTTTCTGATAGCACCTTTATTTATTTCCACCATCATTTCTCATGTAATACGTTTTTTCAAAACAAAACGATCCCACCATGTCAAACAAACAAATTATCTGTCGGCATTTATACAATTGTACCGAAACTTCCTGTTTCCATCACAGCTGTCGTGATTTGTTTTTATATGGTATGACTTTACTCGCATAAAAACTGTGGATGAAAACGTGGTTTATAACTGAGATATGTGAATGTCCCACCTATCTTTCTTAAGATGAATGCACTAACTGTATGTCACTCTGGATAAGAGTGTCTGTTAAATGACTCAAATCTATATGTGCTAGCAGTAATTTTCACGATTCAGTTCCATGTTTTACACTCAAATTTCGCTACAAAGACTCGTGGCACCCATCTATATAAATCAACTTAATTTTTCCGCAAATAACTGAAAGCATTGAAGCAATTCTTTATTCCAATCTCTCTTCCTTTGTCTCCCCTGTCTGTACCACAAAATAACACAACAATGTTGAGATGCAAGCAACCACAAATGTGTTCAGGTTCATCCACACAACCCCATCCTTGTTTGCATCCTAAATGGCACCCTATTCCCTGTATATTGCACTTTGGGCCCTGGTAAAAAGTAGTGCACTACATAGGGAATATGGTGCCATTTAGGACGCAAGCCTCCTCATCCACCAACATGCTCTAGTTGTGCCGATGGTGGTGAATTAAAACAACCACATGCACTGTGACATTCCAGTCAGATAGTCTGACATGCCAGTCTCTAGCCCAGTCCAAGATCGTGACAATTATCTAGCCATTGCAGGCTTAGTTGGCATTCTGAGGATTCTTTCTCTCTTTCTCTCTCCATCTCGCTTATTTTAGGAACAAAACATTTAGTACAGATTATTTTATGGGACAATATACAAATGTTTCTGAGAAAGATAATTAAAAAAAAATTATGGTATTGAGTAAATGTATTTATAGGTTTCTTGAAATGAAATGAAGGTTATTTATTGATGTAAAAATTGAAAAGTCAAAATACAGGCAAAATAAATTGGAATCAACGCTGAAAAACGGAACGCCGCACACTGTCCTATACACTGAGGGTACAACACATCAGGGACACTTTCCTAATTTTGAGTTGCACCCCCTTTTGCCCTCAGAACAGCCTCAATCCATTGGGGGCTTAGACTCTACAAGGTGTCGAAAGCATTCCACAGTGCCAATTTGATTGGGTGTCTTTTGGGTGGTGGACCATTAATGATACACACAGGAAACTGTTGAGGGTGAAAAACTCAGCAGCGTTGCATTTCTTGACACTCAAATCTGTGCACCTGGCACCTATACCATACCCCGTTCAAAGGCACTTAAATCTTTTGTCTTGCCCATTCACCGTCTGAATGACACACACACAATTCAGGTTTCAATTGCCTCAAGGCTTAAAAATGAGTCTCCTCCTATTCATCTACACCAGGTATTCCCAAATTGGGGAAAGTGAAATGCCGTCGGGTATGCCAAATAAAACTGTGATTCACATTTAAAAAAATATATATATACAGTTGAAGTCGGAAGTTTACATACACCACATTTAGTCTAAGTAAAAAATGCACTGTCTTAGGTCAGTTAGGATCACCACTTTATTTTAAGAATGTGAAATGTCAGAATAATAGTAGAGAGAATTATTTATTTCAGCTTTTATTTCTTTCATCACACTCCCAGTTAACTTGGGTCAAACGTTTCGTGTAGCCTTCCATAAACTTCTCACAATAAGTTGGGTGAATTTTGGCCCATCCTGAATGACCTGGTGTAACGGAGTCAGGTAGGCCTCCTTGCTCGCACACACTTTTTCAGTTCTGCCCACAAATGTTCTATGGGATTTAGGTCAGGGCTTTGTGATGGCCACTACAATACCTTGACATTGTTGCCCTTAAGCCATTTTGCCACAACCTTGAAAGTAAGCTTGGGGTCATTGTCCATTTGGAAGACCCATTTGCGACCAGGTTTTAACTTCATGACTGATGTCTTGAGATGTTGCTTCAATATATCTACATGATTTTCCATCCTCATGATGCCATCTATTTTGTGAAGTGCACCAGTCCCTCCTGCAGCAAAGTACCCCCACAACATGATGCTGCTACCCCCGTGCTTCACGGTTGGGATGGTGTTCTTCGGCTTGACAAGCCTCCCCCTTTTTCTTCCAAACATAATGATGGGCATTATGGCCAAACAGTTGTGCAGTTGCAAACCATAATCTGTCTTTTTTGTGGCGGTTTTGGAGCAGTGGCTTCTCCCTTGCTGAGTGGCCTTTCAGGTTATGTCAATATAGGACTCGTTTTTCTGTGGATATAGATACTTTTGTACCTGTGTCCTCCAGCATCTTCACAAGGTCTTTTGCTGTTGTTCTGGGATTGATTTGCACTTTTCGCACCAAATTACGTTCATCTCTAGGAGACAGAACGTGTCTCCTTCCTGAGTGGTATGACGGCTGCGTGGTCCCATGGTGTTTATACTTGCGTACTATTGTTTGTACAGATGAACATGGTACCTTCAGGAGTTTGGAAATTGCTCCCAAGGATGAACCAGACTTGTGGAGGTCTACCATTTGTTTTCTGAGGTCTTGGCTGATTTCTTTTGATTTTCCCATGATGTCAAGCAAAGAGGCACTGAGTTTGAAGGTAGAACTTTAAATACATCCACAGGTACACCTCCAATTGGCTGAAATTATGTCAATTAGCCTATCAGAAGCTTCTAAAGCCATGACTTTATTTTCTGGAATTTTCCGAGCTGTTTAAAGGCATGTGTATGTAAAGTGTATGTAAGCTTCTGACCCACTGGAATTGTGATACAGTGAATTATAAGTTAAATAATCTGTCTGTAAACAGTTGTTGGAAATATGACTTGTGCTATGCACAAAGTAGATGTCCTAACCGAATTGCCAACAACTATAGTTTGTTAAAAATATATTTTTTGGAAGTGGTTGAAAAAATAATTTTTATGACGCCAACCTAAGTGTATGTAAACTTCAGACATCAACTGTATATCTTTTTATAAAACATTTTCTTCACATTTTTAAACAGTACATTTATATTTTCCAATGGGCAATAGATTTGTGTGAGATTTTCTTCGTACCTGAGTAGCCAATTTTCACTGCCAAAAATAACATTAAACCACCTGTGTTCAGTGAAATAAAAACACAATGTCAAATACAGGTAGCCTAGTCAAGTAATTAACATCCAAACACATTAACCGTTACTCTCTCACAGGAAATCTTCACTCTTGCACAGACATTTAGAAATTAACCATGACAATTTCAAAAATAAGCCACAGGAGTTTTTGGAGCGAGAATAAAGATGACTTTCGAGTAGTAATACATGTATGAAAGCAACAGATACCATTAAAAAGGTGCTAGAAGTGTCTTATATGGTGAGCTGCCGTGTGGCTAGGACAGGCAAGCCCCATACTAGTGTGGAGTAGTTAATTCTTCCTGCTGGCTTAATTCTTCCTGCTGGCTGGGACAATGCTGGGGGAAAAGGCTAACAAAAGCTATACAGACAATGCCTTCATCAAACAACACTGTTTCTTCACTATGCATCAGTGACATGGCAGGAGATGTTTTGAAACAATTACTGCTTTGCATATAAGCCTGTGAATTATATGCATTACAGCTGGATGAGTCAACAGACGTGGCGGGACTGGCATAGCTCCTGGTATATGTCAGTTATGTTTATTTAGGGTCAATTCATTAAGGAAGAAATCATCTTCTGCAAACCACTGGAAACCAGGACAACATTTGAAAATATTTTTAAAGTTTTGGACAGCTTTGTGATATCAAATTGACTTTGGTGGTCAAGATGTGTTGGTATCTGTACTGATGGCGTAACAATTATGACAGGGAGACATAGTGGAGTGGTAACACGAATTCAAGCTGATGCTCCTGACGTCACATGGCTACACTGTATCATCCACAGAGAGGCTCTTGCTGCCAAGGGAATGCCTGACAGCTTGAAAGATGTTTTGGACACTACAGTGTAAATGGATAACTTTGTTTTTGCAAGGCCCCTGAACTCTTGTGTATTTTCTGCATTGTGCAATGATATGGGCATCGACCATGTAACATTTTCACAACATACAGAAGTGCGTTGGTTTTCAAGACAAAGTGTTGACACGTTTAATTGAGAAACTTTCTTAAAGTTTTCTTTACTGACCATAATTTTCACTTGTCTGAACGCTTGCATGATAACGAGTTTCTCACACAACTGGCATATCTGGTTGATGTTTTTTCTCGCCTGATGACTCTCCGCAACTATATTCAATTTGCGGGACAAAATTGAGGCTATGATTAAGAAGTTGGAGCTCTTTTCTGTCTGCATTAACTTCTTATGGCTGCAGGGGTACTATTTGGGTAGCTTGGATGAAAG